>NC_092344.1:76895518-78095518 GCF_963676685.1 Mytilus edulis | reverse complement strand
AAATGTAACACGAATAAGTTAAAATAAAAAGTATGTCAGCTGTTTATTACAAATTGCATATCTTGAAAATATGTACATCATGTGGCGGACACCACGGTCTGTTCAATGCGTTACCTTTTATTATCATGATTATGGACTTTTCAAAAATATACATTTAGAAAATATTTTCAACTAATTTCCATCAAAATGTTAGGAACGACATCAAAACATCAATGTAGGATAAAAAAAAACTGAAATCAAATAGTTTGGGGGGGGGGGGGGGGGTAAAAATTGCTGCAAGTTTTGGTAATCGATTTTACATATATCCATGTTGGTCAATCAATTTTTCGCATATTAAATTAAGAGGGGTGGGTTGGGGTCATTTTTTTTTTATCCTACATTGAACTTTTGATGTCGTCCCTTACTGTAAAACTAAAACATAGTTGCTCATTTAAAAAAGAAATGTTCGTTTTATCTGTAAATCTCGTTTTTTATCAATTGCTATTGTAAGTATGAACTGTTTGTTTGCGTAATAATTTACAAATGAACAAAACAAAAATACATTTAAATATACTGCACCTTAAATGATTTAAAACATGTGTTTAACGTATATAGTTTTTGTACCATGTTCAATAAATGTTTTATACAATTTTGAATATACTGTACCTTAACTAATTTTAAACATGTGTTTAACGTATATAGTTTTGTACCATGTTCAATGTAATGTTATATACAATTACAGTGTCGAGGATTCTGGTTCAATTTCCCAGACTTTCCATTATTACCAGATTCATATACTGGTAATGCCTACATGTTAAATAAAGAGGCTAGATTTACTGCTATCCATCAATTTGACGATAACACGGCTCATTCAAATGGCGGGGTAAGTAATTATTCTCCGACATCAATCGGGATTTTCCAAATGCAAAGAAAAAGTAACTTTATATACTGGTTCTAGAATTGAAAAATCTTACTATCACTTGCATGGTGAGTAGTAAAATAACAAAACTAGAAAATGTAGTTGACGTACACTGTACATGTCCGCGGGTGAAAAAGGATGTTGGGATTACTTATTATACACTTCTTTCTAAATTTGATTTTCCAACCAATGTTCATTATCTTAAACCTTATTATACATTAATAGATGATGCTACATATATGTATTGTAAATATTTTATGCATGGAGGAAAACATAAATTAAAACAGTTGTTCATTTTAAATTCTGATCTTTTATTGTTGCAAAATGAACATGTTCTACCGAAATTCATATGCATAAAAATCAACTAGTCAAATAAATGTGATGTTCTTATCTTCAAATACAATGGATAGAAATCTATAAGATGGAGTGCACATGATCTGTAATATCAAAACGAATAATTGAAAAAAATTTAAAACGAAATCAGAAATTCAAGTTTTCGGTCTGAAAATTAGCTTCCCGTCAAAACTGAAATGCTCACATCTACTAATACATCAAAAGAAAGAATAAAGTTATTTAGCAATACACATTTATTTTATAATAAAGATGATGTTTGCAATCTCTTCTACAAAAGAACAAAAGAGTAAAACATACTACACAGAGGAACAAGTGATCAGTATGCTGGAGTTTCGTATTGACAACATATTTGTTGAATTTGGAGGTAGACTTTTTCAACAAATTGTCGGCATTCCTAAGGGAACGACTTTGCGCCTCTCCTTGCCGACCTCTTCTTATTTTCATATGAATAGGAGTTCCTACAGACACTTGTCAAAAACAAGAAGATCAAAGAAGCCAGGTCATTTAATTTCACTTTCTGATATATTGATGATGTTCTTTCCATTAACAATCCGAATTTTTCTAATTGGGTTCCATTAATATATCCACCAGAACTAGAAATTAAAGAGACAACAGACACGGCTTCCTCCGCCTCATTTTTTGACTTATACCTCGAATTTGACATACACAGTCATCTCAGTACCAGAATCTATGACAAACGAGACGATTTTAATTTTGAAATTATTAATTTTCCCCACCTTAGTAGTAATATACCAACTTCACCTGCATATGGAATATACATTTCCCAACTTATTCGGTATTCAAGAACTTACAGCTCCTATTCAGACTTTGTAAAACGTCACCAGTGTCTGAGCAGAAAGTTGATGAACCAGGGGTATGTCAAAGAACGTCTCGTCCTTTTTCTAAAACAGTTCATCGGAAGGTACCAAGAACTTGTTGATAAATATTCCGTATCAACTTCACAAATAATACAAAATGGTCTTGAAGTATAGATTTTGCGTACTGGCGTTGGTTATCATCTTAATAACGTGTTATAGTATTCTTTTATTTGTCTTTATTAATATTACTTTTACTGTTAAGTCAGTTTTTTGAGATATTAATTTGACGTGACTCTGTGCTTATGTAAAACATCATACTTTGAACGACAAAATTATTTTATTTATTAATATTACTTTTACTAATGTATCTTGTCATACTTTGAATGACAAAACTATTTTATTTATTAATACTACTTTTTCTGTTAAGTCTGTTTTTTATGATATACATTTGACGTGACTCTGTACTTATGTATCCCGTCATACTTTGAACCACACAATTATTTTATTTATTATTACTTTTACTGTTAAGTCTGTTTTTTTGTTATATCTACTTTACGTGACTCTGCATTTGTGTATGCCGTCATACTATGAACGACAAAATTATTTTATGTCTACCTGAGCGAATTTCAAGCGCGCAATTTTACACCAGTACTGAAAACATTCCATCCTTTACGGGCAGATTTTACATAGATAAATAAAATCGTATAAGATAAGCAAAATGAGGATGTTCAATTTGATGTATGCCTTTTTTGCTTCATCGTTACATTTGTTGTTTTTATAGTGATTAAGTTGATAACACAATGTTGACTGCTATACCCCTATTTTTGACATTTTTACTTATTGGGTATGTTTGTTTTGTTCACGCATCGTTGACAATGTAATGGAATTTGATGCGACTGTCAAGTGAGAGGTTTAGCTAGCTATAAAACCAAGTTCAATCCACCATTTTCTACATAAGAAAATGCCTGTACCAAGTCAGGAATATGACAGTTGTTATCCATTCGTTTGATGTGTTTGGACTTTTGATCTTGCCATTTGATTTTGGACTTTCCTTTTTGAATTTTCCTCGGAGTTCAGTATTTTTGTGTTTTTACTTTTTTCTATTCGCCATAATACCCCCAAAAAAACCCAACACAATACACATTTTATTCTAGGCCGGAGGATTTTGGGACAATATACTTAAACCAAATGGAAAATCTGAAGGCTATAATCAATACAGACCAATGAAAAATCCTGTAGAAAACAACTGCATCGCCAATCCTAAAGGCTGTGAGGACGATTGTGTCTACCTCAGAAGATTTACAGGTAACTCATCAACACAATTCCTGTTAGTGAGGAAATTAAATATCATAATTGTACAGATCCTCTGTACCTAATAGTTTCAGTATGGTATCTTGGCATTGCACATGGTCGAGTTTTTCTCTGTCTGTCTTTACATTAAATTCATTGGATGCATGTGTACTGATAGATATTTTGCCTAAGATGAATTCGTAGTGTCTTAATGTTTTGGAGATATACAAGTACACGTCAACGTCAACTCTGTGTTTTGTTAGAAGTAATTCTATGTGTATCCATCTGATGAGTTTAGCCCTTTTTCAACAGATTTTTATTGCTTTTTTTATTATGTTGTACTGTTACACCACTTTCTTAGATTCAATAGAATGGCAAATATTCGATTATAACAGATTTTACGCATAGATGGATAGTCATTATATTAAAAGAATATGAACTAGATTTTTACCATAGATCTGAGACACTCTCTTCGTAACTAGAGTGTTGTATATATGCAAAATATATGCATGTTATCAAAGAACTCAAATGATCGTTTAATTGATTTCTAGCTTATAAGAACGTTAGACAGAATGCATGGGTAAGAGGAGGCTGTATGAAACTCGTAGAATCCTCGTAAGTACATGATATTTCTCATGAGAAATAGTAACTAAGAATTTTAAGAAATACAAAACAAATGCTCTTTGAGAAAGCAAGTACGGAATTCAAGGATTGAGTGAAAAAATACGTGTTGACGTTTCATGTAGTAAGACTGGATATAGAATTTACCGGAAAAACTCTCGGAGTTCAGTATTTTGTGAATTTACTTTTTATAACAAGTATAAATTACATCACGTTGGACAACTCGACTCAGAAAAAAATGTAACAGTCTATTTTTGATTTTGAAGTGAAATGAATGAAGTTAAGTGTTACGTAAAGTGGCAGGTTCACTTGAACCAATGTTTATTTCTGAACGATAAGAATTCATATTTAGCAAGTATCTTATGATAACAAAATATCGATGTTTGTATTTTCAGATTTTCGGACAGTCTTTCTAGCGTTGTTCTTTTAAGGTTAGTCTTATATAATGAATTAATATGCCACACGGCCATAATTAAATTTAGCATATGGATCTGCGCTGGGTGCATTAAATGTACCCACACAATTGTATAACTCTTTATAAATACAAATATATAAATCTTAACTTATATGAAACTGGTTTATAGTATTAAAAGTAAAAAAAAACACCTTTGTTTCTCTTAAAATCAACAGGAAAACAATTTTGCTATATTTCTGGAAAAAAAACCTCGTCAGTGCTTGTTAATATTTACCGACAAATGACTATGATTACATGTATGTCCAATTTGTCGTGACAAAAATGCCGTCCTTTTTTCTTCGATTGTTATAAAACTGAAACGATTTTGGTGTCACATTAGAAGCAGGAACTACTCACTCATTCGAAGCCCCTAAGTTCAACCCCAGTTTTGGTTGGGATTCATGTTCCTAAATCTTAGTTTTCTCTGTGATGTGTGTGTTTTTGTTGGTTTTTTTTTTGGCGCATTATGTAGTCCGTTAGATTTTTTCCACTTTTGATTTGAGATTACCCTTAGTTTTTTTCGATTGAGGAAATTTGTTCTGATAGCTGATCTTTTGTTGTCTTTGATGCTTATGTTGGCAGTTTTTAAAATCTCTGAGCTTAAATTTTACTTACAATATAAACACTGATTTAACAAAGACCACTGTATATTGACCTCATGTGTTGTTTTCTGTGTCTCATTGACACCACATCTCCTTTTTTATATGAAATAATTTAAAAGCTGTCTCATACATTTCAAGTTTTTCAGTTTTCAAGCATGAATCCAGAAATAACTAATTTCCATTCTTTGCAATGTGGATGTTTTACTGGTTGATAAAATGTCGAAATCAAGATTTATTTAATTTTGGTGTACACCTCCTTTCTACATACGTGTACCATTTTAGTTTCATTCATATTCAGGCGTACCAGTTTTCAAATATTCAGGAATTTTTTTTTTTTATGATTCTTTGTTTCGTGATTTTCTTTTAATGATAGCTGGTTTCGTAGTTTTGACAAATTTGGCATACACGCCATATAATGAGTTTCGTTTTAAACAGCTATATTGAGATACGTCATTTCAACAGAAATTAAGGAAAAACAAGTATCCAATAAATAATATTTAATGCAAAGTTTGTGTCAATCGAAACAAACTAATATCTCTGGCATTGTACTGTTCAAACAGATCTTACTATTTCCAAACTAAGGATTTCAAATTGGTATTGTGTTTCATCCACAACTTTAATCATTCACATATCAAAAACTTTTTCTAACATTTGTATTGTGTTGAGCTTCCAATTTGAAGTTTCAATGCATTATTTATTTTAGATATCAAAGGACGTACAAAACATTAATTTTAAGTTAGAAATTTAATACTGAATAAATAATTAAACAAAATACATATCCTGTGTTTTTTTATTTCTTTTTAGAGATACCCCAGCATATCAATTTTTGGAAAAAAGTATCATAGTTGGTGATTCGGATAACTTTGGAGAACCTGAAACATTTCTATCATCAACAGGAAACTTGCAGAGATCATTCCCGTTTGGTGGATCAATGTAAGTGAAGTTATTTTGTTGACTAGGGAACAATGGAATAATTGTTAATGACGCATTAGAAAAAACAAACGCACTAAGTAGAGAGAACACTCACGCAAGAATCTCCGTAGCGCTACGGTAAATTGTATAATAAAACGTTAGACACGTGTTCTATTGATTCTTTAAAAATCTGATAATAGAGCATTTGCATTAATCAAGTATTTGCTGGCGTATCCGTATCGACGTATCGTATAACACGTATATGAGGAAAGGATAAATAAAGTCAAGTTGGTCCCGATGAAAATATTATATAATGAATTTTTTTTAATTGAGATCGGAGTAAAATCATTATTGTAAACAAATCTGTTCGATACGTTTACGTCGATCCGTGCACGTATCCTGATACGTGAATAATGCAAATGCTCTTCTAATAACTCATCAAAACGAACAATCAAATACTAATTCATACAATAACAAACCTCCGGAATAATTCAACTTCTTTATTATCAATGGACCTTTCGTTTATACAGTTATTTCAATTAGCAGGGTTTAACAAAACTTCACACCACTTTTCAAACAAATTTTCGATCATCTCTTATCTTTTTTGATTTGTGTTCGTTGTTTATTCTATTTATTTACATGGAAGTTCAGATTTTGGCACATGCTCCCAAAAATGTGGTTTCTTCCAGGAATTGTTACTGACGCGAACATTCCTTGTCCAGAGCTATTATCTTTTTTTTATTTGTGTTCGTTGTTTATAATATTTATCAACATGGAAGTTTAGATTTTGGCACATGCTGCAAAATGAAAAAAAAAAAAAATTCAGCAGACTCCAAAAAGTGTGATTCTTTTCCAACAAATTGGTATAATATAATTTATAAAACTTCCATGAAACAAGTAGAATAATAATTCTAAAGCATTTATTTATGAACATTTTATTTGAAAGTACATATACTAATATTATACACAGAGTATTAGTTTTAAAAATAAGTATCGAAATGACTTTTGAAATGTAATTATTAACTGTTTAACATTTCGTTTTTACCAAATTCTATATAAAAACTCTACATAACCGATACATGGTCTAAGAATTATAGTTTCTTACCTATTCTACATAATTTTTTGACAAATGTCGATTAATGTAGCGCTGTGCAAGGAATTTCAAATCTTAAGCTTTGTATCGAATTTGCTTTGCTTTTAATCATATCAAAAGATATGCATTCTTAACAAATATACGGCTTCTACCTTCAAGGGGAAATCGCAATCTATTGCACGTTGGAGTCGAGTTTATGAAAGGACCAGTCTACATCACTGATGTGAGGTTTGAGGATTTCAAAGATACAGACGAATACTATCAAATGGGAGCTCTTGGTTTCCGTCGGAATAATGTAGCAAAAAGTTCAGCAAGGTCTACTGTTAAAAACGCACAGTTTGGATTTGCAGACGTAAGTTTTGTGACATAATATTAACTGCATTATCAAATGATAATTTTCAATCATCTGAAGAGAACATCAGTATATCTTTTTCAATCAATTATATCAACAGTTGCAGTTTCAATTCATCGAAAAGGAATATGATACTAAGGGGCAACTACAACCACAAGATGAAGAACAGAAAACAAGGAAAAACTATGACGAACAAACCCCAGTTCAGATTCTAGTGCATAGAAAACTAAATATGTTATCAATAACCCTTGATAAACTTTTTGTCGTCACCCTTTCATGGTCAGAACATATGTTTTTGTATGTCAAATGAATTAGTGCTATGCATGTTCTTTAAATGGAAATTGTGATGTCACAATGCATGCTTAATAGCATGAAAACATATGAGACGAGGATAATTCAGATTCCTATTAGCTGACAAATATATCTGAATGATTCATGATATCAAATACTTGATCCGTATACACAGTTCCCTTTCCTGTTGATTAAAATTATATGTTGAACTAATAACAAGTTTCTATAATGCAATACAGTTTCAGATGAAGCCTACCATTACAATTTTTCCTATTTTCTTTTAAAAGATATTCGTTACAAAATGTGTAATCTGTAAACACTGTCCAATATCGCATTTTAAACAATATACAATTGCACTGCACACAAATCAACATTGGAAGATGTATAATCCACAGCAGAATACACGACACCTTTTTAATTGGAGCTTGACCCAATACATTCACATTTTAAAAAGATTTAATGCCCCAATACCAGCAGTGCATCTGCAATCCCTATATTTTCGGTTGTGACTGTTATGTTTGATTCTTACATATATTGTTGCAGTCATATATTTAAAATGTTTAAACTTCGATTCAATCATGGGGCATATTAGAACATGTGTTAAATATCTAAAATGAAATTACGAATACATAGTCAACTTTATTGATGGATCGCATAAAAAATAAAAAAAAAAAATAAAAAAATACCGAACTCCAAGTTAAATTATAAAGGAAAAGTCCCTAAACAATGGACAGAAACAAAGTCTCGAACCTTTAAAATTAATGGAAAACAACTGTTGTAATCCTGGCTTTGTACAAGTATTTTCTTTGACGGTTGATTAAACCTAGTCCTATAGTTCGATAAACATCTCAATTGCATGACTGTAATTGGCTGTGAGTGAGAAAGTTGATCAGTACACCTATCTGAAGGATAAGAACTCCTTAAACTGCAAAATTAAAAGAGCAACATGGAACGTATTGATTCTTTTAAGAACCTACAAATAGTACAACAGAAAAACTCTGTCAAAATTCAATATGATAAAAACAAAACGATAAAAACTGTCAATTTATGAAACAAAATCACTACACGGATGTTGAAAATGAAAAGCAAAAGCCCCAAATAGTGTGTTTTTTTGTGTACGAATCTGTAATTGTTATTGAACTTGTAGCCAACCGAAGGAAACCGTGTCAAAGATTATGACAATGATGATGACCTATATACTGAAAGAGATGGGGATGACATTGCAAACTTTCGGGACGCAGATAGATCTGTAACTCGAACTGATGTGTGTAGTGAGGCAGTTACAGTAGTAAGACCGGAACCATTCCATATGACACCAGAATGTTATAAAAGAACAGGTTGGAATATGGCGTGGTGTTGCCAAAATTTTGGAGAGGTATATATTCTTGTAATCCGTACTCTAAGTTTGCAAGCAGAAAGGCTGATGAACATTATTAAACGTTGATTAGGTCAACGTTTTTAAGTTTAAAACACACGTCATTTTAAATAGAAGGCATCAGAGTAAGTGCGAACAAGTTAGTCTACGAAGAAACTCACCAATGATGCACAAAGAACTAAAACAGTTGGAGGGCTAAATTAATTTGAAATAAAAGTGCATTGAAAATCCGAAGTTACAAAAAGATAAATACAAAAAGAATAAACGTTTCGTTTGTGCTGAAAAAAATAAAGTCAGATTAAAAAAAACAATGTTTCCGAATCGCATTACCAGATTCAGCGTAATCAGGAATTCTAAAGCATAACATTTGATAGTCAGGGATGACACTTAAAATTTAAGAAATTTTAAACAAAAAGGAGTTTTGTTTGTAAAAGGTCACCTTTGCTTGAGGGAGTTTGAACCAAAGTTTCTTAATGATTTTTAGGTTTATCCACATAGAGGCTTGATATCAGTCATGTCAGTACCGACTGTTTAGTTAATGATACCCTAGCTGACTAAAGTCAATCAAAAAGTGCGGTTGGACTTTTAAGAAATTAACGGCTGTCAAATAACCCATGTATAAGAAAAAATACGTGTACGGGTCATATCAGACTGGTCTTTTCAAAGTCAGACTGGAAGTCCAGCCGAAGTCCACTTGATCTCCTGTTGAAATTTTCGTACGGGTAAGGCCAAAAGGGGTTATGGATTTTATTGACTGTAATTGCCTACAAATTCAAATATGTCAATGCTATTCTTTAATTGGTTCGATTGCCAATAACACATATGATTCTCTAAACCAATTTGAGAATAAACGTTATAGGTATTAACCATAATGCATTACTTTGTAGACCACATAAGTGTGATAAAGGTTTAAGCAGACAATTGTTTAAATAGTGTTTTTTTGTGAAATTCCTTACCGTTCAAAATAATAGTTTTGAATTTCAGCTAGTTATTTACATTAACATCAGTTCGTAGCGTCACATTTGGGACAAGATCTGCTAACTTTTGCAAAGCACCTTTGTTATATAGGGGTTTGTGTTGCTTAGAGTGTAGTTCTTTATATTATGATTTTATACTATTCTTTTGTTTTGGTCGTTTTGCGCCAAGTCATTGTCAGTAGGTTTTGGACTTATTAGTAAAACCTAAATCGGTATCTTTCGTTTCTCTTTTCTTTTTCTTTTTTTTTAACGAAAATGAGATATAAGTTGGGAAACGAATTTCTGATGTTTTTTTCTTACCATATAGATTTGATTTATTTTATATTGGAGACACTGAAATATAAATGTTAACTTTCTTTCAATAGATAAGAGTTCAAGATAGTTCCTCAACCAATGATGCACACTTGGTTACCATGGTACGTGATGACGTCAGCACGGCAATGATGGAGTCTGACATGGCACACAATGCTCCCTTCCTCGTAATACTCGGTGGACAATACAGTTATTCGATGTTTTTCAATAATCAAATTCCGAATCCAGTAAAAATCTTAACAGAAGCAGTTTCAAAGTAAGACATTTTCCGAATACTTTTTTAAATTGCATTTAACGTCCATCTCTGCACATTCCAGTTATTTAAAGACGGATGTTTGTCTGCGATTGCTAATTATGTGTCCACTGGTAGAAGTTGAATAAAATAGAGATGATAGTAGAAATATTTGAAACAGTCTCCCCTTTCTGACTTGTAAAATGCAGTGCATAACAATAGTCTGCCAATAAAAAAACAATTCTGTCATATATATCTAAATGAAATAATCAGTATTACCAAACTATTGGTTTTATACCGTTGTCATATATATAATGTATAAATATGCAGTAAGTAATTTTTAATTTCAAATTGCACTGTGATACATAAGTTTTCTTTAAAATGGTGTTCTACCAGAGACCAATTGTTTAAGATATTTCTGATTTTACATATTGAAAAACAAAATAATAATGACAAGTAAAATTAATAGTTAAAAACGGGACCACTTGAATAACATATTTTACATGTGTACAAAGATGTCTTTTGAAGATTAAAGAGAACGTTATTGATTGTGATTTTACAAGAAGAGAAAAGTAATCCTGAAACTAACACAATAAATGGCAACATTGATAGCACCTTACCACATTAAGTGTAACTGTATTTAAGATATTTCAAATGTTTTATTATGATATATTCACAAATCATATCATTGTAGCTCAGGTTACGTGCGAGTCGGTGTCTGTTTGCCACCAAACGCAGATTTTCAATTGAAAACATTTCATCCATCGACGTTCAAAACAATAGACAAATGGACTCTTGTAGATGATGTTCATGATCTCGATTCCGATACAGATGGTGGAAAGTATTTCTATGACAAAGACACAGGGTACGTTACTGACGTATTTTTATTTAAGGCAATCTTCGTCTGACAACATTCGATAAAGGCATGAAAATATATACTGTACTTGCAGCTTTCAAAACAAAGCGAAGTTTAACGCAACTCCTCAAAAAAAAAAAAAAAAGACGGAATGGTAATAAAAAAAACCCATGTTATTTCAGAAAAAGTATCACTTAAAAGGATTAAAATTCTACTTTGGACCAAAATTATTCGTCTACATAAGACTCATCAGTGACGCTCAGATCAAAATAGTAGACTCATCATAGATACCAGGATAATATCATATAAATGATTCATCAGTTATTTCCACCGAATAACAGTTACGGTGATGACTGCTTTACCCCTATTTTGACGATTTTACCTATTATGTCTGTTTTTGTTTACGCATCGTTGTAAATATAATGGAATTTGATGCGACTGTCATACAAGTGAGAGGTATAGCACTATCAAACCAGGTTCAATCCACCCTTTTCTACATTTGAAAATGCCTGTTTTAAGTTAGGACAGTTGTTGTACATTCGTTTAATGTGTTTGATCTTTGGTTTTGCCATTTGATTAGGGACTTTCCGTTTTGAATTTTTCCTCAGAATTCAGTATTTTGAATTTTACTTTATATAGATTGACTGACAAGTATATTCATCAAACGTTTTGAGATCAATTTCCAAACGTTGATAAATGATGAAGTTTTTTCTTTAACGTTTATTTTTCCTTTTCTTAGCATTGAAATCTTATTTTCATTTAACTACTTGTATATGTTTTATTAAAGGTACTTCGCCACCGTATTCAGAAATCAAAACGATTTTTTGAACGATGAATATCATCCAAATCCTCGCAACAGGGCAATACAGCTTACAATTGATATTAAAAGTGGGGATAGAGCAGGCAACGATTGTCTAAATAATGCAAGAAACTCATTTGGAGATCTCAGTCCAAAAGTGGTAAGAAATTGCAATTAACTCGCATGCTAATGTCATTGAAGTATACTTTATGAAAAAAAAATATATTGTTCATACAAATGATTTTATTGAGTTAAGCTTCAAATTTGCCCTCCAAATAACTGGCCATTCGAGTTATGTTTTCAGTAATGAAAAAGATGACACATGAGAAAGAATAAGAATGTAAAATAACGATGTTTTTATGCCCCTTTAATGGGCATTATGTTTTCTGGTCTGTGCCTCCGTCAGTCCGTCTGTTCATCCGTCCGTTGTTCGTCCGTGCTTCAGGTTGAAGTTTTTGGTCAAGGTAGTTTTTGATGAAGTTGAAGTCCAATCAACTTGAATCTTAGTAAACATGTTCCTTATGATATGATCTTTCCAATTTTAATACCAAATTAGAGATTTCCCCCATTTTCATGGTCCATTGAACATAGAAACTGATAGTGCGGATGGGGCATCCGTGTACTTGGGACGCATTCTTGGTTTTTTTAGAGATTTTCCAGAGCTAGGGTTTGAACAAAGAAATAAGTGAGAACAAGGTTTTTCTTTCTTTAATTATGCAAAGTTTTCATTTGATAGATATATCTTTTAAACCATTTAATCATTTTATCGTGTACATGTGGTTGGAAAATATTAATTTCAAAGTCGGAACGAAAATTAAAATTTTTTGATAACATGCATTTAATTTTAGTTCATTTTTATGTTTTGGAATTAAGTATGACGTTCATTTTCACTGACCTTTTTGTTTTGAGGCCATCTGAAGTCCGCTTACAGGTGTGGGATTTCCGTGCTGTGTTGGTGACCAATTGGTGGTCGTCGGCTGTTCTCTGCTCCTTGGTTGGGTTGTTGTCCTTTTGACAAATTCCCAATTTCCATTCTGTAATTCACACATGCTATATAAGTTTGTATATTGTTTATATGTATATGTTCTCTGGAACAATTGTTTTAAGAAAATGAAGTATTCATATTCAGTATTCATTCTCAATTTTATTACTGATATTGCCAATTCTTGTTAGTCATTAAAGAGAAATCTGAAAGCCTTGCTGAGGAGCTTACTCAATGATGTTCGAGCAAAGAGATCTATCAGTGGAGAAGATAATAACCGAGAAATCCCAGCAGACGGAGCAATCCCATCTGTAAGTACTATATGTTCTATGTGTTATAGGAAGGCTATGGTTTAAGTATAACAATGTCAGTAAATATTTTATACATCCAAGTATAAAGATTGTTTGTAAAGCATAATCCTAAAAGGCTTAAACACGGTCAGTATACTTAATATAGGACGAGAGAATGTAAAATATATTCGATTAGTGATTGGCTGTGTAATAGTAAATATCCTTCCAACAATTTCATACTTAAACTTTTTAAAAAATAACAACACTTTACATGCGTCCAAAACAATTTTCTGGATTAACGTTCAACAGGAGATCTCTAAGTCAAAGATTTGAACGCAAATAATGTATAAGAACCGAAACAAGCAGTACAATAGTTCATCATTTGTATGACAAGTGCATCACTTGCAAATTTAACAAAACGATTTGTTTACTTTAAAGTTTGTAACTTTATTAATCTTTCTTTTTTTTACCTTCTAATGGTTAAACAATTGATTAGCGTATTTTTGCAATGTTAAAAAGATACACTACATGAGAAATATGCGAGGGATGATGCTGAATAATTCAAATTGAAGACATGAATACATATTTTTATATTCTTTTCGTCAGGAATGGGGAGCAGGATCAACACATACACCATGGGTTACTCCAGCTTAAAGATGATTGAATATGCTACATAACCTGTATTATGGATGATGACTGGACCGAAAAGGATTGCAAATTCCACAATTGTAATGAGAATGAAGACATATTGCTTCTTTATCATTTTCATTTTTCAATCGTGTATTTAAAAAAAATCATATTGCTGATGTCAATGTTTTATATGTTTCGTAAATCAAAATATCAGTTTTAAGATGTCTTTGTGTCTATAGCACTATCGTCAATAAACCTTCACGATGAATTCTCTCAAAATCAAAACGTCAAAGACCATGATTGTGTTAAAAAAGGTAAAATCACAAAAAACACTGAACTCAGAGGAAAATCAAATCGGAAAGTCCCTAATCACATGGCAAAATCAAATGACAAGACACATACAAAACGAATGTACAACAACTGTCATATTCCTGACTTGGTACAGGCATTTCCAAATGTAGAAAATGGTTGATTAAACCTAGTTTTATTGCACAACCTCTCACTGTGTACGACAGTCTCATCAAATTCATTTATATTTACAATGATGTAGTAAAAAGTAACCATATCCCGTCTCTCTAGCTTTAATATATACCAGCTTTCATAAGTGTTTGATATGAATTTAAATTTGCACTCCTGTTCTCGTACTATGGTAAAAAAAATGTTTCTGTTCCCATTGATACTGTATAACTAACAACAAAATAATTTGCATTAACCTGTGCACATTATTCTGTTTGGCGTTTTGAGAAAGGTCATGAAGACTATGGGCTATCTTTCTGAAATTGTTTACATCTCACCCCTTATTTTATTTATTTTGTATTTACAAATTCTCATCAATCAAAATTATTCGTTCGGTGTATGTTCACTTGTGTAAATATGTCTTTTGATTGAGTTAAACCATTTAAATTGATATTTTAAAGAATATGTATGTCTTTCTATGTGGTGATGTTACACTCTTGTTTCAGGTAAGGGGAAGGTTGTTAAACGTTTAAACCCGTATCATTTGTTTGCTCCTGTCCTAAGTCAGGAGCCTAGTGTTCAGTGGTTGTCTTTGGTGGTGTGGTTCATAAGTGTTTCTCGTTTCTTGTTTTTTATATAGGTTAGACCGTTGGTTTTACCGTTTGAATGATTTTACACTAATATTTGTTGAACCCTTTATAGATTGTGTTTTTTGTGAGTCAATGCTCCGTTCTGAAGGCTGTACAAATTGTGACTTGGATTGAAAATTGTCTGATTGGCACGCATACCACGTCCATATAGGATCTACACAAATAGCCCAAAACCACCGAAGGTTAACTTTGATTTGTAGATGGAGTCAAAGCCTTGTTTTTTATTATTTATAAACGGAAAATTGTAAAACATAAGTTATATATCCTGACAGTGATAAGACCGAGTGGTACACTGGTTGACAATGTATCAGCAGCAGACAAACAGTTCCATTGTTATGATGCAATTTTGGGTACATCACTATATACCTTGTTCATTTGTTTCCCTCAGATTTTATTATTTATACTGTTAACAGTGTTTAATTGTTACATTTTTCTAACCCAATCTGAATCTCGTATGTTTATCTAAAGTCTAGTTTACGTTTTATAAATTGTATTCATGATATTTTGAACATTTTGGTTTACATATTTTGCAGAGAAGGGATGTTGCTATTGGTAAGGTTACAAGAAATAGATGACGAACACAATTGTATATGAAAGGGGTCACTTACGAAGGTTGCGTCTTTGTCTTCAATATCAAGGTCCATCAACATCTGTTTGTGGTTGAAAGTTTAGTTGCAATATATAAAAGTCAACCCTTACTTTACACTCCAATCTACATCTACATGGGAAATCCGTCGTGAGTTGGTCGACTCATCACATGAATATGTTGAAATAAAAGTTGTGGTGTTCTTTTAAAAGATGTACAGGTGTTTAACATATATTCATGTGTCAGTTCAGCAAAAACATATATGGTGATTTTTTATGAATATAAGTGTGCTAAGAGGTTATTCTTGAATGCAGGATCATAATCTGACAAATCGTCAGTCTTGCTGGTGTCATCATGTATTCTGGAATTAGGATTGAAATAGTTGGTGGATCACATTGTGTAAAAGATTGAGAAGCTTTGATTTCGTCTCTCCTGTAATTGTGGTAGTTAAAGGACCTCTAATAAAGATGTTACTATGTCCTGGTTTCGAGCATACTCGTGCCTGATGAATCTTGTTACCCCCTTTAAACCATTTCCAGTTGTTATATGTGGTTTTGAAGGTGTTGGTCCAAAACACTGCTTGCGTAATATAATGTGTTGGTCTTACGAGGGTTATATATGCCTGACGCATTATATTCATTGGGCATTTATTAAGATTCCATTATATAAAGCCTACATTTCTGTTTGCCTTTGTGGTGATTTTTTTTATAAACTTACAGAGGGTTTAACTACAGTATTTGTGGTTTCGGTATAAGTCACGACAAACAACTAATGAAACAAATCATGCATCTCAGACTAAAAAATAAAACTCTATAAGTTTAGATTGGTTGAAAATGGCAGTGCCGGACATGATTGGTAGAGAAAAAAAAGTTTCGAGAACGAAAAAGGATATAAGATTGAGTATACGTTATGTTTACATAAGGGCTTAGAAATACATGACTGATAACCATGTCTCCCTGATTTTAGCGTTAGTTAAGGAAATGAGAAACAAATTACTGAATTCGTAATTTTTCAATCTGTTTGTTCGGAATTCACCATGACAAATAAGTGGATGGTCGATAAATGGCTATCAACTTTCAAGTAAAATTTAACTTTTGTTGGTAAGTCTGGTCCATACAAGCTACAAATATAATGAAACGCTATTCATGCAACTTGAAACAAACGATAAGACCGACAACAAAATTCCTCGTCTATGGTCGTGCACAGATCTTGTTATTCACCATTTTAGTTGTTTCTAATGTGTATAGGTTTATACATCTAATATAAGTACGAAAAACATGCTACTTTTGACAGAATGCTGATGATGGTATTTTTATTCATGAAAAATGTGGTTTATTCATAAGATTAATTAATGTTGTGGCTTTGTACCAGCTTTCATTCCCCTTTAATACTCTAAAATTGTCATTTTGTTACATTTTTGTTAACAATGCAGATTATAAAAATCTGTAAAAATCAATTGTAGAGGTCCCGCCTTATTTGCATGTCATATTCAATTGATTTGTACTGATGTTTAAATGTTGTGCTTTTATATCGTTATCCTAGGTTAGGAGAAGGATTTGCGTTAGTAAGAACATTTATCCATGTCACGTCACCTTTGTACCTGATGAAAGCCAAAAACCTGAAGTCTAATGATGCTTTGCTTATGCTAAAAAACCCAAATATTTTAGCTACTGCAAAATGAACAACAATAAAGACTTATATTTTGAATCATATTTTTTTATAAATAAATTCATGAAATTAAACATTATATGACTTATTTCCTACCAAAGCTTCAATACAAACACATAGTGTAGTAAAATATTGATTTAAATAATTTAGTTTTTTTTAATTTGATGACTTATGTTACATTTCCTTTTCACAGACATAAAGTATTCGTTCATTACAAGGACAGTCGTTCCATCCATCAATTCTCATGTATGCACAGTCTTCACTATAGTTTTCATCATTTGGTTCCCCTTTTTTCCATGCAGTGTATGGTAAACTAGTACCATCTGAGTAACTTATCCAATGACCCTCATGCCACTTGTCAGTTGCATCTATCCAAACGCCATCTAAAATACAATAATATTAAAAATATAAATTGCAAAACAGTCTGAACAGATGATAAGCTCTTTTTGCTCTTTATTTACAGATATACCGTGAACGGCGTACTCAAATGAATGTAGGTGTTATATTCCATTTGATGGAGATTATGGGTTTTCACTCCAATATTAATACCGTCATGTAACTGTAAAATGTAGGAATATAATAAAAAGGCTTTTTTAATAATTTATGCACTATTTCGTTTCAGTCCCAATTGAATCCAACTAGTAAATACCATTAACTGATTTTGCAGTAGACGTTTCCTTTAACAGTTCTAAATATTCATGTTTAGTTTATTTCAAACCAGAAGCAATACAGCTTGGTGGGATTCGTGTTGTTTGTTCTTTAGTTTTCTATGTTGTGTCATGTGTACTATTGTTTTTCTGTTTGCCTTTTTCATTTTTAGCCATGGCGTTGTCAGTTTGTTTTAGATTTATGAGTTTGACTGTCCCTTTGGTATCTTTCGTCCCTCTTTCATAGGTATATCATAAATATATACATGTATATCATAACAGAAAGTTTTGAATAAAATCGGAGGCAAGACTACATATTATAAATTATTCAGAGGATTGTCACGAACATTTTATATCTGTGGCGTATTTCAAATATAACTTCATCGAACTTAACTGATTGAAGGTTGGTAGAGACTAAATACTTTCACTTTCTACGTTATTTTTGTTCTCGTTACATTTTCCCCCCTTATTGCTGTAACCCACCCTATGATAGCTAATGTGTATTATGTTTCCGGTCTATTAGTCCGTTTGTCCGTTCGTTCGTCCGATTGTTCGTTCGTCCGTTTGTCCCGCCAGGTGAAAACTTTTGGTCAACGTAATTTTTATGAAGTTGAAATCCAATCAAATTGAAACTTAATACACATTTTCCTAATGATATGATCTACAGTGTTCACTGAAAAAAGAAATTGAAAGTACGAGTGAGACATACGTGTAGTTTGATCACATTCTTGTTTTCAGTACATACGTTTTAGTTTTAACAGAGTCTACAAAAAAATGTAATTTCTTGTTAATATAATTACAACTTGATTAGTTATAGATTTACTTTTTTATTCGTGTATCTTGCGAATACAGATAGTATTCTGCAAGCGACCACTAAAAAAATCATGATACACACAGTTATGCTCATACACTTATCCACGGATTTGTACTGACGTTAGTTGCATGTCAGGTACAGTGTGTGTAGCATGGTAAGCTTACTCCAAATAAAGGCAACAGTAGTATACCGCTGTTCAAACTCATAAATCCATGGACAAAAAACAAAATCGGGGTAACAAACTAAAACTGAGGGAAACGCATTAAATATAAGAGGAGAACAACGATACAACACTACAATGTAACACACATAGAAACGGACCAAGCATCAGACAAAATCCCACGAGAATAACAAATAGAACATCAAAACCAAATACATGAGAAAATCCCCGATCTTGGTGTGATTTTATTTTTTTTTACTTTGTCCCCTTTACATCTTTTTGTCTATCATGAGCAATTGATTTAGAATAATGTACAATCCATTTACTACTCACTTCTTTCATGGAATTGTGAATGAAATTAAAATTAATATTCATTCAGTAAATCGGAAGAGTCATTTATAACTATGGTAGCTTTGTGTAATGTTTAGTATTATATCAAATATTGTTTCATCAATCATTGAAATTGTTAATTTGATTTTTGTATATGCACATTTGTCTCTTTAACCATCTTGACGAATACTACGTATGCTATTTTTTATTAATAGGATGGTATTTTAACCCTGCTGTAGGCCCTATCACAACAACTAAAGACATTGCAAAATAAATAAATGGTTTCACATTTTAGATAACATTGTATTTTTATTGCTTTCTTTTTTTTTAAAGAAAGAAAATGAAGAGAATATATCTCCACAATGAATTTATAGAGGTATCTTTTACTTAAACAAATATTTCGTTTGAACTCATTTCTAATCTTTTTTGTTAAAAGTTAAGTTAGTCCTGAGAAAGGATTGCAAATATTTACTTGAAAACAAATAAAATTATTCACGTGCCATTGAGATCCATAAAACTATCATTGATTATTCTTAGCATTATATACCGTTTTCAATGTTAGTCTGTAACCATAAATCTTCAGCTCTGTTGTCAACTTTGACTAAATGGCTGCCTTTCCGTGAACACTCATTCTGAATAACAAACATTGATGCAACTTATTGTTGAAAAAACTGATATAAAAGAAATACAGAAAGCAGGATAGTGGGAAACGTTTTTAATGAATGTTGGAAATTTTCACATGGCCTTAATCGTTATATGACAATTATATCACAAGCAGATAAAATTAACTGGCCAGGTCATGCGGAAAGGATAATCAATCAATGACAGACATACATTATTTCGTCTCTGATAGGATACCGTACACTGATTAAGACATCTGCGACCAAGTTCATCTATTAGCCCCTCATTTGCTCCTCACGATTGGCTTCCTGACTTGGAGTTACATATTTGTGTACCCTTTACATGCACTACTAAAAAATGTTCGTGACTTGGTTCGTTCGTTTGTAACTTTCCTTTTTCTTTACTTTCCTTTCCTATGTTAACATTAACACTTCATTTACAAAATTGTATCGTCCTGCCTGCGCCCTGTTAAACGATCACACCATTTAGAAAAAAAGGACCAATTTATCTCAACGCAGACCAGCGCACATCATTGTGATAATTTCTGTATACATATTGTCTTATTTGACATCATCCTTACCTTAGCCTGGTCCCAATTTAACGCATTTTGTAAACTGAAGAAGTAACAATGTCGTTTGTATAATTTCCAACCACGAGGGCAGCTTTCTGTAAATATAAATTTCATTGCATGTTACGCTCAAAGTTTACATAAACTAGTCTTGTAGGTTTAATACCACCTACTCATAGTACGTCCCATCCGGTTGCATACGATAAACGGTCGAACAAATGTTCTCTTGAATATGTCAGTTGTAGGAAATTTGTCCTATATTTCATTGCAGTAAAACATATCTGTGTCATAGAAATATATCTGGGGTGTATCAAACAAACCCCCATTAATTTGTATTTTTTAGTTAGTATAGAATATTTTGGAAACTTGCGGTTACTAAAGATTTTACACAGGAAAAAAAGGGTTGACCATTAGATTGGTTAACTTCCATTGATGTTTATTATGCCCCACCTACGATAGTAGAGGGGCATTATGTTTTCTGGTCTGTGCGTCCGTTCGTGACGTCCGTTCGTTCGTCCGTCCGTCCGTTCGTCCGTCCGTCCGTCTGTTCGTCCGTCTGTCCCGCTCCAGGTTAAAGTTTTTGGTCAAGGTAGTTTTTGATGAAGTTGAAGTCCAATCGACTTCAAACTTAGTACACATGTTCCCTATGATATGATCTTTCTAATTTTAATGTCAAATTAGAGTTTTTACCCCAATTTCACGGTCCACTGAACATGGAAAATGATAGTGCGAGTGGGGCATTCGTGTACTTATATGATGTGTTCAAAGGGAATGCTAACAGATACACTTATACCTGTTAATTTAGAATCAGCTTTCTTTGTAGTCTTTTGATTCGAATCTTTGATTTGCTGGTTTTCTGCAATAAATTCATTTATAAACTTTCATTCAATTAAAATTCATATAAAAATACAACAAAATGAAGTGCTAAGAACAAATCACTGATAAAGTAGAATTACAGCAATATACATATAGATATAGGATGATGTGGTATGAGTGCCAATGAGACTACTCTCCATCCAAGTAATAATTTATAAAAGTAAACCCTTATAGGTCAAGGTACGGCCTTCAACATGTAGCCTTGACTCACATCGAACAGCAAGCTATTAAGGGCCCCAAAAAGTTAGTCTATTTGACTTTGCCACATGTCTTAAAGTCAACTTAAAACATTTTTCATCTTGTTACATTAAACTTTATAATCGGGGCGAAATATGGCCCTTCGCGAACTTCCTCCTCTGATCGCGAATTCAAAATACTTGGGTAAACATTTTTTCAACGCATACAGTATGTATTTCGCACTTGTATAATATTACTTCGTAAATATTCGAATAATATTTTTATCAGATAATTATTTTAACAGAATTGAAAGGCCAGCTAATTCTCAAAATTATATGAATTTTTCTTGTTATCTTTAACCGTTTGAAGTTTAAATACACATTGCTATAAAATGATGCAACTTCAAAACGATAAAAGATATACAAGTATAAGCATTCGATTATTCCCCATGAAAATCATTAACTTTAACAGTATAGTCATTATTTCAAGTGCATTAATGGCCAAATTTTGAGAATAACTGATTGATACTTGTTTTATTTAAAATAAGTATACTAAAGCCAAGGGCTAAAATGATTTCTCACTGGATCAGTTTAGGTGTCTTTTATTTAAAGAATGACTATAATATTGTGTCTGTCTATGAAGAAATAACATAAAAAAATGTGGTGTACACTAAATAACCTGTGTGACAGGTTATTTTCGAGTGTGCACCACTTTTTTTACGTTATTTCGAATACACAGACAAAATATTACCGTCATTTCTTATGATTTAATTCTAAATTAAAAAAAATCCGGAGTAAATAAAGAAAAAACGTTGATAACGTCAAGGTCACATGACAAAACTATGTCTATGAACTGATAGACAAAACACTGTCAGCCAATCAGAAGACGCGTTAGATCCAAAATTAAATCATTGTAACATATATATATATATAACAATTACTTAGGGAAAATCCAGGTTCTCCTGATAGAGGAAGGTTATGCATTGCAGAAGGTATTAGGGTAACCGGAAACTACATGTGATATATACTATTAGTATCGGTACTAGATTCGATGCGGAACTTGTTAATTATTGGTAATATTAATTATATGGAATACAAAAGGCCCCGGAATGGTGCAATTTTTAAACAACACCATTTGTCATATATAATTAGTTATCAAAGGTACCAGAATTATAATTTAATACGCCAGACGCGCGTTTCGTCTACATAAGACTCATCAGTGACGCTCATATCAAAATATAAGTTATATATAAAGATTAACTGCTTTATTGTATATACGTCTTTACGACATGCCGGCTAACCTCGTTATTTTAGTGGTATAAATATTTTTAAAAGTATGTAATTCGAAATACTAGGGATTTTCATATCCCAGGCAGAAAATACATTAGCCGTATTTGACACTTTTTTTGGAATTTTTGGTCGTCAATGCTCTTTAAGTTAATACTTGTTTGATTGTTTTTAACTATTTTGATCTGAGCTTTACTGATTATGTAGACGAAACGTGCGTCTGGCGTATCAATTATAAGTCTGGTACATTTTATGTCTATCCATGTATTAAACAGACATTAAGTAAGTAATACATTTTTACATACCATTCTTCAAACTGATTACCAATGCTATTACGGTCATCATCATTATAGACAAAATACCAACTACTAAAACTTGAAAAATCTGTTTTCTTCTTTCCCTTCTTCTATAAAATCGTTCGTTTTCATCAAAATCTTGAAATCTGAAATCTCGCAAACTGTCTTCGTCTCGGATGCTTTCATATATTGCTTCATTATCTTCGATAAGATTAACTTGACCATCACTGTTCTCTTCATTGACCTCATCAAAACTATTTATAATACTAACATCCGAAATTTCACATTCAACTTCATTGTTTTCGATCGAAGCGTGATTTGCAATAGATTTTAATTCGGTCAAATGATATGAGTCATCGTTATTCTCGTGTTGCCTTCTTTCATCTTCGATATCGTCGAAACTGTTTCTCATTCCGTAGTTTTCATCCAAATTCGTTCTGTCCAAATCTTGTTTGACTTTCGTTTCGGGCTTTAAGTCATCCTTAGTGTCATTGTAAATGTGTTCACGATCTTCCAATGTTCTGCAAATTTTATCTAACAAATAATTTTTATTTTCTTCGTTGTCCGTAGAATCTTTTCTAATGGTGTTATAAACTTGTTCATGATCTGCTAACGCTCTATCATTTGGATCCAATGAACAGTATTGGGTTTCTACATTTTCGGCCAATACAAATGCCAGGGTTTTCATTTTATTCTTCTTTTTCTTTTCGATGGTTTTACTTTCAGAATTGATTTCACTTTCTCTATTGTCACTCTGCAAAGTTATTTTATTAAAAGATTTTTTTATCGGTTCTCCCTCGACAAGGTTCATATTGCCAAATTTGTTTACATCGTCACTCTCCTCAGTGATTTGATTGTTAGTTTTCTCATCTTTTACTGCGAAGGTTTTACGTGTATTCGTTTCAGACCGGTTTTCATGTTGTCCAACAGCTCTGCCCAATTGTCCTTCTATTTGAATTGAAATGTTATTTTCAGTGTGAATAAGGCTTGAATCTTTTGTGTCTGCTATGTCACCATCATTGAACTCATCTTGCTCATCCAATATACTTGTCTTTTTAATTTTATCATTATTTTCTAGAATCACGAGTTCTAGTTTTTCATCTACATTGTATTCACTGCCGATATTCTGACATTCCGTTGCATCCATTGACCGATTATTGCACGAAAATTTCGTATCTTGAATACATCCATGTGCATTCGCATTTCCTTTTGGTTCTTCTTCAGTATTTCCCCCCTCATTACAAAAACTGTAACAACTTTCACGTATTGCACTAGAGTTATTGGTTTGATCCTCTGTTTTGTAGTTGTTTAAAAGGGGTTTACATGATCCTTTAGATTGTTCTAATACTTCATCCTCATATATGTTGATGAATGCATTATTTCTCTCCATTATGAGTTAAACTATATGAAATCTGTTATGTTGTACAGCAACTTTCCATTGATATAGTTTATTCGTGGGGGTTTAATTCAATAATAGAAAACAGGAAAAAGACTTTTAAACATTTATATTTGTTTTGCTTTTTTGTACTTGTTCTCTTATCAACATAAATATTACACAATACATGTGCTGTATGTCAATGACACATACTTCATTTTCTTACACTTTTGAAAGACTAGACGAAACTACGAACAAATTGACAAAATCTGAAAGATTTGGAAAGAATAATTTTTAAATTGAAAACGATTAATTGATTTTTTGGTTTTTGACCAATTTTCAACACTATTGGCTATTTCGTGACGTCCAGTGTTTGTCTGCGGAAGAAACCAGATTACCCTTAGAGAACTACACACCTTTATTTGTTAATTTTAACGACTTGTCCTGCAAACTTAACCTTCGATAACAAATGTTAATTTGGATTCTTGGTCAATATTCTAGTTGTTATTATCTTCCTTATTTAGAAGAATGGAAGTTTTATAATAATAACTATATTAACATGCTGACATATCACAAATGCAGAAAATAACAGTGACAATCAAAATCAGAATATTTGGCTTCCTTCTATCTATTTTCATTTTTTTAATTAAAACAAATACTCTGTTTGCAGTCTAGAACTACGATCTTATATTCAAGGCTATTTGTCAGTGGTTAACGTTAGATATTTCTTTCGTAATGTATGTGCAGGAAATTTTTCTTGTATTTACACAAGAACTTTAGTGTTTAGATTTAAAAGAAGTGAAAATCAATTTCTGAACGGAAGAAAAAACACCCATCCTATTCAGGTACAATTTGTTTTACTAAGGATGTAGTTAAACCTTCCGTTTTACCCTTGTTCGCTTTTTCCCGGCACTTGTGATAGTAGGATAAACGTATTACTCTTTTTGTCTTTTTCGAATTATTTTAGTGTTTCTTGTTATGGATTCAACAAATAACTGATTGCGTAATTAACACTGAACATTTAATTGAGAAAATATTCTCCTGGGGTCATCATCCCTTTCTGTACACTACTTTTCTTGTAATAGACTTTCTTATTTGTCTTGTTTAAAATAAATTATCAACTCAAGTAACTATTGCAAAATTCATATTGCAGATGGTTCTGTCTAGCACTTGTCTTTTGAACGCTCTACGTCACTGCAAGTTCAGTAGGAAAACAAATGATATATTATAAACACTCGACATACATATCGTTATTGTATTGAGCAAATTCAAAAGGAGAACCCCATAAAAAATTCAATCAAATAAACAAATTAATCTAATACTGAAGGTGAACAATAACTACTCATAGATACTAGGACAAAATTCTGAACGCTAGTTGCACGTTTAGAAGAAAGCAAATATGACAATGACGTCAACAAACGTGTGCGTCGTTGAAAGTAAAACCGAATATACTATACACTTTCTCGACAAAGTAAATATTTAAGTAAACAAAAAAGAATCAAAACTTTATACAATCTGAACCACGAATGCCACAAGTAAATAGTCATACACCCGAAGGTGTGATGCATTAATTTCGAGTCACATCAAAAGATATACGACAAACAAACCAAAACAATATATTAGCACGAAGACAAATAACAGGGAACTATAAATAAACATAAAACAAAACTTTAGCACATAGTATCTAAATCTAAAGACCATCTTGTTTTATTTGTGGAGTGGACGCTTATATTTATCTTTTGTTTTTCTTTGTTGAAAAGCTGTCTGTTTTTAAAGGGATTAAAATAATAACACAATGTCCACTGCTGTTTCCCAAATGTTTGATATTTTTACTTATTATGTCTGTTAATTTTGTTCACACATAGTTTTCAAAATATTGGAATTTCATACGACTGTCATACAAGTGAGAGGTTTAGCTAGCTTAAACAACTGACCATTTTCTACTATGTCTGAACCAAGTCTGGAGTATAACAGTTGTTATCCATTCGATAGATGTGTTTGAGCTTTTGATTTTACCATTCTATAAAGGACTTTCCGTTTTGAATTTCCCTTGCAGTTCGGTATTTTACTTTTTAAAGAAAATATAATAGTGATAACACTAACCCAGTTTCTGCGCATTTTTCAGTTTATGACATTTTCTTATCTACAGTAAATTCAAAAAGAATCTTTATTTGTATTGGGTGATATCAATATCTTTATACTAAAATATTTCAGCACATTTGCTATCTATTTAATTTCATTTTGATGAAGCTTGACGCCCTTTGTGTTTTATTTCAGGAAATTTAGAAACGTCTTCTTCAAAGATATAAAAAAAACTATTGTAGATACCAAACTTATATTTTGAACGCAAGACACAAGACTTTTAGATAAGTCCACCAGTGACTTTCAAATCAAAACAGTTGCAAAACCATCTACAAAATGACAATTTTGAATAATGGAGCTGTCCAAAAACCAAACTAAAAGACGGATACTATAAGTGTAATTTGGCAGATTGCACTACAGTTCTTTTATTAAGCTATTTGAGTTTGGTACCAAACCACGGAGCTTACAAAAGATAATATACATGCATATGAAGCCTTTTTACATGAACCATGCGTTGTTTTGATTAAAACTGGTTTAATCGTGATGGGAAAACTTTTAGAAAAAAAACCAGACTGTTATTCCTAAGATCATCGATCACTACAAACTGATATGATATATACTCATATTTGGATCCAGTTTATATTCACATTACTTTTTGTTTAAACACAGTTTTGATTTAGAAGAAATAACCGACATTGTTAAAAATTACAAATAATATTACCATAACAAACACAATTCCATTATAATATTCTTCTCTAACATAGTTAGAAAATACATAAAATAACACCATTACTAACGCAATTCCAATTTTATATTCTTGCACGTGTCTATTTTAATTTTAGAAATTTAGCTGTGATAATATAAATGTCTCAAGATAAACATCACTTTTACGTTGAACCATTCACGTGACGTGCTGTTTATATTTTGTTTGTGGTTGAGTATGGCAGTTGTTATCTATCTACACCCCGTAACTCTGTTCTCTGGCGTTTGCTTTTGTTGTAGTTCAGCGTTTCCGTATTCCATTGTTTTCCTCTTTGTGTTTCCCGATGTTAGTTTGTTACCCGGCTTTGTTTTTGCACAATCGAATTTTGACTATTGAACAGCGGTATATCACTGTTGCCTCTACATTTCATACCTTATTAACTGTTCTGTTCAAAAGTGTATTGATAGCGTTTCAGTTATAAATTATTCATTTTTGTACTATTCGTTTGTAATTTTAAACGTTTTAAAAAAAGAAACTGGAACATTATTCAGAAACATGGTATTTTATTATATACAACGGTAAATACATTTTCGGAATTAAAAATTGGTGTATCCAAATATCGGTTTCCGAATACAAGAGGAAGAAGACTGGATTCGATTACTGGGAACTGCGACACCCTATGGTTGCAAAGACTAAACTGATGTTATGTGTATGCTATATAGAATTACTGCATCACGCATTCAATGAGGTTCTAGTTTTGACCTCGTTTGACCAGTTTCAAAGCAAGTATCTGAGGGGAACACACATTAAAATGTAATGCATGGCAATTTCAACTAGTGCTTTCTCCCAGCTTAGTTGTTTCTTGCTTCATGCACTAGGTAATAAATATTAGTTTAAAACGAATACAATAATATGTTACAAACGTGAAGATTTCAATTTGTCAGCAGAAAGATATTGTCTGCTTCATCGTTTGCTGTTTACATATTGCATATGCTGTATGCTCATGCATTTACACATTGTACGAACTTTCTAAACAGGTACAACATGTGCTGCTGACAGATACTGCTTAAATGGATTTATTCGGACTGAAATCGACATAACATCAGAATAATCACGATTGTGTTTCTTTTTAATGATCCATCGGTCTTTCAACAAAAATTTATCATCTTCACGAGATCTTAGAAGAGTGAGACAAAAGATACCAAAATTGATATACTAACACAAACGTCAAAAATGATCTTACAATGCCATACTGCAACTGAAGTTGTTTAAATGATATATATCTAAGTGTCATAGAGTTCGTTTTATTTGTCATTGTATATACTATTTTACCTTTACGTTTTATTCAATGTTTGGTAATATTACGGATTACAAATGTGTCGATAAAGATGTCAGTATATATTCAGGAAACTGCCGGGGTATATACGACGTTTTCGCCCAAATTGAAACCTCAAAAATGTCATCATAACTCCGGTTACTATGTGACGTAGTTAAAAGCTATACAGAACACTACGGAATGGCAGAGGCTAACAGAGGGAAAACAATGACGTGTATCAGTCGATAATATATTTTTAATACAAAATCACGCAATTTACACTTTAAATACTTAAATATAATGCTAAAAGTGTTATAATAAATTATTACATTACACGATAAAATTATTACACAGCACTTAACAACAAATCCTTCTTGTATGTCGAACAAATCAGTTTGGGTTTTTCAATACATGTATTGTTAAATACAAGCCAAGAACACATACATACACAAAATATCAAATCTAAAAAAAATATTTAAAAAAACTTCTCCTTTAAACATTTTCAAAAAATCAATCATGAAAATTTAAAGCCATCTAAGAGGTTAGCTATATCCTTTGACTTTACGTCCCGCTATATAGATGATGTTCTCTCACTAACTAATACAAAATTTGGTTACTATGTTGAACGAATCTATCCCATCGAACTAGAGATAAAAGATACTACATATACAGTTAAGTCTGCCTCATATCTTGACTTACATCTACAAATTGACAATGAGGGTCCGTTGAAAACAAAACTTTACGACAAAAGAGATGATTTCAGCTTCCCACTTGTGAACTTTCTATTTCTATATAGCAACATTCCAACAGCGCCGGCATACGGAGTATATATCTCCCAATTAATACGATATTCCCGGCTTGTAGTTCCTATTATGATTTCCTTGATAGGGGATTGCTGCTAACAAGAAAGCTATTAAACCAAGAGTTCCAAATGGTGAAGTTTAAATCATCCCTTCGTAAATTTTACGGACGTCATCACGAGTTGGTTGACCGTTATGGAAAAACCGTTTCGCAGATGATATCGGATATGTTCCTTATATCGTAACTACAATACCCTTCCCTTTCCACTAATGTGACCTATCGAGTTAGACTAGTTACCGGATTTGTAATAACATAAGCAACATGATGGGTGCCACATTTGGAGCAAGATCTGCTTACCCTTTAGGAGAACCTGAGATTACCCCCACTTTTTGGTGGGTTTGTAATGCTTAGTCTTTAGTTTTCTATGTTGTGTCTTGTATACTATTATTTGTCTGTTTGTCTGGGTTTTTTTTTAGTCATGGTGTTGTCAGTTTATTTTCAATCTATGAGTTTAACTGCCCCTCTGGTATCTTTCGTTCCTCTTCATTGGGAAAATGATAATGTTTAAAAATTGTTCATTCAAAATTTAAGAGAACCTCTGTCCGTCATACCTATTATTGCCATTGTATTTTTACTAGAGATTCTAAAAATAACTACTTAGATAGATTTCAAAGCATGGATAGTGATCGATTGCAAAGTACAAATGAAGTTTATGTTTCAGTTTGGTCTGGACTTGTTCATAAACAGATCTCTTTCCACATCAAAAGAATTGATTTTATTATAAAGTACAAAATATTGCATTCTTTTTTTTTAATAACATGCAAGAATGTATATATATCAAATCTGAAAATTAAACGTTAGTAGCTCAAATAACTAGTGACGGGATGATTCTATTCCAGAAAAGTTTGTAATTTGGCTACTCCTTCAATATTCAAGAAAATTACCTGTAGTGTTATGTATGATGTTGGATTGAAAGGAAATTAAATAAAATATGATTATAACTGCATTATTACATAACACTGTTCAGTTAGATATACTGAAGGGGATAAATTAGTGTCGATATACAATTATTACAGATTAACATTTCTATTTTGGCTTTGTTGTGTTATTCGCCTCGTGATTTCACTAAATAATTGAAATGCACGGTATGAATAACCAGTTTAGTTCTTTTAATTCTGTTGATTGATAATACAAGAGCACGAAAACCACATTATTAATGGTTCAAATTTCCCCCTACATTTACAAAGAAAGGGATATGATGATGAAAGCTTTTTGGTTATATAACACCAGCTTAAAAGTTTTGGTGCTTTTTCTTCTTCTTAAAAGGATTCATTTTTTTCAAGAATGTTTTTTCTTTTCCTTTTTTCTCCACTTCAACTTCCTCCTCTTCGGGGGTATATTTCTTCACTCCTTTACTTTTAATTATCTCCTCTAAACACTGAGAACCTTTCCCGACATTAACCAAAGCATTATGTAACACTTTTATGGTTGGTCTTACTCTCAGATCTTTTCGCCATTCAAATAATATCGCTTTACATTGTGCCACTAAATCCCGTCCATTGTCGTGCTGTATAATGTCTAGTGATGTGATCGGTAACCCTAATTCTACACCCAGTTGGAAGGATACTACACCTATTACTTGTGCCAGTTCATCTAGTATTTCATCGGTTGGAATGAAATCCATGTATTCCTCCCTGCTTTCTGTAATAATTAGCAAGCACATGGCATATTAAACATGACTCTGCAGTAAGATGAAAGACTGCAATTTTCCCCCTTAGAAACATTTAATCATAAATACATGAGTTCTTGCAAAATAAAACTCAATGTGAATAAATATGAAAAGACTACTAAATTGGCCTGATCCAATGGATAAAATTTTAAAATTCTCAAAAATAGATTAAAAAGTGAAGTGTGTTCTATAACATATCATATGAACTAATTATCGAAGAGACACGGTGACTTGTTGTAAAAACCAAAATGTGTTTCACTGGTTATATGTTATTGATAAGTTATGTTTAACTATAAAAGAACACATATACCTTGCACTAGTTACAATAGATGAACCATTGTTACAAGTTCTTTTATATACCTTAATGGCCTGATGACATTTGAACATCAGTAATTGTCTATCGTTTAAAATAAATAGAAATATACGTACGACATTGTTCTGTTCTTTTTACCTGCAATGATTATTTAACATAGAATGAAACAAATCTAATTAGTTTCTGTGTCATTGGGTTACTATCAATCATATATCTAAATTAAGTATACATAATATATTCTGATATTATACTTACGTACAATTATTTAAGGACATAAGTTGCATAGGACTACTACACAGTGTAGCATTATACCACTGTGGTGTGTACTAAAATCACACGTGAACCATTGTTTCATTGAATCATACTCAACATGCTATAGATGTTCCTTTCCAACTTCTTTTTATAGATTGTTCTTATATTGTGCAGTTACACCGTTGTCCCAAGGTTGGGGAAGGTTGAACAAAACAAATCTTTATGTTCCTGTCCCAAGTCATGAGCTTGTATTTCAGTGGTTATCTTTGCTGCATGTCTGTCGTAAATTACGTAAATTGTTTTGTTATAAATTAGCTAGTTACGTTTTTTTTAAAAACATTATTCAAAGAACCTATTACACGACAAAGCAAGTTCCATGAAGCCTGCTAACAAAATTAAGGAACGTTTCATTAGTAAATCCGTATATAGAAAGGGTGACATTTTTGAGCATGTGTTTTATTATAAAAGAGTTCGCTAAACAGGAAGTTGATGAAACTAACACCGTGTCACACAGTATAGCAAACTAAAATGGCACCATGTAAAACAATTCAGAAAGCTCTGAAATGTAGTTTCTTCGTAAAGTATAACGATAGTTGGCTGTTATCTTTAGAATGTATAAGAAGTTGGTGAACAGGAAGTTCATGAACGATAAAATAGAATTGCGTCATACGGTTAAGCATGCTGACATGAAGTCATATAACAAATTAAGGAGGCTCTGATTTGAAGTTTCTGAGAAATATGCGACAAAAATGACAAACATGAATAATATGTTAAGAACATATTTGTATTCGGTAAACAGAACGAAGATGCGCAGTGAGTCTGAAACCGCGGCACAAATGTTAATATGAAACATATCACAAATTTCAACCAGCTTTGATTTGTACTTTTTGAGGAATATGTCATAACAATTGCAATCACGGCTTTTATATTTATAGTATTTAAGTACTCATTCAACAGGAAGTTGATGGCCGATGACTCTGAAACCACGTCGCAAAAGTAATTTATTATAACTTGGTTTCATTCAAAGTCAGTATTACATAAAAAGCAATGCATTCATCTATTAAAATATACTAATACTGAGTAAAACTGAGCAAAACCTGCATGTGATGATGTTTTTGTTCAATATCAACCAACTTATTTCTATTGTAAAAAGTATGTAAGTTGTTTGGTAGGTTAAAATTATTCTTGGGAAATGTTGACTGAATTGCTTTATGAGCCTAAATATTACAGTGTTTTATCACTATAAAACCAAATTACATCATTGGAGGTTATGCAATGGCCTTTAGTTGCTCACATCTATATCATTTGGTCTCTGGAGGATCGTTGTTCAATTTGCACATCTCCTTATTTTATTTTGATATAACCTATTTGCAGCATTTGCAAAGAGGTTTGCTACAGCTTTTTCTCATATATTTTCCTTTTACAAAATTATGTTTTTTTTACTTATCAAATGCAATTAAAATGTGTCCCTTAGTTGTATATCATTAACGGAAAATAGTAGTTATTTCCCAATGCACTTACACAGTGAGTAATTTTTTCAGCATTGGTAATTACTGGAATATTATTTTTTATAATAAATAAATTATTGTTTTTTTACATAGAAATTTTAAGGATCTCATTGACAGAAAACTATAGCTGTTATATTTATTCAATTTGACAATTCATGTGGCAACAATTTGAATACCCATACGGATATGTACTGCTTCTGGTGATAGGTTTAATTTTATCTCGTTAAATTCTTCTCATATAATGGATTTCTTAATCATCTGGTTTTATGCAAGGTTAACCTGTACACGGCCCATATTTACTATTGAATGTATGTCATCAAAAGCCTTAAACAAGATATGTTTTTATAAAAGGCAACGTTGTAAAGCTTAGTTTACGTGTCAAAGATACTATCAACACTTCAAGTTATTCTTAATGCGTACACGACCAAGGAATTTTTTTCACATCGATATAGATATTTTTCAGAGTTATTCTGTATAATCCAAAAAGGAAAACATGTTACAAGCTTCAACAAATTAACTTTTATGTTCTCTATCAGAGAATTATCAAGATCAATAATTCATTCAACGAGAAATATTTACACAACTAGCAAATAATATAACTTGTCAAATAAGTATCGGCACATATGACATTAAATAAATGCAACAGTAGTATACTGCTATTCGAAAGTCATAAATCGATTCAGAGAAACAAAATCCGGGTTACAAACTAAAACCGAGGGAAACCTATCAACTTTAAGAAAAAAAACAGAAAAAAAACAACAGAAACAATGAAGTTGAAAAATAACGACAATGCAACACACACAGAAGCGAATTTTAGGATAACAACTGTGAATTTCCTGACTTGGTACAGGACATGAGAAAAAATGATGGGTTGAACCTGGTTTTGTGGCTTGCAAAACCTCGCGCTTTTATGGCAATGTTAAATATAACACTAAAATGACAACGTTACATGACAGGAATACAGTACAAATATATGCAAGAACATTCAGGACAGTGAAATACACAAATAAACAATACAACAGTACATATTGACATGCTAACAACAGAATAAAAAACAGCACGTGAACCAAAATAGAATAGCACACAAAAACAGAACAGCAAAACCACGGACTGTCTGTCACAGACAATTAAAACAATATCAAATAAAATATATTCCGTTATAGTATATTTTGATCAATAAATATTATGGTGTTGGGTTTTTTTACCAAAATAAATGTTTATTGTGGTATGTCACATTTTGACACTGTGTGTCCATATCATATTTGGATAACAGTTGACTACATTGTTATAAGTTATTAATAAAAAAAAGACAGGTCATGTTGACTTATTTTTAGGTCTTACTTTGCTGTCATTATTGCGGTATACAGTTTATCTTTATCTATAATAATATTCCAGATAATAACCAAAAGCTGTAAAATTTTCTTAAAATTGCCAATTCAGGGGCAGCAACCCAACAACCGGTTGCCTGAATGGTCTAAACATTTCAGGGCAGATAAATTTAGACCTAATGAACAATTCTGTCATGTCAGAACTGTTCTTAATGCTTTGATTTGAGAGATATGAGCCAAAAAACTGCATTTTACCCTATATATTTATTTTTAGCCATGTCAGCCATCTTGGCTTGCGGGCGGGGTCATCGGACGCAATTTTAAAACAAAATACCCCAATGATGATTGTTGCCAAGTTAAATTAGATTTATCCCAGAGAGGATTTTTGTAAAAGTTAACGACGACAGACGACGGACGACAAGTGATGAGAAAAGCTCACTTGGCCCTGTGGACCAGGTGAGGTAAACATAAGGTTATACTTGATTGAAATTTATTTGGCGAGGAAAGATATATTTAAGTTTAAATTTTATAAATTAAGTCTTGCTTCAATGATATTAATTTGACAAAACAAGTAAGAAAGGTAATTCATCGCACTGTGTCATCAATTTTAACCCTGATAATTAAGTGGTAAATGAACTTGATGTGAAAAATTAATTTGATTTTAGTAATGGAGAATCTTGAAAAAAGTAAAATCACAAAAATACTGAACTCCGAGGAAACCTCAATCGTAAAGTCCCTAATCAAATCTATATTTTGGTCAATGTACCATTTTTGTGTAAACTATCGGGACTCTCATCATCTGTAAACCAAATAATCCAAAATATGACTACTACACAATTATGCAAATTTACAGCTAGGATACTCTTTTTCCAGATACTTACCCGACAAAGCATATGGAGATTGCATTTCATATCGCTTAAAGCTTTTGCGATGTCGCTAAATTTTCCCTTATATCTATCTCTCCAGTTTACCAATATTCTACATTTAACAATCTCAATCCGATCATAATTTTCTCTGAGGTCTTCACACTCTTGTAAAGTCATACCAAGATGTATGGCTAAGTCGTATACTGTTGTAACATCACATGGTGAAACAAACCGTTGAAGTTCGATATCAGTTGGTTTCTGACCCAAGGCACCCTCATTTAAACCTAAATGAGTATAAAAGGATAATTGATAATATTACAGTGAACTCAATGTATTAAGTGATAGTTGGAGCATGTTCTCTTTTGGTGCTTGGATAAATATGCATTAATGATACATTGCCAAAAAAGTTGTGTAATGCAAAACTAGTTTACCAAAAAAGATGTTTACAAAGTATTATTATTTCCCTGCATATAAAACTGTTTTCCCTGTAGAAGAAAAGAAGGACTAAATCAATACTCATTTCTGATGGAGTAAACCACAGTAATGACCATTTTGGGATTATCTCAATAATGATATTTACCTTGACAGTTCTCTTCACATTGTTCCTTCTTCTGAAAGAAAATATTGCTCAAAATAAATAAACGATTCTCAAAACTGGTTATAAGATGATTCCTGTCCTGGTTATTTCAATCAGAAGTGCTGACTATACTGTTCTTATTTAAGAGATTGGCAAATCATAATGCATTTAATAGATTAAATGGGCATTAGCTGTCAAAATTATAACATCCATTTCACCCAAATTCTCATATTTGTTTTATATCATACTAACACGTATATTCAAATTATAAATTGTCGATATAATGTATCAGGATTGCATCAGCTCATTCCTTAGTATTCTGTGTAGTTTTTTTTACGTTGTTTTTTGTTTTTTGTTTTTTTTTTATTTGCACGGTATTGTCGGTTTTCCTAACACTGATATGTTTATATATCACTTTTGTATTTTATTTTCGTTAGTAGAATGCACAAACATGTCAATTTCAGTTTTCTAAATCAAAATGAAGATAATTACACAATTATTTTCCCAAGTCTAATCTGTTAAATTGATGTTTAGTAAGGGCCTACTTAAACTGTTAACAACCAGACAAATTCTTTCTTACCTATTCTGACATCTTCATCGCAAGTCGTTTGAGTGGGGTTTAATGTTATCAACAATCGGTTTCTTTTTTTTTGCCTAACCTGACCTGTATATAATATGTCCCTTATTTAACAGTGTCTTCAACTAAATATAAAACAAATTATGAACTATTCTTATTCTATATACCTGATTTTGATTCCAAATATTCCACGTTTCTTTAGTATGTAAAAGCCTATGTTTATCACAGATCCATTCATCAGTTGTCAATGCTGCCTCTTCTGTGACGAAACACTCTAACCCCGAGCATGAATATTCAACGTGGAAGGGTAGCTTTTGGCTGTTAGGTGAGACATGAACTGCTGATTTGTAAAACTCCGAAATTCTCTCTAATGTTGTAAACATGGTTTCCTTGATTCCAGTGGCAATATCTGGTACGATAAGTCCGTTAGAAGTTTTATGGACTATGATAAGCACAATCTTGTTGCGTTCAACACATACCACAATATCATGTGCCATATCGAATGATAATCCAATGAATCCTGAAAACAGGAGTTGTTTCCCTTCATAAGTCTTCACGGTCCACATACTGAGAAATGCGCTGATAAGACGATTTGGCAAGGCTGGTGGTATAATTGTCCCTTTAAAACTGAATGCAAGACTGATAGCTTTCTCTGGTGTGCATTCCTTTGTCATGAAACTTGTATCATATCTCTGTATGAGCATACAGGGAACAAAGAAATTTTCTACTGGTAGCCTACTGCCTGTATTATTGTCATATCTACGCTGCTCTGATAGGATATCAAGATGGATGAGCATATCAAATATAAACTCTTTATAAGGCAATATTTTGTCGAAGTGCGTTTGCTCCCAAATATTATACAGATCTTTTCTTTGTATTATTCCACTTCCGGACATCCTTTGAAATGTTTTTCTTATGCGATCTTTCTTTGGCCAAAAGGTTATATCTGTGAAATAAAATATAAATGAGAAAATACTGTGCTATCAATACTAGTTATCACGTGAGATCATTTCAATTAAAATATGTAATCCAAAATACATACAAAACTATATAATCTATTTGCGACAATAAATCCAAAGATTGCTATTACTAGAAAAATGTCCATATCAGATTGGGCTGCGCTTGAACATTTTTGTGAGTGGTACATAACTAAATAACAAATTTTAATACGAACACGGCAATGCATTTAATAGCGTTTCAAGTTAAGAAAAATTTTGTAAACAAGAAAAAATGTCAGGATATATCCTTTAGTAAATATTGAACAGTATGATATACATTTTTATTCAAATTCTCCTTATTTTAATTTACTGAAAAAAATCTATGTGCAGAGGAAGGTTGTAACAACGAAACTGTTGGTTTTTTTAAAGCCGACCGCGTTTCTACATTTGTTTACCCACAATTAATATGCAAAACTTTGTAATATGCAAATTTCATTGGTCTTTTACCAATACTATTGAAATTTTCCCAATTGCAATTCAATTTATCAAAATGTTTTATTTCTAAATCGAAATTGGGGTTATTTTCAAATTAATCAACAAATTTTCGCCCAAAAATATACACGTCTATATTTGATCTACAACGTTTACAACTGAACTAGCTATACAAGGACAAATTATCATTCAAAACAAACTCATTGTGAAAACATAAGAAATAAACATCTGTATGTTTGTCTTTAAAAAAAATTGTTACTTTGTGTAATTGGGTTTCTGTTTAATTAATATTTATCCTGTATTTGTTCTTATCATATATATTGTTTATAAACAGTGGATTCGTCGTTATCCATGATATACCAATATTTATATATTTTGTATGAGATCAATTCCAACACAAATATTATAATTTTTCAATCCACGAAATAGGTATTAACAAAAATTAATGAATCTTAAATCGATGTCCACAATGGACGAACGATTTAGGCAATATTGACTTATTTGTAGTTCTTTTACTCCTTGTAATTTTGGCACCCTAAATAATATTTATTCATTATAGGTTTCAAGATGTTCGGCTAAAAGATTATGAATAAGTTCGTTCTACGGTTTCAGCAGGTTGGCTTAGTTTAAGAGGTTTGTTTGTAGATTGTTTTTGACATTCAAAGTTTCCTTGTATATCTTTTGTTTTTCTAAGAAGAAAAAAAAGGCTATAAAAAAATGGTAATAATCTATTGGAGCTAAAAACTTCTGTGACTAGGAGTAAAGTGTCAATTCCAGCAATGTTAATCTACTTAAAGATTTAGTATTTTTGGTTATTTCTGCATTTTTTCATTTTATATCTATAGGTTACAGTTTTTAAAGATAATAGTCAAAAAATCAAAACCGTGCAAAATGTGACATTTGAGGTCAATAACTCCCATGAAAAGTCATCGGCGAGTTTCATGTCAGGACAGCAGTAAGATGTTAACATTCTAAACATTTCAGCGCACTCAATTTTTTTCTATCTGTTGTGGTTTTAAAGATAATTAACAAGGCTAGCATTTTACCCCCTATAAACTTATCAAAGCAGATTCGGTTATATGATGCTTGGAAGACGGGATCATTGTAACGACTCAGTTTTTGATACAGATACTCAATGATGATTGTTGCGTGAGGAGAATAGCTCATTTGATCCTTCAGGCCTGATGCAATAAAAAGGAAAGCGGTAGTATTGCAACAAGAAATAAGATTGTCTAATAATTAAACTCATCATAGATACCAGGACTAAATTTTGTATATACGCCAGACGCGCGTTTCGTCTACAAAAGACTCATCAGTGACGCTCTAATCCAAAAAAGTTTAAAAGGGCCAAATAAAGTACGAAGTTGAAGAGCATTGAGGACCAAAATTCCTAAAAGTTTTGCCAAATACAGCTAAGGTAATCTATGCAAGCACACTTCACGAAAGATGTTCCAACATTTCACAACCAATTCCATACAGTTTTTGTTAGAACAATGGTACATTGCCGTATTGAACAGCATGAAAGTGGCAATCATATATATAAAATACCTGTAACAAAAGATCTCATGACTTCAACCAGAAGTAGAGGGCTAATGATCACAAAACCTCTCAACTGTGGGGTATCAAAGTAGACTATTTTTCCTAGAGAGTGTTGGAAATGCAGAAAATCACTGAGCTCCTCAGGAAACAGGACGGACACCTGGCTTATGGAATTTAATTCTTCAAGTTCCAAAACTGACAAAATCTGTCGTCCTTTAGCCACCAAAACCGAAATCTCCAGTTCAAGGGGAACACAAGCATTAGGCATTATCTCTCCCCAACATGGATGTTTAAACGTAAGATCCGTGATGGTTTTCTTAAGGACATCAATCTCTGGGTCTGCTTTGTCTGTTGCATTGACGAAAATATGTTTATCAAGTATCAGATGATCATGTCCTTCATGTTTTTTGAATAACTCTTCTACTCCTTTGTATATCTCTCTACGCTGTGTCTCAATGTTCTCCTATAAAGAAATACAGAAGAATTAAATAAACAATTTATTTGTAGTTTTAAACAGTTTACCCTCAGAGACTTAAAACAACTATTACGCAATTTACTATTCCACTAGGAGGAACTCATTTAAGAACTTATTGAATGTCATTTGTTGAGCAGAATCGGCGGATTTTTTTTTTATAGTCATACATGTAGCTTTATCTTTAGTTTTATTGTGTGTGTTGACTATCGTCTTTTTCTTATTCTCCCTCATGTTCAATGTGATGGCTACCTGTTTTCTATATTGGATGTTCTATTGCACTAATGGGTTTTTCTCACTTGTGTCATACACTGTAACTTTCTTCTCATAATTTGTAAAAGAGGGACGAAAAATACCAAAGGGACAGTCAAACTCATAAATCTAAAACAAACTGACAACGCCATGGCTAAAAATGAAAAAGACAAACAGAAAAACAATAGTACACATGACACAACATAGAAAACTAAAGAATAAACAACACGAACCCCACCAAAAACTAGGGGTGATCTCAGGTGCTCCGGAAGGGTAAGCAGATCCTGCTCCACATGCGGCACCCGTCGTGTTGCTTATGTGATTACAAATCCGGTAAATAGTCTAATTCGGTAGGTCAAATTCATGAAAGGGAAGGGGATTGTAGTTACGACGTGAGGAACATATCCGATATCATTTGTGAAATGGTTATTCCATAACGGTCAACCAACTCGTGATGGCGTCCGTAAAATTTACGAAGGGATGATTTCAACTTCACCATTTGGAACTCTTGATTTAATAGCTTCCTTGTGAGCAGTAACCCTCTATCAAGAAAATCATGATAGGAAATGCAAGCACGGGAATATCGTATCAATTGAGAGATATATACCCCGTATGCAGGTGCTGCTGGAATGTTGCTACTTAGAAATGGAAAGTTCACAATTGGAAAGCTGAAATCATCCCTTTTGTCGTAAAGTTTTGTCTTCAACCGACCCTCATTGTCAATTTCTAGATGTAAGTCAAGATATGAAGCTGACTTAACTGTATCTATAGTATCCTTTATCTCCAATTCGATGGGATAGATGCGTTCCACATAGTCACCAAATTTTGAATTGTTTAGTGAAAGAACGTCATCTATATAGCGGAAAGTAGAGTTAAAGGATATTGCTAACTTCTTATCTTTCTTCCTAAGAAGTTCCTGCATGAAGTCAGCCTCATAATAATAAAGAAACAAGTCAGCAAGTAGAGGGGCACAGTTTGTTCCCATTGGTATGCCGACAGTCTGTTGAAAAACACGTCCTCCGAACGTAACAAATATGTTGTCAATCAAGAAATCAAGCATCTTGATAATATCGGTTTCAGAGAATTTTTTGTTTGAATCAGAGTGATTCTTTACAAAGTAGGATTTATCCCTCCCTAAGACAAGATACTTGTATCTACGTTGGCCATTCTTTTTTATGAAGCAAAGTAATACCAACTCTTTTAATTTGTCTTTAAGTTTGGAATGTGGAATACTTGTGTAAAGAGTAGAGAAGTCAAATGTTTTAATACTGTTACAAGATGAAAGAGAGTTAGATTGTATGTACTCTAAAAGATCTTTGGAATTTTTAAGTATCCACATCTGATTCACGCCACCTCAAGAATAGGCAGTTTCACAATAACTTTGAAGCCCGTCTTTGATTGCTGATAAAATGGATGTTAATAATTTAGAAAGAGGTTTTGTGGAGCACTTGGAAGACCCAGCAATATACCGCTGTTTGTAAGGACACTTATGTAGTTTAGGTATCCAATACAGTGATGGAAGATCCAGTTCTTCATCTTTGGTTGAAATACCAAAGGAACAAAGAACAGACCTATGATTATCCAGGATTTCCTCTTTGGTAAGTGTCGTGAGGGTATATGTTGAGTTTCCAAGTGAATTGTCTATACCTAATTCGTTTATCAAGCAATTAATGTAATGACTTTTACAGACAAAAACGATGTTATTTGGGGCTTTGTCTGCGGGGACAACAACATATTTATCATGGAGGTCGGATAGGTGTTTAGCAACATTTGGGTCTTTAAAAATTGACGTAGCATGGGCATTGATGGACCCATTCAGTTTCTTAATTCTGATTTGTATTAAGGACCTCACTGCCTTTATCCATTCGGATAGAGTGTCTACGTCTTCCTTCTCGCGCTTAGCCCATTGCCTGGCATAATCCTCGACTGAATCCATCAAAATTTTAAAGTTGTATTTCCAATTGATGGATTTAGGCTCACGATATTTCGGACCTTTCGATAACACGTTTCGTAGAGAAGTGTTATTAACAATGTTAAGGTCACCGGTAATAACGTGGCCAGTGGGACATAGTCGTTTCAGAAAAAAACCCAAATATGATATATATGAAAGGCTGTTATACCGGAATCATTCAACAAAGGGTCACCTACCGTTGGAATTTTGTCTTTATGTGTAGCAACAAACAAAATCTTTGGAATGCCTACATAAACAGCCTTACAATAGGTCAGGATGCAGTTAACCCAGTGTTGTAAAAATACTGAAAATACAAAAGATAATTGAAACCGGGTTATTTACACTTTTATATTTATATGAAGGTCGAATCACTTTAAGATAGCACATACAAGTCATTTAAATGCCAATGATTCATGTTTTACTAATAGTAAAATTCAGAATAGAAACGGGAAATGAGTCAAAGAGACAACAACTCGACTAGAGAGCAGATAACAGCCGAAGGCCACAAATGGCCCTTCAACAAAACGAGGAAATTCCGCACCTGGAGGAGTGCTTCAGCTGTCTCCCAAACTAAAATGTGCACCAGCTCTGTGACAACGGATGCCATACTCTAACTCCGAAATGTATTCAAAATACTAGTTTGTTACCTATTTGTCTCGTTTTACTCACATAATGAAATTTCAACATCGGTAAAATAGTGTCAGCCTTAATTTTTTGCCTTATTTGGGGTTTGAGTAGATGAATAGTTCAGAAAGTTGATTTAACTTATCCAAATCACTGCTGCCTGTCATTGGTGCACTGTGCAAAAAAAAACATCACGATGATCACAGAAAGTATCCAATTTATAGCTGAATGTTAAATTAAACTTCAATTCAATCACCATCCTGTTAGATTTACATTCATCACGAGAACTCAAACCAAACATTTGAAAGCCAAGGATGTATAAGACCTTAAAATGTTATTAACAGTGTTCTACCTGCTGGGGTAAGTGTCGTATGCTGTCCCGGAAAACCCAACACATCAGGAACCTGTTCGTGCAATCCTTTGCTTCCATCAAATATAACAAGAAACAAAGCTCTATAAGTCATGAATGTTTGGTGTGTTGTATAATAAACATACTGTCCACCAAAGTCCCAAAAGATGAGACGCCCCACCTCCATCTGAAAGTTTCCACTCTTTAGAAATTTTTCCATGTTTCTTCTGATTTTATCTTCCGTCATCTTGGATTTCATTTTCTGTTTCCTCTGCTTTTTTGATAAACCATCATTAGAAGAACTTTGAGATGACGTCGCTATGAATGCTGAATGTTGGGACGTAATATATTCGGATCTTGTCGATTGCTCAGGCATTTCCGTAGCCTGTGACTGCTGTAGGAGAACGTTTGGATTAACCAGTGTTTCATCTTTACTTCCAGATGGGCTTGTATCTGATGCTTGTGATTTGTCTAACTGATCTGTTGGCTTGTTTTTATCAGTATCTACCGAGGTCATTAACACTTTGTTGTATACAACATCACTAGCTTCATAAGTTCCTGATAGAAATAAATATATAGGGGTACAGCTGTTATATGTATTAACAATAAAATTAATCATATGAACAGATATGTACGAGTATAAAATGTGACATACATTATAGATTTTTCTGAAACATACATACCAAGCAACCAAAATAAAAAACAAAAACATCCAAAAGCCAATCAACATCGTTTCCTGTCACTAAAAAGCTCTTGCAAGTCCAAAAGACAATTCGAACGACCAAAGGATTGGTATCAATCTAAGCTGTACAATGAATCATGGAAATTTTGTTGTTGAGAAAAAACTTAAAATTCAAATATTGGAAATAAATCCAATGATTCCTCTTAATAGATTGTCTTTAATTGAGTTTCTAAATTTTATAAAGGTTGAACTTTACCTGGACTATAAAGAATCCATTTTCTTGTATTAACATCAAGGCCACAACGACCTTCAATAAGGGAGATTCCATCGGTAGCATGTCTCCCTTTTGGTATTACATCACCTATTAACAGCTTTACAAGAGTAGATTTCCCTACTCCAAACTGGCCAGTCACCATACAGCGCATATCAAACGATTTATAGGTACCTTTGCCCTTCAAACGATCCAACATGGCAGACTTTTTTTTGTGGACGTAATCTAAAATAAAATCAAAACATTTGTTTTTTTGTTGTTTTTTTTTCATTACAAAGTACTTCGAAAAACCCAGATGCCAAAACAATATTGATAAAACTTGGTTGGGGGGGAACTATTGTGAAAAACGAATTATACAGTAATACGTGATTCCATGAAGCCTGATCTCACATTTCAGGAGTTCCCTAGAACACTGTGATGAAACTTTTATACATGGCTTATATGTTTATCATGATAAATAGATATTCAGTTATAAGTAACAGGAAGTTGATAAGAGATGAATAAGAAACCATGTCACACGGTATGGCATGCTTACACGACGTCTGATAACAAATATCAGGAAGATCTAATTTGTAGTGTCCCAGAAAAATGGGACGAATAGTTTATACATATTCATTATGTTTTAAATAAATAATTAATCGGCACGCAAGAAGTTAATTAGTTATGAACCTGACACTGTGTCACAAAATATAGCATACTAATTTGAAATAAAAACATTCAGAATCTCTGATTTGTTGTTCTGAGAAAAGTGACACAAAAATTTCATAGACGAAGGACAAAGATACCAAGATAGACAGACAGACGGACAAATAGGGATAAAGGGTAGTCCTTTCTTTTAAGCTGTGGAGAGGATAAAAACATTTGCAATTATTAATGTAGTATCAAAACAATGCGCCCATTCTGAAAACATATAATCGCAATAGGTAATGGCATATGATTGATTTGGTCATAATTTGCTGAACAATTATGAAAATATAACTAACAATTTCTTTTAAAATAATTGTTACATACTCAACATGCTCAAGACTCGTCTAAAAATTGAGTTCAAATAGATTTCGGGACAGCATATTGCAAATTAGTCTACACTGATCTGTAATTCGGGGAAACTCATAAACCACAGTCCATCGGGACTAGTTTCTCCGTGACATCATTAATAACTACATCAGGATCACACTTTTCGTCCGCTTTCCATAATAAACAGAATTTAGTTGTTGTTTATTTTTAAATTTCAGAAGCAAGCAATAATAAATTATACCAGTCAATATCAGAATAACAAGGATTACAGAAATTACCTTTAGGGGTCTTTTCCATGGCAGTCTACAAAAAAAACATACAGATAATCATAGTATGTCCTTTAAAAAATGTGTTCGATTGTCGAAACAACTTACAATTTTTTGGAACAATAGTTAAAAGAACTTTCCATTTTAGGCAAGGTTCGATAATACCATCGTAAACCTTACATTCATTGTTTTTTTCCATAATTCCTTTTTTAAGTTCGTTTATTGTTTTCACTATTATTTCATAATGAAGAATGGTATGTAGAGAAGTAATTAACCATCATTTCTCAAAATAACGGCATTTAAAACAAATTATAAACATTAAAAATCATTGAAATTTTTTTTATATTCCAGCATGAATAAACTTGAGCATAAATAATATTATATACTTCAAGTACACTACAAGCAAACGACATAAATCCAAAGAACAAAAAATATAATTAAAAAACAATTGTGCAAGTAAATGTAAACCTCTAAAATGAATAAGCTTGAAAATGTCAAATGCCAGAACATCGTTTAGTTGCAATAAACAGCTGAATATAACAAATGAAAAAAAAGGAAGTCTAGCTTCAAATTGCTGCTGATCGATTTCCCTCCACTGTGTTTCCCTCATAATTTCCTAACAATCCGTGAAGGTTTACAAATCTATATGTCAAGAAATGTAATCCCAGGATGTCTGTAAATATATAGCTTTTAACTCCAAATTTCAATTACGAGCAAAACACTAAATCATAATTAAAATATTTCCAAAATTTTGCGTCAGACGTTAATCTAATTTGTAAAATGCTTCTTCCTAAGTTTGATTAAATTCTACGAAGGTTTCACAAAATAATGTATACCTAATAAACTAAAACAACAGTGCATCTATGCATACAACATCGTAACTTGAGTGTTCCTTAAACAAAGATTTCTCTAAAAGTCTTCACTTACATAAGGAACCTTTAACCCGAGACTCTCCAATTACCGTTTGGAGTTTCAGATTAGATAATCCTTAGGTCAGTGAAGTCTTAAATATATGTTATAAATAAGACTTGAGAATTTAACTTAAGTTTTGATAGGTGTATGGAGAAATGGATTGTTTCAGTAATTGCTTGGAAACGAATTTAACGGTAAAATTAATAACGTTATATTCAATATGTATAGTAGTATTAAATCAAGAATTGTATATAATTATAGATTATTACATGGCATTTTCCATATGGCCCTGGTATCAGCCCTAGACTCCCATATCAAGCCAGAGGGCTTTAGCCCGAGGGCTTGATATGGGTCGTGGGCTGATACCATGGACCATATGGAAAATGACATGTCATAATCTATTTATCACATATTTTCAAGCAGGAGAAAACAAATAGCTTACACCTAATTGTGTTTGATATTTCATCAAAAATCAAAAAGATATTTAACAAAAAAAAAAGATAAATTTATCACTGTGAGTTAAAAAAAAGTTCGTATCACAGTAGGTTAACAACGTTTTGTGAAAAGTTTCAGAAATAATTAACAATAAATATACTAATTATAAGACTTTAAGGTGTTACATTACAAATGTTAAAAAATGCTTAGGAAGAATCCTATATCGCTACTCATTCCAATGTGGCGTCATATATTTTCTAAATTCCTCATGACGTCAAAATTTTACGGGAACTTTTGTGATTTTCACTGTTGATTTCTACTTTTTTCTTCTACAGCACATTTGTAACTTTTTAAATTTCTTTTCATTGTGTTCAACTTGTTTACAAAGAGCCTTTGATTGACAGGTTACCGGAAGTTAAACTCGGGGGCTTGATATGGATTTCGAGGGCTGATATCGATATCGGCCCTGAGGGCTGATAACCAACCTTGACTTCCGGCTATTATTGGCCATGCAAAAACGTACATATCAGTACAAAATATGTGATAATGGACAATATCATCAGACTATTTCCCTTGTAATATTGGTGTAAGACAAGGAGAAAATATCTCTCCTTTTTTATTCTCCTTATATCTGAATGATTTGGAATCTTTTTTACAAATACATGATGTTTTGGGACTAAGTAGTATATCTAATGAAATTGAGAATGAGATGAATATTTATATTTAACTGTTTGCTTTATTATATGCAGATGATACAATTCTATTTGCTGAATCAGCTGAATCTCTTCAATCTTAACTTAATACATTTAGTGAATATTGTAAACTTTGGAAACTTAGTGTAAATTCTAGTAAAACGAAATTTTTTTTTTTCTGGTGGACGTTTATCTCACAATCCTCATCTTTATTTTGATAATATTGAATTAGATGTTGTCAAAGAAATACCATATTTGGGATTGACTTTTTCAAGGACAGGTAGCTTTGCAAATACTAAAAAGATATTAGTTACTAAGGCATACCGTGCCATTTACGATGTTCTTAAGAAGGGGAAAGTTCATAACCTTTCGGTGAGATGTCAGTATGATTTGTTCGATAAGATAGTGAAGCCGATTTTACTTTATGGGTGTGAAATTTGGGGGTTCAGTAATATGGATATTATAGAGAGAGTACATTTGAAATTTTGCAAGCTACTACTGAACTTGAAAAAGTCAACTCCAAACTTTATGGTATATGGTGAACTTGGTGTGTATCCCATGGTAGTCTATGTTAAACTGCGTATAGTAAATTATTGGTGTAGAATTGTACACGGCAAAGAAAATAAGTTGTCACACATTTTGTATAACTTTATGTTTTTAAAATATACACAGAATAATTGTAAGTCTGAATGGGTTATGTTTATAAAAAAAATTCTTGATACATGTGGTTATAGTAATATCTGGTTAGCACTAACTGGCTTTAGCACAAAATGGCTGAGTAATAGTTTAAAACAGAAGCTATATGATCAATTTCAACAGAACTGGCGTTCAGATATATATAATTCGTCAAAAGGTTTATCATATAGATTATATAAGGATAAGTTTGATTTCGAAAAATATTAAGATATATTAGGGGACTATATTGAAACAAAGCTAAATATGTTTGCTGACGATACTCAACTCTTTAATAAAAGCGAGGAGTCTATCGAAGAAACATTTAAAACTTTAAAACTGTACGAAAATGCTTCGGGGGCTAAAATGAATATGGATAAGACTGTTGGCATGTATTTAGGCAAGTGGCGAAATAAAAAACCAAAATTTAACAAAATTAAATGGTCTAAGCGTCCTGTGAAAGCATTAGGGGTACAACATGGATATGGGGTGGACTTGGATCAAATTTGGTTAGAAAAAATAAATAAGATAAAAAACTGTATGGAAGTTTGGAAATCCAGAGATCTCACATTTACGGGGAAAGTTTTAATTATTAAATCTTTTGTTCTGTCTGTCATTGGATACGAAATTAAAATGAGAGGTATCCCGGATATATACGAAAAACAATTAAATAATATTATATGGTCCTTTATATGGGATGGGAAAACAAATCAAATCGCTAGAACAGTGTGCTGTTTACCGAAAGAAAAAGGGGGGATAGGAATGATAAACTTAAGGGACTTTATTAAATCAAAACAGGTGAAAAGTATGTACAGTATTGTCAACTCAAAAACACAAAAATGGAATGCAATAGGAAAATACTGGTTAACGTCACTTGACGAAAAATATGATACAGATTTTTTTATATGTTCTTGTTCGGACACTACATGTTTTAGGCAAATACAAATGTCCAAATATTACAAAGAACTTTTAATTTCCTGGACTGACTTACAGAAAATCCAAAAACCGGTCACGAAAGAAGACCTTTTAGAAGAAAATATATTCGGCAATTGTAAATTTAAGTTCAATGGACATGCATTATATTATGCAAATTTTGCCTCCAGTGGAATAAAAAAAATAAAAGATATATGGGACTTAAACAATAAATCCTTTAAAACTTCTTTCGATATTTTTAACAGTCTTAAAGATAAAAGAAATTGGATTGCACAATATAGCCGCATTAAATCTTCGTTAACACCTCAACAAATTGACGTTTTAAAAACAGACTCTATCATACAAAGTCATTCTGATAGACCTATAAAAATTACAAATTCTTGTCAATTTATAAAAAATGGAGTTGTCGTTGATGCCAAAAAATTATGCCTTAAAGATATTAGATACTTTTATGAGAATAAAACAGCTCCAAATAGCCAGCTTAAGTGGAATTTACATTTTGGGAATGAACTACCATGGGAATACATTTGGGAAACTTTAAATAAGAATTTAGCTAACAGAAAAACTAAACAACTTCAATGGAAGTTACTACATAATATAATTTACACTGAAGAAAAATTACAAAAAATGAATCGCTCAAACGGGAAGTGTCACTTTTGCAATGAAAACGAATCACTTTTTCATCTTTTTATTTATTGTAAACTGGTGGAAGACGTTTGGCAGGAAATTTTTAAGAAAATATGGGAATTTTGTTCAAAATTAAATATCGAAAAATTACAAAAATCGGAAACAAGTATAATTTTTGGGGTCATTAATGCAGATGCATCTTCTACCCAAATTTTAGACACGGTTCTTCTAATCACGAAATGGGTTATCTGGAAAACTAGAAATATCGCAAAATATCAAAAGAAAGGGATAAGTAAATCGGTGATTTTAAATATGATAAAACATGAAATGCAATTTTTGCTCAAATGTCTTAAACCAAATACGAAAAACGAAGCCTTTTCTACTATGTGTGACATTTTTTGTATATAAATATATATTTTGTGTGGTCAGGTCAGTGCAGTGACCTCTTTACTACCGATTGAATAATAATATGTACACTGCTCTCAACTCCCTGCATGTAATTTCTATTGTGTATGTAATTCATGTATATCATCTAATTGTAACAAGTCATGTTGGATCAACAGGTTCATTTTATAAACAAATATTTACTCACCATATCTTTGAAATAAATCCTTTTTGAAAATCAAAATCACTAATCCATTTTTTTTATGAATGAACTACACATCCCTTTAACAAATCGCACGTGGTAAATGATCACTCGACCAGAAATTAAAGGTAATTTAAATTAACATAACAAAAGACTTGATGTGTACGATAAAATTGAAACTGCCTAATAAATACAGGTAGCTTTTGTGAGAAATAAATTAAGATAAAAACATACTTTATTCAAAAAATTATATTTGGTGAGAGCTGGTAAAGATACATAGATCGATAATGATTGCAGGTACATGTACATTTGTACAAGGATAGATAAGATTTATAAAGGTGATGTTAATAATTCATAGTGGGAGTTTTTTTCTCATTTGCTTTTTTCCCGACAAATGAGACTGTAAAAATTGGGGCCCCCTTAGTTGCTCCCCTGGGCAACTGAGGGTTGATGTAACAGGTGATTGTTAATAAAATATGTTTAATATTAAAAAAAAAAAAAAAAAAAAAAAAAGATATATTACCAGATAGAGATAGGGTTACATTTTGTAGATTTAGAACTGGTAATCATAGATTACCACTTGAAACTGGAAGCTGGATAGGTTTAGATAGAGAAATGAGATATTGCAATTTATGTCAATGTCAAGAATTAGGTGATGCATTTCACTTTCTTATGAATTGTAGATCCCTAGACGACTCAAGAAAACTGTTTTTGGATAACTGTTATTGTAACAGAGTAAATATAATGAAATTTTGTAAATTATTACAAATAACACATAGAAATAAGTTAAAAAAAATGTATGCAAATTTATAAAGGTTATAAATTCAGTAGCAGGTCTTCCTGGTTAGCCTTTGTCTATTTGTTTTTCTATTATAATAACTTCTGGTATATATATATATGACTGAATAAATAGTCAACGATCAATCTTACAGGGCGATGGATCATGTAATATGATTCTGTACACTACAAAATATAATATATAACAAGTCAAAAAGGGTACAACATCACCATTAAATAACTATAAAATATACAAATATTAGATATTTCGGATAACAGATATCCTTCTTCGGTAATTGCACAATGACAAATGAATCATGTCAATTCAAATTGAGACTCTATCAAAATCTTGATTTATACAATTTAAGCGAACGCTGGAACAATTTTCCAAATTTAAAATTTCCAAACACACCGCAAAGACTACAGAAATATGCCAAAAATAAAAATAGTTATTTACGATGTGAAATGGCACAACTCTAGATTTCCAAAGGTTGTGACAGTTGAGATGTTATAACTGCATTGAGGGCAGTCCTAGCTCAAACCAAAAATGTCCTAACCGATCCAGGATGGTATAAATTAGACAACGGTAGGGCAATTACAACAGAAACTACATATTTAAGCCTCCCAAACGAATATCAGTCTAATAATGATTGAAAAAATAAGTATTGTATAATGAGGTAAAATAATTGAACGTGGCAACGTACTTATACATCATCCCGAATCAATGAAAACCTGTAATTTAAACTGTTATTTTAAAAATAATTTCGAACTGTAAAGCCAGTACTAAATCCGGCGTTGTTTGAAACAGGTAGTCACAGGAAAATGAGGGACTCGTTCTATGTTTTTTCATTTATACCCTCTGGGGAGACTGTCCGTAACTTTCTTATCCAAAATCTTTCCCGAGCGACTCTTGATTTCCTCAGAATCAAAGAATATGGCGATTTGGTGTCACGATATCACAGTAGCATGGGTTCGAATCCCGGCGAGGGAAGAACCAAAAATTTGCGAAAGCAAATTTACAGATCTAACATTGTTGGGTTGATGTTTAGACGAGTTGTATATACATTATGTACACAGCCATGTATCACCATCATTGATGGCGATCCGATGGATACATCTGTTGTAGGGTTGTCACTGACTCAGACGTACTTATATATATATATATATTTATATAAATAGTAATTGTAACATTCCAATCTTGTCATGTGCACACTTTATTTTGTATACTATGTATTATTATTTCATTCTGTGTACCAATGTGTATACAGTGGTTTTAAAGAATAAAATTGTCTGTCTTGTCTTTATGAAGGATAATCTTAATAAATTAAAAAATTAAAAAAGGTTTTCATCAATTTAATCTGGATTGATTGATTGATTGATTGGTTATACCCAACTGTCAGCACTATTGCGTAATTTCGTGGCGGTCAGTTTTATAGGTGGAGGAAGCCGAAGTGGCCGGTTAGAACTAACGACCTTCGATAGGAAAACTAGCCATCCTAGTCATTTAAGATTGCAGTCGAATTTTTTGGTAGATTTGTTTGTAAAGCCACGTTAGGGATGCGAACTCATAACCTCAGTGTGTACAGACTAGTAATACAGTGGTTTAACATGTTAAACCTGTCTGCCGCAGAGGCCAACACTTGCTCTCAAAACTGACTTTTGATATAACAAAAATACCTTTAGAATATCCATTACTTCTGTCTTCTTTATTTTTTCCTCTTCAGAGTCCTTGCTTTTTATTGTTGCCATATCAAAGGGAGTCTGACCCTGAAATACAATCAAATCATTTGTTTATGAATCGATCATACACATATAAACATGTTTTCAAAAGCGACCGGTAAAGCAGAAAGTAATGTTTGGCTATTGCATTAATTTCACATACACCTCAATTTTTTTTCTCTTAAACTTAGCAATAGGATTAATTAAAGTGTATGATAAGTGGAAGTTGGCTTTATAGTGTATGGTTCGTTGTTAATGTGTTAGTAGAGTATTATTGGTGCTAGTGACTCCACCATGTTCACTACTTACTTCACATCATATCAATTGATATTTTGACAAATATTTCATTTTAAATATTGCACACATGATGTTGTAGAGATTTACATTTCTTATAAATTGAGATGGCGAAAAATCTTGAAGACTGGATAGTACCTTTCGTGTTTTCATCCAAGGACTGCTTCCTTGCTCAATTAGACATTTGGTTATCTCAACCTGTCTATTTCTAGCAGCATAATGTAAAGCTGTTTCTCCATCCTATAATCATAAAATATATAGATTAAATAGTGTGTTTATGCTAAAATTACACTATTTCAATCAAGAAAAACGTCAAAGAATTATATATTTTGGTTTTAAAGATTACAGTTATACTAATCGAGAAACAGCTCAATGTTAACAAATAATAAACAAAATATACTTCACCTAAAGCAGTGTATTTCATTAAATATGTTTTATTAATCCAATCTGAATATAGACAGTAGCACTACTTGTCAACTTCTTTTTATAATCAGTTGTAACATAAAAAAATCCTTGTAAAAAAAAATGCATTCTTATTATATGATTCAGTACATCAGCAAGTCACATCAGATCCCAATTTATATGGTCCTAACAAGTGGTTTCTTTTCTCCATTAAACCTGATTGATCAACAACATGATTTGTTAATGAGTCAGTATAAAGAGAAGCATGATAAGACTAATTAGATAGTATCTAACCCGGTCTCTTGTCTCTAAATCACAGCCAAATGAAGCAAGATACAGGAGAATCTCCAGGTTTCCTCCCTCGGCAGCAAACATTAATGGTGTCATACCACCCTGTAATAACAACATATAAATTGAGCAATGAACAGAAATTGTATGCGCAATAAATATAAACAAAATATATTAAGTGTTCAAACATTAATAAATGACCAGTATTTATATTCTAGATTAAAGGGGCACTAGCTGTCAAATTCATGTTCACCGATTTTAATCAAAATTATAATATTTGATTTATAACAATGTAAAACATTTATCAAAACTATTAAAAGTCTTAAATGAACAATTAACAGGGCACGGGTATGAAAATACGTACCTTCGTCTCGTTTGTTTTTAGTATAAACCGCCATCTAATCAATTATCGAGTTGACCTCTACAGTCATCCGATGACCATATAAGCGATGTAAACATAAATATAAAGATATAAATAGATTTAGCAAACTCGTGCTGTTGGATTATTGTAGGTCTATTTAATTTCATATTATAAATGAAAAATATTTTTTTATCATCGTTTTTACCTGTATACGAATGATTTTCTGTGGATCGAATCAGTCAATTAATTGATTTACCTTTGGTTCACTTTCAATGTTGACATTCTTTTCCTTTAAATAACTTTACACATACAATTCACGTGTTATCCATCTCAAGCTAAGAGGTAAAATTGAAGTTCACAAGAATACGAGTTCAACGAATTATTCACTTGTAAGTGAATAATTCATAGTCAATGGTTTTTTTTTAGTTTATTTTGACAAGGTTGAACCAAAGTGGCTGCTTGAAGCGATTTATTATTTCACTTTTTGCATTTCAATAATGATTGAGCAAAAAAAATAATATATTAGATTTTTTATATATTTAATAGCTAGTGCACCTTGAAAAAAAATAAACAACATATTCTGTGATAATAAAACTGCAATCTGAACAAAATAACTTTGCTTTATGCTAGAGGGTCCAAAAAGACGAAACAAAAAAAATGAGACCCCAATAAATATAATTCTAATAAGTATTTGTTGTCGATTGAACTTGTCTGAACATTATGATTATTTGTTTTATTCAGTATATAGTTCAAAGTGTAAAAAAAGACAGTTGTTTTCAACACATATAACAATGTCATAGTTTCTTATTCAGTTCTATGAAACATGTAAAATAATACCTTACTTCATATAGTGGTATAAAGATAAATGTATCAGACTTCAAAATGCACGTTTTTATTATTGCAAAACTCTTCCATTTGCAATTTTTTGCATTGTTAAAAACGTTGCAAGAATTTCTGAATTTACAGTTTTATTTGACTATATTGTTAACACAACTTGCTTTCGTTAATATCTTATCAAGATGTTTTCCGATATTTTGTCAGAAAACCAAAAAAAAATATTATATTCTGTGATTCAGTACAATTGAAAAAGTAAAAAAAAAAGACTCTAATTCATATACATCTAAACTATTTTGAACTATTTATTGTCCATTAAATTATAAACAGCATGGTTTTTGTTTACGAGGAATGGCATCAGACTTTTTTTTTATATAAGATTTTTTTTTTAAATTGTTATTGGACTGCAACTAGCTTTCAGTCACTGTAAGTAGTCATATCGGTATTGTTTTTGTCTTAATTGCTTTTGTGAATTTCTTTCGTGCTAGGTATCGATCTGATCAGTCAAACCAGTTTTTAATTTATTTTAGTTTGTTCTGCGTGTTCTTATTGTGTGCTGTTACACCACGGTCCCAGGATAGGAGAAGGATTCGGCGCCAACAAACCTAGAAACCTCGCCACATTGTGTTTGTTCCTGTATAAAGCCATGTGATTTGGTGGTTGTCATTTGTATCTGTGTATCATTTTCATTTGTTGTTTTGTACGTAATTGAGACCGTCATTTTTATTGTTTTAATTTTTAACATTATGTCATGTCGGTGTGTTTAATAGCTTGTTATACGATATCGGTTTTGTTCACTGTTGTAAGCCAAACGATGACCTACGGTTGCCAACGTCTAATTCATTTGATCTTCGATAAATTGTTGTCTCATTTGCAATCAAAACACATCTCCTTATTTTATGATGAACAGATAAATATTGGTCATTACATCTGTTTTGGCCTCTAAGTTACTTTTCTTTGTATGTAGATGCTTGACAATCTCCAGGTGTCCTCCCTCTGCCGCAAATATTAATGGTGTCTCTCCCCACTGTAATATCAACATATAACAGAGATCAAAAGCTGTGTCATCAGAGCAACACCGGATATTGATACTAGCTGAAGCTGAGAGAAGTTATAAAATGCAACCTTCCGTACATTTAAATAATATTTTGCGGCACACTATCGAAACTTTGCCATTGTGATTTACATAACTTTTAAAGACAATTTATGGTCTTCAGTTTTTATGGTCGGCCATTAAATAAAAGGAAAAAATATCTCATCTTTAAAAGCATCAAACTGGCTACTTTTTTTATCTAAATTAATCTGTGTCTCTTTTTTCCCGGTACAAGATGGTATTTTTTTATTCCCAGATCTACTTCAAGCTGATGCTTTACATTCCTGAATGATTTGGAGAGCAGGTCAGTTCATAATTTATCATTATACACATCGTTATACATATTCAATTATGACAGATGCATAAAAAAATAAGGTTATGAATATTGGTCCCAAATTTAACAACCTCTTTTCGCTTCAGCTTGTACCAACATCTGGTGTTGCTCCCGTACGGTGAATCACTATGTGAATCAAATATTTTTAAGCAAATCGACAAATATAAGAAAAAGTTTCATTTTCTGATTCAATAAATGAGAAAATTAAAATAAGATTCCATTTTCTATTATTCTAACAAGAATTTGTCACTTTCAAAAGATGTTTAACATTATATCTATTTAAGAAATAGCATCTGACTAAGTATGTTAATGCAACTTGACCTCATCAACGTCTTGTTAAAATCCGATATTTCCAAAAACCAAGTTGTCAGAAAACCAATATTACCAAATTCAGTTCAACAAGTCGAGTATAATAAAATTCAACTTATGTAATTAGAACAAGTATTTGTTGTCTATAAAACCTGTCTGATGAACAACATGATTTTGTATCGATTTAGTATAAAGCGGGGGAAATCATACTGAGGAGGTATAGCATTACCCAAGTGTCTCTGGCTTCTAAAATACTGCCATGTGACGCCAAATATTCGACGATCTCAAGGTTTCCTCTCTCAGCTGCATACATTAATGCTGTCATTCCTCTCTGTAATATCAATATATAACATACATCAAAACTTGTGTCATAAGATGGACAATGATAGGGAATTAGATATAAACTATAGTGGTGTCATCCGTGATCACATATACCATTGCCCGCAACAACAGAGAATTCATGATTTCTTAAGTGTTCGAAACATTCTATTCAAATTTTAATCTATATCAAAAAGGGGTTCTCCATTTATCACCCAGAAACCACAAAACTTTGATTTCTCGAAGACAATAATTTCTAGAATGGTAAAAGTATAAACATAGAACATCAAATTTAACCTATCTTTGGTAGTTTGAAACATGCTGTTGACATATTCCAAAAAAGGGTTTTTATTATTCATCCGTAGACCAAAATATTTAAAAAAAAAAATCAAGTACCATTACTCTAAAACGGTAATGAAAAAAATTTAACATTTAGTTGTATTTATTGGAAAATCCATTAAATTTCACTAAATTTCAAAAATCTACTCTATTCAGCATCAGGAAATCTAAAAGCTAAAAGGCCATTAATATGGAACAGTTGATGAGAAACAAACAATTCAATTTTACCTGTCTTAAGAATTTTGGGTCCTCAATGCCCTTCAACTTCGTACTTGTTTCAACTATTTTGATCTGAGCGTCACTGATGAGTCTCATGTTGACGAAACGCGCGTCTGGCGTATTGAATTAAATTAATGGTACCTTTGATCGCGTCTGGCGTATTGAATTAAATTAATGGTACATTTGATAACTATTAAGAAGTTTAAAACCATTTATTGAAATTATAATCAAGGTTCAAACAGGGGTTCTAGATTATCCGGAAACCACAAGATTTTGAATTTTAAACTAGAATCCTAGTACCTTTGATAACTATTTTCACCACTGGGTCGATGCCACTGCTGATGGACGTTTCGTCGCCGAAGGTATCACAAGCCCAGTAGTCAGCACTTCGGTGTTGACATGAAAATTAATTATATGGTAATTTTTTTATAAATTTCCTGTTACAAAACTGTGAATTTTTCAAAATTCTAAGGATTTTCTGATCCTAGGAATATATTATCTTAGCCGTATTTAGCACAACTTTTAGGAATTTGGGTCCATAATGCTCTTCAACTTTGTACTTGTTTGGCTTTATAACTATTTTGATCTGAGCGTCACTGATGAGTCTTATGTAGACGAAACGCGCGTCTGGCGTATTAAATTAGAATCATGTTACCTTTTATAACTATTGAGAAGTTTAAAACCATTCATTGAAATTGCAATCAAGGTTCAAACAGGGGTTCTTGATTATCCGGAAAAACCACAAGATTTTGAATTTTAAACTCGTCGCATTAAGAATATGATTGTGTAATGATTCAGTAAAATAATACATGTAAAAACAAAAATGATCACGAAACATTAAAACGAGTCATATTATGTAATCAGTGGATGGAACGATCAAAATTAATTTTTCATTTGACCTAAGTGAATAAATAACTCATATAGATTGCAACGTTATAAATCTTCAACGTCATAATACTGTTGCACTCGCAATAACTACAAGTATAGAAGGATTTGCTTTAATATGATTCTAATAAGTATTTATTGTCCTTGTAAAAGAGGGGCGAAGGTACCATAGGGACATTCAAAATCATAAATCAAAAATAATCTGACAACGGTGTGGATAAAAAAGACAAATAGTACACTAAAAACAACATAGAAAAATATAGACTAAGCAAAAAGAACCCGTAACCTGTCAGCTCCATGATATTATATGTCAGAGGAAAGAGGAGTTAGTTCAGACTAAGAAATAAATAAAGGCAAAATAGTATATAAAATATAACATCACCTGGGATCTGGTTTCTAAATCACAGCCCTTTTCTTTCAGAAACTGGACGATCTTCAGGTGTCCTCTCTGAACAGCAAAAAGTAACGGTGTCAAACCAACCTGTTATATCAACAAATAACAAACATCAAAGTATAGGTCATCAACTGAACTAAATCGTGTAATAATAAACAAAAATATGTACCGTACTTTATGAAGCAATGGTAGAATCTGAATATAATGACAGTCAAACTGGTATTCATATTCTACATTAACAACATATATAAGATTAAAAGATGTGTTATGTTAGATCAGTTATATAAATTTGTTCTCAACAACTTCTTATATAAATCAGATGATTCCAAATATTTATTTGTAAGAAAAAATCCAAAAACTTAATTGACTGTTTTAGTTCGTTGTGATGAGTAAAATAAACTACTTTTTACAATTCAAACAGGCTATTGTCTGCTCTATGGTCGGTTGTTATCTCTTTGACACTTTCCCCATTTACATCCTCAATTGTAAATGCTCATTTTGAACTAAACATATTGTACTTAAAGCGAGGAAATCACTATGTGATCCTTGTAAACTCATCGAACCTTTAAACAAACTTATAAGTAAGGGTTATCGTACCGATATTGTAATAAGATCTCTGAATATAGTTCACATTGGCACTAATATTGATATTGTCACTAGCAAATTAAAACATAACTAAATTTCATTATCTTTTGAGGCGAGATGTATAGAGACACAGACACGTTAACTTTTATTTCTATAGAAGTCGCTCTTCACTATACTACTACCTGTCGATACATTTATTTTTGGCATTGCACAAGTCATGTCTTCTTTGACTATTAATGACGTTAAAATACTAAATCCCTGTGATGTGTTTTAGTCGATTTTAGTCTCTGATGCATGATTTTTTATTATTAATTGGTTTTGGCTTTTAACTAGCTGTCAGTAACTGCGAGTACTCTCAAATCGTATTTTCTTGTTAATTCGACCTGTTGATACTGTTTATAATGCTTTTTTGTCATTTTTTATTTATACGGATCTTGTCTGTACACCAGCTTTGATTATTTGTAATATCTTCACTTATTCTTACAACATTTGTATAAACTTCAAGATTATAAAAAAACCGGTTTTTTTTTTTTTTTTTTTTTTCTAAAGTGAACATTGATTGGTTAAATATTTCTCAGTCATGTCCTGTTTTTGAATTTGTTTGTTAGCTTTTTGGTCATGAATGTTTGTCTCTAATATTTAATTAACTGTGCATTTGTATTCAGATATCGCAGATCAAATTTATTCGTTCATTGTTTAATCATACGTTTTTTGATTGAGTTAAGTCTGCCAATTGATATTTTATCGTATGTTTTTCTTTGTTGTGATGTTATGCTATTGTTTCAGAAAAAGGGAGAAGGTTTGGATCCATTAAAACGTTTAATCCCGCTGCAAATGTTTGCACCTGTCCTAAGTCAGGAATCTGATGTACAGTAGTTGTCGTTTGTTTATGTAATATATACGTGTTTCTCGTTTCTCGTTTTGTTTATATAGATTAGACCGTTGGTTTTCCCGTTTGAATGGTTTTACACTAGTAATTTTGGGGCCCTTTATAGCTTGTTGTTCGGTGTGAGCTAAGGCTCCGTGTTGAAGGCCGTACTTTAACCTATAATGGTTTACTTTTTAAATTGTTATTTGTATGGAGAGTTGTCTCATTGGCACTCACACCACATCTTCCTATATCTATGTATGATTAACAAAATTATCTAATATCACCTTTGATTTGGCTTTCAAATCACTACCCAGTGTATCCATAAACTTGACAATCTCTAGATGTCCTCTCTCGGCAGCATACATAATTGGTGTCATTCCTCTCTATAAAATCAACATATAACAGACATCTAAACTAATGTTATTAATTCCTGGTATCTTTGATAACTATTTAAAGCTAACCCATGTTGTGTAATAAATATAAACAAAACAAAGATCACACGAATCAGCAGTCAAATTGTATATTCTACATTAAAAACACAAAACAACATGTTATGTTGTGATATGTCAGAACTTCCATCAGAATGGTCATGAAAATAACACATTCATTGAAGACATAATATTTCTATCAATCGATTAAGTTCAATGAGACGAATAAAATGAGCTTTAAGGTGGCTGAGTCGTGGGTACAAAAATTTCAGCAAAAAATTAAACCTTTTATTTTTTATTACAAATTTTATTTATTACACTATTAGTTATTACATTATATGGTACAAAAATCAACCTAAAAAATTGATTCGGTTTGGCCCCAGATGACTTTTAAAATGTTTATATCATTGAAAAAGCTCAAAATTATCTCCCTTTGGGGCAAAAATGCCATTTTTTGGCATTAAATTTGAAATATCTTTTTTAACTCATTAGTGACCTATATTTTTTTTATTATTGTTATCAAATAAGCTGTACATAAACTAAATAATTGTAAAATTTAAGCGATTTCTGGAATCAGGTTATTTTTTTATTTCGATTTTACCTCTATTTCTCCTATTAGTACAACAGAAAAAAAGGACATTAACAAAAATGTATGCTTGTTCCAGAGTCAGATTGTGAGCTTAACTAAACGGTGACCCCATTTTTTTATTTCATTTTTCTTTTAAGGATATGATAAAGTTCATTTATAAAAAAATATAGCGAAATCCTATATTAGAAACAAAAATTGATTTATACCCAGGAGCCCTCTTAAACAACTAAATTTGATTAAAACAAATTGGTATTGTCCTTAAATCGTGTCTGATTAACAACATGATTTGGTTTTGATTCAGTATAAAGATCAAATTTAGTTTTTCAATTTCCAAGTAACATATAAGCAAGTTACTAGTATTTGTTTTTCCTTCAGTACAAGATGAGTAAAATGGAACTTCATTTTATATAATTCTTACGCGTATTTTTTTTAATTTTCCAATAGATATTTTGCACAAGCTTAATAATCAGTATTTTCTGACTTAAAATGTAAACTCGTTCTCATCAATTTCTTAACAAAATCAAACGTTTACAGTAAACTATAACTGTTCAACAGAATACACAACATAATATTATTTTTTGGATTCAGTAGGACAAATGATTTATATAAGATCACCCTCTAATAATTCTAACAATTAAGTAATGTATTGTTCAGTAAACCTGTCTGATTACATTTGTGATTTTTTGCTGATTCAGTATAGACAAAAGTCTGGTACAATAGAGGGGATAACGATATCATTACCTGGTCTCTGGTCTCAAAACTAACGCCCTCTTTTACCAGATAACGGACGATCTCCATGTGTCCTTTAACAACAGCAAGAGATAATGGTGTCCATCCATACTGTAATATCAACATATAAAAGACATCACAACGTGTGTTATAAACTCGACGTTGTAGTGAAATTAGCATATATAGTGCATGAATCAGTATATTACATGTAGTAAAAAACGGAATAAAATTACCAGTTACACTTGTATTCATTACAAACAATAAATAAACGACATGGTATTTTTTTTAAATCTCAGAAAACCCATCAGTGATGTGAACAACATAATTTTTTTTATAAATTTTATCAATATGTATATCAATTAATTACTGACAGGTCTGCCAATTTTAAATCCGGTTTCGTTCCGACAATATATAGGCATAGAGGTGAAAGTAGTCTACATAAATAATCTATCAATTAATCAACTAGTACATTGAGACGGGGAAAATGGAATCACATTTTAAATAATTCTAGCAAGTGTTTATTGTCCTGTTGACCTGTCTGAGTAACAGCCTGATCTGATGAATATTCAGTATAATGAGGTTTATAAGAAGTCTCGATTTTTATATAGATAAGACTATTGTTTTTCCGTTTGAATGGATTTACACTGGTCGTTTTGGTGGTTCTTTATAGCTTTCTTTTCGGCTTGGCTCTTTGTTGAAGCTGTATTTTGACCAATGATCGATGTTTTACTTTTAAAAATTGTGACTTGGATGGAGAGTTGTCTCATTAGCACTCATACCACATTTTTCTTATATCTATTAGAACATAGCATCTAACATCACCTTGTCTCTGGTCTCTAAAATACTGCCATGTTTAGAAAGGTTGCGAACAATCTTCAGATGTCCAGCCTGAGCAGCAACCATTAACGATGTCTTTCCCCACTGTAATATCAATATATAACAAACATCAAAATGTGTGTCCTAAACTGAACATTAGAGATAAACGCAATATAAACATCAGTTGTCAAAATAATTCAAATGCCAAGTAAAACTTTGTTTACTTCATATAAATACGAAACAAACAACATGATTTGTTATGAAATATCAAAACTTCATTCAGAACTGTTAGGTTATTTTTTCGTCAAATGTAAATAATACATTATTTGTTATGAACTGTTGTAGATCGTTTTGTCATTTTCGTTTGGTCATGAAATTTTCCGTTCGTCTTCTACGTATGTGTTTTGATTGTTTCTTTTGGTATGTTTTCCACTTTAACTTGAGTATAATGAAGGTAGACATCAGTGATTTATATACAAATTTCTCACATTTTGTGTTAAAACAGGCATTGTATACATTAGTGCGTTGTGTTTTATAAAGATTTTCTCACTGTTTGTGTTGAATACATTGGTGTTGTATAATGATTTTTCTCACTATTTGTGTTAAATACAGCAGTGTTGTATATTCATGTTGTGTAATGATGATTCACAATGACTGTGTTGAATACAGGAGTACCTGCAATAACAAGCAATATCATTGTTCCTATTAAATATGAAATCACTTAACAAAACTGAGGGTGGTTTTTAAATGATCAGTCTTGTGTATACTGTATAATAAATACCTTAATATGTTTTAAATATTTTTACTTCACTTACAAAACTTCCATTTGTGTATTCCAAATTTGCTCCATTCTTTACACATAATTCTACGTCTTCGATAATTCCATCTTGAGCAGCTGTAAGAAGTTTCTGTAAGTAAATCAAAGCTATTGGTTTCCCTCTCGAACATATAAATGTATTACAAAGATAATATATGAAATTTTCAAGTCACATTTTACAGTTTCAAAATTTTATATAAAATCTCAGTGACTGACTACCAAGCTAGAGTGCTGATTGCTATTTATAATTTCAGTGGTTTTCAAGACTCTAGACAAAATTGTGTAATTGTAAAATTATAAGATGTCATTTTCTTTCTATTTCAGCAAAGAATGCGCCACACATGTATCAGATAGTACACTTTATAGGCCTCAGTGAGTATTGTACACCCCGGGTTGTACGTTTGAACATGTTTGAACAGTCTATGAATTTACTAGAATACTTTACATTTGTATCTGTTTGTACGCTTTATAAACATCTGTGAATACTTTACACTTGTATCTCCCTTACAGTCTATGGATTTCGAAAAGTAGTGTACCCTTGTATATGTTTGTATAGTGAGTATAGATTCCTTTAAGAATATTGTACACTTGTATATGTGTGTATAGTAAGTCTATAATCCTTTGAGAATATTGTACACTTCTATTTGTTTGTACATGGTTCTATAGACTATGAAAATATTTTACGCATGTATATGTTTGTACATTCTATAGACCGATTAGAGAACAGTACATTGTTTGTAACAGTAAGTCACATGAGTCGGGATATGACCATTAAAATTTAGGAAGAAAATCTTACCTCATCCCAACTTTCCATATTTCATCCTGCAAAAAGTAACAAAAACGTTACATAAACAGATTTAGTTCTATGCATAATGTGTTAATCAATGATTTCTGCATGATGCAATAATTTGATTGTGATCTTCTTCAAGTTTGAAAAGCTTCATTAATACCAGACCAGTTAGAAACCAGGAGATGAGCAGACATATCACATGGACAGTATATTGAAGTACATTGACAAGGCATACAGACATATGGACTATATTATTTGATTTTAATCTCTTAACTTGCTGCGATGTCGTTATGGAAGAGTAAGACAGACAATGTGCATGTATTGATTGGTTGACCGCTGTTTGCAACACGTCCGGTGCAAAATGTAAATGCGAATTCGGGTATTGAAGTAGGTTAATGTGAGAAAGTCTCTTTTAATATTCTAGACAACCAAAACAATATATGTACAACAGCAACTGTTAAGTATGCGATATACTGACAAGACACAAAAAAACATATTCGACCCCTAAAATATTTTTTTTCAAGCTATTAAATGAGATACACGATACACTGATAACGCTCATCGACATCTCCTAATATCATATCCGAGTCATAAACTTGATAATCTGAGTATATGTGTATGTGGAGTATCACATAGCCCTGACATCGGATAGTAAAATAAAAAAATATAAAACAAGATCATTTGAGACCAACCGCCGAATCTTCTTCCGTCCTTCAGATCATCCTCCTATAAATTATCTAATGAGAAACCTCAACCATCCTACAATAAATTTAAAAGTTTATATCAGTTTAATTCCAAATCCATCATCTTAAGTTTTAAAGAGCTACTCTAAATGTTCTTATTAGATATAACTACAATACTATCAGATTATTGAACGACAGCCTTCATAGAAGATGTATTATCAGACCTATATGTATATATATATATATATATCAACAAAGGGCAGAGAGAACGAGAGCTGATATCAACAGAGGACTGAAAAGATATCTGATACTAAGAAAAATGGCATGTTGTCATTTTATAAAAGTATTGATCTTAAATCTATCATTCTCAACTGCATTTTGTAATGCAAGACAACAACAGAGGCAATTGAATATATTTATCAAAATATTGAAGAAATAATTAACCATAAAATACTCAAACAATAATGTTCACTACAAATTTCACATTTATGTTTTTGACCTCATTAAATGAATGAAATATTTTAAAACTTTTAGGCAAGCATCACATTATGAAATAGGTAAGTTTGATAACTATCAAAAAACGCCTTTACGTTATTATTTCTTTTGTGTGTTCATAATACAAGTATATTTTCCGGTTTCCAAATATTTGTTTTTCTTCCTATACTTGGAAATATTTTCCGGAATTTGCCGAGTTAAAACGAAGTACCATGTGATAATTTTACGTAATGAGTTACAGTACAATATAAATTCGAGGTATTTAAATGCGGAAGAAGTGAGGAACAACCTCATGAACCCTATGTTTTGACATTTGCGAAAATAGTAGTAAGAAAGCCTCGGACTTATATTTGGTTATGAAAAGTCATAGTAGGAGTAGCACAATTTCACCATAAATGGATTTCCTTGTGAAATTGCATTCATGTTATACGTAATGAATATAATAAATAGAAGTGCAACTGATAATATGTCGTTCATTATGGAAACCCGGAAATATATAGATCGATATTTTACTGTGTTCAAACAGTCAAATAGAATAGCTAAATGATTGCTAGTACTTAAAAAGGTTCATAGATATCAGAAATAATTTTTTTTAAATTAAAAACCTACCTTTTAAAGCAGTTGACATCTCATCTTCTTGGTTTAACCAGTTTTTGTGCATAATGTAAGCGGTATGATACTGAGAAGGCAGGAAATGGATGAACTAAAACTCGAATGTTGAAAAATTGCGGAAGAGTTTAGTTGACAAATTATATTTATAAATATATATAAATTACAAATTAAACGGATTTTTTAAATTAACATAAAATCTTCCGCGTGAAATATATTAAAAGATTGATTATGAAATGCAGAAGAGACCACTAAATTTCCTAATCGTGTTTAAACAAAACAAATAAAACTAGAGGCTCTAAAGAGCCTGTGTCGCTCACCTTGGTATATGTGAATATTAAACAATAGAAGCAGAGGGATTCATGACAAAATTGTGTTTTGGTGATGGTGATGTGTTCGTACATCTTACTTTACTGAACATTCTTGCTGCTTACAATTATTTCTGTGTATAATGAACTTGGCCAAGTAGTTTCAGTGGAAAATGTTAGTAAAAATTTACAAATTTTATGAAAATTGTTAAAAATTTACTATAAAGGACAATAACTCCTTAGGGGGTCAATTGACCATTTCGGTCATATGACTTTTTTGTAAATCTTACTTTGCTGAACATTATTGCTGTTTACAGTTTATCTCTATCTATAATAATATTCAAGATAATAACCAAAAACAGCAAAATTTCCTTAAAATTACCAATTGTTGTTGTCCGATTCATCTGAAAATTAGGGCAGATAGATCTTGACCTGATCATGGAAGTATTATATAATACTTCCATGACCTGATAAACAATTTTACCTCGTGTCAGATTTGCTCTAAATGCTTTGGTTTTTTAGTTATAAGCCAAAAACTGCACCCTACCCCCCTATGATATATTTTTAGCCGTCGTGGCCATCTTGGTTGGATGGTTGGGTCACCGGACACATTTTTCAAACTATATACCCCAAAGATGATTGTGGCCAAGTTTGGATTAATTTAGCCCAGTAGTTTTAGAGGAGAAGATTTTTGTAAAAGATTACTAAGATTTACGAAAAATGGTTAAAAATTGACTTTAAAGGGCAATAACTCCTAAAGGGGTCAATTGACCATTTCGGTCATGTTGCCTTATTTGTAAATCTTACTTTGCTGACCATTAATGCTGTTTACAGTTTATCTCTATCTATAATAATATTCAAGATAATAACCAAAAACAGCAGAATTTCCTTAAAATTACCAATTCAGGGGCAGCAACCCAACAATGGGTTGTTCGATTTGAACATTTCAGGGCAGATAGATCTTGACCTGATAAACAATTTTACTCCTGTCAGATTTGCTCTAAATGCTTTGGTTTTTGAGTTAAAAGCCAAAAACTGCATTTTACCCCTGTTCTATTTTAGCCATGGCGGCCATCTTGGTTGGTTGGCCGAGTCACCGGACACATTTTTTAAACTAGATACCCCAATGATGATTGTGGCCAAGCTTGGTTTAATTTGGCCTAGTAGTTTCAGAGGAGAAGATTTTTGTAAAAGTTATCGACGACGACGGACGCCGGACGACGGACGCCGGACGCAAAGTGATGGGAAAAGCTCACTTGGCCCTCTGGGCCTTGTGAGCTAAAAAATGAGTGGCGTATTAAATTATAATCCTGGTACCTTTGATAACTTATTATAGCGATATAACACATGGCAATTCTCACAATTATTATTGTAATGTATTAAGAACAATCCTGACAGAAAGCTTCTTTGTGTAACTCTATTGTCTACAAAAACGAAGTACCGATGAAAAGTCTTTTTATGATTTTAGCAGTTTTACAACCAACTTAACTTGCATAAGTTAACTAAGAAAAAGAATTTAGTATAATTAATTATTATATTTTTTATATTTTATTATTAGTTAGGGTAAAACATTGGGCGTCCCTAATGAGTCTTTTGTAGACGAAAAGATAGTCTGGCGTACAAGATTATTTGCCTGGTATCTTTAATGAGTTTGTTTAGCCCGTAAAAGCTTCCAAATACATTTTTTGAAAATAAATTCCATACAAGATTTACATAGTTATTGATACAACTTCAACCACAGACTAGACCTAAATAATGATGTCGCCGACAACGTTGAAATGTAGAATAGTTATGTTCGCAGGCTCGACAAAATGCGGTTGTACCAATCATAAATGTTCAAACTTGCATCATTCTCCAAGTAAGTGACAAGCAAAGCAAGTCCCAAGTGATGAAGGAATTGTTAAATATTGTACATGTTTTGTAATTTATTATGAATATATTCACCTCCTAAATCTTCTCACCTCAAAATTAAAAAAAAATATTGCAGTTACGCCTGATCTAATTACGTGTACTTTAAATGGCCTTTTTAACTTGTTTAATTCGAGTGTAAATGATGTTTATGCAGATAAAACGGGTATGTGACATACAAAATGATAAGCCTTGTACCTGATGATAGTTAACAAGAGGCTGTCACAACGACAGCAAACCGGATTTATTAATATTTATTTGTGTCCTGGCAATATCACAAGAACCATTATTGATGAATGGTGAAAGTGAAAATCGTCAATATCAAATTTGACCTCCATTTTGTCATCCGTATCAACATCTTAAAATTTGAAAAGCTTAGATTGAATGGTTCATGAGTAAATGCAACAACGTGAATGGAAACGCCATTTCACAATCTTTCAAGAACCATAACTCCTGAACGGTAAAAGTCAAAATCATCATTATTGAACTTGACCTCTAATTTGCCATCAGTAACAACATATAAAAATTTCAAAAGCTTTGGTTGAATGATTCATGAGAAAATGCACGGACACGACTGGAAACACCATTTTTCAATTTTTCAAGAACCATAACTCCTGAACGGTAAAAGTCAAAATCGTCATTATTGAACTTGACCTCTATTTTGTCATCAGTAACAACATATTAAAATTTGGGAAGCTTTGGTAAAACAGTTCATGTGTAAATGCATGGACACGACTGGAAACACCATTTTTCAATCTTTCAAGAACCTTAACTCCTGAACGGTAAAAGTCAAAATCGTCATTATTGAACTTGACCTCCATTTTGTCATCAGTAACAACATATTAAAATTTGGGAAGCTTAGGTAGAACAGTTCATGCGTAAATGCACAGACACGACTGGAAACTCCATTTTTCAATCTTTCAAGAACCATAACTCCTGAACGGTAAAAGTCAAAATCGCCATTATTGAACTTGACCTTCATTTAGTTGTCAGTAACAACATATTAAAATGTTAAAAGCTTTGGTTGAACGGTTCATGAGTTAATGCACGGACAACATTTGAGTGACGCCCGCCCGCCCGCCCGCCCGACCGACCGCCCGCCCGCCGTACATCCCCAAATCAATAACCGACATTTTTGTCACAAAAATCCGGTTAATAAAAACAAGTTCAACACATCTTTTCTTTGGACAACGCCTACAAAAAAACCAAGTTCAGAATATCACAGAACTTTTCATTGTTCGATAAAGAATTTGTCAGATTTTATGGACTACTTAGTAATCCTTTTTATATTAACTTGGAGTTTGGTATTTTTGTTAATAGCTATTTTAATGCGTTGATTGACATCTAAGATACAGGTGTATTGATAGGTCAATTATCGAAAGGATTTGTTTCTGTATGGAATATAAATCTGCCATTCACGTAGTCTGCATCGTGCCATCATTATAAGGCAGGGATGTCGGGATTTTACGATTTGAATAAACAGAATGATTGTGATTATAACACATTGTTGACTGCTGTATTCCTATTTTTGACATTTTACCTATCAAGTCTGTTTGTTTGGTTCACACATCGTTGTCAATAAAATGGAACTAGATGTCATTCAAGTGAGAGAGTTTGCTCGCTATAAAACCAGGTTTAATCAACAATTTGCTACTTTAGAAAATGCCTGTACCAAGTCAGGAATATGACATTTGTAATCCATTCGTTTGATGTGTTTGAGCTTTTGATTTGCCATCTTTAGGGTCTATCCGTTTTGAATCATCGAATTCCAGTAATTTTGTGATTTTACTTTTTTCAACAGTAACATTCTCTTTTTAGTTGTGTATTATATCAAAAGAAAGATCGAATAACTAGCTCATGATGATGATGATTTTATTTTTATGTCTCTTGGTTTGACAACAAATTTATCAATAATTTTCTAAAGATGTTGTCGCACTAGCAGTGGTAGTTGCCATTTCACTACTTCACTATGACGTTAACCGGAATTGGTATACAAGATATCTGGAAATTTTTTTCAAATGGTTGATTTCTTAACAATGATTAGCGAGAACAAATTATATCCTAAATGGAAGTTCAAATTAGTAGAAAAGAATCTAACAACAAAACATATCAAAGCAGAGTGTGATCAACAGGTCAAGTAAAACAGAGTAAAATAAACAATTTCAATGTGCAATATTAATATCATTCAATCTAGTAGGTAAAAGAAGTGATGTGATTGAGATATAATTAATATTAAGAATGTGTCCAAAGTACAAGGATGCCCCACTCGCACGATCATTTCCCATGTTCAATGGACCGTGAAATTGGGTAAAAAATCTAACTTGGCATTAAAATTAGAAAGATCATACCATATGGAGCATGTGTACTAAGTTTCAAGTTGACGTGACTTGAACTTCATCAAAAACTACCTTGACCTGAAACTCGCACTTTCATTTTCTATGTTTTTCTACTATCGTAGGTAGGGCATAAAAAGAAACGAGGGGCTCAAGAGCCTGATCAATAACCTGGCATTTTTGCATAAAACAGATACAACAAATCAAATGTATTTCTGTTTAATGGAAACCGTGAATAGCAAAGAAGAACAGGAAGGCAGGAATTTTGCTGTTTCAATCGAGTGGTTTTTTTTTAAGTTTACCTCTATCAGTTTGGGTTTCAAAATTAAAGCCCAAGACAAAAAAAAAACATGTCAAAAATACTCATTAAAGGCTAATTTTTCAAACCTAAAGTTGACTGATAATTCAGTCTATTGGATTATTTGGAAGCATTTGTTTGCTGTTTATAATTTCTCTCCACAACACAGCTTTTGTCATAACAACTTAAAACTAGATGTGTCAAAGCGACACGAATGGTCCCGTCTCAAAAAGTTGAAAAATCTGCAATTTCAATAACACATGTGGACACAAACATGATAGTAGTCTCACATATCAAAAATCATCTCAAATTCTGGATGTATATAGAAAAAAAGTCTGTATAACTGTGAATCAACAATTTTCAAAGTTGTAAACCCTTAATTTTGGCAAAAATTAGCGGAGCGGAACAAAACTTAAATTTGATCTGTAACTCATCATGAGTAACTCACATACTAAAAATCAGCCCAATATCTGAAAGCGTTTAGAAAAAAGTCTTTATAACTGTGACTTTCAACAATTTATCAAAGTCCAAAGCCCGTAATTTTGGCAAAAATTAGCGGATTTTGGCAAAATTAGCGGATTTTGGCAAATATTAGCGGAGCAGAACGAAACTTAAACTTGATCTGTAACTCATCATGGTTAACTCACATACCAAAAATCAGCCCAATATCTGAAGGCCTTTAGAAAAAAAGTCTGTATAATGGTTTGTTGCGGAATGACGGAATGACAGAATTACGGAATTTCGGAATTACGGAATTTCTGACAAGGGTAAAACTATATGGCACCGACAACTTCGTTGCGGGGCCATAAAAACAATGTTAATCATCATCAATGAAGAGCAATAACTGCAACAAAAAGAAGTTGGCTGAGATTTTAGCAACGAACTTATTTCTGTTGATCATCTTTGCTGTTTGAAGTGGCTAGTTATCAACTCTAGCTTCATCAAGCTAATGCAAACATGAATGAATGCCATTAAGAAATTGTCTTATGATTTCGACTATGTGTAAAGTTTCTCTCTATCTTTTTTATTTTGAAGAGAATAGACAAAATAGACAAAAATATAAAAATTTGGTAAATAACTCCTATACAGAGTTTACTGACAATTTAAGCCATGTTGACCTACTTCTGAATAGTTCTGACCATCATCGGAAATTCTACATCTTTAACAATTTTCAGGAAAAAAAGTTACCCTTGTGATCTATTTTTCAGACTTATCTGCATGTTGTCATCAGTCTCATGTCAGAGCTACATTTTTTAAACAAGATACCCCAACAATGATTGAGGCCAGGTTTGGTTTTAATAAGACAGTAGAATCGGAAGTGAAGATTTTGTAAAAGTAAACAAACAACAAGGACAGTGACAACTGGCCAGCTGAGCTAACAAAGTTCTTATCAAAACGTTTTATAAAACAGTAAAAATACATAAAGAAGGCAATCGAAAATAAAAATGGAAACGAAAACCTTTCCAGACACAACTCGAAATTTTTCTTGCAAAGTCCTTGACATAAACTTTGGTAAAATCCTGCTATCAACCTGATGCACAAACAAAACTTTTCTCTGTTTGTATTACACAATTGATTAAAGTGAATTATCATCAGATTCTTAAGGAAACCTTGAGACACATTTGTATAATGTGACATATCTTTGCAATGTTATATATATATATGTCTTTTAAGATTTGTCTGAAGAAACAAAAAACAAAAAAAAGTCACTAATGATCGTTTGCTCTGCTAGCACAATTTGTAAGAAGATATGACAATGGAGAGGAAACATGTCATGTCAGTATACTTGTGAAGATGTTGAGGAAAAGATATTTTGATTAATTTTTTTACAGCAGTATATAGATAATTGATCCCAGGTCATTAGAAAAAAAAACCAATTTAGGTCAAAACCTAAACTTAATATTAACAGGCCTACAGACACATATTTTATTTTAGGTCATTGATGGGTAATTGTCTCATTTGAAATAATACCACATCTCTTTATTTTCATATAGATATAACATGATATTACATATAGTGCATAAGGTGTATGTGGCATTCTTTTTTGTTATTGGTTATTATTATCATGTTTATTAAAGGGTATATAAGTATATGGACACTATGCATGTATTCATATTCATGTAATGACAGTCAATATTAAAAATATTGCAATAAACATTGTAAAATACATAAAAAGAATATTGAAGTCCATTTCCATAATACATATATTTACATAATTATGTAATATATTAATTAAGGACTTTCACTCAGTTAACAGTACATTATATAGGGACTTCATTTTTGGTCAATATAATATTTAATGTATTGATCTTGTCAAAAAACCATAATTGATAAATATGGTATTATCTTCTTGAGTCCTATATGCTATACAAATAAGTGGAAGTCACATTGGCGTGTTGTCTGTGGCAATGAAAAATAACTGACCCAACACATTATCAAGATTTTGTTGTTCAGTTTGATTTTAATTGTCTTAGTGTGTCTCAGAAAATAATACATGTATAAAAAAATAAAAGTTCATGACACTAAAAACTTTATGGAGAAAGGATGCAAAATGATGAGAAAGTTAATCACAGCTGCCCAGTTGGTCAAATGAGCTATAAACATCAGTCAGTTCATTCTGTATCTTCAATACTGCAGTTCTGTGGAGCTGATTCTTTGGACTTGTTCTTCTTTGACATTTCATGAACTGAAAATGAAAAAAACAATTGATTATTCTATAAATAAAATGTTAAACTGCTATCACATTGGACGAATTATACCGATATGTCTTTCACAAAAACCGCTTTAAAAAAGGCTGTATGACAGTTTGTTTGACATGGGGATCTCTTCCTTAATAAAGGTATGCTACCACTGCTACATCCTAATTGGTGAGACTATGCCTAAGAATAGAATAAGAAAAGCAATCTTTCCAAAATATCTAAGTGCTAGCCCTTCCACAAACCTAAACTCACTAGTGATTTTTGATGTGGTTTGATTATTTAGTTGATGGTTATCCCCTGTTTTAGTCTGTTACCTGGATTTTAAAAAAAAACAAAAAATTAAAAAAAAAAACCAAAAAAAACCCTCCCATTTTAAATAATCATGCAACATCTATCTTTATAAATATCATCTATCTTTGTACAATGTACACATGTACATACAATATAATCCATGATCTATATATCTATACCTCACACCAAATATAATCATTTGAATATAGTATTCATTCTATCGGGTTTTTTTATCTCTCAAAGGAGCTACCTGTATTTATTTATAAGCAGTTTAAATTTTAATAGCCCTTCAAACCATTCTTTTGTTATGTTAATTTATATTTACATTAACATTAACATTTATTTTCTCTTAATCAATTTTTAAAAGACTATTGAACACTGATATACTACTGTTGCCTTTATGGTGTTGATAAACCTTTAATTTTCTGTGAAATGCCTTTCTTTTTTTTTCCCTCTTTTTTTTTCATTTTTCATTTTTGCCATGTGATATTTCTTTTAATTAGATTTTTTATAGCCCTTTAATGTCTCCTGTTTCCTGTTTCCTTTCATCAAATTTGTACTATAAAAGACAAAGCCTTTCGATTATGTACTATAATATACATATACTCACTTCCTTGGATTGCCCATAGAGCTAATGCTAGAATAAATATCCCTCCTACACCTATAATAGTCCACTGGACTGGTCCAATATGGTCAGGATCTGATCTTTCAGTTTTCATCTAGAATATAGACCAATCACTTACTCATTAAAAACTGCTTCATTTTATACTAGTAAAGGTATGTCTATTAATTCTTTAGAATTATATACTGTTCATACCAATTGTCATGTACTATTTGGGTATAATAGGTAAACCATGATTCTAAATGTTCAATGAAATAAGATTTTTTTATAGGCTTGAATGCAGATTTTGCTAAAACAAAAAAATCAAATACTAACAAAAATACATTTTTTTTTTATCAACAAATGTGTATGTGTATCCATGAATGTAGTAAATGAATTCACATGTATATTGCCTTTAAATTGTAAAGCATCAACTGACATTTTCATTATTAATGAAAGTAATTATTATATGCAATAAAATATTTAGAGATTAAAGAAATGCATTTAATATGTGTTTCAAATTTGATTTTAAGCTACTGAAAATTAACTGCAGATAATCTTCCAAAAAATAATTCCCCCCCCCCCTCCCAAAAAAAAGTGAAATTTCCTTATTATCTTTTCACAGAGTATTGAAGGAGCATATGTTCTACGAAAACAATTCAAAAACAGGAATCATCTTGTTATTGAAGGAGCATGTGTTGCTTGAAAAAGACTCCAAAGCAATAGGACTTACTGTATTATCTTTTACTGGAGGATAAAAGAAGCATATATTCCTTGCGCTCCATAGGACTTATCTGATATCTATCAATAGTGGGTTGAAGGTATATGTTTTCCTTGAAAAAAACATATGGTAGCAGCACTTACTGTATTTTCTTTCACTGGAGTTTTGAAGGAGCATGTGTTCCATGAAAAAGACTCCATAGCAAGAGGACTTTTATTCATCTCAATAAAACAAACATCAACATACATAGTATCTATAACTGTTTGTAGATTAGGTATATTAGCAGTAGACCTATTATATAAAACCAATATAGTTGGCACTGGAATCATGGCTATTGGTATCTGGAATTGAAAATATCAGTATATAAAGAGATATATTTCTATGGTGTGTTCTTATGTTGGGCTGTAACACCACTGTCCCATTTAAAGGGAGGGTTGAACACTGATAAACATGTTTTACCCCACAACCTTCTTTATGTGCTTGTCCCAAGTCAGAAGCCTGTACTTCAGTGGTTGTCATTGGTTCATGTCTGTCATATTTGTTTTTTGTAAATTGTTTGTTATTAGTTAGATTTCTCAATTGAATTGTTTCATATTTTTAATGTCAGGCCTTTTTTCACAGACTATATGGTATTGAATTTTTCTCATTGATGAAGGCTGTACAGTTGCCTATATTTGCTTCCATCCACTTCGTTTGAACTTTGGTGGATATTTGTCCATTTAGCAATCATACCACATCTCCTTGTTTTATAAAGGACCTGATTCTATACAGATATCTGTTATACTTGGATATTTATAAAAAGCAATTACACATTAACTACAGAGCACTCATAGTATGAATATAAGTAACATCAAGACATTTTCCTTATAAAATAAACATATATTTTGTCAACAATTTTGTTAAAATTTGAAATTCAAAATAAGTATCATATGGACATGCTGGTTTTAAACACCTGTAATCATTTTACCTGATGTATTGATACATTGGAAGCTACTGTAGGTAAAGTGTTAATTACTGGTCCTGTAATCTGACCTGCTAAATTGTCACACAATCTACAATTATAATATAAAAGATAATGGTTAGAAAAATCTAAATTTGTATGACAAACCTATGTTGAGTTAATTCTCTGATGATAAGCATGATATACCTTATTGTGATGGATTTTCAACTCTTGAAATTTACAGACTGTTTAATCAAAATCTTCAAAGCAAAACAAATTTTGAAAAAGAAACAAGCACACATATTTAATTGAAAGATTGGTCTCATTTTTTTAAGGCTGAATATCCAGTTAGAAATATTTTAAATGTATATGAAGTCTAAAAAAAAATCCAATTAATCAAGAAGTGGTCAGCTCAAGTTGAAGGGCCGGTTGAACCAATATAATTCAGAATGCAAGTGGGGAATATGTTAAAGAGACAAAAACCGGACCAAAAAAGTGTAATGGGTAAGTTATGACATTCTGCCTTGTAATATGCTTTTCAAAACTTAAAAAATTATTGAAAATTATAACAAACATGTCAAAAACATGGCACTCCTCCAATGTGCAACATCAAATCAACCTAATTCTTACTCTGCATCAAATTTTAAATATAAAGCTTCTTCGAGTATCATCCCTAAATATCTGGAAATTGTGAAGAAAAAAAGTCCACAATGACTATAGGTTGCACTTTGTAAATACAGCTGTTTCTCAAAACACGCCTCTTTTGGGGAGTAATTGAATATTCATAGAAAATTCATTTTGTTTACATACTGGTTCCCAGTTATGCTCTCTGTGTTCCATATCGCAGAGACAGAACTTGGGAATGTTACCAGTAAATAAACACATGCATATTGTTTACATTGAAATCTGTGGTAACCTTTCATTCGAGGTAGGGGTAGTTAAGAAAATTAGTGTAAGTTTAAACTCTAAGAAGTTCAGGGCATATAAACGTTGAAAATATGCCGCACAGCCCTATATTTTGACCTTTGAAAAAAATTGTGGTGCATATGAACTTTCAATTCTAGGATAAGATTTTTTTCAAAACTTCATAGTAAAAGTGGTACAGTTTTTTCAGAGGTCAAAATATAGGGCTGTGCGGCATATTTTCAACGTTTATATGCCCTGAACTTCTCAGAGTTTAAACTTACACTAATTTTCTTAACTACCCCTACCTCGAATGAAAGGTTACCACAGATTTCAATGTAAACAATATGCATGTGTTTATTTACTGGTAACATTCCCAAGTTCTGTCTCTGCAATATGGAACACAGAGAGCATAACTGGGAACCAGTATGTAAACAAAATGAATTTTCTATGAATATTCAATTACTCCCTAAAAGAGGCGTGTTTTGAGAAACAGCTGTATTTACAAAGTGCAACCTATACAGACATTTATTCAAATAGAAAACTCTCTAAAATCAGTTTTTCTCACATTAATACTCATTTATCAGAATTAAAGTCTTAAAGAAACCACTGTGTATACTCTAAGTTTTTCTTTACTATACATTTTATACCCCCTCCCCTGTTTCAATTTTTTAAGAATTTGAAAACAAGACTTTAATTATTGCCAGCTTACCCTATTTGCATATTTTCTGATAAAAAATGCCTAGAACCTGTTAAAAACTGTTTTGATAACATATTGAAAGCATATCAGAATATCATAAATGTAATGTTTAGCAGTCAATCATTACAACATTCAAGATTATATAAAGTATCCAATCCAGCCTCTATCTCCAGTCCACATCTTACTGTATGCCTATTTGTCAATTAAAGAACATATTTTCTGCCTCAAATGGTCAATTTAGAATTCTTGTCACAACAGTATCATCTTTAACCATACATCTGACACAATTTAGCTACTATATATACTAGAACTGTTCAAACAAAGCCATATTTGCAATAGTTGTATGTATGCAGATACCAGTCTGAGATATAAATTCACTTAAAATGTTGTATAGATGACTGCTAACATCTGATTTTTGCATAACTTCCAAGCATAGTTATTGTTTTCTATATCAAGAACTTTAAAATCATAAAATCATAGCATTTACAAGTTAAATTATTTGTTTTATGACCCAGGGGGTAGGCAATTTTCTATGTTTCTTGCCCCTGGGGCCTCAAATTTCCTAAATAATTCTGCTGTTTCTAGCAATTTGGAATATTTAGTACATATTCAGGATAGAACACACTATTGTAAGTTTTCTTGAGATATTTTTGTTTTTCTAGCTTGTATTTATTATGCCGTGGTGACAAAAAAGCAGATTTAGGTGTTGCGGCTTACTTTTGGGTTATCGAAAGGACACAAATACCCCATAAATAATATTCAGGAAGGATCTATGTGTTTCAATGACTGCGAAGAGTAAATATAAGCACTTCTTAACAATTTAACTTACAAATATGCAAATATTATGATTTAATTTTGTATCCAGGACTTTAAGTAAACTATGTATACTGTAAACTGTGAATTTATGCTGAGTCATCATATTTAAGGCCCAGGATTCTATCAATCTTCATTAAATATTTATAAAACTTCTTATTTGAGTTAATTTCTTTAAAATCTGTGAAATAAAGCAAATTTGGTTAAATTCTGAATGTTCCCCTTTTTCACCCTATCTATAAGTGGGTGTCCAATTTTAAACCAAAAAGACAGAAGAAAATTATACACCTAAACATATGGACAAATATGAACGCTTGTTGTATCATATGTATTAGAGATTTAATAGCAATAAAAAAATTCAGCAATATTAGATTAACAAACAAAGTAAACATATCATACTCATCAAATGTTCCCAGTACAGACATCCTTGTTGCTGTTACAGGCCTGATGTAATTAATATCTACATCAAAAACACCAGCATCAACCAGATACTTTAGTTTTGTTATCTCCCTTGACAATACAATATGGCTGTCATATCTCTTCTTTAGACTGAACCTAATAAAATCCTTAAATTAAAATATTGAAATTTCAAATACTATTGGTAACAACAGGTAATTTGTAATATCCACTTCAATAAAATCTATTTAGTTATAATTTCTTTGGAAGGATTGAGCAATGTTCTTACTCAAGCCATTATCATAAAAGTGTGAGGTTTAGCTAGCTATAAATCAGGTTTAATCCACCATTTTCTACATAAAAAAATGCATGTACCATTAGGAATATGACAGTTGTTATCCATAAGTTTGAATTGTTTGAGCTTTTGATTTTGCCATTTGATTCAGGACTTTCTGTTTTGAATTCTACTCAGAGTTTGGTATTTTTGTTATTTTACTTTTTGCAAAGATTTGTGTTCATTTGATCTATCAACAAAGAAAAATGTGTCAGTTATTCACCAAAGATCCATGATTAAACAGCTTTACCCTTCTTTGCTTCATTACTACACCCACATTGTGAGATTGCTGCAAATTACATTTTTACAATAATACAACCTCTTCTTATTTCTATATTAACAACCCCCCCATTAACAGTCAAGTCATGACCCATATTTAATGTGTTGTAAGGTACGATTTGTTTTATTTCATCCCTTTGAATATTGAAGCTATTGTTGTGTTGATAAATAATATTGTACTAAAGATATTTATAAAACTCCAAAAATTTCATGGAATACTTCCACACAATATTAAAACTTCTCCAGTAAACATTACCAGTGGAAAAAACATGACCCCCCCCCCTTATTTTAAAAATTCCATATTTCTTTAATAAAAGTTTACCTTCTCAATTGTTCTCACTTGGTAAGACTGTACTATTTCTCCCAACATGAAAACATTGATCTTTCTATTAAACAATGCTGATATCTGTGAATAACTAGCTAATCCACTGTTAACTATCGCATCAAAGTCTATACTTCTAAAATGTAATGTTATTTCAGCACTGAAAAATAATAAAATATATACAGGTTGTAAGAAAAATTGAAACAAAAGTTAAGTTTATGTATTTATGTTGAATCTCAGTTCACACAAGTAGTGGAAGCCTTGTTGTAATTGTCATACATTTCAAAGTTATCCCATACATATCCAACTGTAGTCCATGAACACAATAGTGTCAATGATAATTTTTCATTTAAGTATATGAGTTTTTAATTTTTTTAATAAATACAGTTGTGTCATTTTGGACATTGTGTCTGTCATTGGTGTTAAAAACGCTGTCATCATGATCAGAGGTGCATAACAATTTATTTGCTCCAGGCATCATTGTTTAAGGAGCACTGAGTTTGAACATAGTTATCATATATTTTAACAGGAGTATATGATAACCGATAATGATTATAAAAAAGAAGATGTGGTATCATTGCCAATGAGACAACTCTCCACAACAGACCATTAACACAGAAATTAAAAACTATAGGTCATCCTACTGTATGGGATGAATTCATTCAACAGATTGAACAATTCAAAGAAGGATAAACAGGAAGTATGAATCTAACCTATGTGAAAAGGTTTATAAAACTTTTCTTTGTCAGGCTACTGACCAGTAGTAATAGAGAAATGTGTTCAAAATAGGTTCATTCAGCATATTGATAAACTAGAAGTAAAATTAAAGAGGATGTCCTAAATAATATGTTGCTTATTTCAAACCATGCTCAAAAATATTTTCATTTATAATTTTGATGATCTTTGCAGAATGACTAGCACTAAAGAAATATACCTAAAATTTTAGCTTACTTTGTAAAATCTTCCATATGCCTTGGAACTAAATCTGTTGTTTTATTTGATGGACCAAAGTTAAATCCTGTTCTAAAATCCACTTGCTGCTGTAACATTTCAGCATATCTTTCTAGATATGGATATAAGGGACTGGTCTGTAGTTCAATGGTGACTCTTTCCTGATGTTCATCATATAAGATTAAAATACAAAATAAATGTAATATGAAAAAAATAATATAACTGCAAAACTATAAATGAGCTATATATTCTTAACACAGCAAGTGTTACAAGAATTGGATATTTTACAAGTTTCAGAATTTTGAAATAGGTTATAAAATTAAAGGATATTGTTCTATCATTTAACAACTGCTTAATGCCATCCACTAAGGTTCCTGGGGGTTTACATTTTTGAAAGTAAGATAAATGAAAACATCTGTCACAAATCCCTCAGTATATATATGCATTATATGGTTATATGCATGAAAACTAAGAACAAGTTTCAAAGTCAACAGACCAGGTCTGAGGAAGCAGGACCAAATTATTTGCGTACCAAATATCATTGACCTACTACAAGCGGCTCCAATTTCACTGACCTAATAAAATTCAGTACATGTCTGAACCTGATGCTAAACAGACATGAAATGCTATGATCCCTTGAATCAATACCTGTTGGATATGAACAGAATTAATTATGTGCTGTCCAGCAGGATGCAGTAACTGTAGAATCTTGTTGTACAATACAATCTCTGATTCTTTCTTTTCATCCAAAGTCAATGTCTGAGTTTGATTACATGGCAGAAGTACTTCATAAGTGAATCTACAAATATATCAAAAATATTTACATGTATTCTATATCTTTTTGTCAATTGTGACAATACTGAATGAGACACCTCATCTTATATCTACTTAATATGAGTAACAAGACAAGTGCCTCAAGTATAGCAGGATTTGCTTTCTCTTATGGAGCACCTAAGACACACCCCAGTTTTTTTGGTGGTTTTCATGTTGCTTAGTCTTTAGTTTTCTGGATTGATTCTCTTTTTGTTGTCTTTCAATTTTTACCATGGGATTGTCAGTTTCTCTCATCTTGAATATCCCCTTTGGTATCTTTGGCCCTTTTTTCCATTTGAAATAAATATAATGCATTCCGGTTTCAGATGAAGTTGATTTTTTCCAAGATTCTTAAAGAAAGAATTTGGAACTCTTATGTGCTATATATTTGCAGATAAAAAAAAACTGCGGTGAAGGGTGAAAATTGATGATCAACAATTAATAAGTTAGTCACAAAAAAAAACATTGTACAACCAGAGCCAATATTGTTAAAGGTTCCCTTTATGGAGTTGTAAGCTTTGTTTCACAGCAATAATATGAAGTATATGAAAAAAGTATCAGATGAATTAGTGGTATTTATAAAAGTGAGGAAAAAAACAGAACCTTCTGAACTGAGTTTTAGTTAATTCCTGGTGTTTCTTTCATGACTTTGATATTATCACCAAGAATTACTACATGTAAAAGACAACATACTTTATCCTTTGTTCAACTTACTTATCAGGATTGTTTACAGCTTTACAAAATTTAACATCCCATTTTCCATGCCAGAAACATTTTCTTTCCATTTTACAAATCTGAGTTGTTAGGTTACAAATGCTACAATCTATATTGCCATTCATGACAACATTATGTGGTGTTACTGGATTGCTCTGTGAATGGAATGTTAATCCACCAAGGTTTATAAATGTCTGTATTTTCTCTAAATCTTTATCCAAATCAATATGATGTGATAAGTTGTTGCTACTTTTAATATCAAAAATACTATAATTCTAAAAAAAAAAAAAAGTGAAATATATAGCAGTTGTAATAAATGCATATCAATATAAATAATGTATAAAAAAAGAAGATGTGGTATGATTGCCAATGAGACAACTATCCACAAAGACCAAAATGACACAGACATTAACAACTATAGGTCACCGTACAGTCTTCAACAATGAGCAAAGCCCATACCGCATAGTCAGCTATAAAAGGCCCCATAAGACAATGTAAAACAATTCAAACGAGAAAACTAACGGCCTTATTTATGTAAAAAAAATGAACGAAAAACAAATATGTAACACATAAACAAACGACAAGCACTGAATTACAAGCTCCTGACTTGGGACAGACACATGTATATGAACTGTGGATAAAGAAATGTCAGAAAAACTAACTAAAATTCAATTGAAGTCTGTAACATAGCCTTAAGCAGATCAAAATGTCTGTGCAAAAGGGTTAAAATCTAAACTTCCAATTAAATATTGCATTCTTTCAATTAAATATTGCCTTTGAGGAATGATTAATCAAATTAACTTCATTTTCAATACAAAGTCAAGCAAATACTGTTCACATACTTTTACACATTCTTGAAAGAACTGTAGAACAAAAAACATGAGTACTCTATTATGATGATAAACAAAATGGCCATACATGATGTCACACAGTAAAAGCAAATGCTTTTAAAAATAGATGGAATTATTCTCTTATATCTATTCATACAGATAATAAAAAGCCTGTTTCTTTACCAAAGTGAACCATTCATTGTCTATGCTCACGCCATCACTAAGAATTAATTGTAATCTCCTTGATAATTCTTTCATCCAATCCATTCTTTTATATATTGATAATTCTGTGAAATTGATGTTAGAAAATTCCAGTGCTACTGAAATACTGAAAAAAAGAAGATAAAATGTTAAATGTTGATTTCAAATTCTTAGTCTTTGCTAAACTAACAGTAGCAATGCTATAAAATAAACTAATAGTAGCAATGCTGTATAAATTTCAAAGTTTTCTGTTAAATTATGATATATCTGTTGAATGTTTTTTTCAAATGCTGCTAGGACTCTGCACTTCAAATGACTTCTGAATTTTGCAGTTGTCTGCATAGTTTTAAATACAATACAGTTTAGAATCTTTAACTAATCTTTTCTGGAGGTTACAGTCTGCTGAGATAATGCAAAACTATTTACTCTTCTCTTTCAGAAGACAGTCATCCTTGATGCAAATACTTTATTTTCTAGTGATCAGTTAGAATTCATGATTTCTGCTCACCCTGATCTTTGTGACTTTTATGTTTAACATGACTTTTTCACTTTAAGATGTCATGCCTTTCAAAAATACTTGAGTAAGTAAAGATCTATCAAATCAGTTAAGTTGATTAGAATATTTAAGGATAAAAGTTGCACATATGAACCACAAACATTCTTGCTAGCTACATATTTCAAAATTAAGGAGTTGATTTGAAGTCTATTAGAGGTAAAAGAGTTTAACATATAATCGTCAAACCAGACCAAGGACATTGTTATATGGTGTGACTACAGATTCATAAGTTTATGTATATTGCAAACTACTTTTATCAACCAAAATACAAATACATAAGCCATATTTTTTATACCCTAGTAAATAAAAATCAACCAAAAGTATACCGATAATACTTCTGCTTTAAAACTTTATCAAGTTTTTACAGAATCTCATAGAGTTCATATTATTTACATTTACCTTGTAAAATCATTGGTTGACCTTCCTAATAGAGTGTAATTGTTCAATGATATTTCTAACTTCTTGTCCTTCAACCACTGTTCGGTATCCTTGTACAAATCAGATAATGGCGGAGATCTGGAAGTGGCTTGCAGGTCAATGAAAATATGGTTAGGATTATCCTACAAAAGTAATTGTATTTTTTTTCAAAAGTTACTGACAGAATAATGACAATATAGCTAAGACTTTCCTGCAAAAGTAATGATATTTGATCTCAAAGTGGCTTGTAAGATTATTACTTATACAAAACAAGAAGAAAGAAAAAACTTTATGTAAACAAAAATTAATTAAGTTAAAAAACATATAATTTGATAAAATTTGTAAACTTTGATGAATAAATGCAGTTTCTGTAGTAATGATTTTTAATTTACATGCAATCTTTCTATATGAAGGGGGTATCAACCCATAGGATACCATGCACAAACTCCTGTGCTTTGCAAGAATGAGAAATTCTTGCTTCATACAATGCACCCATCATGATACAAAGGTAAAACCTGATAAGAAAGTCAATTCTAGCAAAAAACTGAAAGGACAGGTTAAACTTTTTTTACATTTTTTTGGGTAAAAGGTTTGAAACAAGAGGCTCTCAAGAGCCTGAATCGCTCACCTGGTAAACAATGCCTACGGCCATGTTTTTTGACGAAATAGAAAATAAAACACAAACTTTATTTTATACACCCTACTGATCATTCAAATGAAGTTTGGTTGAATTTAATTGAGTGGTTTTAGAGGAGAAGATTTTTTAAAGTTAGCAAATATGATGAACAAATTGTGAAAAATTGTCATTAAAGGACAATAACCCCTTAAGGGGTCAATTGACAATTTTGGTCATATTAACTTATTTGTAGATCGTACTTTGCTGATCATTTTTGCTGTTTACAGTTTATCTTTATTTATAATAATATTCAAGATAATGACCAAAAACTGCAAAATTTCCTTAAAATTACCAATTAAGTGGCAGCATCCCAACAATGGGTTGTTTGATTCATCTGAAAATTTCAGGGCTGATAGATCTTGACCTAATGAACATTTTTACCCCATGTCAGATTTGCTTTAAATGCTTTAGTTTTTGAGATATAAGCCAAAAACTGCATTTGACCCCTGTTCTATTTTAAGTAACGGCGGCCATTTTGGTTGGTTGGCCAGGTCACCGGACACAATTTTCAAACTAGATACCCCAATGATGGTTGTGGCCAAGTTTAGTTCAATTTGGCCCAGTAGTTTCAGAGGAGCAGATTTTTGTAAAAGATAACTAAGATTTATGAAAAATGGTTAAAAATTGACTATAAAGGGCAATAACTCCTAAAGGGGTCAACTGACCATTTCAGTCATGTTGACTTATTTTTAGGTCTTACTTTGCTGAACATTTTTGCTGTTTACAGTTTATCTCTACCTATAATAATATTCATGATAATAACCAAAAACAGCAAAATTTCCTTAAAATTTCCAATTCAGGGGCAGCAACCCAACAACGGGTTCTCCGATTCATCTGAAAATTTCAGGGCAGATAGATCTTGACCTGATAATCATTTTACCCCAGTCAGATTTGCTCTAAATGCTTCGGTTTTTGAGTTATAAGCCAAAAATTGCATTTGTCCCTATGTTCTATTTTTAGCAATGGCGACCATGTTTGTTGATAGATCAAAACTTCGGATACAATTTATAAACTAGATACCCTAAGGAACATTCAGCTAAAGTTTGGAAGTATTTGGCCTAGTAGTTTCAGAGGAGAAGATTCTTGAAATAGTTTACGATGACAGACGACGACAGACGACGGACGCCAAGTGATGGCATAAGCTCACTTGGCCCTTCGGGCCATGTGAGCTAAAAAAAGACCAGAGAAGGCATACCTTTTGATAATGAACAGAAGTAACAACACTTGACAATGTCTTTGTTTTTAAGTATTTGGTGATATGTTGTGTTGTTTTGGACAACAATTGGTTCCTCTCTGGGTCTGTCAGCTTTCTGATGTCTATACAGGGGAAAACAACATTGATGATCTTCCTACAAGGAAATAGTACCATTATATAATTTTGAAAATTTGTTGTGAAAAAAAATAATTCTTCATACATTTTACTGTCTCCGTATAGGTTACATAACTGACTATCTTATGTTGGTACATGCACAACCATCCAATAAAAGAGACAGAAATAACCTTGAAAGCTTACAAAATAAATTAGCTACTATAAACAATCTCTAATTGTTTTTTAGTAAATGAGTAACATTGGTTGACCATGAGTGGATCAGCATAAAACGACATCTTCAAACAATCAGTTCTTGATGTTATAACATAAGCTTTGTAACATTTGGAAATTGTGAGAAATTGCACAAAAAAAGAAGTAATCTATAAATCAAACCAATTATGCCACACACAAAATTTGACAAAAACCAACTGTTTTTTTTTTTATCAAAATAGAATTTTCGACAATCTGCTAAGCTTTTGCAAATGTTCCTGTTTAAATTTTTTACCATTGATTAACTTAGAAAGGCAGACCAAAAATAAACGTCAGAAACATTGGGGAACAGTGAATAGAACAACTGATGGACAGACTGTCCTTAAAGTTAATGTTGACAGCCTAATAATTACCTTATTCCTTCTTCAGAGTAAATGAGTATTGGATGGAGCGTCACTGATGAGTCTTTTGTTGACGAAAAGCGCGTCTGGTGTATATTCAAAATTTAGTCCTGGTATCTATGATAAGTTAAACATAAAATGAGGGTCATCCTTTTCTCTTCTCCTATTAATTTTCAATAGGATTAAAAATCATTATAAGCTTAAGTATATAGCTTTTCTAAATCAATTGAAAATCATTAGTTAAGATGGTTTGTTTTAATACCAATTGATTTTTATCATTTTATGCTATTCAATGTTTAAGTTACCTTTCTGGAAAAACTACATCAGATAAACACTTTCCTGTATTTGACCAATCACAGCCTGGGATAATGCTGCAAGTACTCTGTGTTCTAAAAATAATCAGATTTACTTATTCATATACGTTCTAAGGTGAATATATATATATATAATCCTGGGATGATGCATCTAAAAAAACAGCTAAGAATGATTCTTTTTTGTGAGGAAATACTGTGTCAATAACCACAGTATTGTCTCCAACTAAAATTTACTAACAACTTCAGGATTGCCCTTCTGTCCTTATAATTAATAAATGTGTTCCCTTGTTTCCATTTTCCTTGCCCAAATATTCAATACACATTTGATCTTCTAATCAGGCAAAATAGTTTCATATACCTTTTCAAAAGTTTATAACAATTAAAGCAGTTTGAAAATATTTACCATAATGCTTACCCTTCATCACAGCTCCTAGGACATATATGATCAAAACTGCCAATAAAGAAAACATATTTGACATCATAAGTCTGATCAAAGATTGTGACATTGACCTGGCCATTTGTGACAGCCTTCTGTAAAATGTCATACTCTGACCTAAGATCTATACTGTTGTCATAGCTACTGTCCACAGAAAATGTCACTTCATCCTGAAAATATATGTATACTGCTAGTAAAACATGGGCAATCTATGACAGATTATAAACTTTACATCATTCTATCTAGTTTTAAAAAGAAAAAAATATTTATAAAACTTTCGTTGTCCTTTATAAAAAAAAATGAAGGGCAAAGAATCCATATAATCAGCATCTAGATCGATGTTACCATCCAGCAATTTACACCAAAATCAAAAATGAACTTAATAAAATTGAATGAAAATTTGAAAGTATTAATAATTACCATACTAAATTTTATGTCTCTGATACTTTTAACAATTTGGGGTCTGAGGTATGATTTGGCCACTTCTATGACAGCATGTGTAATTTCTTCTCTTCCATCAAGTGGATGGTCTTGTATCAAACTATCAGCATTAAATCCGTCTAAGGTTAATGCTATATACATACTGCAAAAAATAAAATAGTATTCTCATATTCTATTGGAAATGAGAAGAAGCTCTCATTATGTGTAAATCAATCCCCTAAATAATAGAAATAGTTACTTAACCCTCTTGCTGCCGAGTTTTTTTCTTGCTTTGTCGCGCCAAAAGCATCTTGATGTTTCATATCTGTGACGTTGCAAAACTTGTGCCTCTCTGTAGAACAGCACTTTCCCGCCATCCATAATTTTTCCCACATCAATGTAGTACTCGTAATTATGAAAAGGGATGTATAAGTAATTCTATGAAAATTATTGCTCTAAGATAGTTATAAACAATTTTTTTATTGCAACATTATTTAAAATACAAGTTTTAACATTGAAATGTTTTTTTTTAATCTATCTTGTCGTCAAAAAAAGTGAAAATAATATACCCATTGCTACTAGTTTTATAGGCGATTTTGTTTATCTTTGTCAAGTGAAATGCATTAATGATTCTTAACCACCTCTAAAATCTTGTTTTCCGATTAGCTTAGTAAACCTTGTTATAATTGATAAATACCGTAAAAAATCTCTCAAATAACTATATAACAAAACAACGGCACCCAGTGAAAATATAAATAAAAACAGAGCGTGTACAAATAAAAATAAATAAAAAATCAGAGCACCCGATTCTATGAACTTCTTCTGGTTGTAAAGTATCAAATGTGTCAGATTAAAATTTTCATTTCAAGCCATGTTTTGGTAGGTCGAGGAAATGATTTTTATAAATATTATTATCCATATTCATTTTGATTACTTTTGAATCATGTTTATCATTATTTTATTGCTCAAATTTTTTGAGAGTAGGAATAAAAGACCCAAAGAAAAAAAATGTGAAAGCATAAAAATATAGTATATATACCAATACACATAATTAACAGCGCCTGGTGATGTTTTATAGCCTGACCGGTTTCGGTCCAAAAAGGACCTTCATCAGAGGCAGAATGGTGGATTAATGTTTGCACCCTATTTATATAGATATGGTAACCGGCGGTTGAGAGGTAACCGGCGGTTGAGAGTTAACCGGCGGTTTAGATTTATAAATAAGGTGCAAACATTAATCCACCATTCTGCCTCTGATGAAGGTCCTTTTTGGACCGAAACCGGTCAGGCTATAAAACATCACCAGGCGCTGTTAATTATGTGTATTGGTATATATACTATATTTTTATGCTTTCACATTTCTCTCACTGATACACATAGTTAATATGGCTTCTACTAACAAAAGCTCCATTTGGAGTTAATGTGTTTAGAGTCTTCTTATGTCAGTACACCTTTCCTATATTGCCTATTGTTAGATCAGTGTTCCCATGATGAAAAGGGTTTAAAATGAATTGAAATATTGTATGTTAATACAAGTATATCGGTTAACATATGTGTACTTTTGCCAAAAAATAATCCTAACTGAAAATTCAATCGCAGCATTCGAAGAAGCCTAAAGAAATATTCCAGTTCTCTAAAATAAAGCGTGTACATGCATTGTGAATAATTATAGTTCACAGATCAAGTATTATAACAGTTACCTTTTTTATGATTAATTATTTGAAAAGTGATTATCATATGTGATATTCGATTGAAAGATGTATGAAAATAACGTTTAACAGATTTCTGGAAAGTAGGCAACATTTAACATGAAAATGATGAACTAGATAATTAGTAAACACGTTAAATAAGTTGGCATTATAGTACTAACAAGCTTATGACCCTGCATCAGTTGTTGACATCCGTTTTAAGTATACTTATAATGCATTTTATTGAGGTCGCTTCTTTCCATCCAAAATCGTCCACTTGGCGCCATCTTTTGACGTTGTCAGTGCCCCTCATTATTGTGATGTTACCATGGACCTTTGACGTTCTACACAATCAACAAGATTGTTGTGTAAAAGCCATAAATGTCCCCTTGGCAGCAAGCAGGTTAATATGAGTATTTAGTCATACATATCTTTTGAGTAAAAGTGGTTCATAATCTTGCCTAATAATCCCATCCCTAGATTTTCCATGCAGTTCAACTTTTTCCATGATAAAATGATGGAAAATGATGGAAATTGCGTTTTTTTCCATAAATTTCCATGGAATTTCATGGAAAAATAATCCATCTCAGATGGAAAACTTATATGTGTTACTTATTTCATCATTTTCCATGATAAGATGGAAAACTTTCCATGGAATTCCATGGAAAAATACTTTTTGGATGGAAAATGGGATGGAAAGTAGACTAATAAAACTTTGTAGATGGAAAAGAGGATGGAAAGTGGACTTAGAATATTTTTGAGATGGAAAAGAGGATGGAATCTTGACTTAGAATATTTTTAACATGGAAAAATTATAGAATCTTAACTTAAAATATTTTTGAGATGGAAAGTCATGGAAAAAATGTACACAAATTACATACATTAATTCTTTATCATCAATTAGACTGTGAAAGAAATGTAAAGTGCCATCTGGTTTTCATTGGTCTTTGTGTAGAAGACAAGAAGTGATATGACCATACAGTGTGAGGCCAAATGTAGGGTAGAACATGAATTCATACATTTTTGTGCAATTATTATTACACTCAATATAAAAATGGTAAATAAACAATAAATGGATAATCTTTTATTAAAGTATATATAAAATATCCAAGATATAGGTAAATAACAGTATTCAATTGGGGCTCTTTTAAAAGAAATCAGATAACTCCTCATACATCCCCCAACACATTGAAAATTTAAACTTGCAACGGATATGCAGGTAACAAACAAAGATGTCTTCTCTCCTGAACAAAATGCAAAATTTATATTGGACTTAGATTAAATAGTTCCAAATAGTTCTTGACATCGAATAGTGCAGATTTATTCTCTGATGACTTGCATTGACTGTTGGATTTAGGAGCATATTTTTTGGTAAGTACACTGAATTAGATTCTACCATTTTGAGTGTGTGCAAGCTCCTTTAGTTCAACATAACAACATCATGAAAACACCTATAGTAGATTTTTCACTTATAATTATAATGATTGGGTATTAAGACAAGACAAACTGTGTATGGTGTATTATAATAACTAATAATCCACTAATGAAGTAATTTGGTTATAAAATTTAAGATCCGTTGAAATTGGTTGCCAATGAGAAATAGATCCATAAAAGTAAAAAAAAGTGTATCTTTACAGCAAACTGCAGATCAACACTAAGTTCTAAATATATATTGAAAATACCAATGAAGACATTTATATACAATAATTATGAAAAAAAATTATTTAGGACAAAGACTAAAGTGGTTAACCATTATTAATAATGTCATTATTTAAAGAATATCTCTTTATTTATAACAGTAAAATTATTTTTAGGTATCATGAGGAAGAAATGAAACTCCAATAAAATGGTTAATGCTGTTCTACGAGATGGATCTACTGAAGCCTGGTGTTGACATAAGTGACATTTATAACCTTAATTTCTTGATATAAAGGCAGTGCAAACATATACCAATATTGAAAGTTTTTGCTTGTTTATTGTATTTATCATAATACATCAAATGAGTTTGAATTAAAGGTTAAAATGATGGTTGAGTCTATTGCTTATTACTGACCATTGCAAGACTCAAAAGACCTTACCAACCGAAAAAAAGCATGGAACCTAGTTTTTTTTACCTACATTATTACAGATACGGTTAAACAGGGTATATTGTCAAAAGGTTAATTTGGGCAATTCATTTTAAATGAAAACGATGGAAATATTTCCATGGAATTCCATGGAAAAAGAAATTCTATGTAATATATTTTCATGGAATTCCATGGAAAAACATCATGGAAAATATTTTCCATGGAATTCCATGGAAAATGTTTCAGATGGAAATATTATTAATTCCTTTTTTTCTCTTTTTATTTTCCATGGATTTCCATGGAAAACAGGTTCCAATACTCCATGGAATTCCATGAAGTTTTCCATGATAGATGATGGAAAATCTAGGGATGGGTTGTCACACAGAAAAGAAAACAAATATTTTCCAGCACCTGAGAGTGTGAGACAGAATAAAAAAATCTTAGAGAAACAGATTCTACCAGACAAACATATTCTTGAACTATATCTTTAAATTTTATATTTTTTTTCAACTCTTTACAATCAAACCATTCATATATAAAACAATCTGTAATCCTAACTTTTATAATAATCTCCAATAATGAAATAAAATCTTACTCACTGTGAAGGTAGAATCTATATATATATTTTTTAATTTGATGACAGCACACAAACATATATGAGAATTACTTTGAAAACTGTTGGTATGCAACAGGATGTCCCACCATTTGGTATCTAGTCCCATTTACTGAAACATTTTGTCTATCTTCTATTAGCTGTTGTATATCCCACCAGATCTCTGACACAGAAGGGGAAGTAACTCTACCTTGTAATACAATCTGGATTTGTCTCCCTATTAGTGTACTGTCCTGTGAAAAATCAAAGCAAACATGTATTTAATACTGGGGGAAATCTACTAATCCTTTCAAGAAGTTTAGTTAACCAAATCATATGTGCTGTCAACTATTAAAGTCAATGTGAACTATGCTTATATTCACAATTTTTATAAAAGTCTGATGGACATTTTATTATATGTAAAGTGTATGTAAAGTTTGAGCAGCAGCTACCAAGATTACTAAACATTGAAACTAGAGGGTCCAAGGACCCTGTGTCGCTCACCTGATATTTTTATTTACAATTGATGCATGATAAATGCAACTGTTGTTACCTGTCGTTTAGTTTCAGAGATATAATACTAAAAAGTGCATTTGAAACCTGTTTTATTTCAGCCATGTGGGCAGGCAGGGTCATCATACACAGTGGTCCCTGGATATCCTAGTGGTGATTTAAACCAAGTTTGTTGTTTAAATTTGAGTTGTTTCAAGGGAGAATTTTGTAAAATTTATCTAACGAGAAATGCAAAGTAATGAAAAAGTTGTGAAGTTGTTTTGCTGTTGCGCAACCCCCTGCTCCCCCTTTGCCAAAAAAAACAAAAAGGTAATAAAAAATTATCATATAAGGGCAATCTATCCTATTAATGATTTCTGCAAAATTCAGTTGATTGTGCAAGGGTTGTATAGCCAGCTGAGGTCGTTAAAAACTCTCTTTTGTTGTTGCAGATAGATCTTGACCTGATAAACAATTTTACCACATGTCAGATTTGCTCTAAATGCTTTGGTTTTTGAGTGATAAGCCAAAAACTGTATTTTACCCCTATGTTCTATTTTTAGCCATGGCGACCATCTTGGTTGGTTGGGCGGGTCATCGGACACAATTTTTAAACTAGATACCCGAATGATGATTGTGGCCAAGTTTGGTTTAATTTGGCCCATTAGTTTCAGAGGAGAAGATTTTTGTAAAAGATAACCAAGATAATTTACAACCAGGTGCTCCGCAGGGCGCAGCTTTATACGACCGCAGAGGTCGAACCCTGAACAGTTGGGGCAAGTATGGACAAAACATTCAAGCGTGATACAGCTCTGAATTTGGATTGTGATCAAATTTTTGACATAACATGTTTTTTTTTACACAAAACAAATGTCAAGATTTTACAAATCAATTAAAGATTTCTTCTTCAAACTTATTTAAATCTAAAATTAAATAGTTGACACAGCATAGGTTTCTGACACAGAATGAATGTGGTCTAATGAACTTAAAAAAATTTTTTTTGCCTTTGAGCAATTCACTATGCTGTTGAATATTAATCCACTCAAAAAAATGTTTGAAGAAATTTTCTTTTTATTTATGAAATCTGAAATGAGAAAAATTTAACCCCCCCCATTTTTTTTTCACATCCCCGTTTCCCTTTTTCCAAAACTGATATCAATTCAAATTTCTAATGGAGTTTGCAACAATAACTACTCTTTTAAATACATCATAAAATAATATTAAAATGTAAAATAAAGTGCTTGTTATCACTGAATGGTAAAGATTGGTTGGTAGTAAAAGTGAATATACATTGTTTATTGTATAAAACAATAAAAAAAAACTTCATCAGCAACATTTTATATTGGCAAATTTCCAATGAAGTTATTTACATAAAGTTATTGGCAAATAAAAATAGAAAATGACATCATAGTCATGTCTGGCAAATGTCCAACATACATTATCTAAAAACATTTTAGATAAGATAAGGAAAAAAAGCTTCATCAGCAACATTTTATATTGGCAAATTTCCAATGAAGTTATTTACATAAAGTTATTGGCAAATAAAAATAGAAAAGGACATCATAGTCATGTCTGGCAAATTTCCAACATATATTATCAACTACTATTCTATACAAAGAAAGATAACTCCAATTGAAAATTAATTGCTATTGCACAATATTGTGCAATTAGATATTTCTTGCTATTGTGCAATACTGTGCAATTGAAAATTTCTTGCTATTGCACAATACTTGATATGGAATCCTGATTTGGACCAACTTGAAAACTGGGCCCATAATCAAAAATCAAAGTACATGTTTAGATAAAGCATATCAAATAAGCCCAAGAATTTAATTTTTGTTAAAATCAAACTTAGTTTAATTTTGGACCCTTTGGACCTTAATGTAGACCAATTTGAAAACTGGACCAAAAATTAAGAATCTACATACACAGTTAGATTTGGCATATCAAAGAACCCATTTATTCAATTTTTGATGAAATCAAACAAAGTTTAATTTTGGACCCCCATTTGGACCAACTTGAAAACTAGGCCAATAATTAAAAATCTAAGTACATTTTTAAATTCAGCATATCAAAGAACCCCAAGGATTCAATTTTTGTTAAAATCAAACTAAGATTAATTTTGGACCCTTTGGACCTTAATGTAGATCAATTTGAAAATGGGACAAAAAATTAAGAATCTACATACATAGTTAGATTTGGCATATCAAAGAACCCCAATTATTCAATTTTTGATGAAATCACACAAAGTTCAATTTTGGACCCTTTGGGACCCTTATTTTTAAACTGTTGGGACCAAAACTCCCAAAATCAAACCAAACCTTCCTTTTATGGTCATAAACCTTGTGTTTAAATTTCATAGATTTCTATTTACTAATACTAAAGTTATGGTGCAAAAACCAAAAATAATGATTATTTGGGCCCCTTTTTGGCCCCTTATTCATAAACTGTTGTGACCTCAACTCCAAAAATCAATCCCAACCTTCCTTTTGTGGTCATAAACCTTGGGTTTAAATTTCATTGATTTCTATTTACTTATACTAAAGTTATTGTGCGAAAACAAAGAATAATGCTTATTTTGGCCCTTTTTTGGCCCCTAATTCCTAAACTGTTGGAACCAAAACTCCCAAAATCAATCCCAACCTTCCTTTTGTGGTCATTAACCTTGTGTTAAAATTTCATTGATTTCTATTCACTTTTACTAAAGTTAGAGTGCGAAAACTAAAAGTATTCGGACGACGACGACGCCAACGTGATAGCAATATACGACCAAAAAATTTAAATTTTAGCGGTCATATAAAAATGGTTAAAAATTGACTATAAAGGGCAATAACTCCTAATGGGGTCAACGGACCATTTTGGTCATGTTCACTTATTTGTAGATCTTACTTTGCTGAACATTTTTGCTGTTTACAATTTATCTCTATCTATAATAATATTCAAGATAATAACCAAAAACAGCAAAATTTCCTTAAAATTACCAATTCAGGGGCAGCAACCTATCAACGGGTTGTCTGATTCATCTCAAAATTTCAGGGCAGATAGATCTTGACCTGATAAACAAGTTTACCCCCATGTCAGATTTGCTCTAAATGCTTTGGTTTTTGAGTGATAAGCCAAAAACTGCATTTTACCCATATGTTCTATTTTTAGCCATGGCAGCCATCTTGGTTAGTTGGCCAGGTCACCGGACACAATTTTTAAACTAGATACCCGAATGATGATTGTGGCCAAGTTTGGTTTAATTTGGTCCAGTGGTTTCAGAGGAGAAGATTTTTGTAAAAGATATCTAAGATTTACGAAAAAAAGTTAAAAATTGACTATACAGGGCAATAACTCCTAAAGGGGTCAACAGACCATCTTGGTCATGTTGACTTATTTGTAGATCTTACTTTGCTGAACATTTTTGCTGTTACAGTTCATCTCTATCTATAATAATATTCAAGATAATAACCAAAAACAGCAAAATTTCCTTAAAATTACCAATTCAGGGGCAGCAACCTATCAACGGTTGTCCGATTCATCTCAAAATTTCAGGGCAGATAGATCTTGACCTGATAAACAATTTTAACCCATGTCAGATTTGCTCTAAATGTTTCGGTTTTTGAGTTATAAGCCAAAAACTGCATTTTACCCCATTGTTCTATTTTTAGCCATGGCGGCCATCTTGGTTGGTTGGGCGGGTCACCGGACACAATTTTTAAACTAGATACCCCAATGATGATTGTGGATAAGTTTGGTTTAATTTGCTCCAGTGGTTTCAGAGGAGAAGATTTTTGTAAAAGATAACTAAGATTTACGAAAAATGGTTAAAAATTTACTATAAAGGGCAATAACTCCTAAAGGGGTCAACAGACCATTTTGATCCTGTTGACTTATTTGTAGATATTACTTTACTGAACATTTTTGCTGTTTACAGTTTATCTCTATCTATGATAATATTCAAGATAATAACCAAAAACGGCAAAATTTCCTTAAAATGACCAATTCAGGGGCAGCAACCTATCAACGGGTTGTCCGATTCATCTCAAAATTTCAGGCCAGATAGATCTTGACCTGATTAACAATTTTACTCCATGTCAGATTTGCTCTAAATCACTCACGCGGCTTTGGTTTTTGAGTTATAAGCCAAAAACTGCATTTTACCCCTATGTTCTATTTTTAGCCATGGCGGCCATCTTGGTTGGTTGGCCGGGTCACCGGACACAATTTTTAAACTAGATACCCCAATGATGATTGTGGCAATGTTTGGTAAAAATTGGCCCAGTAGTTTCAGAGAAGAAGATTTTTGTAAAAGTTAACGACGGACGACGACGACGACGGACGCCGGACGCCGGACGCCGGACGCCGGACGTCGGACGCCAAGTGATGAGAAAAGCTCACTTGGCCCTTTGGGCCAGGTGAGCTAAAAAGTATTTAATCTTCATTGTAATAATTTATTTTTTAATTTCAACTTTCTTGGAACCACACCAGTCCCTTCATGTGTACGGCACATGGAACATACTGTGGATTCATTTATTTTCGTGGGTATCAATTTTCGTGGATAGAGAAAAAAAAAGATGTTTCGTGGTTTACGTAAATTCGTGGATCGCTGATTACAACAACAAAAAAATTGAGATACGTAATTCGTGGATTTCTTTTTGATTTAGGAGATCATATAACCTCCTTGATTTGATCAATAATAAAACAAATAAAAAAAAAGAAATTCATTGAAAAAATTTTGAATTGTCAAAATCCTCGCTTGGTCATTCTAGGTTAAAGTGTTCATTGAAAACTTCTATTACAAGAATGGACAGAGACAACATATTATTTGTTTGTTTTACAATATATAAATTATTGTTGGAATTCTATAAGTCATTCAAAACTTTATGATTGAAAACTCATTTCCCTAATCACGATATAATAAACAATCATATAAGTAAAAGGTGTCATAAACAATATTACCTACGGGCAATATCCCCGTACTTAATTCTATTGATTTTTTAATCACTCATAAACCAAACTATGACACGGTTATTAACCACTTGCAGTTATTTTCCATGAACAGTTTTAATCAATTTTAAAAAGTAAATGATCACTGATATTTGACATATTTATTATTGATTTAATTAAAATACTTCTTTCAATAAAAAAACATGTGTTATGTTACAATGTTTATCGCTAGTCAACACTATACTAGAACTGCATAACAAAACCGGAAATAAACATCCGACTCCATACACATTTTTCGGGATTATTCTTCGTTGAATTCTTAAATTCGTGGTTCGCTGTGACCCACGAAACCCACGAAAATTGGTATACCACGAATAACTAGAGGCTCTAAAGAGCCTGTGTCGCTCACCTTGGTCTATGTGAATATTAAACAAAGGAAGCAGATGGATTCATGACAAAATTGTGTTTTGGTGATGGTGATGTGTTTGTACATCTTACTTTACTGAACATTCTTGCTACTTACAATTATCTCTATCTATAATGAACTTGGCCCAGTAGTTTCAGTGGAAAATGTTAGTTAAAATTTACAAATTTTATGAAAATTGTTAAAAATTGACTATAAAGGACAATAACTCCTTAGGGGTCAATTGACCATTTCCGTCATGTTGACTTATTTGTAAATCTTACTTTGCTTAACATTATTGATGTTTACAGTTTATCTCTATCTATAATAATATTCAAGATAATAACCAAAAACAGCAAAATTTCCTTAAAATTACCAATTCAGGGGCAGCAACCCAACAACAGGTTGTCAGATTGATCTGAAAATTTCAGGGCAGATAGATCTTCACCTGATTAACAATTTTACCCCCATGTCAAATTTGCTCTAAAGGCTGCGGTTTCAGAGTTATAAGCCAAAATCTACATTTCACCCCTTTGTTCTATTTTTAGTCATGGCGGCCATCTTGGTTGGTTGGCCAGGTCACGGGACACAATTTTTAAACTAGATACCCCAATGATGATTGTGGCCAAGTTTGGTTTAATTTGGCCCAGTAGTTTCAGAGGAGAAGATTTTTGTAAAAGATAACTAAGATTTACGAAAAATGGCTAAAAATTGACTATTAAGGGCAATAACTCCTAAAGAAATCAACAGACCATTTTGGTCGTGTTGACTTATTTGTAGATCGTACTTTGCTGAACATTTTTGCTGTTTACAGTTTATCTCTATCTATAATAATATTCAAGATAATAACCAAAAACAGCAAAATGTCCTTAAAATTACCAATTAAGGGGCAGCAACCTATTAACGGGTTGTCCAATTCATCTCAAAATTTCAAAGTAGATAGATCTTGACCTGATAAACAATTTTACCCGTGTCAGATTTGCTCTAAATGCTTTGGTTTTTGAGTGATAAGCCAAAAACTGCATTTTACCCCTATGTTCTATTTTTAGCCATGGCGGCCATCTTGATTGGTTGGCCAGGTCATCGGACACAATTTTTTAACTAGATACCCCAATGATGATTGTGGTCAAGTTTGGTTTAATTTGGCCCAGTAGTTTCAGAGGAGAAGATTTTTGTAAAAGATGACTAAGATTTACGAAAAATGGTTAAAAATTGACTATAAAGGGCAATAACTTCTAAAGGGGTCAACAGACCATTTTGGTCATGTTAACTTATTTGTAGATCTTACTTTACTGAACATTTTTGCTGTTTACAGTTTATCTCTATCTATGATAATATTCAAGATAATAACCAACAAGAGGCTGTCACAACGACAGCAAACCGGATTTATTTACATTTATTTGTGTCCTGGCAATATCAGATGATATCATTACTGATGAATGGTGAAAGTGAAAATCATCAATATCAAATTTGACCTCTATTTTGTCATCAGTATCAACATTTTGAAATAATAATATTTGAAAAGCTTAGATTGAATGGTTCATGAGTATATGCAACAACGTGAATGGAAACGCCATTTTACGATCTTTCAAGAACCATAACTCCTGAACAGTAAAAGTCAAAATCGTCATTAAGGAACTTGACCTCTATTTTGTCATCAGTAACAACATATTAAAATTTCAAAAGCTTTGGTTGAATGGTTCATGAGAAAATGCACGGACACGATGGGAAACACCATTTTTCAATCTTTCAAGAACCATAACTCCTGAACGGTAAAAGTCAAAATCGTCATTATTGAACTTGACCTCCATTTTGTCATCAGTAACAGCATATTAAAATTTCGGAAGCTTTGGTAGAACAGTTCATGCATAAATGCACGGACACGACTGGAAACTCCATTTTTCAATCTTTCAAGAACCATAACTCCTGAACGGTAAAAGTCAAAATCGTCATTATTAAACTTGACCTCCATTCTGTCATCAGTAACAACATATTAAAATTTGGGAAGCTTTGGTAGAACAGTTCATGAGTAAATGCACGGACACGACTGAAAACTCCATTTTTCAATCTTTCAAGAACCATAACTCCTGAACGGTAAAAGTCAAAATCGCAATTATTGAACTTGACCTCTGTATAGTTGTCAGTAATAACATATTAAAATTTTAAAAGCTTTGGTTGAACGGTTCATGAGTTAATGCACGGACAACATTTGATTGCCGCCTTTCAAGAACCATAACTCCTGAACGGTAAAAGTCAAAATCGCCATTATTGAACTTGACCTTCGTATAGTTGTCAGTAATAACATATTAAAATTTTAAAAGCTTTGGTTGAACGGTTCATGAGTTAATGCACGGACAACATTTGATTGCCGCCCGCCCGCCCGCCCGCCCGACCGCCCGGCCGCCCGGCCGCCCGCCGTACATCCCCAAATCAATAACCGACATTTTTGTCACAAAAATCCGGTTAAAAACAGCAAAATTTCCTTAAAATTACCAATTCAGGGGCAGCAACCTATCAACGGGTTGTCCGATTCATCTGAAAATTTCAGGGCAGATAGATCTTGACCTGATTAACAATTTTACCCTGTCAGATTTGCTCTAAATGCTTTGGTTTTTGAGTTATAAGCCAAAAACTGCATTTTACCCCTATGTTCTATTTTTAGCCATGGCGGCCATCTTGGTTGGTTGGCCGGGTCACCGGACACAATTTTTAAACTAGATACTCTAATAATGATTGTGGCCAAGTTTGGTAAAAATTGGCCAAGTAGTTTCAGAGGAGAAGATTTTTGTAAAAGCTAACGACGGACGACGACGACGACGACGACGACGACGACGACGACGACGACGGACGACGGACGACGGACGACGGACGCCGGACGCCAAGTGATGAGAAAAGCTCACTTGGCCCTTCGGGCCAGGTGAGCTAAAAATGAATCCACAGTATCACAGTTAAATAAACATAGTGTTTACATAGGTTACCAAAGTAATTCCAGCAACATGGTCTACATAGGTGTAAACCAAGAATAAATCTAAAGGACCAATCACATTCAAATATTTGTATTGACTGATTGACTGTTGGTTGCTTAACGTCCAGTGGCAATTATAAAATATGAAAATCATAAAAGAATCATTAATAATAACTTATTTCCCTCTTCAGTCCCATCAAACAAACACCTTGTAATAGTTGAAAAGTTATGTCATTGGCAATCTTTATCATATCTCCCTATTATTATATATAATAGGCAATTACAAACCTGTATCATTCTGAGCTTCAGCATAGTCTTGTCTAATGATGGAATTTCATTAACAAGAAGATCCTCGAATTGTTTGATTACATCATCTTCAGAAAATGTTTTGTTTGAGTATAGTCCAAGACAAGGTAAAGTCACTGTAGCTTTAACTCTGGAAAGAAAAGAATTTACTTTAGGTATTCATTTTAATTACCACTGATATGATGTACTGTAGGTAAAATTTGTCCTTGCACAAATGTCACATTTGCTGAATTTTAGAAGAACTATGTATACAATGGCAAAATTTCAAATCATTTTAAACTCATCTGCACTCATGCTAATCATTTTCATACTCAATACTTTCTAATAGTCATGATATAATCTAGGAAGATTATTGTTTTACCTATCTTCCCAAATATAAGAAAGGGGAGATAACTCAAATTAATTGAGATAGCTAATGCAAAACCATCATTTTACAATGACCTTCACTTTTCTTCGATAATACCCAATTATTACATTGGTTGCAATAAATTACATTGATTTCCCAGTTAAATAAAAACCGATAATTTCACATGTGAAATAAACGTGGTTATTTCACTCTCTGACGTCATCCAACAATAGTGGTTGTCAAGACGTCGATAACGTCGGATCAAAACAAATTGTGAATGCGTAGGAAAAACATATATAGTTCCTTACATTTTCTACATTAATTTCATAAAAAAAAGCCATTAGCCAATGTAATAAAAAGTATAACTAGTCGCCGTATTTGAATATCAAAAATAAGACAACTTGTGACCGAACGCCGCTATGGATTAAACTCGTGCTGCGCACTCGTTTAATCCATGCGTCGTTCGGTCACGCGTTGTCTTATTTTTGATATTCAAATACGGCGATTAGTTATACTATAATTATCATAAATATTAGAAAAAACTAAGGAAAAAAAATTGTTTTTAAATTCCAAGAAATTGTAGCTAATATGAAATTATTAAAGTAATTATGTACCCTAGTATCCTGCCTATTATATCTGCACTGAAACAGTAAAGAATATTTGTAAAAGGCTTAAGGAGGCTCGTGGGTACAAAAATTTCAGCATTAAAATGTTTTTTCATTAAAAATTTAATTTATTACACTATTAGTTATTACCTTATGATATGGTACAAAAATCACCCAAACAAATCAATTTGGTTTGGCCACAGATGACTTTTAAAAAGTTTACATCATTGAAAAAGCTTCAAGTTATCTCCCTTTGGTGCAAAAATGCCATTTTTGGGCATTAAAATTGAAATATCTTTTTTAACTCATCGGTGACCTATATTTTTTATTTTTATTTTCAAATAAGCTGTACATAAACTAAATAATTGTAAAATTTAAGAGATTTCTGACATTTAGTTCTTATTCTATTTCGATATTACCTCTATTTCTCCTATTATAGTTCAACAGAAAAAAAGGACATTAACAAAAATGTGTGCTTCTTTTAGAGGCAGATTGTGAGCTTAAATGAAAGGTGACCCCATTTTTTTATTTCATTTTTCTTTTAAGTATATGATAAAGTTTATTTATAGAAATATATGTTGAAATCCTATATTAAAAACAAAATTAGATTTATTCCCGTGAGCCCCGTTAACAAGAAAATAACAACGATTCTATTAAATAGGAGACTAGCAAAGTTCAGGCAAAGTTGACCATTGATATATACTTTTTAGGTCCCTTTTGGTAAATTGTTCCTCTGTTTTTATATACTCCCTGTTGTCAATCTTTTAAATTTGAGCATACAAGTACACAGCTACTATTGCATAGGTACTATTTCTGTACTAAAATATGTAGTACTGGAAATTTACTTTTAATATTTATTACTATTTCTTTACTTTAAAATTATTGTAATATTTAGGTACTTGTATTTTACAGTACTTGATTTGTATTAAATATTTTGGTACTACAAATACAATATTCCATGTTTGAAAATCATAATTTTAAGAGATTTGAAATAGAAAATCTTTCAAAATGCTGAAAATATAACGTTAATAACCAAAAATTTGTAGTACCTAAATTTCAAGTACAAATTAAGTACTGTAAAATACAGCTACCTAAATGTTACAATAATTTTAAAGTAACAAAATAGTACAGAATATTAAAAGTAGTTTTTCGAGTACTACAGATTTTTAGTTAAGCAATATCATCCATTACAGCTGCTGCTTGAATACATAATGCTGCTAATGCCATGCACTTTTAAAAGTGCTCTTCCTTTGCCATATTCTTTTATTTTTACTTTAAAATGTATTTAGTTCAAATTATTGTAATAAGAATTCCCTACCTCTCTGGAATAAGAGAATTATTGGTACATATTCCCTGGCTATAGACATCCCAGTGGCAACCAGGAACCAGGTTACATTCATACTGAGCATCACTGAAATAGTCAAACTACAATCATACACAAATCTATTCACATCATTTACAATTTTTATCATAATTGGTTCTGAGTAAAGGATACCTCAGTCACATTTCTCACATAAGCAAAGTTTTCCAATATATTGTACAAGCACTATATGGTATACTTTGAAAAGACAGAAAATATAAAGAAGGTTTTTTAAAGTAACTGATGCACTCACATTTGCATCAATATTTTAACTTTTCAGATATGTAAACTGACTTGCAGTTATCAGTCATCAAAATTAAAATTTTACTGTTATTGTAATAAATTTAAAACTGACATTTATCTATTATATAGGACTGACTCTTCCCTTCTTTCTGAAATAAAACAAGAAGCTGTCAAATTGACAGCAAAACAAAGTTTCCTGAATGAATATGATATTAAATTCAAATCTTGACCCTCAAATAGGATCAAGAAAAAAATGTATTTTTGTAGAGTTCAGAATTGGAAAAGGCCATTGACCTTTATTTAATCACAGGGAACAACATGTCTAAATTTGAAGATATTTCCTCAAAGCTTTTTCAAGTATTTCACAGACAGCGATCTAAGTATAACCTTTTGCTCTTTTAAGGTACACAACTCAACAATGATAAAAGTGAAAAATGTGAAATTAAAACATGACCTTCATTTAGTCACATGAAACAGCATATCTAAATTTGAAAAGATTTGCAGGACAATGTTTGACAGTTCAAACTATTTCTCCTGCTGCCATATCATATAAGCATTATATATATAGTCTCAGTCATTTCTCTCAAAGTCGAAGCCTATTTCAGGTAATTGATTAATGAATAATGATTGATTGATTATTGGTTGCTTAACCTCCAGTGGCAAATTAATGAATAATGAAAATGAGGTCAAGGTTAGGTGTCACTCGTCATTTAATTACTTACTACTCACAAAGATCCGGGTTAATACAAGTGTGATTTTTTAAATAGATAATTAGCAAATTTACTCTTTTCACTCTATTTTCTTTGCTGAACTTTTTTTGAAATTTTGGTTTTTGGTTTCATATATAAATAAACGGAATGTTATGCAACTGTCTAATCATTAGGGTTTAGGTCCAAAATATTTAAACAAAAAAAGATTAAAAAGTTCTACTTCAATTATCTTCTGTGCATCTTGAAAATAAATATTTTTTCTAATTTATTCTTTAAAGAAATATATCAAAACATAAATCTCCATTCATTTCTATTATATCTAAAAGGTATACATAAACAATTAATATTGGCCACAGATCATGTATAAAATATTAAATACAATAATCAATTCTAATGCACTAAGTAAAAACTAAATAAAAATCAAATACCCTCCCCCTTTTTCTCATTAAAAAAAAGAAGTTAATTAATTTCACTCATTAAGTTTTTTTATTACTCTATTGATTTAATCGTGATTAATACCTGTCAGGTAATATTGACAATTATTTACTATTAATAGCCATGTGGGTGATAAGATATTCACTTGTTTATTCTGCCCTTAAGCAAACTCAAGATTTGATTGGACAAATTCAAGAGAGAAAGCCAATGAAATCATTTCAATGGTTTCCTTCAGGTGAAAACACAGGTGTGTCATAACAAAGATAGATATTACACATAGGTTTGTGTATTGTTAATAGATTTACAACTCATTGTACTGATTTCAATATTCATACGGATTTTATAAAAATTATTCAAAGGTAATAGTTCATACTATATTATTCATGGCTATATTTGAATCCACATGATTATTTGAAATTAACATTCTTTGCATTAAGGAAGTGATCATTGATTTTATGGTTGTTGTCTAATCCTTTTCAGGGTCACATCATGTAAAACAAGACTAACAATCATAACAATGCCATCAAAGAAAGACCGACGTAAAATTCTTTCTCAGATCTGGGCTACACCTACACCAGTAGATGTGGATTTTTTCGACAAAGGAAATGAAATCGTTGTTACCACAGCATATAAGGGGGACAAAACTATATGGTGGTTACGTGTGTTCAAAAGTATATTCCCAGATAAAACTTATAGGGAGAAAGCAGATATCACCAAACTGAAAATTGCTCCCGCAGTGACAGTAAAAATAAATAAACGAACAGGAATAATGAAAATTTATGGTAAAAATCACTGGATATGGTTTATAGACAATTTTGCAGACATTTTGGAGCAAGCTAATGCGGACATGCAAGAATTAGCAGATGTACAATCTGTGTCAGACAATTCTGTAACAAGGTATCTACAACTGGATAAAAATGTGGAAGAGGTAACTATCAATAATCTAGAAACTTTTTTTCAAAGTTTTTCATTGTGTTTGCAAATCTTTTCATTTTAAATTTATCAGATACTTGAAGGAATTGGCAATGAGGTTCGTTAAACGGATGTTACTAATGTAATCCTGACCATGTTGTATGATGACAATACTTTAGTTAACGGCCAAGCATCAAATAAAGTGCTGTGCCTTCAGTACATTTCAATTCACATGTACTCAATAAACAGTGCTTTATTTGTTATTTCCGAAAAAAAATGTTTTGGCATCTACCTCATCATATTGTTTTACGTTCCAAGCATGTGCAGTGAAAGAATGATTTTTAAACAATAAACCCATCAAAATAAACTATCAACACAGATACACATACATGTACATGTATGTCACATCTGTGTGATCTAATCAAAAACTTTGAAAATTGTTGACACAGCAAACATTACAAAACACCAAAACCAGAAACAGCACACCAATTCTTTAGTCCGTCACTTTCTTGACGGGCATCAATAAAACGCCTTTAGAGCTAGAACTTTTGCCTTTTTGAAAATAATATTACATTGTAAGGATTTTTGATTTGGTTTATGAGCTTGTGTGTTACCTTTAATCCTCACCTATTTTTCAAATGATCTACATTTTGACCCACAGTTAATCCTTTGACAAGATCGAATTCTCACATACATTAAGATTTGTATTTATTTAAGAATGCTGAGCATCTCACCAAGCATGATCAAAGTATGTAAAAGGAATATGTAACATTTATCAAATCTACTGAATAGAAACTTCAATAAATACCTAGGACACTAAGTAAAATATGTATATATATAAAGTATGAAATGCTATTTTTCATCTACAAAAATGGGGTTTCAAATACATGTATAGTCACAGTATACTTCATTTACTTATTACATGTATGTACAAGATACATGTACATGAACTCATTAAATTCTAATCGGTTTTGGAATTTCCATGAGAAGTAAATGACTAATTTAGTCATAATAACACTAAATAAGTTTGAATATTATCATAAAATGCTAGCATACTATTATCTATACTTAAAGCCTAGCTTTAAAAGTCCTTCAAACCATAATTGTAAATTACGTGAGTCAGAAATAAACATGGTTATTATAGTACATTACAGTTTAATTTTATAGCCTCAAGATTTTAATGACATACATATAGTACATCACATTCGGAGAAAATAATAAACCACTCCAATTCACAAATGTTATTAAAACATTGTATACCCTGAACATGTCAGCATTTTATCTGCACGATAAACACTTTTAAAAATATATACATGTACCTGTTACCTGTATATCTGAGTTTGAAATGTTTAGTTTTCACATATTTTAGTTATCAATTGTTTGTTATGAAAAAATTAACTTTAAGCAGGAACAACTTCCTCATTTTTTTTTTACAAAAAATGTCCTGAAAATTAACTGTATGATGAAACTGTTGGTAAATTGATCTAAAACACGATTATATTGCAATACTGTCTGGTAAATGCTTAGGTTTGATAAATGGCTCTGTCTATCTTTATGAACAAATATTCATCATAATAGCAAGTATTAACGGTACATGTAGTATGATTACGGTAAGATATATAAAAACAAATAATGATGTATGATTGCACATTAGTATAGTGTACTTAACGACTATGCTACCCTTCATGTACAATGTATTTGTACACTTTTTAGCAGAGACAAAGCAGTGGCGGATCCAGAACTTTTCCTAAGGGGGGGCCCGCTCCGGTCATGCTTCAGTGATTTCCTATATAACCAACCAAATTTTTCCAACGAAAGCAGGCCCACCAGCCCCCCCCCCCCCCACCTGGATCCGCCTATCGACAAAGTAATGTACAAGGTCAGCAACTATTAGTCCCTAAATATATAAGGCCCTGAAATGTATGTTGATTTGATTTTATTGAAATGTACATGTATGCTGATTTTATTTATTTTTTTACAGGTTCAAGACTTAATAGATATGATACCAGAAGGAGGTGGCATCATGCAGCATGATTATATAATGAGATTGTGGAAAAGTTTACTGGACGACTGGTTTGGTTGTGGTGCAAGTGTTTATATAGTTACACCGAGAATTGACGAGGAACGTTTGTTTCAGATGTGTTTGTTGATGATTCGAAACAAAGGAACTGCATTTTCTGTGACATTAGTGGTACCAGTGAAAGGACCTAACGGTGAAAAATTCAAAAAATCGCTGGATACTGCAGTGAGAATGATGAAGAAAACAAGAACTCCACGAACTCAGAAAAGACTTGTTTCGGATGTGAAAATGCAGTGGGCATTAGACAATTTACATGTTCACAATGAAAACTTTTCAACAAACTTTGTGGCAGCTTACAAAGATGACGAAGCAGAAGTGCTAACAACAACGGCTCATTTTCATAAAAGTCATTTTCACACAAATCAAAAGGACAATGTTTGCTACAACAAATTACCAACTCAGGACCTTAAAAGGAACTATTTATTCCCCTTGGGAGTCTCAAGTGTCAATTACTGATTTGTTTCATAATATTTTTTTTTTGCATGTGCAATAACTATTATAACACTGCATGTTACATATAAGTTTAGAATATAATTTCAAACAAAGAAGTATGGTTGTAAAAAGTCACCCTTTTAATCGACTGATCTTTATCCTATAAAGATATTATTTAAAATGTGCTTATCTTGTTTGTGCCAATTTATTCAAATTTTAAAAGTTGTTTTCAAATTCAAATTCACTACAAGTCTATACTCGAAGGTTAACTCTACATCTAATCTAAAAACTTTATTTGTAAATTGTCAAAAGAATCTTGAGTTTTTGCATTAGTGCCATACATTCTTTTATCTTTAATCATTCCATAAAAGTCAATTTAATTACATGTACTTTTTAGACTTATCAGTGCACAAATATATTTTTTTTTTAAAAGTAAAAAAACAAGTCCTTGAATGATACTGATAAAGAGGTATTGCACAACTATTTTTTTTATTTCTTAAATCAATGAATTTTTCTTTCTATAAATCGAGACAGAAAATAACCAAAAAAAGCAACCTCTTCCACCACAATTTCAATGGATTCCTTACTCTGTCATTTCAGTGCTTATGTTCATGTTACATTTCAGTACACACATGTTGCATGTCACATCAATGTTATTTCTTGTTTACAGGTGAAAAATGTCAACATGTTATACATTGTAACAACATTTCATCCATTCATGTCAGTACATCATGCATACAAAAATGATACAATGCAGGTTATGCAGTTCAAAAGTAATCCTGTTTCAAATGTTGTCAATACATGTTTTAGTAATTCATTTTTAAAAGATATTGTAAAAGAAAATACTAAAAAGTTTTCAAATCATACACGAAATGAAATCCACTTGACAAAAAGTCATGCAAATGCAATTTTAAATGTTGAAGGGCATATGATAGATAATATAAATGTCAAATGTTGGTGATGAGCATCTAAAATTGGTGGAAATTTCCCAAAGGTCATCAATTTTGCTAAGTAAATTTGAAACTATTTGCAAAGGAAAATTTACAGAATGAACTTTTAAGCTCATTAAAATCAACAGCATAAAACTAATAGCAAATGAATGATGAGACTGTCTACTTTTTATATCATCATTCATCAATGAGTTCTGATTTATGACAGTAATTTAGATAACATTTTGAAGAAGGGCAAGAAAAACTGCACAATAATGATTCATTAGAAATAACTGCATTTCAGTTAAGCTCTAGAAAACATTAGATCTTCACCATTAACAAATATTTTTTGAGCTTAAAAATAAGCAAATGGACCTTATTTATTATCAACTGCAGTCCATTGTTTACTACTTCAAGAAAATTTCGAGAAAAATCAATAGTAGATTAAGTAAAATAAGCATTTGTTGTAAAAATTATATAAATGTACTGCTTTCTATTACATGAAACATGAAAAACTCAAATCTGAAATATACAGAAAATATAATTCATATAGGTATATTTTTCTTTGCATATTTCGGGAGGGCAAAAGAAAGTTGAATTTGAGTCAAAATTTCAAGTAAATATCAACGTTGTATCATATGCCCTTTTTTTTTATTTATCAAAACAGTGAAAATTTAAAAAAAAAAAAAGAATCTATTTCTAGTAACAATACATTCTTAGAACAAATTTGTAGATAGCAATTATATATTATACAGTTTTTATAATATTAACTACTTCCCTAAATAAATTATTCTTTCTACTTTTTAAGAAAATTAAAACAACAAAGGGAAGCAGCTCAGAATATAAAAATTATATCTGCCTTAGCTATTTTAGACTTATAAATTCCTATAATATTCCTTCAAACCAAATGGTAGAAACTTTTATGAAAGCATAATACAATGAAAGTGTCTATGAAAAGGATAAATGTTATCTATTTTTCAAAGCAAAGCATACATACATGTAATGATAGCAATTGCAATACCTTCTATTTATTACAGTATTTTTTTTTATTGCTATCAATTTTTCACTTAATTTATAATATCAACTTTTAAAATATGTGATCATTTAAAGAAAAAAGCATATTATGACAAGAAATAAGTCAATCCATCATCTAAATGTCTTATATCAAAGGGAATTTTTCAGATGTCTTATTAACATCTTATAGAAGTTCTGTACTTTTTTGATATTTTACACAATGCAAATAACTGAATATATTCTATTATTGTGCTTTTTTATTAAATTATGTTATATAATAGTTTTTACTTGTCTGTTTTATGTGACTTGTTTAATTTAGGTCCCTTTCTACATTTAGAATTTAAAATTTAGAAATTATTGTGTGTATTTATTACTATGATTTTTGAACACTTTTCCAGTATGCAGGATTAATTATTGGGATTTCAGTAAAACCTGCATACAGATAAATGTATGTATGCAAGTTCTCAGAGGGTGACAATCCCCTTGATATAGGCACAATCCTATCCTATTTCACCCCAGAATTTGGCATATCATCAGATTTTTATTCACCATGAGAAGTACAATGGGTGCCACAAGTGGAGCAAGAACGACTTCCCTCCCAGATGAGCAACCTGACTTCAAACCAGGATTTGTACTTCTTTGAACTTTATTTGTGGTTGACCTTTACACATGCAATCAACAAATATTTTTATCTCAAGATGAGTCAAGAATAATAACAAATCAGACTTATCCAGGGTAAAAGGGATTAAAGATTTTTGACCGTTACCTTATGGTAAACAAGTCAGTTTATAGCGCAGCCCAGATATTCAAAAGTGACCAAAAAATGGAAATTGCTTTGTGAATAAAAACTATGCAATCTTTGATGCTGTTGAAAATTGAACTGGCTATCAGACATATGAAAAAGTGTTCCTCAGTCTTTTTTAAAAATGTCATATCTTTCAATTTATAATTTAGAGTTACTCCCCTTGTAATGCTATTTTTCAGAATTATACTTATTGAAACAATATAAATTGCAAGCAAATTAATTGTAGATTGAGTAAAGAAAAGATTCTTATCAGGTTTTAATTTCCAAAACACACATTAAAATCTAATAAAATTTCAATTATGTTCTTTCACTATCAAAATATCCCTCCAAAAATGCAGATATAAAATCTCCAGTTAAGGGGGCTCGCGGGTCTAAATCAATTTTTTAATTTAATATAAGATTTCTCTATATTTTTTCTATAAATTAACTTTATCTTTTATTTATTAGAAAAATGAAATAAAAAAATGGGGTCACCGTTCATTTACGCTCACAATCTGCCTACGAAAGAAGCATACATTTTTGTTAATGTCCTTTTTTTCTGTTGAACTAATAAGAGAAATAGCGGTAATCTCGAAATAAAAAAAGAACTAAATTACAGAAATTGCCTAAATTTTACAATTATTTAGTTTATGTACAGCTTATTCGAAAACATCAATAAAAAATATAGGTCACCGATGAGTTAAAAAAGATATTTCAATTTTAATGCCAAAAAATGGCATGTTTTGCACCAAAGGGAGATAATTTGGAGCTTTTTCAATGATATCTACATTTTAAAAGTCACCTGGGGCCAACACGAATCGAATTTTTGGAATGATTTTTGTACCATATGATAAAGTAACAACTACGAAATGTAATAAATAAAATATGCAATGAAAAATTAATGTTTAATTTTTTTCTGAAAATCTTATACCCGCGAGCCTCCTTAAGAGGAAAACACTGGAGCTTAATATTTTCAAATCTCTACTTGTGAATAAACAATTTTGTCACAGTCCTGATGACCTGAAACTTCTTATTACAAATTTTACAAAGAACCAGCTCTATATCTAAATGAAAGATGGCCATTGATAAGGATACATGCCCTGTCTACTATGTGTTGGACATAAACATTTCTACCACTAAAGGGACATAATTCATGATAAATTCATCAGTATAAAAAAAAATATTTAGTCAGATTTGCATATAATGATAAATTATTCTACAAAGTTTAGAGTGAATAAACTAGAGGCTCTCAAGAGCCTGTATCGCTCACCTGATTCTACTTGGGTTTTTGAAATCATATGAAAAAATATAAAATTTGGCTAAAAGTGACAACACAACCTCATTGATAAGGAAAGGAACATGTTTAATTTCATTCAAAAGTCCCCCACTGGCGGCCATCTTGGATGGCGGATCGGCTACAAAGTAACAACACTTGGTCAGCACCTCATAAGGAACATTCATGCCATGTTTGGTTTTATTCCATTCAGTGGTTCTCTAAAAGAAGTCATTTGTATGCATTTCCCATAGGGTCCTATGTTAAACTAAGTCCCCTGCTGGCGGCCATCTTGGATGATGGATCTGCTACAAAGTAACAACACTTGGTCAGCACCTCATAAGGAACATTCATGCAATGTTTAGTTTTATTCCATTCAGTGGTTCTCTAAAAGAAGTCATTTGTATGCATTTCCAATAGGGTCCTATGTTAAACTAAGTCCCTGCTGGCGGCCATCTTGGATAATGGATCGGCTACAAAGTAACAACACTTGGTCATCACCACATTAGGAACATTCATGCCATGTTTGATTTCATTCCATTCAGTGGTTCTCTAAAAGAAGTCATTTGTATGCATTTCCCATAGGGTCCTATGTTAAACTAAGTCCCATGCTGGCGGCCATCTTGGATGATGGATGGGCTACAAAGAAACAACACATGGTCAGCACGGCATAAGGAACATTCATGCAATGTTTGGTTTCATTCCATTCAGTTGTTCTCTAAAAGAAGTCATTTGTATGCATTTCCCATAGGGTCCTATGTTAAACTAAGTCCCCTGCTGGCGGCCATCTTGGATAATGGATCGGCTACAAAGTAACAACACTTGGTCAGCACCACATTAGGAACATTCATGCCATGTTTGATTTCATTCCATTCAGTGGTTCTCTAGAAGAAGTCATTTGTATGCATTTCCCATAGGGTCCTATGTTAAACTAAGTCCCCCGCTGGCGGCCATCTTGGATGATGGATCGGCTACAAAGTAACAACACTTGGTCAGCACTCCATAAGGAACATTCATGCTATGTTTGGTTTCATTCCATTTAGTGGTTCTCTAGAAGAAGTCATTTGTATGCATTTCCCATAGGGTCCTATGTTAAACTAAGTCCCCCGCTGGCGGCCATCTTGGATGATGGATCGGCTACAAAGTAACAACACTTGGTCAGCACCCCATAAGGAACATTCATGCTATGTTTGGTTTTATTCCATTCAGTGGTTCTCTAAAAGAAGTCATTTGTATGCATTTCCCATAGGGTCCTATGTTAAACTAAGTTCCCGGCTGGCGGCCATCTTGGATGATGGATCGGCAACAAAGTAACAACACTTGGTCAGCACCTCATAAGGAACATTCATGCCATGTTTAGTTTCATTCCATTCAGTGGTTCTCTAGAGGAAGTCATTTGTATGCATTTCCCATAGGGTCCTATGTTAAACTAAGTCCCCCGCTGGCAGCCATCTTGGATGATGGATCGGCAACAAAGTAACAACACTTGGTCAGCACCTCATAAGGAACATTCATGCCATGTTTGGTTTCATTCAATTCAGTGGTTCTCTAAAAGAAGTCATTTGTATGCATTTGCCATAGGTTCCTATGTTAAACTAAGTCCCCTGCTGGCGGCCATCTTGGATGATGGATCGGCTACAAAGTAACAACACTTGGTCAGCACCCCATAAGGAACATTCATGCTATGTTTGGTTTTATTCCATTCAGTGGTTCTCTAAAAGAAGTCATTTGTATGCATTTCCCATAGGGTCCTATGTTAAACTAAGTCCCTGGCTAGCAGCCATCTTGGATGATGGATCGGCAACAAAGTAACAACACTTGGTCAGTACCTCATAAGGAACATTCATGCCATGTTTGGTTTCATTCCATTCAGTGGTTCTCTAAAAGAAGTCATTTGTATGCATTTCCCATAGGGTCCTATGTTAAACTAAGTCCCCCGCTGGCGGCCATCTTGGATGATGGATCGGCTACAAAGTAACAACACTTGGTCAGCACCTCATAAGGAACATTCATGCCATGTTTGGTTCCATTCCATTCAGTTGTTCTCTAGAAGAAGTTCAAAATGTAAATTGTTAACGACAACGACGACGGACGACGACGACGGACGACGACGACGACGGACGACGGACGCCAAGTGGTGAGAAAAGCTCACTTGGCCCTTCGGGCCAGGTGAGCTAAAAAGTTGTTCTGCACAGGGGGTACTGTTGTACGATAAATGGAAAAGAATATGAGACAGATTTTCATAATGGAGGTGAAAATGGTTTGAAATATATGGAAAAACATTAATTGACATAGAACATTTGCATTTCCTGTCCTTTCATACTATTTCTACCTTTATCCTAAAAATCTACCCCTATTCAATATTACTGCAATAACCCTAGAGTGGCATATAAAATTGATAAGACAGTTATAAACAATTAAAAGCCAAATATTAGGCCATGATTTTCTCTATCTCTAAAAAATAAATAATTTTGACTTTTATTATGAAATGAAATGCATTGAACACTAACAGAATTGATAACACTTTCTGTTGTGAAACTAAGACTTCCAATAAACGTATCTAAAAATAGACAAATCAATCATTACTGACCTTGAAATGTCGTTTGCGCGGAACGAAACCTGTGTTTAAAACCCAATACACATTAAGTTCGTTTCCCGTATTTGTCATCATTCTATAAGATAGAAAACTAGAGGCTCTTAAGGGCATACGATACAGTTTTGATCCTGTATTTACAGTTTGATGAAAATTTCCATATAAGCTATTTTCTGCCTGAATAAATCAAATATGCAATAAACAAGAATGTGTCCAAAGTACACGGATGCCCCACTTGCACTATCCTTTTCCACGTTCCATGGACTGTAAAAATTGGGTAATAATCTAATTTGGCATTAAAATTAGAAAGATTATACTATAGGGAACATCTGTACTAAGTTTCAAGTTGATTGGACTTCAATTTCATCAAAAACTACCTTGACCAAAAACTTTAACCTGAAACTCCCACTTTCATTTTCTATGTTTAGTGAACCGTGAAATTGGGGTCAAAAGTCTAATTTGGCTTTAAAATTAGAAAGATGATATCATAAGCAACAAGTGTACTAAGTTTCAAGTTGATTGGACTTCAGCTTCATCAAAAACTACCTTGACCAAAAACTTTAACCTGAAACTCCCACTTTCATTTTCTATGTTCAATGGACTGTAAAATTGGGGTCAAAAGTCTAATTTGGCTTTAAAATTAGAAAGATCATATCATAAGCAACAAGTGTACTAAGTTTCAAGTTGATTGGACTTCAGCTTCATCAAAAACTACCTTGACCAAAAACTTTAACCTGAAACTCCAACTTTCATTTTCTATGTTCAGTGGACCGTGAAATTGGGGTCAAAAGTCTAATTTGGCTTTAAAATTAGAAAGATCATATCATAAGCAACAAGTGTACTAAGTTTCAAGTTGATTGGACTTCAGCTTCATCAAAAACTACCTTGACCAAAAACTTTAACCTGAACGGACGAACGGACGCACAGACGGACGGAGGCACAGACCAGAAAACATAATGCCCCTCTACTATCGTAGGTGGGGCATAAAAATATACCTCCATGTGCTACTTTTTGAGTTAAATGAGGTCGAAATTTTGTATATTTGCTCAAAATTTGGATTTGTGACCGTATTTTTCCTTTCGAAAGAAAGATATAAGTTTTTTGTTTTAAAAGATAAACACAAATTGTTTTTTGTTAAATAATTTGTAATTTCTATATTTTATAAGTATTCTAAAAATTTATGCAATTTTTTTCAGAAATAACTCATATTTATCAAATGGTCATGAATTGAGAAAAAAAAATCATTTGTGGCTGTACATTTATCAAAATTAAAAAAATTGCACTATTTACAGTTTTATAAAATTTGGTCCACTTAATCTCCCTGGAAAATGAAACAAAATGTCGTTTTAAAAAAAAGGGATCCATGCACTCGTTTTCAAATTAAATCAGTTTGAATGATAAAATTCAGTCAAAGAATGCATCTTTTCCCGATATGTCACAGTTTGACGTCGCGAAAATAACATTTTACGTTCGCAACGTCATTACCTCCCCTGTAACTGTATTGAATGGTGATGGTGATGTGTTTGTAGATCTTACTTTACTGAAAATTCTTGCTTCTTACAATTATCTCATTATCTCAATTTATAATGAACTTGGCCCATTAGTTACAGAGAAATATTTTGTTAAAATTTACAAAAATTTACAAAATTATTAAGAATTGACTATAAAAGGAAATGACTCCTTAAGGGGTCAACTGACCTTTTTGGTCATTTTGACTTATTTGTGGATCTTACTTTGCTGAACATTATTGCTGTTTACAGTTTATCTCTATCTATAATAATATTCAAGATAATAGCCAAAAAACGGTATAATTTCCTTAAAATTGCCAATTCAGGGGCAGCAACCCAACAACCAGTTGTCCGATTCACCTGAAAATTTCAGGGCAGATAGATTTTTACCTAATCAACAATATTACCTCATGTCAGATTTGCTCTAAATGCTTTGGTTTCAGAGTTATAAGCCAAAATCTACACTTACCCCTATGTTCTATTTTTAGCCATGGCGGCCATCTCGATTGGTTGGCCAGGTCACACCACACATTTTTAAAACTAGATACACCAATGATGATTGTGGTTAAGTTTGGTTTAATTTGGCCCAGTAGTTTCAGAGGAGAAGATTTTTGTAAAAGCTAACAACGTACGACGACGGCCGACGCCGGACGCCAGATGCAAAGTGATGAGAAAAGCTCACTTGGCCCTTTGGGCCAGGTGAGATAAAAATTGAGAATGAACTTGTCTAACCGTGGAAGATGTTAACTTGAAGAACTTAATTTAAACAAATCCTTTGGAATTTTCTTCAGACTTGTATCATTGTTATTAAAACAAAGGACAAGGTATGATAAGAGGCGTTTTTGGCCCCCTTCCCAAATAAGTTTATATATGCATCATTGATAGCCTTAGTGTAGAAACTATTCAAAACTATGATTTTTTTATGTTCCGGTGAAAGGAAGGTTGCCTAGCAACGGTTTAAATAAATAGCCAAATTATCACATATGCATAGCTTTCTCATTACACATTAGCATAATTCAAAATAATATTGTTTGTTTAACACTTACTTAAGTTTGCAAATGAAAAGTCACTTCAATTTCAGTTTAAAAAAATGCTTAGCAACAACCTAGCAACAAAAATTTTGTCACTTACATAGAACTCTAGACAAAACAAAATACACATTCGAAATGGCAAACAAATACACATGTTTTTTCGCGCATGCTTCATAAGTTTGTTTGCCATGGGTCTTATCCAATTTGTATGTATGCAAGTAAAATATGTTAAAAGTAATTTCGCTATAGCATATATTTTATTTGATAATCCATATAGGATCTGAGTCAATTGAATGCTACATGTGTACTTTTATTTTATGATTACATCTTGTCACAAGAGTGCTCTGACACATATATAAGAAAAATTACTAGTGTACCGATATATGAATAGGCTGGAAATACATAATTTACAGTATAGTACAAGTGTAGTTAACTTAATATCAGTATCAACTGCTTTTTACCTGGAATCATGTTTATAATTACATTTCAAACTTTGGAATTAATACTAACTGCACATGCATAACGTATTACCTTAGTACAGTACACCGACTATTGTCTAACAACAAGTGATTTTAATATTCTTAATTATCTGTGCAAAAACTACTTAATTATGGACAATGCAGATGTGCAGGTTCTAACCCTTATGGTAACACTCATGTGCACGAAATGGATATGATACATAAATCTATTTTTCTGTAGATGGTAAAATAGAAAACTTCAAAGTGCAAAATATATACGTTTTGATGAAATGATTTTCTTCAGAACTACAAAAAGAGTTTGAATTTATTGAGAATTTATTATAAAATTCATTTGTAAGATTTCGTTGAATATTTGAAAATTATAATGAATAAAAATTAATTCACCATATTTCAAGGGACACAACTCTGTATTTGGCTGCACAGTGTTAGACTATTTTGATCATTATGGGTCTAACTTCACTCACAACATATTTCCTTTAAAGAGAGTGACATGTCTTGATGACTGGATACGACATAAAACAATCCATACGTGATATTCTGATCAATTATGAATCCCGGAATAATTTCGTACGCGTACCGTTCACTTTGACGTACTATTATAATGACTTGTCAAAATATGTAAACAATCGGATTATTTTTCAAATTTTTAGACATGAGCGCCAACGTAGACCACCATGATATTTTATTATGTGAAAGATACAGAAGAGTACAGTTGATGATTGAAAATTTCAAGATGGTCTACGTTGGCGCTGATGTCAAATTTTGTCTCCGAACATGACGAAATTGTAGATTTTTTACACTTTTCGTCGTTTAGGGCTTTTCAAGGTCTCAGTTTGAACATATTTGAGTACATAAAACCTAAAAATAAGGTTCTTTATGGACGATCAGATACTGTAGTTCATAACACAGGGTGATGGGTTTCAACTTCAAAGTTTAAAAATTTTGAAAAAAGGGGGGCCAGAAACGGCCCTTATCATACCTTGTCCTTTGTCTATTTGGATATAAAACTAGAGGCTCTAAAGAGCCTGTGTCGCTCTCCTTGGTCTATGTGCATATTAAATAAAGGACACAGATGGATTAATGACAAAATTGTGTTTTGGTGATGGTGATGTGTTTGTAGATCTAACTTTACTGAACATTCTGGCTTCTTACAATTATCTCTACTTATACTGAACTTGGCCCATTAGTTACAGAGGAAAATATTTTGTTAAAATTTACAAAATTTATGAAAATTATTAAAAATTGACTATAAAGCAGGGCTTCCAAAACGGTCATATATTCCGGACATTTGATTAATGTCCGGTAAAAGTCCGGCTGGGCAAAGCATGAAACGGTCATATACATTTTAGTTTTCAAGGCTTTTTCGGTCATTTTAACATAAGTCACGATCTTTTTGACCCAACCTTTTGCCTTTAACATCTACACATTTCCGGTCATAAAAGTGACATGATGATTAATTACTATCGAAACAACCCCTACTTCAATACTTTCTAATTTTAATCAAGGCTAATAAGTTGTTAGACAGGTGAAATCTACCTGTTCAGTTGACAGGTAAACTATGTTCAGTACCGGACATCGTATAAATTGATTGGTCTATTCACAATTATTTTCTTACATTTCAGCGGTTTGTAGCTCATTGATTTAGTCCAAAAGATTAAAATTATAAGAAATTAGTTTATCTATATGATTTGATAAAAAAATTTAAAAGGTTTAAATGAAAAATCGTCAGAACTACGTCAAATGAACTAGAACACGTGTGCGCATGTGCAAAGGTGGGAAATTGCCTTAATTATGCATCCTTTATTTCTTCAAAATGCTAAAATTATCATTGATACCTGTATCTTAACGTTCATTTCAAGCATTTTGTTGAAGAAATAACGTGGAAAGAGCTTCTTCACTCAGTCATGCTTTGCAAACTTACACGGATTTTACCTATCCGTTTAAGGTCCATGTTTTACCAGTGTCAAGTCAACATCCGGTTTTAGAAAAACGTGATTTTCAAAACGAAAATGAAGTTTTTGACATGTCATTTTGCACAAATAAAGAGTCTATGGCAGATATGAGCACGCTGATGTGCACACTTTGAATGATACACTGCCAATTTAACAGTTTACATCCAAACATCCAAAACAAAGTAAAGTTTAAAATCGTTTTTTAATCTAATGTCTTTATCATTGGAATGGCCATCTGATTACCATAATTGCCTTTTGTGACTTAGTCTTAAGGGATTAAAATCGGGATCAGATATAAAATGTCCGGCTGGCTCAAATGTTTTTTGGAAGCCCTGCTATAAAGGGCAATTATTCCTTAAGGCCAAATACTCCTTTTGGTTATTTGTAGATCTTACTTTGTTGAACATTATTGCTGTTTAAAGTTATCTCTATCTATAATAATATTCAAGATAATAACCAAAAACAGCAAAATTTCCTTAAAAATTACCAATTCAGGGGCAGGAACCCAACAACCGGTTGTTGGATTCATCTGAAAATTTCAGGGCAGATAGATATTGACTTGCAAAACAATTTCACCCCATGTCTGAGTTGCTCTTAATGCTTTGGTTTCAAAGTTATAAGCCAAAATCTACAATTTACCTATATGTTCTATTTTTAGCCATGGTGGCCATCTTTGTTGGTTGGCTTGGATCTACTCACACATTTTTTAAACTAGATACCTCAATGATGATTGTGGCCATGTGTGGTTAAATTTGGCCCAGTAGTTTCAGAGAAGAATTTTGTAAAAGTTAAAGACGCTGGACGACGACGACGCTGGACGCCGGACGCCAAGTGATGAGAAAAGCTCACTTGGCCCTTCGGGCCAGGTGAGCTAAAAACAGGAATTCATGACTATTGATGAACCCAATATCCTTGTTTTTCCAGTGGATGAGTCTATCACGTTTTTGACGTGTGTTGAAACTTATTTTAGTACAACGTTTTTTCTTTTTTTTCTTTATCAGTTTTCGTGTTTGAAGATCATTAACCACCAAGTTTCCTGAAATTTATTAAGGGCTACATTTGTGAAATGACAATACAATTTCGTCTTTGTCAGTGGACACAAACCCCCTTTTTTTACAGAAAATTTTTAGACGATGTCTTGTGATGTTTAATTTGTAATAATATTTCATCCAACTAATATATAAGAAATGATGATCAAAAAGCAAACCAAATATATCTTACATAAGGTGAAATATATTTTTGCATATTTTTCTGTCTTGAGAGATTTTTTTTTTTTTTTCCGACCGACCGGCCTGATTTTTTCATGAGGAAAATCCGTAAACCAACAAATTAAAAAACCCTGGCCTTACTCACATTTGGTGGCAGTTGACATGACAGAGTGTGTTGTGACTATGCTCAACACTGGTATTCACTAATGATAATGGCCTGCCGAACACATCTATTGTAGGTAGTGTTGATATATTCCATGTCTGGGTCTGTTGCATCAAAACAGTCTTATTTGTTTTACTAGTATTCAGCATAAAGGATATCTCATTCTTCAATATAAATAGATGAAAAAAAGTTAAGAACAAAAAGTAATTCACAGTAACCTCAGACCTGACTTATCTCCCTTTAATCAGATGATTATTTTCAAAAAAGAATTTTTAAAATACCCAAAATATAGCTAAGTATAAAAACATACTGTTAAGAAAAGAAGGATTCAATAATACCTGGCAACACAAATATCATATCAATATGTAAAAATGTGGACAAAAAAAGATGTCATTTCAAGGCCTTTTATAGAGGACAATGCAGTATGGGCTTTGGTGATTGTTGAAGGCTGTACAGTGACCTAAAAAGCGTGGGTAAATTATTGGTAGTGTAGTTGTTATTTTCTGTGTTATTTGGTGTCTTGTGGAGAGTTGTCTTATTGGCAATCATAACACATCTTTTTATGTATATAATAAGTAATTTGAAACCTATACAATAAAACTGTAAATGAGTTACCTGTTCTGGCCAAACATTAGAAACAGTAATGTTTCCATCATTAAAAGCTTGTAAAATAAAGTCCTTGACCTGAACATCAATGTATTCTCTCAAGGTCAATTCAGTTTCAAATTCTTTGGTAAAGTTGAAATTATCAAATGAAAGTGTCAATCTCAACCTAAAAAAGATCAATAATAAAACTAGCGGCTCTAAAGAGCCTGTGTAGCTCACCTTGGTCTATGTGAATATTAAACAAAGTACACAGATGAATTCAAGACAAAATTGTGTTTTGGTGATGGTGATGTGTTTGTAGATCTTACTTTACTGAACATTCTTGCTGCTTACAATTATCTCTATCTATAATGAACTTGGCCCAGTAGCTACAGTGGAAAACGTTAGTAAAAATTTATAAATTTTATTAAAATTGTTAAAAATTGACTATAAAGGGCAATAACTCCTTAGGGGGTCAATTGACCATTTTGTTGACTTATTTTTAGGTCTTACTTTGCTGTACATTATTGCTGTTTACAGTTTATCTCTATCTGTAATAATATTCAAGATAATAACCAAAAAGGGCAAAATGTCCTTGAAATTACCAATTCAGGGGCAACAACCTAACAACGGGTTGCCGGATTCATGAAAATTTCATGGCACATAGATCTTCACCTGATAAACAATTTAACTTCTGTCAGATTTGCTCTAAATGCTTTGTTTTTGAGATATAAGCCAAAAACTGCTTTTTACCCCTATGTTCTATTTTTAACCATGGCAGCCATCTTGGTTGGTTGGCCTGGTCACCTGACACATTTTTTAAAACTATATACTCCAATGATGATTGCGGCCAAGTTTGGATTAATTTGGCCCAGTAGTTTTAAAGGAGAAGATTTTTGTAAAAGTTAACGACAATGGAAGACGACGGACGACAAGTGATGAGAAAGCTCACTTGGCCCTTTGGGCCAGGTGAGCTAAAAATAGTATGTTCATTGTATTTTCCAGCTACAAAACATTCTTAAATTTGCAATATTGTTTATTGGTAAACAAAAAACCAATACAAAAACTTGCAAAAGAAAAACAGGTTGAAGGCTGAAATATGACAGATAAATTTTACAAATTGTGACTTGGATGGAGAGTTGTTCCATTTGGCACTCTTTCCACATCTTATATCTATATAAATTAAAAACTTTGTATGTAGCATTAGGTGCTCCTTAGTCCATCTAGTTTAACATCTATGTACATTTAAAATATAACTAGAGGCTCTAAAGAGCCTGTGTCGCTCACCTTGGTCTAGGTGAATATTAAAGGAAGCAGATGGATTCATGACAAAATTGTGTTTTGGTGATGGTGATGTGTTTGTACATCTTACTTTACTGAACATTCTTGCTGCTTAAAATTATCTCTATCTATAATGAACTTGGCCCATTAGTTTCAGTGGAAAATGTTAGTAAAAATTTACAAATTTTATGAAAATTGTTAAAAATTGACTATAAAGAACAATAACTCCTAAGGGGGTCAATTGACCATTTTGGTCATGTTGACTTATTTGTAAATCTTACTTTGCTGAACATTATTGTTGTTTACAGTTTATCTCTATCAATAATAATATTCAAGATAATAACCAAAAACAGCAAAATTTCCTTAAAACTAACAATTCAGGGTCAGCAATCCAACAACGGGTTGTCCGATTCATCTAAAAATTTCAGAGCAGATAAATGTTGACCTGATAAACAATTTTACCCCTGTCAGATTTGCTCTAAATGCTTTGGGTTTTGAGTTATAAGCCAAAAACTGCATTTTACCCCAAGTTCTATTTTTAGCCATGGCGGCCATTTTGTTTGGATGGCCGGGTCACCGGACACATTTTTCAAACTACTAACCCAAAAGATGATTGTGGCCAAGTTTGGATTAATTTGGCCAAGTAGTTTCAGAGGAAAAGATTTTTGTAAAAGATTAGTAAGATTTACGAAAAATGGTTAAAAATTGACTATAAAGGGCAATAACTCCTAAAGGGGTCAACTGACCATTTTGCTCATGTTGACTTATTTGTAAATCTTACTTTGCTGAACATTATTGGTGTTTATAGTTTATCTCTATCTATAATAATATTCAAGATAATAACCAAAAACATCAAAATTTCCTTAAAATTACTAATTCAGGGCCAGCAACCCCACAACGGGTTGTCCAATTCATCTGAAAATTTCAGGGCAGATAGATCTTGAACTGATAAACAATTTTACCTCCGTCAGATTTGCTCTAAATGCTTTGGGTTTTGAGTTATAAGCCAAAAACTGCATTTTACCCCATGTTCTATTTTTAGCCATGGCGGCCATCTTGTTTGGATGGCCGGGTCACCTGACACATTTTTCAAACTACTAACCCTAAAGATGATTGTGGCCAAGTTTGGATTAATTTGGCCCCGTAGTTTCAGAGGAGAAGATTTTTGTAAAATATTACTAAGATTTACGAAAAATGGTTAAAAATTGAATATAAAGGGCAATAACTCCTAAAGGGGTCAACTGACCATTTCAGTCATGTTGACTTATTTGTAAATCTTACTTTGCTGAACATTATTGCTGTTTACTGTTTATCTCTATCTATAATAATATTCAAGATAATAACCAAAAACAGCAAAATTTCCTTAAAATTACTAATTCAGGGGCAGTAACCCAACAACGGGTTATCCGATTCATCTGAAAATTTCAGGGCAGATAGATCTTCACCTGTTTAACAATTCTACCCCATGTCAGATTTGCTCTAAATGCTTTGGTTTTTGAGTTATGAGCCAAAAACTGCATTTTACCCCTATGTTCTATTTTTAGCCATGGCGGCCATATTGGATTGTTGGCCGGGTCACCGGACACATTTTTTAAACTAGATACCCCAATGATGATTGTGGCCAAGTTTGGTTTAATTTGGCCCAGTAGTTTCAGAGAAGAAGATTTTTGTAAAAGTTAACGACGACGACGGACGACGGACGACGACGGACGACGGACGACGACGGACGCCGGACGCCAAGTGATGAGAAAAGCTCACTTGGCCTTTTAGGCCAGGTGAGCTAAAAATGAATGTTAAAGTGGACAACTCTAATGGAAATTTCAAATTAAACAGGTTATACCATTTTGAACAAGAAGTATTCCATAGTTAATTTTGTTTTCCAAAAATATTTGCTGAAGGCTTAACCACAAGGCAACACTTTGTGGCATTACTCTGAATGGTAAAATTTATCACTCTACAAACATAAATAGCAATATGTCATAAAACATAAAAGCCTTTTATCCAATTGACAACCTCCGATTTAAACAAAAGTTTTCCATAGAATTAAGCCAGAACCACAAAACTGACAAACATCAATATAAAACTCAGACTATTTGATGCAGCTTTGTTTAATTCAATTGGAAAAATAAAATTAAGTTCCTTTTCTAATTCACCAACTATTGAATATGTTGATATTGTATTCCTTTCTTTTCATAAGTAGAGGCTTCATTCTCATTTCAACAATACCTTCATTTTTTATGACGACGAGGGGGTTATTAACGACCTTGACTACCCATGAGGATCTCGTACAGTCAGCCAGAAAGTGATGTATTCAACATGTAGCTTATACACCAAACACATAAAAGATTTCAATGATTCTAATGAATGGATAGGTCAAACTTTATACATAATTTATGCTTTTTCTAGACATGTGTGGTTAATGTTAACTGATGCTTAACACTTACAATGTGAACTCATTCATAGAATGTTGATTAATTAACACAATATAGTCTATGGTGTAGAATGGTTTAGACAGCATTTTGGTCAAACTATTTGGTATACTTGTTCTATCTCTTGTTGATATGGTAAAATTAATCATATCCTAAAAGTATACAAGAGATATAATCATCAACTAATTCATGAGGATCTACATAAACAATAACTGAATTTGTTAAAAAAAATCTAAACAATGTTCAGTCAAAAATCTGTTCAGTGCAATTTTTGACAAAACGTGATGTACGGTGCATTTTTTCAGTTAAAAATGAGAGCTTTTGACACAGTATAGCATTTTAAACCACTTGAGGGTTGGTGCAAAATATCAGAAAACATATGACTTATAGTTGCTGAGGAAAATGTGTCAAAAAGTTTATAATATGGGAAGCTGTACATTCACCTTTGACCTTGTGAGTAATCTCATGTGTTAAAATTTCTTGTTATTTAAGAGAAATATTACAAAAAATGAAATATTCTGAATGGATTGAGTCCCCAAAACACCTTTTATGAGAATATGAAATTATTCCATGAATGTTAAGTTTTTTGGGTTGGTTTTTTTTTTTTTTATTGGGGGGGGGGGGCTTTTTTCTCCTTATTCCTTATATTCTGCTATGATAGAACATTTTCCTAGGAAATACTTAAATAGATATATAGTTATAAGTTAATGTAATTATTTTTAATGCTGTTACAACAAATTATTCACTAAAAGAGAAGCCTTTTATGTCCCTCTCTGGAACACAGCATAAATTTAATTTTGACGTAAGGACTTATTGAAACCTCCTTGGAGACAGTAAACTTGTATATGGATTGTTCATTCTGCTAAAATACTTCAATTACTCATTTCTGATAACATTTCTATCATAAATTAGTCAAAGTTACACCATTATTTTTACTTATTGGCCTGAAAAGTTGAAATTTTAAGGAAATGAGAGGTATAAATAGACCAACAGAGACCTTATAAAGAAGACAAAGAGGTCCATAAGTGGTATTTATCTACCTAAAATCATCTTGTGTATCATATTCAACTGTTTGTATGCAGATAAGATAAATATTTGATCATTTATTGGTCCACACTATATTCTATCTTGATGTGGCTAGGTTTGGATTTGTTGAAGAAATTTTGCTCGAAACACTGTAGATACCACCAAATATACCACCAAATCATGGTACGTCACATACGGTTGTATACGAAAATAGGTTGAAAATAAATATTCCCTTGAATTTGTCAATTATAAAGTGACTTTTAAATAATTATTTTCTAAACTTAAAAACCACGAAAATTAATCCACTTGAACTTACTTTTGGATGCAAAACCACGAAATTTTAACCCCACGAAAATTAATATTTATACAGTATTTGCAAAAATTTTAAAGACATTTTTTGCAAAAAGGTAGTAGAACACAATATGGCATAACCAGATGTAGCTAGTTGACATTTATCATAAACTTCTGCCTTAAATTTGTTGAGAAAAAATTAATCTTACCTGTTGTATCATCATAGGCAGACTGATGTCAAAATTGGAATCATTTACAGTAGCTAGTAATAACTTCTGAACTTCTAATGATAAAGATTGATGGCTGTATTCTGTTAAATTATGGCAAGGTGTTTTCATGTAAATCTCCAATCTGTAAAACAATATTATAGAATATGGTGCCTAATCTTTCACAGTCTTGCAAGTCTTACAGGCTCTGTGTTGAAGACTGTACTTTGACCTATAATGGTTTACTTTTATAAATTGTGACTTGAATACAGAGTTGTCTCATTCAGCACTCATACCATATCTTCTTTTCTCTAATTCTTTGTCAATTTATTCCTTTCTGCACCCATTGTATAAAAAAATTAATCAACGTGTGGTTCGTTTGATCTCAGTTCTTCATTGCTTAAAATCCGATTATGACGTCGAATTTTCTTGCTTTCCTCTGAATTTCCTATTGTGACGGCATGAAAAAAGGCGAACATGCCTGATGACGTCACATAGAAAGAACACATCTTTTTGCAGATCATTCGAAAAGAAGGAATACGTTTGCCTGCATATTATTTGAAAATCATTAGAGAAACAGATTCTACCACCAAATCTCGTGTAGTATGATATTTATCCACTCTCAACAGTTAAATTTCAAATATTTAAAACGCTTGGCAAGTCTCGCGTTTTAAATTTGAAAATTTAACTGTCTCGAGTGGATAAATATTGTATCACACTCGATGCAGTGGTAGAATCTATATATATCTATATCATATAATTGCAGATCAAAGATTTTTTATTTGACTTTTTTATTTATCAATGTGCAAAATTAAGCCAAACAAAACTCTTGAATCTTTCTCCTTTCCCTCTTAAAAAAATCAAGGATCTGATTGTGTCATGTGACTCAAGAAAACTTACTTTGGGATCTTTTCAATATTACAAATTTTGTCTTTAAGCTTATACTTATAATAAAACTTATTTCAATATCAATTTTTTTTAAACTTTGAGTCAGCTTCATAAATGAAGGATAAGTTTTTGATTGGGGACATTGCCTACAAGATAAAGCGATAATTTGAACTGAAAATTGTCAAATCAAAGTCAGAGGTTAAGAACTGAGAAAAACTGTTTCAATATATCTCTTCCATTTGAAATTGCCTGTAGCAAGTTATGATCATGGTCAATTACCAGTTGCTACAATGAGAATTGATTAAAAAAAAATCTAAACTAGGAGACAGAAGTTTAATGTTATTATTAATTACACATGAATTTCCATATTTTTGACATCATGTAAACACAGATGTAGTTATGCAAACAGAGTTCTTACCTGTCTCGAGGGCAGGATTTAGTACAAATAGGGATGTGGCTATAGAATCCTGTAGAACACCAAGTACATCCTGACATAAGTAAGCAATCCTTCTCTGTTTGACTACAATACAAATACTTTATATCTCATATGTCATGAAATAGAAGTTCCTTCATAAAATAAGTTCAAAATGGAAAAATTATTCCGTAATATCATTTCTACTAGAACAAATATTTCAGTACTTGTTACTAACAGAATAAAGGTTAAAGAATATTGCTCCAACAGGAACAGATCAAATGACATTGTTTTAAAAAAATTCCAGAGGAACTTTATTAGGCGAAACTAAATAACACGTTTAAAAAACAACTTCATCATGTTCATGTAGCAAAGAGACAAGTTTGTCGAAATCTAAAAGGTGAAAACAAAAAATGTATAAATCTATTCATAAAACTGAGTGTAGTTATCTAAAATGTCAGAATCAATTAAATTTCTTGATTCATTTAGCTGTCTCAAATTTCAATGCTTTCAAGGACAGACAACTTCACAAACATTTTGGAATGATAACAAAACAATGAGGGACACTTTGACATTTTCAAAAAGTAAACCTACAATGATGGGCATCATGACTAATTTCAGATTAAAAATCATTATTGACACTGTGACTGACATTCTGAGATGTTTTAAAACACTTACAATGAAGGACATTGTGGTTGACATTCTGTTGTGTTTGTCTGATGAAGATTGATAGTCTTAACAGTCTTCCAATGTTTCAGACTTTCTGTAAAATAAAACTAAGCGAGTTTCATACATGTGCAAATAAATTTGAAAATGGTTACAAGTGAAACTGTGAGCTACTGCTCACTGATGATACCCCTGTCGCAAGTGGATAATTAAAATATGTAAGTGTTCAGTAAACAGGAAGTTGTAGAGTGATGAATCTGAAAACGCATCACACGGTATAGCAGACTTATATGAATCCTTAAACCAAATTACAGAAATCCTTGTATTGAAGTTCCTGAGAAAAATGTGACGAGAGGCATCACAAGGTATAGCAGACTTATATGAACCCTGAAACCAAATTTCAGAAATCCTTGTAATGTAGTTCCTGAGAAAATTGTGACGAACAATATTCATGGGACGGACGGACAGACAGACTGACGGACTGACGGACTGATGGATGGACTGAGGACTGACGGTTGGATGGACAGACAGAGGTATAGCAGACTTATATGAACCCTAAAACCAAATTTCAGAAATCCTTGTATTGTAGTTCCTGAGAAAATTGTGACGAGAATTTTCAACTTGCCTATCATGTGTTAAATCATTCAAGTGTTCGGTAAACAGGAAGTTGTTGAGTGATGAATCTGAAAATGTATCACACAGTATAGCAGACTTATATGAACCCTGAAACCAAATTTCAGAAATCCTTGTAATGTGGTTCCTGAGAAAATTGTGACGAAAAATATTCATGGGACGGACGGACTGACGGACTGTTGGATAGACTGACGGATGGATGGCAGACAGAGGTAAAACAGTATACCCCCCTTTTTCAAAGCGGGGTATAAAAAGCAATGCGCCAAAGAGACAATAACCCAACCAAAGAACAAAGCATTTATACAGTATACTGAAATAACTGGTTTAAATATAATAGACCACTGTTGCTGAAGGTTTGAGTTTTTCACTAACACTATCATCAAAACCTTCAGTAAATTTCATAAAATCATTGATCAATATATTACCTTTGCCTAATTTTCTATCACTTGAGAACTACTGAGTCAAATTTTACTCAGAATATATACCTCTACATGGAGCATATCCTTGTGTCATAGTAAAACTACTATTACAGTTATCTGTTGTTCTGTTAACACAAGTACAAGGACACTGAAACCAAGAAGATACAAATGAGTATAAAGAAGAAGATGTGATATGATTGCCAATGAAGCAACTCTTTACAAGAGACCAAATGACATAAAAGTAAATATAAACAATTTATAAAACAGTTGAAGAATTCTTATAAAAACTGTTTTTTACAGCTGGACAGAATGGTGTTAGTAAATACAAAGCAGACATATAACTAACACTGGTTGGAGAAAACAGTTATTTTGTAATGCATTTATTTTAGGCAGAAAAAAATAATTAAAAAAAATTACACCTTGTCTATCAAAAAAGATTATTCATGGTGTAGCGTACTAAGATTGGAACAAATTATATCAAAACATAGCATGTAATCATATATCAAGTTTATATCCAAACTTGAGACTTAAATTTGAAAATCAATTTGATAAAAAATACTATTATTACAGGCTTGTATAAAAATGTCATAACACAAACCTGGCACATTGAATCCATCTGATTATTACACAGTAAACACTTTTCTTGACAATTGCAGGTCTGAAAAATATTAGTTTTTAAATATTTATTCACCATTTGATTCCTCCATTTTCTTGCCAAAACCAATACACAAAATATTTTTCAGTTAAAAAAAATATATCTAAAAGTTCATTGGTCTGTAATTTACTGCTGTTAGGTTTTTTTAAACCAGGATGACATATCAGACATTTCTATCAAACTTAATTTATCATATTTGTTTTTTATTTATTCCTATGTACATAAATCCAGCCTTTAGTTTTCCCCTCCAAAATGTTTTACATTTAGCTTGCTATTTGGCATGGGATTTGTTCATTGTTGAAGGCTGTACAGTGACCTAGAGTTGTTAACTTCTACATCTTTTTCTTCAGTTTAAAGTTGTCTCATTGGAAATCATACCACATCCTCTTATATTACTTATAAATCCACTATTTTGGTTGTAAATGATCAATGTTAATAATACTTACCCCTACATCCAAAGAGAAACAGTTGTCTGGTAGGTAACTCAGAAGGTACAAATTGGTATTGTTGATGGTCAGAAGGGTGTAGTCATGACAACCAGCTTTTCTAATGGATGACCCTTTCTGACCTAGATCTAATTTGTAGGTCAGCCTTTTTACTCCAGAAGTAGAATCCATACATACCACTGGCTGGAAAATAAAACACATGTATATAATTGATAATTCTGACTTCAATCAGTACATAATTCCCATGAGGGGGTCTCATTGGGGGTTCTGACCCCGGATCCCGCTTACTGTTTTGTCAGATTCTCGTATCCCGCTAAATATACTATGTACGTAAGCAATTCTATTTTTTTGTCATTTCCTAGGTCCGGCTAGACCTCATTTCCCGTTTTTACGACACAATAATTTGACATTCACGTTTCACGCTTACAAAAAAAAAAATCAGCAATCCCGCTTCACGCTTCGACCCCAATGAGACCCACCCATGAGCTAAGTTGCCTATGAAACTTTCAAAAAAAAATATGAACAGATAATTCTTGCCTATTTCAATCATGGTAAAAGTTTAACTATTATTTACTTTAATCTATTGTAATATTTCATAGGTGCATTTTCTTTAATTTACTTTTTGTTGTCAGCAACAAACAAAGGTAGAATACTTTCCCCCAGATAATGGATGACAAATCAAAGGATGTGAAATGATGGCAATGGTTCTCATTGGTACATAACTGTCCAGGTGAGAAAACATATTATCAAAGTTGAGAACAGCTTGTCAAAATGAAAAACAGAACTAAATCAGATCTTCTCAAAAATGAAAAGAATTATTGATATATAGTAAAAAGGATATAAAAACTGTTTACAATTATTCAAAATACTTTTTTGATTGACGATTTTAATTTTTTTCTGTGAATTATATGAACATAACAGTTTTTTCTCTAAAACCTTTGTTACCTTGAGAAATCCTTGTTTCATCAAGAGAAAGCCGACAGGACCTGCCACTTGTGTTATATGTGGCCTTTTCAAATCCATGCTTGTATTGGCTTGTCCAATGACATATCTGAAGAAAAGGGTGATTATTGTGAAAAACATTTAAAAGACATCTATATTTTACATGAACATTTATTTAGATATTTGAATAACATTAGAATACAATTTCATCAAAATTCAGTTTAAGTTTTGTGACATTTCAAAAAGAAAATGTATGCTAAATGTAAAGATTTAGTTAAGAAGACAAAAATTATAGTCCTATTATAAATTATTGTCTGGAAATTTAAAGGTGGATTCTTTATAATAAATTTTAGATGCTGCTACTTTTTTTACAATTTTATATATTCAATTTCATAATTAATTTTACCCAGCATCATCCAAAATATAACAGTGTAAACAGGAAGTCATCATGTTTGTGAGGATGGTAGAAAATTGACGTCTGCTCATATCTGCTGCTACAACTCCACTCACTGAACCATTGCTTAAACAATATATATAACATGATCTAATATAATATTATTTTGTTTAAAAGTTACCTAACCCCACCACATATACATGTGTTTGTCAGTATTTGTCTTATATTTCAACTAGAGGCTCTAAAGAGCCTGTGTCTCTCACCTAGGTCTATGTGCATATTAAACAAAGGAAATAGATGGATTCAAGACAAAATTGTGTTTTGGTGAAGGTGATGTTTATAGATCTTACTTTACTGAACATTCTTGCTAATTACAATTTTCTCTATCTATAATAAACTCGGCCCTTTAGATATAGAGGAAAATATTTTGTAAAAATTTACAAAAATTTACCAAATTAATGAAAATTGTTAAAAATTGACTATAAAGGGCAATAACTCCTTAAGGGGTCAACTGACCATTTTGGTCATGTTGACTTATTTGTAGGTCTTACTTTGCTGAACATTATTGATGTTTACAGTTTATCTCTATCTATAATATATTCAAGATAATAACCAAAAACAGCAAAATTTTCTTAAAATTACCAATTCAGGGGCAGCAACCCAACAACCAGTTGTCCGATTCATCTGAAAATTTCAGGGCAGATAGATCTTGACCTGATAAACAATTCTATCCCGTAAAGATTTGCTCTAAATGCTTTGGTTTCAGAGTTATACGCCAAAATCTACATTTTACCCCTATGTTCTATTTTTAGCCATGGCTGCCATTTTGGTTGGTTGTCAGGGTCACCTGAAACATTTTTTTAAACAAGATACCCTAGTGATGATTGTGGCCATGTTTGGTTAAATTTGGCTCAGTAGTTTCAGAGGAAAAGATTTTTGTAAAAGTTTACAGACGACGGACACCGGGCCAGGTGAGCTAAAAAGTGGTGCTGATAGCAGATCTTTGAAAACTGAAACATTTTCAAACTGCAAAGTTATCTTACACCATTCAACCTTATGCAATGTTAAAATTGCATTTGAACTAGTATATGTGAATAATTCCATATTTGATAAATAAATTACCAGTTTTTTATAAATCAAATCTAAGGCTATTAATTTTCAAAGGAAAATAAATTATAAAAGAATGTGTTCGTAGTACACGGATGCCCCTCTCCCACTATCATTTTACATGTTCAGTGGACCGTGAAATAGGGGTCAATACTTTAATTTGGCATTAAAATTAGAAAAATCATAGGGAACATGTGTACTAAGTTTTAAGTTGATTGGACTTCAGCTTCATCAAAAACTACCTTGACCAAAAACTTTAACCAAAACTTTAACCTAAGCTTCACACTATCTTTTTCTTTGTTCAATGGACTGTAAAATTGGGGTCAATACTTTAATTTGGCATTAAAATTAGAAAGATCATATCATAGTGAACATGTGTACTAAGTTTCATGTTGATTGGACATAAACTTCATCAAAAACTACCTTGACCAAACACTTTAACCTGAAGCGGGACGAACAGACGGTTGAACGAACGGACGCACGAACAGACGAACAGATGGACAAACAAAAGAACGGAAGGACAAAGGAACGCACAGACCAGAAAACATAATGCCTCTCTACTATTGTAGGTTGGGCATAACAATTATCTTTAAATTGTGAAATAGATTTCCAGAAAATCAGAAGAAGTGTATATCTTCAGTTGAGCAAATATGGTTAATACAACAAAACATTATTGTCTGTTTTTATTTAAGTTTAGTACCTTGTCTGATAAAACACCTTTGCCATGGTAACATAAGTGGAGGTATTTTGTTGTGGTGTTCCCATATCAATGAAGACATATTTGTCAGGATTTTCTGCAGCCTTTCTATACCAAACATCATCCCTTGGATCATAGTGGATATCGGACAACATTGTTCCAGGAAAAATCTTAAAAAACCCGTTCTCTGTTCCTAAATACCTATAAAACATAAAACACATTAACAAAGGCTGTCATTTTCAACATTGATGTTATTATTTTGATACAGCTCTGATATGTGATTCAAAATAATTTTGTGACTTGTGAGAAAATTTAAATTAATTTTAGCTTTGCATAATACAAATGAGGTGTATCATTTCAATATATGAATCAGTTTCTTATTTGGAATTGAAGATATGACATAGAGGCCAAAATCAATACGAACTGTTATTAGTACCACTATAATAAAGACCCACGTTTTGCAGCATTACTTAGATTTAAGGAAACTTGTATCATTTTGATATAGACATAAATTTTTAAGTAACCCCTTGTCTTCTTCATCTGACTTTCATTCAAAATTAAAAAGCACCTTTTGGTCATAATATACATTTCCGTCAGTAGGGCCTAATATCAATACCAGTACGTGGTGTGGTTTGTGCAATTGGTTTTCTATATAAAAAAAAAGAAGATGTGATATGATTGCCAATGAGACAACTATCCACAAAAGATCAAAATAACACAGACATTAACAACTATAGGTCACCGTACGGCCTTTAACAATGAGCAAAGCCCATATCGCATAGTGAGCTATAAAAGGCCCCAATAAGACAATGTAAAACAATTCAAACGAGAAAACTAACGGACTTATTTATGTAAAAAAATTAATGAAAAACAAATATGTAACACATAAAAAAACGACAACCACTGAATTACAGGCTCCTGACTTGGGACAGGCACATACATAAATAATGTGGCGGGGTTAAACATGTTTCTATGTTGTGTTTTGAAAACTGTTGTTTGTTTTTATTCTCATTGCATTGTCAGTTTGTCTTTGACTTACAAGTATGAATTTCTTTTTGGTATCTCTTGCGTCTCTTTTACAAAGAAGGACATATAAATTTTACCTCCATATCATATCATCCTGTGTCCACACTTGGTCTGTTATATCGGTTAATACAATGTCATTAGAGGCAGACTGGTGTATATCTGTTAATAGAAAATCACATTCATTATTATTTTTATTATTCATTGTTACATGCAGTGTTACCTCATTTTTTGTTTAAGAGTGTTCATATTTTTTTAGCTTGTATATCTAAATCTACGTAATGCTTGAGAATATTGTGTCAACTAATGAGACTGTTGACTGTTTCACTAATGTGTAAGACATTTTACTCTGGTTATAATGTTATGCAGTTATGCTATGAACAACTTCATTGCATTCTAAACCTTCTCTGTTGTCTATGGTAAGAGATTTGCTTAGTCTTTAGTTTTCTTTTGTAGTGGTTTGTTCATGTAGTATTGTTTGTCTGTTCGTCTTTTGCTTTTTTAGCCAGGCATAATTTTTTATTTTCAAATTATGAGTTTGAAGTGGGTCTCATTGGGGTCTAAGCGTGACCCGGGATTGCCGAATTTTTTGTAAGCGTGACACGTGAAAGTCAAATTATTGTGTCATGAAAACGGGAAATGAGGTCTAGCTGGACTCGGGAAATGACAAAAAAATGAGAATTGCTTACGTACATAGTGTAAGCAGGATATGGGAATATGACAAAACAGTAAGCGGGATCTGGGATCAGAACCCCCCAATGAGACCCCCTTTGAATATCTCTCTGGTATCTTTCACCTCTCTTCTACTAACATATTATGTATTTTACTAACATATTATGTATTTTACTAACATATTATGTATTTTACCTGCATTCTTTGAGAATAATCTAGCATTTCTGTAGTGTTGATAGAAAGGGTAGCTTCTATTTTTGTTATTCTGCTCATACTCCAAACTTTTCACAGGATTAGAATAAACACTTGGGGCAAACTACAAAATATATAGTAAATGATACTTTCTAACCAAGGTTTTCAACATATCAAATTTACTACTGGTTAAAGTTTTAATACATTGTGCATACATTTTAATCAAATAATACTTATAAAATAAATCAAAATCTACATAGAACACAAGTACAATCAGCTGTTTAAGGGCATATCCAACAGTTTATTTCTGACGGTGAGAATCTTTTCCCTTTAAGATATTTTATTCTTCAATTGACAGAGAATCAAATTTTGCCAAAAAAAATATATGTTGTCGATTTCGTTTTTGCAAAAAATGCTGCTGAAAATTGAACATTTTTGCAATTTTGGAGCAAAAACGGTTTTTTATTTAAAAAAATTAAATATGATTTTTTAATCAACATATACTTATATAATTGGGCTCAAACTGAAGCAAAATAATTCAAGATAGTAAGAAAAATCTAACTTTACCCTTTAAAGCATTAATTCTTACTCATATAAAGCCAAAAACGTTATGGTGGACCCAAACAACGGCAAGAAATGAACATTTGAAATGTAAATTTTTGATTTTTTTAAATATTTCTAACGGTGTCGATTTGGCCAAAGTAAGATATGTTATTCTTTGAAAAAAATGGAACGTCATAACGTTTTGAAAAATATTTGTCACCATACTCGTTTTTGAAGAAAATTGAGAAATAAAATATTGTTTACTCAATCCCTCCCGTAAGCCTCACAAATTGCGCCAAAAATTAAGACGTTTTCCGAAAATAACGTTATATTTCCCCGCTAATATTTCAAAGGCAGTGCGACGGTGTGGCAGACAAATGTATTTACACTGTGACTTTGTAGGGTAGTTGTCTCGATAGCACTCATATCGTATCTTCTTATTTATAATGGACCAGTATCTGGACGAGATAACAATTCAGTTAGTTTTACTATTGTGTTCGTCAAAATTGTGAAACCCGGGTGTGAAACATGCAAACCATGGAATTACAAACTATTAAAATAGTCCCTCTTGTATCTTTCATCCCTCTTTTGAAAAAAACAAAAGTATTACACGTTAGAAATCCGTTTCTGTGTCTCGGTCTATAGTACAAAGCAGGGTTAGTTTTCATATTATATTTCCATTTGATTTTTTTGTTCTGAATATTCATTTAGTATGCCACTTGACGTCCGTCATCCATAATCATTATTTATTTTACCGTTACTTTACAATGAAGCGTTTTGCTTATACTGATTTATATTACACCGTCTATAATTTCACATATCGAAATTAACAAAGAGCACGTGAAATTTTGCAACCAAACACTTGTCTAAAAAATCACTGACTCCGTATTATTTATTCATTTTGCAGTTTAGGGCTTTTTATTCTTTAAAGGCTTCTAGCTATAAAAAAAATCTGTATGTTGACTCTTAGTGTTTTGAATTATATGGGTCGTTGGGTTGCTGTCGTATTAATGTATACCTTTAAAATCTTTTTCTAAACAAAAGGATTGATTTGGGTATGGAAATATTCACATCTCTGGACTTCTCCCGTCCGACAGTATATCTTTGCTAAAATTTGGTGCGGCCGTTTCGCTGCTCGGATGTATAAATTTGCAGCCTCGTTTAGTCGAAATAAAAATGCCGAATATCCGATGCATAGTGCAGTGAGAGTTTCGCGCTATCTATACGTTAAAAGGATATCTAAATAAATGATTGAAACTTCGTCAGAATTATCTCCCCATTACGCCAGTTCATTTCACAAATCGTAGAAATGGAAGCCATTGCAGGGATGACTCGCTACCAATTTTGCTCAAGGAAATCGATAAATTTATCCACATTGCACCATTACGATCCTTATACGTCAGTTGTATTTAAAAAGACAAATGTATCAACTAGCTAATGAGCATCAGTTAATGATCTTGTCTGCAGTGATTCAACTTAAAACTATTGTCTGATCGGTTGTCAGGTGGAATTTTCGAAAATTCATAAACATTTAAAAAAAATCTAATTAAAAATTTCGTGTAAGGGCAGACTAGATTTTTTTTAGTGTATAAAGACTATAAACTCTAGTTTTCACACACAAAAATTTTTATTTGTTCAAAGATATGCATTTTCATCATCCAACTTGAAAGACTGTCGTCAAGTACTTTCAGTAAAAAAATAGCTATTCGAACACACCTTCTCTGTTTTTGTGACTCATTAGATAGGTATTTCACTTGACCCATATATTTCATCTAATAGTATTGTTATTTTTTTGTGTTATAAAGTCAATTTGTAGCTTTGATATATAAAAATAATAGAATCTTAAGCGAGACGATGTATGAAATAATCTTACTTTGGATGATATCAAGACAAAATATTCAACTCAAACACGCCCTAACATAAAAAGGTGCACTCGATTTTCTCTTTTCGATACAATTGTTACCCATTTTTTGGAATTTTTTCTTGAGTCACATAATGGAAGGACAGACACAAAAAATTTTGAACTAATAGATTGGTATGTTTTCCGTCCGTGGGAATGTTTTCAAAAAAATCGGAGGTTATGCATTTTCTTCATCCAACATGAAAGATACCCATGTCGTCGACTTGGAATCTAATTGTTCTGCTTAACTATGTACTAGATAAATTGAAAACTTATGCAAATGGTGTTTTAAAAATAAAACACCTCGTAATTGAAAAGAAAATTGTAATTGTGTTTGTTTCTATTAACTTTTAAAATTTTGTCACTATAGTAAACAATACAGTACACATATATCGCCTTCTCTAACAAAGAGCTTCGATTCTTTTGTTCTATTTCAACCGGGTTTCCGACTGTGAAGGGATATACGAACTTCGAATAAAATCTCTAAACAACAACAAAGGTTACATGAATCTTCAAATAAGTCACATTGCTGATTTTAACACATCTGTTGCGCCTTTTGCAGTTGTAGATGAAAAAAAACCCCTTTATTTAACAAAAGAGATCACGGTAAAACAATAAATTGAGAATAATCGAAAGGGCCGAATAGCGAGCCTGACTGCCGTTGTTTTACGCTTCAATATATGAGTTATTGCATATACACAATGGAGATTGTTTTCTGTTCTACTGCCCTCGACCTAGTTTGGCTGCGTACAATGTAACCACTGATGGTTGACAACTATTTTATTATTAATTATTCAAACAAATAAATTGAAGAAAAAAATGCGGAAAGAAAGTCTAAAATTTTCGTTTAAAATAAAATATAAATAAAAATAAAATACCAAAACTGAAAAACTGTTTGAGACAATTATCAGTTGAGAACTTATGATTATGCATCACTATATGAAACTGATAAATTGATTGCTCCCGTGCTCCAGTGGCAAATACATCACGCATATTTACGACGTGGCGAAAGTGGATCTGAAGTAATTCATTGATACATTATCATGATAAAGAGTTTGCTAGCGGTAAAACGTATGCCGTACTAGAATAAAGTTGAATAAGATCAAAATTTTGGCCCCCCACCCCCTTCTCCAATTTTGAATTATGGTATTTCGATGGCTGTTTTTTTTCCCCTATCCTATTATGGACCCGCTGATTTTGTAAGGGGGTGTCTTATAAGTCAAGAACTACATGAAGACCTACACCGTTTTTTTTTGTTTGCTAAATTATATTTGTTTCCTCATACACCTTAAACACCAAAATCGTCAGATATTTTCTACTTGTATGTCAGTGTATATATTACAATGTTTTCCTATTTCAGTTTTTTTTTTAATTTTTTTATTACAGTGTCATCTTTTGTTTTACATTGTTAACGAGTTAAAGGTCGTATTCATATAAAGAGCTACTGTACATTAGTAGCACTTCAACGCAAAGCTAGATGCATGATGAATGTTAGTTTACACCGTAGTTTATTTTTCTCAAGAAACCTTTTTTTTCATCTTTCTCAAGTAAAACCAAACTTTGAGTTTTCTATTCTGAATGACCAAATCTCGGAAAAGTTTGGTAAAGAATTAATTATAATTTGCATTCTAATGCAATAATAAATCATTCCGCATTGGTTCTCGTTGATTCCTACTGCATGCATTGAAGATAATTTCAATAAAACTGAAACTTAAGTGAGTATGGTCTATAATGATCAAGATAATTGCAGTTCTTTATGATAGACGAAGAGGACAAAAATATTTTGAGATTTCAAAGATTTGAGTTCTATTTTCTGTTAATATTCTGTATGAGTTTTTTGCCGATTCCAGCCGTGCCCTTTCCTTTGATGAAAGAACCCTCCCTTTCCAGACGGCCATAGCAATTCCAATGGTGATTCCGTTATGACGTCGTTGAAACAACGTTAAATTACGGGAAACAATAGACGACGTTTACGTTTGTTATTACCTCCCCTGAAACTGTTGGATATGCCCTTAAGTATTTCAACTTTCTACTGTGGATACATTATTATTTGCTGGACACCAATTTTATTGGATTTCACATTACAGGTGAACAACAAATTAAATGCGTAAGGAATAACAAATTTTTCTTTAGTCTTGAATGCAGACTTTGGCAAAACCACTCAATAAAATATAAAAAAAAAGATGAGTTTTCCTTACTCCACGAAAATTGGTATCCATGAAATAAATGAATCCACAGTTTGCAGGAACATTATTTGAGGACCTGCAAATTTAATTTACCAGTACATATGTCGCACCTGGCCTTGCGGTCATAAAACTTTCAAGCACGATTTTTGTACTCAGACTCGAAAATCAACCAATCAAAATACTGGATTTGGTGTTTCGAGCATGATTTTTGTGCTCTGAGCACTGAGCAAAGTTTTATGACTTCAACCCCTGACACAATTTACCAGAGCTTAGAGTTGCTTCTACATATTTTATGGGTTTCAAAAAAAATAATAAGACACTATAAATATAGGATGAAACACAGTTAGTCATATGGCTTTTTATTTATATATCCAGCAATCATGTGGGCAATCAACCATCATGAGTTTCTTTGCAAGACATGCATGTTGAAGTACCCTAGCTACTAAAATGCAATACAAAAAAAATGTGTAAACTATTGTTTCAGATTGACTTTACCCCTGTTACAATAGGGGTGAGTACATAATTATTTATCCATAACTTCCCCCATTACCATAGGAATTAGCTATTTATCCATAACTTCCCCCATTACCATAGGAATTAGATCAATATTGTCTTACCTTGACCGTAGCATTATTTTTTAAGACTACGCTGTTATCTCTAGTGCAAAAGCCAGCTATATTCAGTGTGTCATTATCATAAAGATCCATACGATGATATATAAAACTTGGGAATTCTCCTTTTTCAATATCCTGAAAAATAGAATGCTTAAATTAACTTTTTAACATGTGTAGCATAAATTTGCCTTTTTTACAGAAAATGCTTGAGCCAATTTACATTTACAAGATTTTAATCAAAATACTTAAAAAAATAAACATAAAGAGCTAAAAGCCAAATTAAATAATAGACATGTCCTTCAATGCAGTGGAACTTCTCTGAAAACTATGGAAATGCTTGAATTCCTAATCTTTTTATATGATACATAGTCCAATAAACATTTGAAGAGAAATTACATTCAAAAAGTAAATCAAAAGTTTTACCCCCAAAAAAATTGTACTAGAAAATGTTTGATCTACAGAAAATTACCTCATCTGCCCTCAACTCTTCCATGTCCTCATCAAATATCACCAAGACAATGGAATAATTTCCATGGAAACCCAGAATAGGGGTATAGTAATATGTAGCAGGTTTTGTTCCTTGAACGTCTGGTGTTTTACAGAATGTAGCCTACAATAAATCAACAGAAATATTTACTGTCTGCTGAAACAGCATGTTTTACTTAATCATGTGAAAAAGTATTTTAATATGTTGCTTTGTATTTCAATAGTCCATTTTTACATTAATTTTGCAAGTGAAGACTGAAATTATTTCATTCCAACTGACCATGATTGAAAATAAATAAATCCACAGTATTTTACAACTTTTCCATCTTGTCTTTATATCTAAACATGATTTCAGATGTTCAGTTACAAAATGATTCTTGTCATCTAATCTGGAACCAGTCCTTGCCCTTGACAGAGCAGTTGGATCACAAAGTTGCAAAACTTTTTAACTGAAAATTTCTAAAACTTAATTGAATTCTGATAGGACTATTGTTGTTGTACACAAATGTTAAGCTTCAAGTGTAACATGTAACATGGTCTATTTAAATAATGTAAATTCAAACTATATTGCTGTTTTTTATTAATGCAAAATTATGGATGAGTATTGCAATAAAATGAACCCATATATTGATATTCTTAAGCAGTTTTAACTGAAATTGCAATAATTAAACTTGTATCATGTCAATTCTTCACAAATTGCAATAATAAATGCATGCAATCATTTCTTAATTACCAGTACCAGTTTTGAGTAGAAATGTCCTGGTAAACCATTGGTTATGTTGAATACAGCTTCATTACTTAATACTGGTTCTATCTGGTCAATATCGTAGAATCTGGGCTGCTCAATCTGCTGCTGAGGATTGGGCATATAGGGATGTACCAAAATTTTTCCTGTATTAAGAAGTATCTTATATATATTGACAGTGTTTTCCATTGGAATAATTAGTACTGCACCCATATGTCTGTCATAGTAAAAGGATAAATCTTAATAAGAGTCACTAATGCAATTGATTTTTACCAATATTTCCTTGTGTTATAGAAAAGTAAATTGCTGCAAACTTTTTCAACACAGAAAACAAAATTCTACTTTAGTCTATAATATGTCATAGTTATTTTTCACTTGTTAAATGTTGTCTATATATTTTTTTCAATAATAATTTTCAAATTTGTGTTATTAGGTGGTGTATTATTATGAACTACATTTGTATACATACCATTGTTTCCAACAACAAAACCATAACCATGTTGACCTTGTCTAAAATGTACCACTTCATAAAACATAAGTAACAGAGAGAGATCAATTCCTGCTACTCCAAAGAAATTACCTCCCTTTTCCAGTGTGGGAATACCTAGTGTGGTGACCAGACCTGGAAAACATTAATCAGGTGTAATATAAAAATACCTAAGCCAGCTACAGGTACCGTCCTAAAATTCCCATAAGGTTTGACAGTTTAATGTTACACTTTATATAAATGTTGTATCAAAATCAGTGATTCTTCCAACTGCATAACCTTTATTTCAATCAAGGATGGAAAACTGAGGTTACCATCAATTAACCATATTCATCTTTTTTTCATTTTCAGTTCCATTGAGGGTGCTATCTTCTGTTTTAAATAAAATTTACAGAAAATTAACAATAATGTTTTATATCAACAAAAAAGGGCCTAATCTTGTAATGCTCTCAGTGGGAAAGTACACTAGCACAGACTAACTTTTCTTCTACATAAGACTTATCAGTGAATAATAGATCTATACTAGTTATTCAAAATCAAAATTCTTGTCTCCTGGTAGGAATTCCTAGTGTAGTACTTAACTTAACCATAAGTAGCATACTGGTACATAGATCTTTACCTAATTTATCTTCTATATGTGGTAAACTTATACTGTAATCTGTATGTTGTGACATTGGGAACTTTGTATAATAACTTCCCATTACATTTCTCAGTTGTTCTGTGTCAACATCTGGTAAAATGGTCAGGTTTCCCACAGGACCTATAGGCTTAGAAGTGTCTGGTAGGTTGGAAAGTTGCTGTAATAATAAACAAACTTATACATTGGTCCAATCAATAAATTCCTTAACGTAACCTGGTGTTCATGCCTTACCCTCAAGTTCTATTTCAGACAAGTATGCAGTGTTCAATTCAATCCTGCCAAAAATTATTTATATAAGACAAGAATGTGTCTATAGCACACGGATGCCCCACTAGCAATATCATTTTCATTGCACTATGAAATTAGGGTCAAAACTCTAACTTGGCATTTCAATTAGAAAGATAAATTTCATATGAAATTTGTGTACCAAGTTTCCAGTTGATTAGACATCAACTTCATCAAAAACTACCTTTACCAAAAACTTAAACCAAAAACTTAAATCTAAAGAGACAGAAGAATGAATGAACGAACGAAGGAACGGACAAATGAACTAACGGACTAACATATACGAATAGATTGAAAATGATAATGCCCTAAGTGGGGCATAAAAACACTATGACTATGTAAAAAAATGTTAACCTAAGAACTTTCCATAATCCTATTGCTAAAAAAAACAAAACAAAACTATACATTTTTTTTTAGTTTATTCTGACAGTTTATACATGTACTACATCTTATTTTCCCAAGATCAATTATGTATCAAACTGAAATGATCAATTGCCAATTACCGATTTGATTCTGTTATTACACACTTTTTAAACAAATTACTTCCCTTTGTCAATCTTAGACTGGTTCTATACCGGACAATATTGGCTTTTACCAATGCAAAGTATGATGAATTGAAAATGATGTATCAGCGGTTTAACTAATTTTTCATGAAAAATAATTTCTGATGTTGTAAGTATTTAGCTGAACAACAAATAAATGTAATTTAAAGATTTCAAAACCTTATAGATTACTCACATTACTACAGGTAAATTTGCTTTTTCTGCTAGCTCTCCATTTTTAACAAAAATTAATGTCCCTCATACGGGAGACAACTTAAAAAAGGTCTCTAATTACAGGGTCAATTACGGGAATTGGCAAATGGACTATTAGGTAACAAAACGAAATACTAGCAAAAATTGAAATTTGAATGTGTAAAGTTTATTATTTTTGTTTCAGATTTCTTTTCAACAGCATGAGTTTTATTAACTTTTATCTTCTTGCTCATCATATAATGTGGGGAAATATAACCCAGAAAACATTTAGGGTTCTGATTGAATAGGGTATCATTTTATTCTCTTTCTTTTTTCCTCTGTTTTTTTTTTAAATAAAGCAATCATCTCACAAGTCCTACTTTAAACATACATACTGGCCATTGTAGTTGTTTGCCGCCTGCTATACCAAACATGGAAGACATATTCTGGTTGTTTTGGTCAGCAATCATCAGTAGTAAATCTGTTTTTCTTTGGGACTTGGAATTCAATATCTCTTTTCCAAATCCATACACAAAAATTTTGATAGTGTTGTTCTGAAATATACAATATTTAAGATCAGAAAAAAAAATGTTTTCTACAAAGTAAATTACATATACACTTGTTTGTTCTTTTTATTTGTTCTTTTTATTTCTCTATGATTTGCTTTCGTTTCACTTTAATGATTTTATTTTTGGTGGTGCATAAGCAAATGCAACAATAAATGGATATCAAAGTTTAACCAAGAGAAAAATACATAAGAGAAAGAAATAATGCCTTATTACAACAGAGTTCCATACCTCTGGGAGTCTATTGTTACCATTAATTTCAGTTTGCCTCCAACAAATAATAATATGCAAATATATAGACTGTTAAAAAAACAAACATTTTCCATGTAATTTCATGGTTAGCAATTCAACTGTATAAAAGAATGATTTTCTCGAAAATGCAGTGTACACATGAAAGACAGACAAGCTTCTTGTAATTACCTAAATTTAATCCAGTCTTTTTTCCAAAATCTAAATGAGTAAACACTGTCATTCTGGTTTTTTTTTATTGTTTTGTCATAAATCAGGACGTTAATGTTTCATAGTTAAATTTGTTAAACATTTTTATAACCTTTTCGGCTGATTTTGCTATACTTGTGCAAAAATAAAGTGTATTATCATATCTATATTACCACACTGTCCTGTCCTTGAACGATCTCTTCTAAAATACTGTTTATGTTAGATTCTGATGGAGTTCCATCTGTTAAAAAGAGAATCATGTCTAGGGAGTTCTCAAACTGTTCCTGTAATGGAGAGATTATGAGTACTGTGGTCCTGTAATGGAGAGATTATGAGTATTGTGGTCCTGTAATGGAGAGATTATGAGTACTGTGGTCCTGTAATGGAGAGATTATGAGTACTGTGGTCCTGTAATAGATTATGAGTACTGTGGTCCTGTAATGGAGAGATTATGAGTACTGTGGTCCTGTAATAGATTATGAGTACTGTGGTCCTGTAATGGAGAGATTATGAGTACTGTGGTCCTGTAATGGAGAGATTATGAGTACTGTGGTCCTGTAATGGAGAGATTATGAGTACTGTGGTCCTGTAATGGAGAGATTATGAGTACCGTGGATTCATTTTTTTCTGGGTACCAATATTTGTTGAATAAAATGTATTTTCATGGATATTTGATTTTGAGATTTTGCCCAAGTTTGCATACTAGCCTATAGCAATTCACTAAACATTGAAAATTGTGTTTCAATTATAGCTATACATACAACATCCACCAAAATAAGTATCTTACAAATATCAATGAATCAAAAAAGAGTGATCTGAAGCCAGGATGTAATTAAAGGTAAAATTTACATTTAATGTGTAATCCTCCAAAAGCACGGCAAAAGCATGTTTTTATGGGTTTTTTATTTGGCAGTGTTAGTGTTTTATTTGAAGGGTTTTTAACCATTAAGGATTACCGGCAAACAAAACATGTATTAACAGGAATTTTCAACACCAAATGTGTTCATCCATCCTTTCGGGGAAATATGTATGTCTACTTTGTGTTTTTGTTAGAAGTTTTTCTCTAATGAGTTAAGCCATTTTCAACTAATTATTAAAGTTTGTTCTTATGTTGCACTGCCTGTAGTTCAGTGGTTCTAGTTGGTACATGATCGCCACATTTGGTTTTGTAAACTGTTTTGCTATAAATTAGGCTGTTTGTTTCCTCGATTGAATTGCTTCATATTTTCATGTCAAGGCCTTTTATAACCATACATTATGGTGTTTTCTCATTGTTGAAGGCTTTACAGTTGCCTATAATTGCTGACATCCTCTTCATTTGAACTTTGGTGAATAGTTGTCTTGTTGGCAGTCGTTATTTTTATAATGACTGACGAAGTTCTCACTTTATCTTTACTAAGATACATTTTTCATGGCTTGACCCATTAACTCATGATTATACTGTCTAGTAGTATTTGAGTGAATTTGCCTCTTGTACATCTACTCTACATCTATCATCATTTCTAGTGTTATGTATCTACATACTGGTGTCTGTTGTTTTGCTTCTCTCAACAGTCTAAAAGCTGATCTGAATGCTTTTCCATAGTAAGTGTCCTCTGAAAGAAATTTAAAAAAAAACTTTAATGAAGATATTGTTAACCACAAAAAACAAGTGTACACATCATCATAAATTGCCTTAAATAGCTTAAAACAATTCAAATATTTAAAAAAAAACAATCAACCGCTAATTATCTGAAATTTGGCTTAAGTGTTTTTTCATACACTATAGTAGCAAGAGTTGTTTCTTTACAGTGAAAGTAAAAATTTGACAAGTTTAGTACAAAAATGTACTGAAAACTAACTTCTACACAACACACAAAATACACCCCATCAATGTGGAGGTCAATAAAAAGTTCAACAGTTTTGTTCATGGGTATCAACCTATGAGCTTCTCATTGGAGACTCTACTCTATCATTTGTAACAGGATCTGTAGTTCCATAGGTTATATATCTCTCCAAAAGAGATGTGGCTTGTGAAACAGCTGTATTACAAAGTGCAACCTAAAAGCTTTTTGTTAGAGACTACTTCATCATTTATAACGGATCTATAGTTTTATAGATATTATTTCAATATATATCAGATTAATGCCACTATGTCAGTCTTTTTAGAAACTTGTTTTTAAAATAATAATTTCTACTTACTCTTTGGTTTAATACTATCAATAAACTGATGAATGATTTTCTTATTCTCTACTGTAGCTCTGGCTATTTTGCTGCCAAGACAACCAGATGGACTCCTTGGTTCATTACTGAAAGCTACCACACCAACCTGTTATAAATCATAAAATCATAAGGCACACACAGTCCCCAGAATTTCTAACAAACAATGTATGAAAACTGTATAAAAAAGGGACTTTATCTTTGACAACTTTAAGGAATTCATCATTTCATGACTTAAACTTAACAAGCTTCTCACAGATATTTTGATTGGAAATTTAAAAATAAAATTCTAAATATATGTTCTTTTTATAGATTTTGGTCAGGTTTCACTGTATTAGAATTCTATAAATACAGACTTAATGTCTCATTTGCAATCCTACCACATCTTCTTTTTTATATTTAATGTCATTAACTTCTCTCAAAAGGAATCCTTATTCCCAATTCATCAACTTACATGGTCTGTGGGACTGAAAGTTTCCAGTACCGTTCTTGCTGCATCTTTTGCAATATCAACTCTGAGTGTGGTATTTGGATGTTTAAATCCTCCATTAGGAATTGACATTGAACCACTCTCATCCACAACAATGACAACATTCTTCTTCTTTGGGGATGCTGTGAACACATACCAATCTCTAAATACACAAAAATATAAAAAATATACTATTCTGACTTCGGACTCTGACTTATTTTAACTTGAGTTTTACTTTGCGTATTGCTGTGGTTTTTTTTTCTTCATTTACTAGAGGTATTATAAGAGGAGGATTGAGATCTCAAAAACATGTTTAACCTAGCTACATGTTTGCGTCTGTCCAGAGTCAGGAGCATGATTTTTAATTTTAGTTTCTTCTGTACATTTCTGAATTTATTATGAAGTCCTTTATCTGATTGAACTAGTACATATGTAGATCTTTTTGTTTAGGGGACAGCTGAAGTAAGTCTCTGGTGCTGGATTTTCTAGCTGTATTATGAAGACCAATTTGATGGTTTTCAGCTGTGTTCTGCTCTTTGTCAGGTTGTTGTCTCTCACACATTCCTCATTTCCAGTCTCAATTATATTCTATATGTAACAAATTGTAAAGGTAATACATAATATGTGTATCTATACTATTAAACGAGAAGACCTCATTTTGTGTGTCGCTTCTCTTCCTTCCACAATAAATCAATTATCTGTGTCCTATAGGTAACATGCATAGTCGCATTTGTCATCCATTCTTATGATTATTCAGATTGAGTTATTTTGGGAGAAAAACGACAAAAAAGGAGTCCGGATATGATTCCGTCATCAGACTGTTATTTAGTCATAGATAAGACTTCCGGTTTGAAACATGCACAAATACAACCAATCGTATGATAGATAACAAAAATGAAAAATAGATAAGCCAATCAGAGCGTTCTCCATATCATGGTGTTTAGATCGCAAGAACCACAAATATTATACCTCCTTAGAGAGGACAATTATTTTTCGCATTTATCTACATGTAAACTACGATTATACTACTTTAAAATATAGAGACTCTCTGTATTCTGTCTACTGTTTTTTTTTAAATGTTTACTATTTAAGGGGACATACCAGTCGCATATATATTAAAATAAGAAAAACATGTGACACAAGTACAACTAATCGTAGAGCGTTCTCCATATCATGGTGTTTAGATCGCAAGAATCACAACTATTATACCTCCTTAGAGAGGACAAATATTTTTCGCCTTAATCTACATGTAAACTACGATTATACTACTTTAATGTATAGAGACTCTCTGTATTCTGTAAGGGAATTTCTATGTTAGTATAGAAAGTCCCTGATTCTGTTTACTGTTTTCTTTGAAATGTTTACTATTTAAGGGGTCATACCACTTGCATATATATTAAAATAAGTAAAACATGCTCAACTTCATCCTTACGGGATCCGGGAATATATATTTTTCGATTTCAGGATATGAATTTCTTTAAATTCTGCATCTCGGGATTTCATGGTTTTAAGCCCGGGATTTCGGGATCAGGACCCTTCCGACAACCCTTCAAATTAGCCTTAGTTGGTATTAGTCATTTATACATGATTCAAATCCTACCATTGGCATGTTAATAAGGCTCTCAAAGAAAAAAGCACTGATGAATTGTCATAGAAGCATATTTTTTAGACTAATAATGGTCTATATATAAGCAGTTACATTTATTTCATGTTTGAAACAGTGCAAATTTTTAATTTGATTTGACTTATACCAAAAGAAGCATTGTAGCAAAGGAGAAGAATAATTGTGGTCGTAGGCTAGAATAAAAAACGAATATAATTGAACTTAACAGAAAGGAAACAAATATCGGACTTTGGAAAAAGGGAGAGGGCTTTTGATACCTTTTATGTAATGCTCCATACATAATACCTTTTACAAAACATCATCCTACAACAGTTCACAAGCTGTATATGCCCGCAAATCGAGGGTGTGTTCTAGTATGTATTATTATAAGAGGATTAATATACACATGTGCAATGAAAGCAAAAAGGGTTTAAAGATTTAAACTTTAAGGGCACATGGGAATAATCTTAAACAGAGTTCACACCCTGAAATGCCTTGCCTTCTTTACTAACCATTGATATTATGTTGATAGTCCTAAATATAAAGCTTTACTACAACTATCACATTAATAACTCAACAGGATCAAAGAAAATGAGGTCAAGGTCACATTAACCGAATAAGAAATACATGTGCACCTACAATCATTCAATACACTAAATATAGTTGACTATTGCTTATAGTTTCTAAAAAACAGACTTAAACATGAAGAAAACTAAATATTGACCAATAAACCATGAAAATGAGGTTAAGGTCAGGTGAACCATGCCATGCAGACATGTACAGCTTACAATCCTTCCATACAACAAATATAGTTTACCAATTACTCATAGTTTAGGAAAAACAGACCAAAACACCACAAACTTACACTGAGCAATGAACCGGCGTGAAAATGCAGACCAGTCCCTGTCTGTCGTGGGAAATATGTGATCACATATCAGTGCTGGAAACAGTATATCTGTTCCTGATCAGTGTTATAAAAGTTCTGGCCACCAAAAACCCTCACTAAGACCTTTATACTTTCAACTTGTTGAACAGAAATTGTGCATGGCAAAATACCTTCAATAGATACCTTTGGGAAAAGGGACAGAAACAGCAATTTTCATCACAGTTTTGTTTGGTTTCATTCGTTTGAAATGTTATAAGATCTTTTAAGCTTTTCATTAATCATTTTGCTATTGATTAATTTATAGACTTTCTGTTTTGGATTTTCCTCGGAGTTCGGTATTATTTTTTTCTTTATTTATTTTTACATCTACAAACTTGTTTCTGTAAAAAAAAATATGCCTAGTATATGTTGTAAGTCGGCTGTTGAAGTAGTCTCAGGTTAGTTAACTTACATAGGCGGATCCAGAGGGCCCCCCCCCCCCTTTTCGTGGGAAAAATTTTGTTGATTATATAGGGAATCATTGAAGCATGACTGGAGCCCCCCCCCCCTTAGGTCAGTCAGCCCCCCCCCCCCCTAGGAAAAGTTCTGGATCCGCCACTGACTTACGTTTCAAGTATACGTAATGGAGGCAAGTTTTACAATTATACAAGAAGAATCAGATGAAGATTTCAATGCCGTTTTACGTGTGTACTTGGTGATAGGGATTTTTTTATCCCCCTTTTTTCCCCAAAAAAACGCTATTTTTTCTATTAATTTAGTTCATTATTTTCGTAATTTTTTCTTATAACACGAACGTGAGTATACTTCAAATAACTAATATTTACTATTAATTCCAAGTTTTCTAATCACAGCGGTTGTTGATATATTATACAGGGAGCATATATTTAGGTACTTTGAGATAGACCCCTTTTTTTCTAAATCCGTTTTTGTTTTGTTTTCTAGACTTATAGCTTCAATCATTTTAGAGTTTTTATTTGATCATACGAACAATACCGACATAAATATACTACAAATTGCTTGTGATTGGACAATTCTGGTTTTGTCTTTAGTTTTTCCTGGGACTATAGTATAATAGTCCCAGGGTTTTCTATCCTTTTCCTACCGTGTACTAAAAATAATCAGTGTCTATCGTAAAAAAAACAAAATAGATTTCAGTCATTTAATACCTTATTTGATAAAGTCCGACTTTTTCTTGCCATTTTTGTCATATGTACAGCCTAGGTGTTCAATTCATATAAACTGAATGGTGAACTCATTTGACTCCATCATGGGATATCTGGGACTAGTATAATAGTCGCCGAGATCATATGCTTTCCTTTTGTATGGAAAAAAACATCATACATGATACCTTCGTGTTGACGTCCAAAACAGAATGCGTTATCTTAAACTTTATCATGGACTGACCGTTTTTATTATGAAAAATGTAATAAAAGGTTATAATGATTTTGAAGAAAGGGTCATATGAGCACGATAAATCGAAGTTTTTCACTGCTAGAAATCAACATTTGAATTTATTTTCATTTTGAGTATGTATGCCTCCGTTATAATATACTGTTAAAAAGTTAATGTATCTGAAAAGTTAAAAAATAATCCACTATTTTCCTTAATTCATTTAAAAGAGGGACGAAAGATACCAAAGGGACAGTCAAACTCATAAATCTAAAATAAACTGACAACGCCATGGCTAAAAATGAAAAAGACAAACAGAAAAACAATAGTACACATGACACAACATAGAAAACTAAAGAATAAACAGCACGAACCCCACCAAAAACTAGGGGTGATCTCAGGTGCTCCGGAAGGGTAAGCAGATCCTGCTCCACATGTGGCACCCGTCGTGTTGCTTATGTGATTAAAAATCCGGTAAATAGTCTAATTCGGTAGGTCACATTCATGAAAGGGAAGGGGATTGTAGTTACGACGTAAGGAACATATCCGATATCATTTGTGAAACGGTTATTCCATAACGGTCAACCAACTCGTGATGGCGTCCGTAAAATTTACGAAGGGATGATTTCAACTTCACCATTTGGAACTCTTGGTTTAATAGCTTCCTTGTGAGCAGTAACCCTCTATCAAGAAAATCATGATATGAAATGCAAGCACGGGAATATCGTATCAATTGGGAGATATATACCCCGTATGCAGGTGCTGCTGGAATTAAATGTTGGTTTAATCTTTACCAAGAACTGTGAAACCGTGGAATGAAACAAAACAAATATATCGTTTTGCACTTGTTGAACCTTGTGTGATAATTGTCGTACGTATTGAAACTAACATTATTTTATATATCCGGCTTGGTCCTTGGCCAGTCCCTTCTTGTTTGACCAGGAACATATATTTATATCTCGTATGTTACCCTCGAATATAACGAACAGAATGGGGACATAACATCTAATTCTATTTTCATTGACTTACTGAAATCTATGGTCCTTTGTTTTTGTACTTGAACAAACAGATTGTCTCGGTTTCCATGGATATTGATGATAATTCCCGTCTAAATCTCCAAAATATTGCCACAACAAAAGAGGAGAATTGTCTAGGTTTTTCTGATAAAATGTATCTAGATCCAAAGATGATACAAGTGCGTTCGTGAAACACGTTTTGTATTCCTCAACTAGATTAAATCTAGCACTAAAACGGAGATTTTTTGAGATGCAACATTGAGCACTGTTTATATTTGTATTGCGTGTAACATTGATATAGTTCTGTTGAATAAAATCCCGGTTTCTTTTCAGAATATCGACTGCATTGTCAAGTCGGTCACTTATATTTCCAACAATGTTATGGAGAACAAGGAACGGGTCATATTCCTGCTTCACAAGCCGTGTTTTTTCTTCGTATATATTTTCAAGCGCTGAAATCTCCAAAGAGGCGTCCACGAGATTTTTCAATCGAGTTCCTATCTCGGCGCTTACTTTTTCTACTATACTAACATTATATGCACAACCAAAGACCTTTAGCAATGTAACTAGCACAGACAAAAATGTTGCAGTTGAAAACTTCATTTTCTTTTGAAGCCAGTACGGCTTATACATTTATAACTGCGTGCAAGTTTATAGAAATTCAATAAATTGTGTACACAACGAAACATACAAATAGGGAAACGTACAAATCTTAGAGTATTTTATTTGTGCAGGTAAGTGATTAAAATGGCCAGGTATGCCTAACAAATCGTGAAAAACAAACCAAAACATCCAACTTAATAAAGTGGATACATTGATATGCTATGAAAAACTAACAAGGATGGTTATTTTAACAGTTCAAATCTATAAAATCATGATTCATATCTATAAGAAGATTTAAACCTTTCCATATTAAAAAAAAAGTATATTTCTGTATTTAGAAATCCTGACAGAAGCGAACACAATTACTTAAGGTCATAAATTGTCTTTTTTAACGGCAAAGCTTAGACGGCAAAATGAATGTCCGAAAATGTATTATTAAAGTAAATTAACCCTTTTCACACACGGAACATATACATATATTGATCATTTCCAGATTTCAGTTAATTAATTTTTATTAAATCCAGTGGAATTCTGACTGCAAACCTCCCATCCTTATTACTTTTCAGTAAGAAAACATGGGTTTAAATAAAATACAAAACTTATTATGTTTTAAACCGTCGATTTTCCTGTTGGTGTTATACTAGTATTTTTTTAGGCTCTAAATAGCTTGCTGTTCGGTGTGAGGCAATGCTCCGTGTTGAAGGCCGCGCTTTGACCTTTAATGGTTTACTTAGACAGTGTCACTAGAATGTCCGGAGTTGTCTCGTTGGCACTCATACCACATCTTCTCATATATGTTTAAACTCGGGGCATTTACATATTGCATAGACATCAACTTCTTTTTTTTAAATTCCATATATAATTACTTGTTTATTTGCGTCGTTGGGTGTCTGTCTCGTTGATTTACATCCCACATTTATATTAATTATTATAATAATTATTTGCTTCAACCCATAAACATTCTCTGTAATGAAACTATGGCAGATAAATATTTAAGATATACTTACTGTTTGTTGAAATTTTCGTTACAACATCATGTCGCGGGCCAGTTTCATTGTTGGCTATGCGATTTTGCTCACGGTTGAAGGCACTACAGTTACGCATTGTTGCTTAAATCCATATGATTTGAACTCTGTTAAATACTAGTAGTTGCCTCCGATTTGCAACTACTAGTACCAAACAGAGTCCGACATCTTCTTATTTTATATTATTGTTTAAGAAATTACTTGTTTACAAATTTGGTTTATAGAAAAAATCTTATTGTTGTGGTCATTTCCGTTATAGCGATCTAACTATAATAGGGGATTCGTTTTTTCTTTTCTTTCTTCTGTATAATCATATTAATATATGTGGCTTATTTATCGTCTGTTTCGGTTTGTCATGGTGAAGTTTTCGTTTTTTAATTGTTTTTTTTTTTTTGTAAAAAAGAAAAATAAGGCAGTTAGTGTTTTCTGGAATACTGCCTTTTACCACCTTGAAGACTATCATACATATTACAGCTTACTATAAGTTGTATTCTATGCTGAACGCCGCCTTCTAAAAACAGCTACCAAGTTTGTGTTTTTTATTATGAATTCGTTCCTGGGAAAAGTTCATTATGTGCTGAAATTAAAGCTGTTATCCTGCTTACTTTGGAAAAGCTGGTAAAAATTGTATCAAAGAATATTGGAAAGACTCATATCTCCCGGGTGCGGGAGTTTCTCGCTGACGTTACGCACGGTATTGCGTCGCAAGACGTAACATGTATAATTGACAAATTTGACGCCATATACTAACTTTGACATTTTGCTATCAAGAGCGGAGTACCTACTCGATCGACTTTTATCAAATAAATACCATAAGCTGATAAAATGTTTCAAAATTTATCATGTATAAGGCAATTAATTACGTAAGGATAGTTTTTATTTTCTGATCTGTGATTAGATAAAAACAAATGCAAATTTTTCCAATTTTATTTTGGATAGAATACATAAATATATATAGCATAACCTTTAAACAAAAATCTTGCTTCCGGATGGACACATAAGAAAATAAATTTAGCCTAAACATTTTTTTCACAAATTGAACATAAAATTTATGGGCAGATTCAATTTGCGCCAATTGCAGTTTTGAAAAGTAATTAATTGCGCCACTGTCTTTTATTTTGATGGTATTAATTGCGCCAATAAATGAAATGAAATTGCGCCAGATTTACCTGTAAATATTTTTTACCTATATCATACATGTACATGTTTTACCACTATCATACATGTATTATAATTAACCTTTCCACTTAAGATTTAACTGAACACTTATCAAATTTAAGAAAACTCACCAAAAAATAAATTGTTTAGAAAAAGAATATTTTTTCACGAGTCAAGATGTCTGATATACCATTCAAAAACTAGAGTCTGATAGAGGAAAACCGGTCATCATTGTTGAAGAACACAAATTCCGTCAGGCATTTGTAAAGAACTAATGAGTAGAGAAGTGAGGGCCCTCATGGGGTATTTGATTATGTGATTACTTGGCCGTTTTTTTTTAATGATTATTTGATTATTAAGCCAAATATTTCATGATTATTTGATTACCTAGGACTGTATTTTTAGTTTATGATTATTTGATTACTAAAGATAAGCAAATATTTAATGATTATGTGATTATATTGGCAAAAAATGGTGATTATGTGATTACTAGGACCCCCCCCATGAGGGGCCTCAGAAGTAAGCAGAAAGGAATATGTGTCTATTCTCAACTACAAATACCAGTCTTTAATTCAATGATGAACAGAGACATTTTATATGGTTTTAACTGTATATATACGGGTGAACGTTTTAATTCAGCATACATTTCGTTATTAAAATGACTTTAACTCCGCCAGTCGGTAAACTGCCGGACCCAAGCCCAAAAATAGGAGGATGGAAGTCAATCATTTAGTTGTTATATATAAATAAAAATAAATAAAATTGGCGCAATTAGATGATTATTTCATTGGCGCAAATGATACCTATAGTTTTGAAAATTATGTGGCGCAAAAGAAGTATTGGCGCAATTAAGTTGTGGCGCAAATGAGTTACTTTTTGGCGCAAAAAGATATCGCCCAAATTTATGGTATTTATTTCATAAAAATCGGTCATATAATAATTCAGCAATATTTCTTTTTATAATGATTTTAGTTGAAATGATTTTCTTTTTAGATTGAACTCAATTTTGTCCAATATCTGTGCGAGTTTTTCAGACTATTTCTCGATCTTTTTAGCACTGATGGTTTAATTTTACAAATACGTATTTATATAGTTGTTTAAAATTTATAAGACCTTTGTAACTCGGATTCTTATCGGTTTCTAATCTATAAAGGTGTTTTAGATTTGCGTGAAAACTTTTGTCCATAACAAATTATCCCTCGGCCCATCCCCCTTTTCCCCTGTGTCTATAAAGGGTTTATTCCTTATGTGTGTATGTTTTTCTAATCGTTATTTTGATTCAGCAGACCATTTTGGAATGAACATTTCCCGGCATCATTTTAACTGCCTAAACAGTTCGTAAATAGTGTGTATTTGTATAAAAGACGCCACTGTGCAGAAACGTCAAAATGACACCCTTGGACATAATGGCTAGACATAAGGAATACTTTCCGAAAAAAAAATGTAAGGTCATACTGTTAGTGAAAATAACCGACTCATTTAAACATTTGTATGAACTTATAGTTTGTATCTTATAAATATGTTAGTTTTGTATTATAAATGCACATTTAGTATTTATACAAAATGTTTCACCTAAGGAATGGACAAAAATAACGTTTGGACACAGTGGCTAGACATTCGAATTTTTAAAAATCTGCTTCAAGAATTTTTTTTTTTTTTACATTTGAAACTTCGAAAATGTTTATATCTTTTTCTGAACTTTTTATTGAGTATAGTTTTTTAATATGATTTGATTATTTTATAGGGATAATAATAAAACTTTTCCTCAAAACTCATTAAGACAGGTTCCTCTGCTGAATATTTCGCTGAAGGCTTGGTTCAAAGTTCAGCCAATACCAAAAAACGGGTATGATGTTATAATATAAATCTAGTAGGAAGCTGATATACTAAATTTCGCAGATTTTATGTGCAAAATTACAACGGAACATAGAGAAATGCATTTAATTTAATCTGAAATGTTACGCCGGACATGCAATTTTTAACGCAAAAGTAAGATTTGTGAGTTCAATAAAATAAATGTATGGTGCAAAAATTTATAGAATTAACTTAAAATAAGAAAAAAATGTCCGAGCCTTTCTGTAGATATATGGATGTTGGTGATTTTATTTTTTATAGACAAATGGTTGCTGTTCTAAAATCATATAATAACGTAATTTTAATCCGAACGCATTACCGTGCGTAACGTCGCTGCATTGAAGACTCACAGGTGGCCTTCGTCTGTTGTCTGCTTTTTGGTCGGGTTGTTGTGTCTTTGACACATTCCCCATTTCATTCTCAATTTTAATTTTATATCAATGGATCATCATGTTTTAGCCATAGTGTAATGTAGTCTTTGAGGAGTTTCAAACATAATACAAATCTATATGTAGGAATAAAAAAAATATTTACATTGAAAAAGAGATACGAAAGATACCAAGGGATAATCAAACTCCAAAATTCGAAAACAAACTGACACTACTTTGGAAAAAACGAAAAACGACCAAATGACAAACAGCAGTACACAAAACACAACATAGAAAACTAAAGACTCAGCATTGCAAATCCCACCAGAAACCGGAGATGATATCAGATGCTCAGGAAGGATAAGAAGATCCTGCTCCACATTTTGCACATGTTGTGTTACTCATGTATGTTGAAACCCGGTACTAATAAATTAAAGATAAGACGATGACTGAGGTTGACCCACACCTTACGTTATGTCGTTAATTTACCATTCTTCTTGAATTATGCCATCCATTACCACTTTTCACCCTTGAACCAACCAACACTGCGACACTGAGAGGTCACAAAAATATAAATACGTTTACACTTATATGATGAATATCAAAGCGTTATTGCATGGTTCTGACAATTTTATTGTTGCGAATATGTAGAACATTGTTCAATAGTGCATGGATGCTGCTTCGGGTTTAATTTTCCGGATCTTTTGTCGATTTTTGATTTGGTAATGAACATTGGTATTGCTTCAAAAATGTGTATCTTATAATGTTTATATGCGTCCATTAGCTTTAAAATTATTTCAGATGACTTCGTTGTATTCTATATATATACATATCCATCCCTGGTGTTGAATCCTGAAAAACAAGAATAAAAAGATTACAAATTTCAACAATATTCGCTACCTTAAACATAAAAGTGCAGCATTATGAATAAAAGAAATTGAAGCTAAAAAAAAATCTCAAAATTAAAACGTATCTTGTATGAAAAGAACACACAAGGAGTTACTGTCCTAAAAAAATCTTTAGGTCAAACTACCATTATCATACAGGCATCATATGTTCAATAATTTTGAGGATATATTTTATTCAATAATCAATAATTCTGGTTAATTCTTTGTTAATGTCAATGCTTTCGTATACATTTTATCAAGGCTCTGCTTCAGTAATAAATAAACACGGTTGTTGTCTTATTGTCGTATAACCATCATCTACTTTGGTTCACACTGAGTTCTCTAGCGAGCAAGATATGTATTGCTCTAGAAAATTATCAAAATGACAATACAAAATATAAAATGTACATGCTAACAAGTCTTGTTATGTAAGTTACACTTACCTAGTTCTGTAATGGTGTACGTTGTTTCTGGGTTGTAAGGTGAAATGGGTCATCTTTATGTAACATTTTGACTGTAACAATCCTGAAAAACATAGGTCTTATACGGTTATATATCATATTATATTATATAATATCATAATCTATAAAGTTCTCCAATGTTGACTTTATAAAAACACTTTAGATATATACAGTATATCATAGATCAAACGTGGACAATTTTTCCCAAACTTTGTTTTGGCTCCATGGGATACATCTGGCTTACACCAAGTAATGAGACTTTGTGTATCACATTGACGAAAAACGTATACGGGTTCCACAATAATGTATTATAAACCAACCGGCTGTAATATGAATCAGTTTCTTGTAAAATCTGTCTATCAGAGAATTATAGTATAACTAATCGCCGTATTTGAATATCAAAAATAAGACAACTTGTGACCGAACGCCGCTATGGATTAAACTCGTGCTGCTATAACTAATCGCCGTATTTGAATATCAAAAATAAGACAACGCGTGACCGAACGCCGCTATGGATTAAACTCGTGCGCAGCAGCACGAGTTTAATCCATAGCGGCGTTCGGTCACAAGTTGTCTTATTTTTGATATTCAAATACGGCGATTAGTTATTCTTTTTATTAAATTGGCAAATGGCTTTTTTTATGAAATTAATGAAGAAAATGTAAGGAACTATATCTTTTTCCTACGCATTGACAATTTGTTTTGATCCGACGTTATCGACGTCTTGACAACGCCTATTGTTGTATGACGTCAGAGAGTGAAATAACCACGTTTATTTCACATGTGAAATTATCGGTTTTTATCTAACTGGGAAATCAATGTAATTCATTGCAACCAATGTAATAATATCAGATTATTACATGGCATTTTTCATATCGCATGTATTATCAGCCCTAGGTTCAATATCAGCCCAAGAGCCGCATGGCTCGAGGGTTGATATTGACCGAGGGCTGATAATACATGCGATATGAAAAATGACATGTTATGATCTTTTTATCATATGCTTCAACAATGGAGAAAAATAACAGATTCATATATTGATCCTTTTACGTGGTTCCCAAATAGAAGTTCAAAGAGTGAAAAGTTCACGGACGTCGCACCCCAAATTAAGTACATTCGATATGAAATCTTTCTATGCCTCAACAGAGAAGAAAAACATTTGAATATGGACGAATCGACAAAAAAAATAATTCAACAATATACATAATGAACACTGGTTGGAAAAGTAAACTTTTTTTAAAGTAACTTTCTAAATTATGTTTGAAACTTTTAAAAAATGCATTTATTTAATAATTTGTTTGGTTTTTTTTTTGCTTTTTTTTGGTGTATTATTTTACACAATATACATTCCAGTATCCAAATAATTGTTTTGTACACTACTTTGTAAGGTTTTCCACTGAAAACGTAGCATTGAGGTGTATTTTCCGGAATTTACCGAGTATCACCGGAATGCCATGCGATAACGTTACGGAAAGGCATGTGATAACAGTCGAAGCATGTGATAAACTTTTCATATCAGCCCGCTAAGCACCAATTTGAAAAATATAAAATTTACGTTAATTTAATGCGATTATCATACAGTAAAAATCATATGTTATTTAGTCTAAGTATATGATAATGACATATATAACTATAACAGTGTTGTTTTACAGAAGCATTATCTGATTATAATCTTTAAAATGAAAACATATTTAATTGTCTTTTATTTTGTGTAAAATAATTACAAATGTAAATGTGTATGTAGCGTATTTGGATATAAATTGCACTACTAAAAGTAAAAACCTACCAGTTGGCTTCCAGTAAGATTTGTTTACACAATTTGCTGTCTTTCAATAAATCAGTGAATTCATTACACTGTGAAATCTCCAATTGAGTCATGTTACCAAACCGAACACACTGCATCAGCCTCATAAGGTCCTTCCTTCTCTCCTCTGTGTTGTTTGCCATCCAGCGTACTGCAGTTCTAAAGACTTCTAGTTCTGTGTCAATTTTAAGATTATCACTGCTGAGAATGACTATTAATGTTTCAATATCTAGTTCTTGGACTACTTCTTCATGTCTGAATGTAATGAAATTGTCACAGACAGCCTTGACTGCTCTTTCATACAGCATTCCAAACAGTACTTTATGCTTTATGATGATGCTCAGTGCTTGAGCTAATGGTAGACATTCCAGAAAATCAATTATACGGTTTTTGATCATTGTAATTCCGAGATTTTTTGCCATTGTCATCAAATCACCAATGACCTCTGGTGTGACATTCAACGTTCCAGTGTAAATGAAGTTAAGTAAAAGTTCAAATGCTCTTGGTTTGATACCTTTTAGTCTAATTGTAAGTGGAACACGTTGTTTTTCGCCTCTAGTATAAAACATATCGGCGAAAAAGTCACTGAAACATGCCAAAGAAATGCGATGAGCAGAATATTTGTTAGTGCCGATGAAGACCAATACATCACATATCCTTTCATTTGCCTGAAGGTGACGCATGTAATCTCCAAGATGCGCAAAATGTGTTATTTGGTACATTGGTATTTTCTGTAAGCGCTTTAATGAATCTTCCACTTCGTCTGGGAAAGGAGATATCGCTTCTCCTTTAGCAACAGGAATGAGGTTGTTGACATCTTTGGTATTTCTTACTGGGTGAAGATAATTGTCCTCATCGGTAAACATTAGAGCCGTAGCATGCTTGGTTAGCTCGTTCAAATTGGGAACAGTAGATTGAGTTGCAGGAACTAACTCTGTAAATATTTAAAAATCAATACAAATAAACTTATCATTGTTACACTGGCTTTAAATTTTGTTCGCCAGCTACAAACGACTCATCAGTGAAGCTTAAATAAAAAAGTTTAAAAGGCCAAATAAAGACGGAGTTGAAGATCATTGATGCCAAACAATTCACAAAAGTTTTGCAAAATACTGGTTAGTTAATTCATCTATTCCTGGTGTAGCCGGTAATCATTAGTGTTTTGTAATCATTGATTTCTGCAATACTATATTTTGGTATTTTTCAAAAAAAAAAAAAAATCTTTCTATAAAACGGTTTTAACCTTATGAGGAAAAAATCCACGTTTTCCAATTAGTTAAGTGAGTGTGACGTCCGTTTTCACTGAACTAGTACACGTTTTGTTTATGGACCAGCTTAAGCCCGCCGCCGGGTGCGGGAATTTCTCGAGCCTATTAATGGCCTTCGGCTGTTTGGTCTCTTGGTCGGGATGTTGTCTCTTTAACGCATTCGGGCCCCATTTCCATCCGCAAACATATTTCATATTCTGTTATATATAAGAAAAAGAGATGTGTCATGATTGTCAATGACAACTTTCAACCATGGACCAAATGACGAAGACATTTGCAACTAAAGGTGATCGTATGACCTTCAACAATAAACAAAACCCATACCGCTTATAAAACGTCCCTACATAGTAACAATGTCAAACAGTTTAAATGAGAAAATCAAGGTGTTAATGAACAAAATCTATTTCAATTAGACTCAAATCCTTCAGAATTATTTGTTTAACTACCAGAAGTTCATCGTTCTTGAATATGATTATGTTTTCAGCTGATATAAGAGGAAATTAAACCGAGTCTTCTTTTTAAACAAAAAATGTATTTCTTAAGTTGTATGTATGATTAAAGGACAAAGTTAACTCAGTTTGCCTATACATTGCCTTTAATTTCATCCATATCAAAAAGGCCACAATTTAATTCTGACATAGAAATATTTCAAAAGGCTAAAAACTTAGAAAAAGAAAGCCCTTCATCATGACAAGACAGTGTATTGCTCCCAGGTCGACACATTTTTTGTTTATGACGTTAACAATGTGTTTCCGTAGATATTGATTCATGACGTTTAATAAAGACAACTGAATTTACGTCGTATACTTCAAATTCAAGATTAATTGTTTTTACCCAAAATATTTTAAAATCTTATTTTCCGACAATGTATTGTATCAAAAAAAATATTTATTATACATCTAATTCCACTGACATGTGATTAAAGGCGACAGGGTTGAGATAATATAAAAAAAAACTGTTGATACTTTTTGTATGAATAAAAGAAGATGGGGTATACGAATTTATGAGACTGAAAAATAATATACTTCAAAACCAGTTAAAGGCTGGTTGGAGACTCTTTTAGATAGATTTAAATAAGGATCCGGACAAAGACGACATAAATGTTATTGCACATCACATACATATTACCTTGACTTTCTGTTTTATCTACAATATACATCTTAAGTGTACGTGTCTTTTCTTCTTCTTCTGGATTTCGTGTTTCCACTTTTTCGGATTGACTTGGAGGATTTACAGCCGATTGGTTACATTCTATAGAATGATCAGATCCAGTGAATAAGAATGGACATGCATGTTGCTCTGGTAACCCATCAATGTTATCATCTGGATCTGCACAGCTTGATTCAGGACCAAAAACGCTATCTGTTTCACTTTCAGCATGTTCAGATTGTTCTATAGAAAGTTGATCTGGGTTTTCCTTATCTTCGAGCCCTTTAAATTTCATATATTCTGGATCAGCTGATACCTCGTCAAAATCTTTGAAATGGCATGTTTCCGAAAGTGACTGTTGCTTATCAATGCTAGTTGACGCAATTGAAAGAATAAGTTGACTTTCTTCGGTGTCCTGCTTCTTCAATACATCTCTCAGGTCTAAATCTGTATTATTTAAAGAACTAACGCCATTTAACACTTTTTTGGAGACATACGAGCTAAAACTGAAGCGTGGCATCTTGTTGCTGCTGCTGCTTCGCTTACCTTCTTTGTTTAGGAAGTAACGTTGTCATTAGATACTATTGTTATGTTATAGCGTTACGTATACAGGTAGAAGTGCGGAAAGATGAAAGTGTCGTAGCGAGTGTGTCTAAGTGAGTAAGTATAAGTAAGTAAGTAAGTAAGTAAGTAAGTAAGTAAGTAAGTAAGTAAGTAAGTAAGTAAGTAAGAGTAAGTAAGTAAGTAAGTAAGTAAGTAAGTAAGTAAGTAAGTAAGTAAGTAAGTAAGTAAGTAAGTAAGTAAGTAAGTAAGTAAGTAAGTAAGTAAGTAAGTAAGTAAGTAAGTAAGTAAGTAAGTAAATAGAGGGTTTTCGATTATAAAAAAAAGAAGAGAAGAACATTATGTTCCCTGACGACCGCAAAGAAAAATCTACATAAAATAATACCAGCCACTAAACATGGAAAACATTGTTCACATCTTCACCAATTATAGCATTTTGTAAAATAAAATTATTCTGATTTTTTTCTTTTTTATGCCTAAAAACATACATAAAATATGATGCTTACTGTTTTTTTTAAATTAAATATTTAGGACTCTAAAGTGCGATGGTACTCTAAAGTGCGATGGTCACGCTAAAGTGCGAAGGTCTACGCTAAAGTACGCTGGTGTATCACGCTAAAGTGCGATGGTTGTTTGTTCGCTAAAGTACGGCGGTTTATCACGCTAAAATGCGATGGACCAAAAGGATAGTGTTAAAGGGCTAAACACTTTAAAGATCACGGATGTATAATAAATAGTCTTTTTTCAAAAGCTAATAGGTTAAGGTTTTATAACATATGTGATAGGCTTTATAATTACCGGTAGGCTTAAGTGATTGTTTCTAAATTAAATTAAATGGTGGTTTAGGTATGACAAAAATCTATCTAATTTTATCCTGTATATGATAAAAAAAACAAATTCGGGCGTATCAAATATTTGGATAATTGATGCATGTAGCTTGCCGTTCACACAGTCTATCACTTAATATGTGAATACCTCCCCTGAAAGTCGTCATTGTAAATTACAAAAACAAATCCTTTCTGGTGAAACATTTATTTGTTTAAAACATTCTTAATTTAAATGAGAGAGAAATGCAATGTTCTCCGAGCTTTCTTTTTTTTCGCAGCGAGTACAAATACAGGTTGTATTTTCCTACAATGTACAAACTATTTTTTTTAGTAGACAATTTATGATTTACGCATGAAAACATGTACCTTTATTTTACCGATTTTAATTTTCAATAAAATCGACAATATTTTAACGGGGACCGGAAAGTAAACTGCAACATGAAGAATTCTTTCAATGCATCCGTCACCTTTTAATAGAAACAGGATAAAGGATACTTATGCGAATACCTTTTTATCTGTATAGCAAGATAGTGGACTACAGGACACAAGTCCTACTTCCAGCACCCGAAATGAAAACATATTTGAATCAGCCGACAAAGCACGGTTATGTTTAAATTGAGTAAGTCATGGACATTTGGTTTAAAGTTGTTAATCAAATATTCTACATTCATCTTTCGGCATGTTCATTTATTTGTTTATAAATAAATTTGGTGTTTTTACTGTCTTCTGATTGGTTAAAATTATTAGTTTTATTTTCAATGTTGTCAATTTTGCCGGATGGCGACACGTCCACTCTGACGTTGTGTATTCATACGCCAACATGTATGTACGTTGTTATTGTTAATATAAATAATATAAAAAGTTCTTTGAGCCTTATTTTTGATAGAAATTTATTTATAATGAATGGCAATAATTTATTTTGATTTTATTGAACCATAAAACTAATTTTTGACTCTTCACATTTTACATAATCCGCTTCGCGGATTATTCAATGTGAAGAGTCAAACTAGTTTTATGGTTCAATAAATTCAAAATAGATAATAGCCATTCATTAAGTATAAAAGACTGTTCACGTCATAATCCATATACTTAGGTTTATTACGTCTATACTTTCGCGGACCATTGCACTTTAGCGTGTGTAGGCATCGCACTTTAGCGTAGACCATCGCACTATAGCGTAACTATCGTACTTTAGCGTCCCCTTCGCACTTTAGAGTCCTACAAATATAATGTATTTCAAAAGCATATTTCCCATGATGATGGTTGCATACAATAATTAAAACGAGTACAATGAAACTGATAAAAATATACAAACTTTTAATTACATAGATGTAATGTAAACTGTATAACTTTACAAATATATAGTTCACTTCGAAATTCCCGCAGTATTTCAGACTTAAATAAGTAAACTGACAAACTGTGTAAGTTCAGATATAGATAACGGGGTGAAACCGGGGTCTCTGATTCACACTCCTACCCCTACTCCCTATTCCCTTTCTTACGCCCATTTCCCTCTCCGACTCTCACTTCCCTACCCCTACTCTCACTTGCCTTCCCCTTACTTCCGAACGAAAATCGGTAAATCTGAATAGTATTTTCAGCATACTCCTAATTTTACTCTCCCCCACCCCGACTTCTGCTTCTCTAATCCCGTCGGCATTCCAACCCTTCATTCCTATGTTACCTAAACACTGTCCGCCAACTCCTAGATAATATGTTCATTAGTTTATAGTCTTTATTAGCGAAGTTGTTTAGTTCTGGGATGTTAGAAGACGAGTTTACGGGTGATAAACAAGTAAGTTCTTCTTTAAAAGCATGAACTATTTCATTTGAACTTCATGACAAATCATATTTTCTCTTTTTAATTTTTTATGATCTTCCCATTGCCGATACTAAAAATTATTCTTATTTGCATTTTAAAGACATGTATTTTAATTTCAAAAGTTGTTTCTCACAACAACATATATATTTTTATGGGCTTTGTGAAGCCTTAAAATCTGGAGAAAAAAGTCCATGTCTAAAATTTCTGTATGATACAACAAATTATGTTTTATTAACGATCTATTGATAATGAATGCTTATCTGTAGAATATCATTTTGCTAATATATCAATTAAAGTTTCTATATATCTATAATATGTAACTAATGTTGAACTTTTTTCAATTTCAAATCTCCTTAATATACCCTTTTATTTTTCGATATCGCTTTACTAAAAAAATCACATTTTTTATTCTCGTATTTTCGACATTTTGAAAATCAAATTTTGACTAAGAAATTCTTAAATGCAAACCGTATTTTCTAATTTTGAATTATCTTAAACATTGGAGACATTGGAAGCTTTGCAAAAATAGTTTGAAACACTCATTATTTACAGAAGAAATCAAGACTGCATGAAAATTACAAACGCTTCATTTTTTAACACATTGCCCAAAGATTTGTATAAAATTCTTCGCCTTGGCTATTTATATTAATAAATGGTTTCTTTCTGCAACTCGAAATACGGATAAGCATTAAGGACATTAAAGAGGGTTACTCCAAATATAAAATTAATATAGGAGGACAAAAAAACAAAACAAATATTTTACATTGCAATTTTTATAGATTTAAAACTTCAAATGAATATTAGTAGATGAATTGATGATGGCTTGTGTCATGCAACAGTAAATGCTGCTTGTTATGCAGATCTTACAAAAGCAAAATAAATCTGCGATGCCCTAAGTCATGAACCTGATGTTGTCGTTTGTTGATGTGGTAATATTAAATGTTTCTCGTTTCTCATATAGATTAGACTATTTGAATGTTTTTACACTAGTAATTTTTGGGGCCCTTTATAGCTTATTGTTCGCTGTGAGCCAAGGCTCCGTGTTGAAGACCGTACTTTTTTGGGTGCAAAATACAAACATTTCAGTTTTTTTTAGTTCTTCGACGCTATCAATCAATTTTTTTTTCTCCAACACTCTAACACTATAAGGTATGGGGAAATCTATATACAAAAAAAATCGTTTTTATCATCTGCTTGACTCCATTGCACAATATTTTTTTCTCTCATAAAATTGGGGATCAGAATATCTTTTTTAGGAAATAGACATACCCCCCCCCCTTTTCCTTAATTTGAAGTTAAATGGTTGTTCCCTAAGAACGATGCCCCCTCTGCTCTGGCATATGCATGAATATAATTCCATATGCTTTACATTTGACAAACAGTGATTTTGAAGTTCAACTTTAAATTGTTGAGCTATCTGAAACAAATAAAAAAAACCGCTGAATCGTAAGAAATTATAAAGTTAAACACAACGAATGAGGATCTATCTTTGATTTTTAATCTGAATGTCTACACTTGCAGGAATGAATGTCTGACTAAAAGGTTTCAACTTTTCCGTTCAAAGTTTAGTTGTCACCAAGTTCAATTCTATTCCCATGCAGTTGTCACCAAGTATGGCTTTCCGGTTTTGATTTAAAAGTTGACAATTCTAATAGGGTAGTAGTTCGACTTGACTACCAGTGAGGTAGCTGTCCCGGTCAAACCATGTTTTCAATAATAGAGCAAGTGAGAAAGAAAAGAAGTCTTACTACCGGTTGTGTGAGTATCTAACATTCCCCTTTTCTGAGTTTTAGTACAAAAAAGACTAATTCCAAATATTATACCTGGCATTTTGAGAATATTTGAAAAATATCAAAACTACCTACAAAATATTAAAAGCAATAACTTTCCAAAAACGAAGTAGACAAACCATGATATCCTTATCTAGTTAGTACCTCAAAACGATCGAATTCCAAATATCAGGCATTTAGGGAATATTTGAATACCAAAATCATACTCCTGTGGACATGCACATATCCTTTCACTATGAGTAGAACATTCCTACAAAGAAATTAAAATAGCTTTAGCTCAAAAAGTTGGCGAGAAAGGCCGGACAAATAATGTTTCGATATCCGGACAGATGGACAGACACACGAATGGAGGGAGACCGATCAGACGGACACTGAGGCGTCACTGAGTAATATGCAACTCTACATTTTGTTGCAAGGACATACAAATAATGCCAGTACACCAGTACACACCCATTTTAGATCTTTAATGTCTTTCATCTGCGTTAGATCACTATCTAATAGCATTTGGTGAAATCGGGAAGGAATCAATAAAAAATCTGTAAATATACAAATCGGATCATGAGTTTGATTGAGAAAGGGATAACCGGGACGACAGGAAACGACAGAATGAATGCGAGTACGCTTCTTGAACGATATCTCATTGTTGTTTTGCGTTTTTTTTTTTTTTTAACTTTCTCATTTTGCATAAGAAAATTCCTCCAAGTCAGGAATATGACAGCTTTTACCCATTCGTGTGATGTGTTTGAGCTTTTGGGTATGGACTTTCCCGTTTTGAATTTCCTCAGCGTACGGTATTTTTATGATTTGACTTTTTAAAATCACATGATATCAGAGAATCCGACTTCTGGCTTTTAATCGAGGGTGCTCCAATTAAGAAAGTCTGACTATATATCCAGAATGAGAGACTGAGCCGTTCAGCATTAATTAAACCTACTAATCCTTTGTAAAAAAAACGTCGAGACATAGGTTGCCCCCCCCCCCCCCCCCCCTGAGATAACTTGCTCCCATTTTAAACAAGAGGCCCGTTTAAGAGCCTGAATCGCTCACCTGTATTATATATTTTTTAATTTCACCAAAAGTTTTTCTTCTGTTTTTACGTTTTTAATGTATAATTAAAACAAGTGTGGACACAAACCAGTGTGGATAGTATCCAGTATTCTGAGAGTGGTAATTGGGAAAGGTTAGATAAAATCAATAAACGAAAAGCAAATATGAAACACAACAACTAATGACCACTAAAATTATTGAATGTGGAGTTGTGCAAGCAGGGGTGATATTTATGTACTGCATCCAAACCCAGTCTTTAACACTGGACTGTGGTGTTACAGCACGACATAAGAACAAACATTTATTATTTTTGTAAATAGACTTCTTCTATGTACAAATTTCCTTTAAAGATCAAACACTCCATGGGGTCAATTGACAATTTTGACCATTTGATTTATTTGTAGATCTTACTTATTGTCTTTACAGGCCAATAACTCCTCAATGGGCCAATAAACAGTTGAGTCATTTTGACTGATTTGAACATCTTTGATGATAACAGTTTATCTTTATCTATAATAATATTCAAGATACAAACTAAAAACAGAAAAAAATCCTTTAAATTATCAATTCAGGGGCAATAATCAAAACAAATACTATGTTGTCCGACATGTCTGCAGGTAGATCTTGACCTAATACACGATTTTAATACTGTCAGATTTGCTCTATATGCTTTAGTTTTTAAGATTTAAGCCAAAAACTGCATTTTACCCCTATGTTCTATTTTCAGCTATGGTGGCCATATTTTTTTTTACAAAACTGTTTATTAAACCAAGCTGTATAACTAGATTCTCTAAGAAACATTCAGTATAAGTTTGGTTGCAATTGGTTCAGTAGTTTCAGAGAAGATCATTTAAATAGTTTACACTGGACAATAATGACAACAACAGATAATGAAATGATAAAAGCTAGAGGCTCTAATTAAGAGCTGGTTTCACTCACCTTGGTCTATGTGCATATTTAACAAAGGACACTCCTGTAGATGAAAATAGAATTCTTGAAAAAAATGTGTTCTTTTTTATGCCCCATTTATGGGCATTATGTTTTCTGGTCTGTGTCTGTCTGTTCGTCCGTCCGTCCGTCTGTTTGTCCTGCTTCAGGTTTAAGTTTTTGGTCGAGGTAGTTTTTGATAAAGTTAAAGTCCAATCAACTTGAAACTTAGTACACATGTTCCCTATGCTATGATCTTTCTAAGTTTAATGCCAAATTATAGATTTCCCCCCATTTTCACGGTCCACTGAACATAGAAAATGATAGTGCGGATGGGGCATCCATGTACTGAGGACACATTCTTGTTTATCATGTATTGCTAATCATTTGATCTGATCTTCTCTAGTTTTTTCAAAAAAAGAGAAGAGTGTAAAAAATAATTCATTATTTAAGTGCCTGAGCAATAACTGATATAAACAGTCATCGTCCATGTTGGTTGGCAGGCAGGGTCATTGTACACATTTTTTTTAAGTAGATATTCTAATGACGATTATGGCCATGCATAGTTATATTTGACGTAGTTTATATTAATGGAGATTTTTGTAAAATATTACAAAATTTTATGAAAAATTGTAAAATTTACCATTAAGGGCAATAAGGGGTCAATTTTGGACATGATGACTTAATTGTAGATATTACTTTGCTGACATTATTGCTATTTACAGTTTATCTCAATCTATAATAATATTCAAAATAATAACCAAAATGCTGCAAAATTTCCTTAAAATTAACGATTCAGGGGCAGCAACCCAAACACAGATTGTCTGATTTGTTTCAAAATTTCTAGGCAAATAATCTTAACCTGATATAAATTTTTACCAGTGCTAGACTTGCCCTAAATGCTTTAATTTTATAGATATAAGCCAATAACTGCTATGTTTTATTTTCAGCCATGTCAGGCATTCCGGTTTGGCAGACAGGGCCATTGATAAATATTAAAGTGGATTTCCTCACAATAAGTGTGGCCAATCTAAGCAAAAAGCATGACATGAAAGAACTCTGTTGATTATAAGGGAAATTAATTGAACCATTTGTTTAATAATTAAAATGTGTACAAAACCATGTGGACAAACTTTCAGACTGATTGTTATGAAGAATTTCTTAGCATGCATCACCAACACAAACCGAAATTTCCATTTTCATCTTTAAAATTTTATTTGCAACATGAAAGAATGTTAAGGCCTACTATAAACTTAGAAAGGATTTTATGAATTTGTCTCCTGGAATAAAATCTTGTGTTCATATTTTTGATCATACCCTTAAACCCATTCTGTTATATAATTCAGAGGTATGGGGAGGTTATAATGTCTCTTGTAATAAATTACAGTCTTCCTTATTTAATCTTGAAAATGTTTTTAAAAATCTTAAGTGTGAGAATCTCCATCTTAAATTTTCTAAATTTATACTTGGTGTACACAAAAGGAGTGTCAATTTTGCTGTATTATCAGAACTGGGACGTTTCCCCTTACATTATGATATTGTAAAGTCAATTGTAAAATACTGGTATAGATTTGAAAATCTTACAACTGAATTCAGGCTATTGAAAGATGCTTATAAATGCAGCCAAGAGCTTCACAAATCTAACATAACTTCTTGGTTCTCATTTGGTAAAAAAGTATTAGAAGTTTTTGAAATCACACAAGAAGTAAAACATTTCGGACAATATAAATTTTTGAACATATCTAGTAAATTAATTCACACTAAATATATTAGCAATTGGTATGCCAGCCAAAATAAAGCTTCTGATGGAAAACTGTTTAATTATGTGAAATTTAAGCAAAATTTTGGTTATGAAAATTATCTTTCTTTAATTAAGAACTTTGATTTTAGAAGATCTATATGCAAATTACGTATTTCTGCTCATAAGCTTCAAATTGAAGTTGGTCGTTTTTCAAATATTCCACGAAATAAAAGAATTTGCAAAAAATGCTCCTCTGGCTGTGTTGAAGATGAAATCCATTTTTTAACTAACTGTGAAAATTTTAAATCGGATAGAGATGCTCTCTTTGACTTTGTTTGCCAAAGAATTCCGAATTTTTCTATACTTGATAATCAGCATAAATTTATTTATTTATTAAACTGTGAAGACAATCAGGTCCTTAATGCTGTTGGTAAATTTATTAAAGTGAATATGAGTTAGTAATTGTATTGTAACTGTATGTAAAAAATTGTTTGTATCTATGTATCTATGCAAATCAATATTCTTTTGCCTTATTCATGTATGCTCTGTATGCCCCTTGTGGGCCCTTAATTGGAAATAAAATATGTTCTGTTCTGTTCTATATCAGCATGCTTGGAATAAGTGATAATGTCAACACTTTAGTCATCTTATATTATACAGTACAGTTCTACATGGGTTATGGGGAGGAGGGGGTATCATGATCTAAAACACAAATCACATGAAAAAGTGCAAATGTTCATGAAAAGATCTTCCCTGTTTCAATTTTTAATTTTATTCAATATAATATTATCAGACTGACTCTTTCAGCTTTAACTGTCCCTCATGCATGTGATATTTTGTCAACATATTGTATTTTCAGCTTTCTAAATATTTGCTATTAAGATGGCTTAAAACCATTATTCACTTGTTTTAAGGGTCTTCATAATTATGATATCTCTCTAAATTTCTCCACTGTTAACATGTCATAAGGCTTGTTATGTTGATCATTGCAAAAATGTATGTAATTATATAAAACAGAACTCAAAATGTTGTGAAGAAATGGTTTAATGCACACAAATTGTTATACACCTACAATATTACATATTTAAATATATTAAAATCTAAAAATATCTGCAATAACAATACAAACATTCAGCTCTCAATTAATTTTAGAAACTTTCCTATCAATCATAATTCTTGAATGTAAACACTATTCCACTAAAATACTACTAATGGGATGATTTGGTTGGCAATTCTTTTGAAGTTTATAATTGTGTCCAATTTTTATACCCTTTTAGTTTGTTAATAAATTAATATTCTATTATTTTGGAGTATAATTTTTCTACTTGAACTCATGTTGCAACATAAATATAAAGAAATCAATAAATTTAAGTTTTTGTCTATTAAATCTTGTAGATATAATAAAGGTTTATTAATAAAAACCATGAATAGTTTACGACCAATATTAGTGTCATTCATATTTAAATAACCAAGCAAATACATGTACCCTTTAATGTAATGAAAATAAATTATAACATATTCAATAGCAACATTGATTCATAAAACATCAGATTTTTATTTTAGATAAACATTTCAAATGCTTTTACAACACAGCAACAAAGTTGGCAATTGTTTTAACATATAAATTTAGCAAATACAGTAACTGATCCATAAATTTTTCTAAGAGGGACTCACTGACTGCCCTAAGAGGGCGCCCACTCCAGTCATGACTTCGTGATTTCCTATATAAATAACCAAATTTTCACCACAAAAGCTGGGTCCCTCTGGATTTGTCTATGAAACAGCATGACATGATTCTTTTTTTTAAATGCACAATGATATCATCCTTATTCCTTTAGATTTTGAAGCAAAAGAACCAATATTGAAGGGATTTATGGAATGCTATTGATAACTACAATGTAAAATCCTACATGTTCAATTCATTGAATAAATAAAATCATTGGTTGCAATGAATTACATTGATTTCCAAGTTAAATAAAAACCCATAATTTCACATGTGAAATAAGCGTGGTTATTTCACTCTCTGACATCATGCAACAATAGGTGTTGTTAAGACGTGGATTACGGCGGATCAAAACAAATTGTGAATGCGTAGAAAAAAGATATAGTTCCTTACATGTTTTACATTAATTTCTTTTAAAAAAAAACCATTTGCCAATGTAATTAAAAAGAATAACTAATTAAAGAATTCAATTATCGAAAAATATTCAACGAGTGACCGAACAACACTGATAATTAACTCATGCGCTAGGCACATTCGTGAATTAATGTGTTGTTCGGTCACTCGTTGAATATTTTTCTCAATTTGAATTCTTCGATTAGTTATTCTATAACTATTTACAAGGCACAAACAAAGGACCAAGCTAAGAAGGCATTGAACATGAATACTTCAATAATTACAGGCTTTTTCCCTGAATGTTTTAAATAACTTTTAATATGATAGTCTTGGCAGTCATTGGACCCTTTTTCCCCAATAATTAATTAGATGCAAGCATTTCATATCTCTTTAATTGAAAATTATTTTATTTCATTCATATCATCTATTCACCTTTATAAAAGAAACAAAGTATCAATTAACTTCTTAGATGACTTAATCTTTTCTATTGTATCTTTATGTAATTCTTATCTTGGCATTCTTTTGAGGCCATATATCACCTTAACAAAAATTCAACTGCTAAAATTTAAAAATTTATTTCAAGAGAATTTTCTAATTTTCCAGAATTTGACCAAAAATTGTTCTTGTTTGCATTGATAAGCAAATTTGAATAAGTATGAATGGACTAAACTGTTATGACAGAAATTGGATAAAAGTCAAATCCTGTTGACATGGAAAATAAACATTCATGGAAGGATAACAACATTGTCATTGATATAGTATAATATCTCAGAAAACTAAGAATTGGCACATTGAGCTTACTTTACTTAGAATTTTGAAGTTGATCCCATGATAACAAAACAAAATTTTTGTTACGGATAAAAGCTACAAAAAATTATAAATTGCATTCCAAATATTGACCATTATACAAAAAGTAACAGAATAAATTACATTTTTTTACTATGCAAAGAGCATTACAATATAAGTATCCTTTTCCCATCTGAGCATTTCTTTCAGAATCCCTTATTCTTTTTTACTGCTGGTTTCCCCTGCTGTTTGCTGTAAAATGATAGACAAAGAATATATATTATATCCAGTTTGTTGTTTAAATGCTGAAACATCTTTATATTTAATGATACTAAATTATGACTTCTTGCAATGTTTCACTTTAAAGTATCAATTCTTCAACTATTTATATTTATATGATCTTCATGATAATGCATTGATTAAATTTTGTTTTAGAAATTGTTTGTCCCAAGCATTCCTGATAAAGGTTTTTCTTGTAACATGTGTAGTGGGGAAGCAAGTTTGTAAATATAAATATATTTTACTACCACTGGGTCCCTACTGCTGCTGATCAAATGTCAACCATCAATGGTCCATTAATATAACCATTTACATTGTTTCTAGCATGGTAGAATAGGGGCAATACGGTAAAATAGGGGCAATAAAAACTTATAAGTGAGAAAACAGTTATATGATCAAGTTTATCAACTTAAAATAAAGTTTACCCTGTAATTTTCTGTTTGTAAGTGCTACATATTTACATGTGTACAAGAGACAACAACCCACCAAAGAGCAGAAAACAATGTTAACGTACCTGTAATTTTGTGTGTTCCTTCATCAATCTGTCATATTCTCTATTTGTGCCTTCTGCTTGTTTGCGTACAGCTTCTAAATCACTTACTGCTTTCTTTAAATCTGAAAATTAAAACAAGCAAATGACACTAGATTTTAATGCCGAAATGATAAATTTGTAAATATATGCATCCTTTTTAAGTTTAAAGTCTAAATCCTATTGTTACTTTGGAGATCTGCCACCTAACAATTAGAAAGTATTCAAATTCAACTGCGTCAAGAATAGAATTTTATTCACAACTTTACAGTTTTCACAAGACCCACCATTTTTTTTATTTGTTTATTTAAATTAATTTAATCATTGATGTCATCTGAAGATCTGATGATGATCTGTCTTTTATTTTTTAAGTTTATAGGTAGACTTACCCATTTTAGTCTTCACGAGGTCCTCCTTAGTTTTATCTAGTTGTTGAGCTACACTCTTTTCTTCTGTAACATCACCATCCTCTTTTTTCTATTGAAGATATAAATAACAACTATAATCACAGATAGCATAATTTAGATTACTGTGTGAACTAAACAATACAATCATAATAGAAACTGAAGCAACCAATCTCGAGGTCAAAATAATAAAAAAAAAAAAAGTCTGTGAAACTGTTGCATTGTCTTTATCAACTAAACAATGTGACATCATACATGTATGTATTATCACGATGTCAAACATAAACACTAGGCGTATGTTTACCTTTCGTTCACTTCAGAATGGTTTCAACGTTGACAAAAAAATATTTTGAGGCTCAAAATGTGACTTTCATATTTATTTTGTGAGAAATTACATACAAAAAAAATCAGAATTCAAAATGGTGGCTTTTTTAGTTACTGACTGGTAGAAAGTGGAATTACCCCTTCAAAATGTTTGTCAATGTACAATGAAAATTATCGTCACAAACGAATTGCATCAGAATTTTGATTTACTTTTATCAGAGCTTGTGCTTCACAATGATCTACTTCTGACTTATGGTGCTTTATTGGAAAAATCGATTCTGACTTACCTTATTAGAAGTATTATCAGCCTGGTCTAGTAATCTCTGTGCTGCAGCACTGGCCTGTTTAGCTTGTTTCTGACTGGCTTCACATTCTGCTTCTAAAAGAGCTTGTTTTGCTGTCTGTGTTATTAGACGTTTTAATATACTGAAAAATATAATTTACAAATGTATTAATCAATGTTAATATATTGGATGAATTCTTTTACTTTCATTTCCAAAATTATGGATAAAGTTCTTATTTTTGTGTACAGTATTCATGGATAACTATATATGAACTTCACTTTCAGTGTTCAGAAAGTAAGGAATATCTGCAAAATGTACAAAAAAATATTTAAGTATCCTGATAAAGGACAACCACAGAAGAACTATTAATTTACTATTTCAGAAGTTTTAACATTTTTGGTATTGTAAATTCCTGATGATAAGGAACCAATTTTTCTCTTTTTCACTTATTCAGCAGTACACCTAAGCATATTGTATTTGTGTTTGTCTTTTTAAGTATTAAGGATTTTCAGTACTCATTGTCGTGTTTACAATCAGATGCCATGTAATTGAAATCTGTGACAGAAGGTGATGAGTGTGGATCCATATATTTCATATTTACAATATTGAATGTCCAGTAAAATTTAATATTTTTTTTAAAAGCAAACAAAATGTTGTGACTGGTAAAGAACTTTCATTGAGTTTTTACCACTGGTGTGACATATCAATCATTCTAGTGTACAGACAATAAAAAGTACCCACTCATTTTATTTTGAAGTAACAAATTCTACAGACAAGATACAAATTCAACATATGAATTATACATACAACCACATGAAAAGAGCAAATCCAGAAATGTAGAAGTTTCTTTGAGCACGGAACAGTTTAACTTGTGCTGCTAGTTCTGATTCTCTGTTATTCTTTAAATCCACCTCTTCCAAAGCATCATTATATTTTCTCATTTCTCTGATGGACTCTGAAAAAACATATTTGAACTTCATCATAATGAATTCAACCGTATTAGTTTCACTGGTAAAATAATATAAGTTTTTAATAAGTGTTTTATTGTTTATTTCATTATCTTAATGCCAATATGTTTTAGCATTACACATTCTTAACTTGACAAAGTTTGTGTTTTTGTTATTATTGAGAAGTTTATTTCAATTTTCAAAACTTTGCTTTAAAAAAAATATCTCAGTGAGTGGTGATAGAATCAACCAGAACATTCACTGGCATACCAATAATCCATTCAATTAGGGGGGAAAAGATTGTTGTTCAGTGAACAAGATCAATTCTCAAAGGAATTAGTACACCTGAAATAGAAAATATTTGGTCAATCCATCTAATAACATGGATGCACATCAGATCATTTGTACAAAAGGTTACCTACCTAGAAATACTAATGACAGTATTGCTATTAATACATTGAAGTAGATATGGGAATAAGACTCTATCTTTTTTATTAAGTTGGAACGAAAAATCTTCTGCCATCTACAAAACAAAGCAACTGTTAGCATGAAGTTTAAAACTATCTTTTAATCTTAAATTCATACAAATTGTCTTTTTTCAGACACAATTTCAAACAGTTTGTACTTCCTATGTTTTATATTAATTGACTCATCAGTGGCAAATAATTCATTCATATGCAGAAAAAGCATCTATTAACTATATAGCAATGATCCTTTTCAATTACAGGTATTGCCATTTAAATTTCTTACTGTGAACTGAACATTTTATTTGTGCTTTTGAAGAACTCTTTCTTTATAAATACATGTATTTTTAATAAATGATATATGATAAATTCCCTAAAGGTATAAAACATGCTAGCCAACCTTAATTTCATGTTAAATGGCGAAGCAATCTACAGTCTGAAGATCTACCAAGTTATACTGTTGTTCTTAATACAAACCATATTATTTCAAAAGCTGTTTTAAAATTGTTTACTTTATTCTCTACATCACAGATAGATTGAATAATTTATAACCATGATAACAGAGGCCAAAAGAACCATGTGCCTCTATTCTGTGAAATTCTGTTATTGAATTTGTAGAAGCCTTTTTTCATAATATTAAACATAAATTTTGTTACATCTTAAGATCTAAACACTAACATTTAAACTAATTTTTCATTTGTTGAATTGAAAACTAAATCAGGTTAATAGTTGTTTTGCATTTCAAAATAAAATTCTGACACAAATAACCTGAAAAAGACGAAAGATGGAATATCATATGATATATGTGTATACTCAAGATATTGGATGTAAAAGAAAAAACTTCCTTTGAAACTATATACATGTATATATATTTCCAGTATCAATAATTGTTATCAACAAATTTCTCAAATGAATACATTTTATTCTAAACAAATAATTATGTAAGAAATATCCCCCCCCCCCCCCATAATATGAATAGCTTGGCCGGGCCTAAACACAATGTGACAGTATAAGTTAAGTGAGAGATTTTTAACACTATACATCTGTACACATGAATGTATACATAACTTAGCTATAGCTAACATTGTCATCAAAATGGGCAAAAACTGTGCATCAGGAAATACTTCACATTAAGCTGTTTATTTTAAGAGGGCTCTTAATAATATGTTTCTCAACATATTCTTTTATTTCATTACTGTCCACATTGTATAGATTGAATGCTAAAATCCCCATATACATAAAATACTACTGTGGATTCATTTATTTCGTGGGTATCAATTTTCGTGGATTGAGAAAAACTAACACTTTGATGTTAAATTTTGTGTTTTTCTTAAAGTCTGCATACAGGTCTATGGAAATTTTGTAGTTTGTTGAACATTAAAATTTGTAGTTCCCCTGTACCCACAACATCCAAGAACATTGGTATCCAACTAATAATTTAAGAAATAAATAATCATGATAATGTATCCACAGTAATTAAAATTGAACAATTTTGAGAAAATTTGTTGACAACTTAGTTTACATTGTATATATGTACATGGCAAATATCGTGAATATATATCCCAACCTACCTGGATGGTGGGATAAAAGGGATTAAAAGGATAGCTGAGAGGAAGATCTCCAGATACAGGAATAAAGCTATGAAAGTCCAAAGCATTTTAGGATGTGGTTTGCCTGAAATAGACCATCATGTGATCAGGGTACTAGATATTCTACACCAGCATGTGGTCAAAGTACTAAATATCCTATATAATTGGATATTATTTATGTGTAATATTGAGTAAAGAAAATCAGGTCATCTATGTATCTATGTAAAAATAAACGGAATTTTAAAACAAGAAAACCTAGATGCATTGATATCCCACTCGCCAAAAGAGTTTAGAAAGATATTTATTGATATGGAATTGCAAAAACATTCTGATATTTGTATATTTTCTAATTTTTATAACAATAGGCCATCTGTCAAGTCATGCTTAAATAATTTGACATGATACTCCCTTAAATTTAAAGATTACTCCCAAACTAAATATTGAAAAGTATTTTTTATCAAGTAATACATCTTTTCTTTTAGAAAATAAAAAATAAAATTAGTGCAAATTTCACAGACATTCTAAAAAACCTCTAAATATTGAATGCATTAGAAGTCGTTTTGGGGCCATGATTTGTTCACATTATCTAATGTGATTATTACACAATTTTCAAAAAAGTTGCATGAAACAATTTCTTCATAAATGTCAAATTTTACATAAACCTGTATTACACTAACTTTCTATACTTTATATTACTACAATGGAATATTATTGCCCATGATACCATACAAAATATAATGCTTTTAATATGCAGGTTCCAAAATGCAGAGGAAATAACTTTCTCCCCATGCTTAATAGGTTTGTAAGAACTGTAAATTCAGAAATTATTGCAATTTGTTTAATTTTTGTGATTGAGAAAATCCTGTTTAATTCATACAAAGAATTTTAAAATGTGAGTTTGAATTATTGCGATTATAACTCAGACTCATTTTTCACAATAATAAGAACATCACAATAATTTCTGAATTTACAGTATCAAAATCACTTAGGCCACAATGAAAATAATATGTCCAGGTTTTCATCCATATCTTTTTTTTAAATTGAAAAGAGATGGCATTTCAATTTTACTGTTTAAGTCATGTTAATTCATTAATTATGGTAATGAATTGGTTCCATGTTGAAATGGAAATTGATAAAAAAAAAAAAAAGAAGAAAAAAAAGGAATATATACAAATATTTTGAGAGGATTTTGGATGAAAATCTTGAAGTACTTTAATTTCATTATGGCCTTGAAAATCCAAATGCATGAGATTAAAGGTGTACAATCAGTATCCTGTTTTATACATTTGACATTGTTTGATTTGCACTTTCTTACTCAAATCAGAATTGTGGATACATGAACCAATATATGATGACAGTTGTTTTATATAGATATATACACCTTTAATTAGATTAATGTCTGTGTAAATGATAATTCATGAACATGATGCAATGTTAGTTATCTAATTTTGCTTAAAGCATCATTGACTCCTTTAAAACTAATGTGGTTTTCAATGAGTTTCTACAGTATATTTTTTAATAATTTTAAATTGATTTTTAATAAAATCAAGAATGGAAATGGGGAATATGTCAAAGAGGACAACAACCAAACCAAAGAGTAAAAAAACAAACAGCCAATGGTTCTTCAACACAGCAACAGATTAATTTTTACCAGATTAAAAGGCCACATGGGTTTTGTAGAAGTCAATATGTACAGTAGCTGCCACTAATGAATGCTGTAAAGATCAGTGCTTACCTAGATGGAGAAATATATGGTATCAATAAAATTACCGATACAAATATTTCAAGATACATAAACCCCGAAATGGAAGTCCATATTATACCAGTCATTGTTAAATCTGTACAGGAAGAAAACTAAAGGTCATAATGCAGGACAATAATAATCCATTTCATTCATTGTTAGAAATTATTTGTACCAAATTCTTTCACAAGAGTGCTACTAAAAAAATGCATAGGACATGATTTGTGTTTAAATTTCAGATAATAAGCCAAATTATATAATAGCTGCACATTTATATTAATTACTATAATTACTAGAAAATATTTTTCATGTTCATACATGTACATGTCATATAATTGCTGCATATTTATTAATTACTATAATACTAGAAAAACAGTTTTGAGTTCAAATACAATATTTTAAAAAAGCTCAATTATTTTCTTTTTAAAGCTATTCTATAATGAAAAAAATTGTAGTACAATATTAATTTCCAACTCATAAATTATAAATAAATGCACTCTATCAAATCTAAAAGATGATTATAATGATGTCAAATTTTCATGACATGTTTATTGTTCTGATCTCAAAATTTCTGTACATAGAAAACAACTAGAAAATCAACAAATGTTTTTTAAACAACTTAACAAGTTGCCTTTTTTTAATTTTGGTATTTGACAGCCTATAGCTCATTTTAGCTAGCATGGCTAGATTGACAAATAACTATGCACAATTCTTTTTCTTTTTAATAAAGCTTAGTTTGAGATATTCATATCATGAAAAAATTACAAAATGGTTTTATATATGACTGTATGGAAAAGTTAAGCAAATACCATTCAAAAGTGAATTTTCTTGAGAATAGCATTTTGCATGCAAACTGAACTTTTTGCATGTGAAAGCTACGGAATACACATCTGACACTCTTACCTTTGTGCTGATACAAATGGTAACATAAGTATAACAGCTATTGTTATTTCAACATATAGATACCCAGCTATACCTGACCACAGTATTCCAACCATGGCTGTAATAAAACTATTTCTTTTTTACAATTGTATATATACATATATACATATATATAACTGATTTTATTAGCTGAACATCTGAAACATCATGAACATAAACAATAAATGTCGTTATTTTTAATTATATATGTTGTATAATTGTTTAGCGGAAGTTTTTTCCCTTTCTAACATGTGTTTACAGATTTGATTTTTGGTGTTTTAACGCCACTTTTGAGCACCACATTTAGGCTACTTCGTGGCAGCCATTTTTCATTAGTGGAGGAAGCCAGAGTGCCTAGAGAAAACCATTGACCTGCAATAGGAAAACTGACAATCCTACTCAATTAAGATTGGAGTCCAGGGCACCCGAAAGAGCAGGGTTCAAGCTCACAACCTCAGTGTCGAATGGCTAGTGATTACAGTAGTAACAACTTAGACCACTCGGTCACCAAGGCCCCTGTATGTTTACTGTAATCAGCATGATCAGTGTATCCGTAACTCTGTCTGACCAACTTATTGTCTGACAAAATTTCATTTATTCACATAGAAATTTTTAGTTTTTTCTAGTTGAAAATATAGAAGAAAAGGTCAAATTTCTTTTTCGGTCAGTCAAACTTTAATACAGTTTGGAACAGACTGTGCAATTGTGTCATGTATGCAGACATAGTCATGATAGTTTATAATATTAAAATTATCAAAAAGTGTAACCAATCTGATTATAAAGGGCATATGATTCAGTTTTGATCCCATTTTGAAATTTTGATGAAAAATTGCATATAGGCTATTTTTAACCTGATTAAATCAAATATGTAATAAAATATATATACCTTCATGTGCTACTTTTTGAGTAAAATGAGGTTGAAATTTCAGATATTAGCACAAAATTCAGATTTGTGGACGTATTTTTCCTTTTGAACATGTTGAAAGAAATCCATAACTTTTTTTATTTTAAAAGATAAACACAAGCTGTTTTTTGTTAAATTATCTGTAAGTTCTGTTTTATATAAATGTTCTTTATATTAATGCATTTATATTATACAAATAACACATACAAAATGACATATTTATCAAATATTCATGAATGTAGAAAAAAACTCAGTTTTTGCTGTATATTTATCAAATTTAAAAAATTTGCAATATTGACACTCTCTTGAAATTGGTAAAAATAATCTTCATTTGTAAGGAAACCAAATGTCTTTTAACAAAAGAGGTGTCCATGAACTCGTTTTCAAATTAAATCAGTTTGAATGATGAAAATCAGTCAAAAAATGCATCTTTTCTATGATATGTCAGTCTGATGTCGCAAAAATAACATTTCACATTTAACCTCCCTGTTATACACCTTATCACTAATCCTGGCTGACCCGGCCGCTTGAACTTTTGAAGCATACAACAATCACTTTTCCATTGTGGCATCAGATATTTTGTTTTATGACGTCAAAATTTTACGGCAACCTGTGTGATTTTCAGTAATGACAGACAAATAGCGATAAGGTGTATTTTATCATATGCCCTTAAACAAGCAATTTTATTAACAAGAATATATGAGGGTGGTAAAGGGTTATTTTCGTGCAACGTGATCGCCGTTTTTTATTTCACGTTCAACGTGTTTTTACTTTTTTATTTGACGTTCAGTCGTGCAAGACGGGTGCCTCGTTCAACGTGTTCTGCTTATTTAATTTTACGTGCATCGTGATTTTCAAAGTCTTATTTTGCGTGCTCGGTATTTTTCAAATAAAATTCAAACACTTGGCAGGGATCTTCAAGAAATACTTTTTTAAACGCCGTAAACCAATTATAACATTAATGTGTATACTAAATTGGGAAAATCAAGTAAAACAAAGAGTTAATATATACAAGAAGACAGTGATTCAGTCATAAAAGGTTCACATAAAAGTATTTATTTTTCGTGCAACGTTCATTACAGAAATTATTTCACGTTTTTCTCGTGCAAGCTACCCCCCTTTACCACCCTCATATATGTATATGAACATGATGAATGCTGTTATAAATTTTTTTTAATGAAAGGGGTCTACGTGAATGGTGGCAAACCAAGTTTCAGATTGGAGAATCTACATTCAAAAGTAAGACCATTTCGTGAAGGAGAAAAATAGATTAAATTTTGAATGAATGTCGAAAAGAGGTTTTGCCTTCCTGTTTCATATTGGCTTATTGACTTTTTCTAATGTGTACCGACCTGTTGATTTTTCAGTTTCCCTATGTACTTTTTGTGTTTCTAGGTTTATTTCACGATGACTCTAAACACAAACCTTTACTATATCTTAAATTATGAAGATAAAAAAAGTTGCAATATTCTCGAAAGTGACCTTCTTAGTCATTAAATGTCTTGTAAGCTATCGTTAATATCAGTTGCTAAAAACGATAATTTGACTAAGATCGATGACAATTCATAATCTCGGCAAGGATTTGTAAGCGAGATTTAAACGTTGTTATAGAAACACAAACATCATGGCGTAAAATTTGTAATCTGCATTATTTTCTGTTAGTTTGAGGATGTCTCACAGGTTTGTTTATCCACTTAATTCTTAATTCTATGAATATTTGAATTTTACAAGTCAGTAATTGCTTTGAAATACCAAAGCATCGCATGTTTTACCATTGGCAAGGGTTTTGATTGCACTTAATTAATTTTTCAAGTTGATCATAAAAACATTTGTCTGTTTGTTGATAAAATGTTGGGACCTCTCAAGTAAAAGAACTCTTGAAAGCCATGCAAATTGCTTGTTTCTTGTACTCCTATAATTTTTAATTTTGGAAGTAACACATCTTCTGACGTGGGTGATATTTAATGTCAACGTTTTTATAGTCGCCGTCAGCTGAAATTCGTAGTGGTTATCGGTAAAAATAATCTAAACTATCAAATGGGTTCACTCGAGATATAGTTTTTCACATTCCATTCATAAATCACAAAAAGAAAAACCACTACCATGACTACTGACCTACCTTTTAAGTGATCACACTGTAATAATCCTGACCTTCACATTTTCCAGAATGTTTTCTATTGTAATTCCGCCATCTTCGTTTCTATGAGGATCATTTGTTTACATATGACATTCGTCACTTGGCTCAATATCTTTAATTGTTTTTACATAGGCGGTAATGGTAACGTTTTTTCCTGTAGCTCAGTCCATATTGTAAACTTGGATATGTATGATAGCTCGTTACGAAGCTGTGACATTTTCACATATGTGGTTAAATTTTTCGGGGTACGAAGTGAGATTACATGTACTTTTTCCGTAAATTAGCAAACCCCGAACATCCTTTTGTGATGCGGCTCCTTGTGGTAAAATATCCCCTTTTTAACACAATAAGTTCTTTGAAAATTTAATACTTTGAACACATTCAATAGCTCCATAGTTTTTACACATTTATTTCTATGTTCCTCTACTTTCCTTATCACCACAAATAATTAAGTTCAGTCATTTGTTAAAAATAGAAACATGTCCATTACCAATATTACTACACAGAGATTTTTTCTTTACACGTGACTTTTGTCAAATACACCTTATCGCTTTTTGTCGGTATCAGGTCCGTTTGCACCCAATACACTTTCGCATCTCACATTTTCGCTAAATTTATTCTTCTTGTCGCTAATTAATTTAGTGAGACCTCTGAATATTTAAGTGCTGTATTTTTTCTTTAGAATGGTGCATGATAGGATGAGCCTAAGGAGGGTCGCGGGTACAAATGTATTTATAAGATTTTCAGAAAAAAATGAAACATTTAATTTTCTTTACAAATTTTATTAAATATCTTAAGTAGTTGTTACTTTATCATATGGTTCAAAAATTATTCCAAAAAATCAATTCCTGTTGGCCCAAGGCGACTTTTAAAATGTAGTTATCATTGAAAAAGCTCCAAATTATCTCCTTTTTGGTGCAAAAATGCCATTTTTTGGCATTAAAAATGAAATATCTTTTTTAACTCATCGGTGACCTATATTTTTTATTGTTGTTTTCGAATAAGCTGTACATAAACTAAATAATTGTAAAATTTAAGGCATTTCTGTAATTTAGTTCTTTTTTTATTTCGATATTACCGCTATTTCTCCTATTAGTTCAACAGAAAAAAAGGACATTTACAAAAATGTATGTTTCTTTCGAAGGCATTGTGAGCGTAAATGAATGTGACCCCAAAATATAGCGAAATCCTATATTAAATAAAAAAATTGATTTAGACCCGCTAGCCCCCTTAAACTTAAGTTCTTTACTGTTGATATTTATGATGTTTGTTTTGAATAATTGTAAGAATGTATGATATAAGGACAAATAAAATATATGAAATATATGATATAAGGACGAATAAAATATATGAAACTAACGCAATAAATAAATGCCCTGGATTGCAATTGATTTAAGATGTATTCAACAACCACACAAAAAAAAAACGATGTCAGAATCTCACTTTATTCATAAACAAAATATTTCAAGCCATACACTATCCAAAACATGATTAAGATTTTATAAACACATACAGAACGTTGTCATAATCTCACTTTATTTAGAAACATTAAGAATTATTCAACACAAAATTGAAATACTTGTTGCCAGAATCACAGAATCACACTTTAATTAAAACAATGATTTTTTTTTTTCATACATGTAGCAATAAACTTACCATGATACAAAAAAAAACTTGTCAGAATCTCAAATTATTAAGAAGCAATGACATATATATTTATATCAATACACCTTCCAAAACTCAGTAAAATTGGGCGTGAACAGACTGGGTGCAAACATGTGGGGTGCGAAAGTGAAAGGGGGCGCATGTGAATTGGTGCGAATGTGATTGGGTGCGAACGGACCCGGATTCCTATTTGTCCACCATTACTAGACGTCTCAAAAGTTGTCATAATAGAAAAATTTTGAAGCTACAATGGAAAAGGGATTGTTGTATGACGTTGAAAATTAAAGTGGGACAGATTCCCGGGTCAAGTGGGAATAGCAGTATTTAGATGTATTGTTCCAGGACTGCAGACCTTAACTTTACTGAGGATTAACAACGTTACATGTGATCAATCATAAACATTTTTATTTGTACCATTACTGCGCCATTAGCAGATGAATTTTTTTTATTGTATTGAAAGATTGGCCATGTTGGCACAAGACTTGATTATTCTGATATATATTAAGTACAGTGAAACCTGGGTAAACCGAACCCCGATAAAACCGAATTTCAGTTGAAACCGAACAATGTTCAAAGTCCCACAAAATTTCCCTATCAATTAACGTTAATTTAACCTGAAAAAAACGAACCCTGTCAACACCGAATTCCGAACGCTTTTTGAAGGCTCGTTAGTAAATTTGTATCTAAAAATTACCTGTCAAAATCGATCAATACCAATAAAAACAATAAACATTATTAATTATTTGCATGATTTAATTAAACAAACACGGAATGGCAGAGTATCCCCGAAGGTATTTGAGGTTTAATGAACTTGTGAGTTGTTATTACAAACTAATTAGCATGTCTGTGTTCATGTATAAAGTGATTTTTTTGTAAAGATACGTTAAACTGGTCAGCTACCCCATCGATCAAAAACAAAAATGTAGCAAAACGTCTATCTTCATCTTCTTTTATTTTTACATTTACATCTAAATCAACACAAGAATAAACTGTTGTCTATTGTGTCACCTATTATCCCTGGTTAGTAAATGCCAAAATTATTTTGGTGTCGACTTCCGTTTACCTCTATAATCTGAACACCTGTGAAAACCGAACAAAACGCAAAGTCCTGAGGGTGTTCGGTTTGGACAGGTTTCACTGTATATTAAATTGTTCCAGGAATTAAGATTTTATAAATGTCACTATGAACATGATGAATAACTGTCAAAACATGTCTATTTAATATAACAGGTCTGACTGTGTAACCTGTAAAGGGTTCATAGAATTCTAATTAAATTTATACCTTAAAGCACTGAAATAAGATTCTATGTCAGCTTAGACATACTGAGATCTGAACTGTTGGTTGACAGGTAATTACACTTATATATATATATATATATATATATATATATATATATATATATATGTACAAGCAATGTTATGTAGACTGTGTATTTTTTCTTTTTCTTTCTTAGCACCTACAACAAACAATGGGGAGAGGGACAATCAGCCTTGCAGGATCTCCTGCAACAGGAAATCCCAGAAGAGCCACCAAAACCAGAAAAGGTTTGTACTACATATCATCCTAACATTCATATTGCATAAACAGAAACTGTAATACATAAATAAACCAACTAATTGAGGTGGGTGAATTTTTTTGTGTGTGATTTTTCAAAGCTGAAAAAAAGTAATTCAATGTATGTTAAACTTGTATCTTTCCTCATGTTCCTTGAATGTAAATTATATCATTTTGAAAATCATGAAATTAAATCATGCATTTGGTTAGAAAGTATTTATATTTTCCAAATAAATCCATACAAATAGGAAAATAAAAAGTTGAATATTTTTCTATATTTTATATACCATGTATACAGTTTATTGGTACAATTTTGGAGGAAGGCAATATTTTAGTCCTAAACAACATACAGTCACAGTCATAATGCATTTTCTTGTTATCAGACCTTGTATGCTATGTTGACCTTTGACTTGTTTACCACTTTTGATGACATACTCTATTAAAAAAAATATTACAAGTTAGTTATACAATGCATATTACAATTTTATTTTAGGATCGTTTGGCAGCATTCCAGTTGCTAGCCACCATGTATATAAAATATATACAAATATTCCGTAAATTAGAGCAGTCATATGATCAGATTGTCCACCCACAGAAAAGAAGAGTTTTACGTCATGTTCTGGATGGAGCTATGGGGAGAATTTTAGAACTGAAACATGAAATGGTCAACCTTGAGTTCTCAGAATACCACTACTTTGATGATGTCTTATCAGATTTAAAGTTGACACCAGTATGTACAACTATCTCATAAATGGTTAAAAAGATAAATAAAGATCCAAATAGATATAAGAAGATGTGGTATCATTGCCCATGAGAAAACTCTTCATCCAAGTCACAATTCATTAAAGTAAACCATTAAAGGTGACTGGTAAAAGTACGGTCTTCAACACAGAGCCATGGCTCACACTGAACAGCAAGCGATAAACAGCCTGAAAAATTACTAGTGTAAAATCATTCAAACTGGAAAACCAACAGACTGATCTATATGAATAAGGAGAAACACTTATGAATCACACCAACAAACGACAACTAATGAACATCAGATTCCATATGTATTGTTTGCCTATCAATTTTAAGAAATTTTCCAAATTATTTCTCTTTTTGATTTTAACAGTTGATAGAGCATTTAAATAAACAAAATTCTCTAATTTCAGATGAAAGTTTTAATGAATATGTGTTTGATTGTTCTACAGATTTAAAATATTTTGTCTGTAAAAGTCCACTTGATTTGTAAAAAGGGTATACACATATTAGCAGACAGAAATTAATTATGAGGTTTTTTTTCCAGAATGATGTAGAAATACCAATTCCAAAGTATTTTATCTATGAAAGAATGGAAGCTTTACAGAAAAGGGAGAAAACTCTTGGTCAGATACTTGCCAAAATGGGACCACAAGACAAAGATGATGTTAGTTCTTTAAATTTGGTTACCTTACAAGAATAAGGAAAAATACTTTTTTAAATATATATATAATTACACTTCAAACTTTCCTATTTATCAAATATTGTATAAAACTAGATTATTAATAAATAAATCTTACTTTATGATAATCAGTCAGTTTCTAAAAACAAATATGTAAAACATGCAAATTTAATTCTAGTTGATTAGAAATATTACATGAATACCCAGATATTCAGTGGTCAAAAGTGACACTTCAGACAGTTTTCCAAGATTCAACCTATAAATGATTGGTATAGATTTTCACAACTGAAAGTATACAATCTTAACACTAAAATGTAATTTATCATTAGAATTTGTTTTAAATGATAGAATTTCTAAAATGTATAGTATGTTTATAATTTTTGATCATAAAAAAATACATTTAATACATTTACTCATTTTAGGGGAAGTAACTCAGGAATTTTGTTCAATAATTAATATTTTGGAATTGATCTGTTTTTATTAAATAGAGCAAAAAAAAAAGATTGTTGACCTCATTCTAAAAGTATTTAATAAAAGCCATATTGCAATATTTTATTTAAAACTCAACTTTTTATAGTAATTTAACTTCAATATGCAAAACATGTAGCTTGCATACAACTGCATTACATACATGTATACTTTTTTTATCATATAAATGTACATGTTTTTATAAGTATCTTAAATTTATTAATGTTTTGGCAAAGTGGTTAAAGGGGATATAAAGTTAAGTGTTGTATTTTACAACTTAAAGTTAAAAACAATATTCACATTCATTTACCCTAAGCTTCTTGTTGCATGTTATCAAAAAGTGTTTTATCCTTTTATATTACTTTCAGCGTAAAGAAGAAATTAAAATGTCATTTGAAGAAGCCATCCACATAGTACAGATTCATGAGAGGGCAAGACAGGGAAGATTACGTGCCAAGTTCATGAAAGAGATTAGACAACAGGAACTTGATGAGAAGAATCAGAGACGTACTGGTGCTCCAACTCTAGACCCTGATGTTGCTGCTGTCAGAATTCAAAAGGTTAGATATATTCCTGAATCAAATAAAAAATAAATATCTTTATATATTTTGTAGTAAATTCAAGAACATTTAAGCAATGACTTAAGCAATAATTGAAAAGCCACTGTTTTGCCCTCACAGTGATACTGCAGCAGAAAGGGGCATTAAGTGTTATAGTTTTTATTTTCTAACTTATGTTTGCCTCAATCAAATGTTACAAGACTTATACATAATGCTCATAGCCACAGAGCACAGATCAAATTCAATATTTAGGTTGCTTGACTTTTACTGTTCTTGAGTTATGTCCCTTTATAACATTTTATGCAAGCAGGGGCGTCATTCATATCCCATGGACATTCTCCATTGATGAATATTTTTTTAACATTAAAATCAGAACCTCTACATTGTATATATAAGATGACAACATGATGAGATTGACTGTATTCCAATTCAAATTTATTTAAACTCTATGTGTTTATAAAGTAAATTTTATTTTAACAGGTTTGGAAAGGTTTTGCACAAAGAAGGAAAACCAAACGTGACAGAGAGGAAGAAATGATGTTTATAGGAATGGTTAGTATTTATTACTGTTTTCATCCTAATAGTTTAATATGTACATGATCCTATATAATACATTGACTTTTTAATCTATAAAAATCACTCTGAACTTAATTTCGTGGAATACAACTTTTTCGTACAAAGAAAGTCCACTCATTTAAAAAGATTAACTTAAATAGTGGTGGTTAAAATTTTAAAGTGCATGCTAATTTCTATAAAAGAACATACAAAAAACAAAACTTACTAATCAATAAATCATATATTCTAACTTGTATATTTTAGGCTCCACCTCCAAGGCCTCAAAATCTAAAGAATACTCACGAGGCATTAGCTACAAAGAGAGAATCAGAGAGGAGAGTAAAACAAACTAATTATGAAATAGAGTATCAGAATGCACTGGTACAGATTAAAGAAAAGATTAAGGAATCAGAAGGACCAGACATCAAGGAATCTATGATGGATCAAATCAGACAATGGTTCATTGAATGCAGGTATTGTATATTTTCCATCTAATATTTTTTCTATCTTTTCTTGTAATATTATCTTGTCACCAGATTTTGGCTTGTTATAAGCAACACAATAGCTAATATCAGAAGAGTAAGAACTGGATCCAAGATGGAGTATAGCTAATTTTTATTAATGTAACACACAAAAGTAACATCTGAGATGTTAAAATTGTAAATTCTATTCTTCACATGTTTTCTAATATTGATTGATGGTATATGTAATGTACTTTTAAAAAATGGTTATAGGAGTTTCCTGTAAAGTGACTTTATTTGAATGAAAAAATATGAACAATTAAACAATGGTATCTTTCTTGAATGTGATAAAGTGCTTATTGATAAAATGGAGGTACAGGGAATATTTTAGTTTAAAAAGAATCAGATTATCTTGACCTTCACATAAAGAACTTAAAACCATTATAAACCATTGGTTTCAAAATTAAAGACATTTTTTTCTGAAATGTGAGACATATATGTTTGTATTTTTTTATCCAGAGATGCAACAGGAAAGTTCCCAGAATTCCCTGATGAAGATGATGGTGGATCTAGTCTGATATTTAAAGAGAAAAGTCCAGAAGAATTAGAAGCTGAAATGAAAGAAAAGGTAAAAAGATATTTTAGAAAATTACCAAAATTTTGATTAAATATTAAACAAAACTAAGCTAATAGCTAAGTTTGTGCTTGTTGAGTAACTAATTCATCAAGGTAATGACCAATGTTTCAGATACATATATGTTTTAAACATTTATAATTTAATTTAGAAAAAACAGTGCTGATTCATATTTTTGTACCCAATTTGTAAGTGTTAATATTTTACAGCTCTTGTTTGTTTTTCACTGTACTAGCTCATTAAGAGGACTGTATGACTCAATGAAAAATGTGATGTTTTGGAATCACAGATGAAAGCAGGAGGATTAATAAAAAACTGCTTGACCAAATGAAATAAAATATTAATAAATTATTTTGGGTTAGAAGACATCTTAATTTATACTGTGTCAGTTTAAGTTTGCTTTCAGAGTTATGGATATCCCTACATTGTATACTGTGGATTCATTTATTTTCGTGGGTATCAATTTCGTGGATAGAGAAAAAAAGACGTTTCGTGGTATACGTAAATTTGTGGATCGCTGATTACAACAACAAAAAATAGATACGTAATTCTTGGATTTCTTTTTGATTTAGGAGATCATATAACCTCCTTGGTTTGATCAATAATAAAACAAAACAAAAAAGAAGGAATTCATTGAAAAAGTTGTGAATTGTCAAAATCCTCGCTTGGTCATTCTAGGTTAAAGTGTTCATTGATAACTTCGATTACAATAATGGACAGAGACAACTAATTATTTGTTGTTTTACAATTTATAAATTCTTGTCTGAATTCTATAAGGCATTCAAAACTTTATGATTGAAAGCTCATTTCCCTAATCACGATATAATAAACAGTGATATAAGTATAAGGTGTGAAAATAAATGTTCCTGTCATAAACAATATTACCTACGGGCAATATCCCCGTACTTAATCCTATTGATTTTTAATCACTGGTAAACCAAACTATGACACTGTAATTAACAACTTGCAGTTATTTTCCATAAACAGTTTTAATCAATTTTAAAAAGTAAATTATCACTGCTATTCAATATATTTATTATAGATTTAATCAAAATACTTGTATCTTCTTTCAATAAAGAACACGAGTAAATTATCACTGATATTCGATATATTTATTATAGATTTAATCAAAATACTTGTATCTTCTTTCCATAAAGAACACGTGTTATGTTACAATGTTTATCGCTGGTCAACACTATACTAGAACTGCATAACATAACCGGAAATAAACAACCGACTCCACACACATTTCTCGGGATTATTCTTCGTTGAATTCTTAAATTCGTGGTTCGCTGTGAACCACGAAACCCACGAAAATTGGTATACCACGAATAAAAATGAATCCACAGTATCTTTCATAGTTTCCAAAGTTTAAAAAAAAATTATCACAGAAGTTTTGATGTTGAGAATAACTTCATTTAATTTTCAATTCTTGTCCTCAGTGTTATGAGAACTAACATTTATTGTATTCCTACTTTATTGTACAATCTTTAGCAAAGACGGGAATTTCAGAGTCAGGTATAAAACACATATATAAACAAAAACAACAAGTTTTATTGCAAATGCCCTGCACCACTTGAAAAAAGTTTCCTTTATTATCAGCCGGATTTATGTTTATTATAGAATATAAAAAAATGTTATGTATGTAATACACAACCCTTAACAATACTTTATATAGTCTTTAAAGCAGTATCAGTTCATGATACTTGTGCATGTACTAAATTCATAATATTTGTACAAGTTTGTTTTTCTTGTACACTTATTTTCTTGGAAATACACCACAAGTATAGTAACTATTACCTCACAAAATTTGGTTGAATTTGCTTTTGGAGAAAATGATTTATTAAAAAATTAAATTAGTATTTGGTTCTTTGGTTAAAAAATTATCATTTAAAGCTAGAAATAACAGTTTGAAAAAATACATTTTTGCACAAGACTTAAATTGTGTACTGCTTTTTAGTTTAATTTAAATATTTAAGCCAATTTTGTTGTTGTGATTTACCCAAAAATTCCCTGTATTTTTTTTTCATGCGGAAAGTAAAAATCATTAAACATATGAAAAAGTAAGACATAAATAAAGTGTAGACAGAAAGTATTTTTATGGAAAAAATATAAATTATAAGAGTTTTACACATGTGAGAATGGCAGACAAACAAATATCAGATATTTCAGGACCAATTTCAGGTCACTGACAAGACATGTAAGTGTCAGAGACTTAACAAATTAAGTCAAATAACATTAGATTACTTAAGTTTATTCTTTTTACTTGCTGTCAAATTCAAATGATTTAAAAGCTTACAGGTAAAAATTATATTACTAAATTACTATTTGTTTTCTATGATTTACCAGGAGGAAGGTGGTGGTAAAAAGAAAGACAAAAAAGGCAAGAAGAAAGATAAGAAAGAGAAAAAAGGAAAGAAAGACAAGAAAGGGAAGAAAGGAAAGAAGGGAGGAGATGATGATGTAAGAATTAATGATTTTATAGAAAATATCTTTTGGTGAAAAAGAAAGTCAAGGTTGGCATTCCATCTACAGTATATTTTATGATGAATTGTAGCCTAAAATATTACTGCACTTTAGATATTTTTCTACACTTTTCGGTCAATTTGCTATGTCTATGTTAGAAACAGCATAACTTGCAATTAATATTAGCTACAATGGCATAACACTGAGACGCATCTAATATATCTGTGATAAATTGCGACCATTACCTTAATTGACATATTTCAAAATATTTTTTTGTAAGATTGATCATAGAGCATGTTTTTTCAATCAAACATTCAAACAATGTCATTTCTTCACAGAAACATTTTTTTTATAAATATTATGGATAAATATTAAGCAACCTGTTTTATGTACTTTCACAGGAAGAGGAAGAAGGATGGAAGATGCAGGAATCCTCTTTTGTTCCTGCTATAAAAGATGGACATGAAGATTATAAAGGTAAACAATTTAAGACTATTCTTTTTGAAAAATTATCTCCCTTTGAATTCTTATTCCCGTATATTTTAATGAGATGGTTTTCTAAAAATGCAAAACAACTGATGGTGGTATTGTTTGCAGTGCTAGAAAAATTAAATATAACAAAATAACATATATCTAAACAAAGGTGTCATACATGAATGAGCAGGCAAAATATTGATACTAGGAGATTTGGGTAATGTATCAATGAAACAGCAACCCAATAACACAAATAACCAAAAGAAATCTACAGGTCAACAACAGAAAATATGTGTTTATATAAAAGTTGGAACACAGATAATTTTATATTAAAATTCCTTTTGTAATTAATCCTTTTGATTTTCAGGTGTCTGGGTCACCAGGGATGAGAAAGACAATTTCTCACAGAGACATGATGCTGAGCTGATTAAAGAAAACAAGAGAAAAGAAGTCGAGGAAGAAGTCAGAGTACAAGTGGATGAACTAATGAGAGCAGAACTGAAAAATCTGAAAGCTGTAAGTTCTAATTTTTGTTTGAGATTTAAACCGGAGTAGGTTTTACTCTATGTGTACTTAATTATAGTTAACCCTAGGTTGGGCGATTGATGCGTTTTATTTTAACCCTTAGACTGCTGCATTGATTTCTATTGTACTTTTGTGTAATGCTGAGTAAAATTTTAATCACTGATGAAATAAACATGTTCACTTACAATTGCTGTATCTTTGTAAATATTGAATATTGAACAGATATATCATGTTAAGGAGGGGTATTTGCGAAAAATACCAGTCGAGAGAATGTTAAATTTCACGAGCCGTAAGGCGAGGGAAATTCATTCTCAAGACTGGTATTTTTCGCAAATACCCCTCAATAACATGATATATCTGTTTAATTACACCGAATGTTAATGTACTAAAACGCATTGATGATCGTGACGTTACAAGCGTCCAGTCGGATAGAGTATTTTTTGGCAAATACCACGGCAGAGAGGGTAAAAAAGGCATATCCTTTTAGCAAATACCCCGGCGGCGTTAAAAATGAACGATAAAATTGAGAAAGGAAATGGTGAATATGTCAAAGCGACAACCACCCGACCATAGAGCAAACAACAGCCGAAGGCAACCAATGGGTCTTCAATGTAGCGAGAATTCCCGCACCCGTAGGTGTCCTTCAGCTGGCCCCTAAAATATGCATAATAGTACAGTGATAATGGACGTCATACTAAACTCCGAATTATACACAAGAAACTAAAATTTAAAATCATACAAGACTAACAAAGGCCAGAGGCTCCTGACTTGGGACAGGCGCAAAATTGCGGCGGGGTTAAACATGTTTATGAGATCTCAACCCTCCCCCTATACCTCTAGCCAATGTAGAAAAGTAAAACAATAACAATACGCACATTAAAATTCAGTTCAAGAGAAGTCCGAGTCTGATGTCAAAAGATGTAACAAAAGAAAATAAATAAAATGACAATAATACATAAATAACAACAGACTACTAGCAGTTAACTGACATGCCAGCTCCAGACCTCAATTAAACTGATTGAAAGATTATGTCTTCATCATATGAATATCAGGTACAATCCCTCCCGTTAGGGGTTTAGTATCATACTATCATAAAATATATGAGAAGAACATAACCCGTGTCATGCCAACAACTGTTTTTTTTAGAAATAAATGTGTTTAGTTCCGATGCAAAGACCCTATCAGTGAATCAATGTTAAAGCCAAAATATGCAATCTTTAATGACCTGACAACAGTATCGTAACTATATCCCCTTTTAATAAGTCTATTTAAAGGTTTTGTTAGTTTCTGAGGAGAATACTGACATTTTTGTGCTTTATAAAGAACATTTCCATAAAATTTTGGATGTGAAATACCTGAACGTATAAGATGTCTGCATGTTGAGTTATATTTACGAATTATTTCCTTATACCGGTGATAAAATTTAGTAAATGTTTTGACCAGTTTGTGATATCGAAAACCCTGGTGTAATAATTTTTCAGTAATACATAAATTTCTCTCGCTAAAATCTAATACATTGTTACATACACGAGCGAATCGTACAAGTTGAGATATATAAACACCATAAGATGGTGACAAGGGAACGTCACCATCTAAAAATGGATAATTAACAATAGGAAATGAAAAATCATCTCTTTTATCATAAATTTTTGTATTAAGCTTCCCGTTTATGATATAGATATCAAGATCGAGGAAAGGGCAGTGGTCATTGTTATCATTAGCTTTATTTAAAGTAAGTTCTACAGGATAAATTTCTTTAGTATACATACTGAAGTCGTCATTATTTAGATAAAATTGAGAAAGGAAATGGTGAATATGTCAAAGCGACAACCACCCGACCATAGAGCAAACAACAGCCGAAGGCAACCAATGGGTCTTCAATGTAGCGAGAATTCCCGCACCCGTAGGTGTCCTTCAGCTGGCCCCTAAAATATGCATAATAGTACAGTGATAATGGACGTCATACTAAACTCCGAATTATACACAAGAAACTAAAATTTAAAATCATACAAGACTAACAAAGGCCAGAGGCTCCTGACTTGGGACAGGCGCAAAATTGCGGCGGGGTTAAACATGTTTATGAGATCTCAACCCTCCCCCTATACCTCTAGCCAATGTAGAAAAGTAAAAGAATAACAATACGCACATTAAAATTCAGTTCAAGAGAAGTCCGAGTCCGATGTCAAAAGATGTAACAAAAGAAAATAAATAAAATGACAATAATACATAAATAACAACAGACTACTAGCAGTTAACTGACATGCCAGCTCCAGACCTCAATTAAACTGATTGGAAGATTATGTCTTCATCATATGAATATCAGGTACAATCCCTCCCTTTAGGGGTTTAGTATCATACTATCATAAAATATATGAGAAGAACATAACCCGTGTCATGCCAACAACTGTTTTTTTAGAAATAAATGTGTTTAGTTCTGATGCAAAGACCCTTATATATCATATATAGAGCCAATATATCATCCAAATATCTAAAAGTATTGTTAAATTTTTGTATCAAATGTTGTTTTGATGGGTCTTTGCTAATTTTAGTCATAAATTGTAACTCATAACAATACAAAAACAGGTCCGCAATAAGTGGTGCACAGTTAGTCCCCATTGGAATTCCAATAACTTGACGATATACGGAATCTCCAAAGCGAACAAAAATGTTATCAAGTAAAAATTCAAGTGCATAAATAGTATCAAAGCATGTCCAATTGACATAGTCGCGCGTAGCAGTCTAAGGGTTAACAAATAAATTATTTTTCTTGATAGATTAATTTTTAAACGATATTCATTTGATAACAGTAAATTGGTGAAAAATACACTGGCTATTAACCAATCAAAACCCCGGATTCTTACATAAGGTGTAATTATCATCAATAAAAGTTATATAAAAAAGTATTGTTAGATTCTGTATTTTTAATTTATTTTATTTTTGTGTGAGTCTCTGGTCATGTTTTACCTGTACAGGTGCGAAAATAGGTAAACAAAGGTAAACTTATTTTTTCATGTTTTATTAAACGATCCATCAATGTAAAAGTATCCATGACTTCAGAATTGAACCAATATAGTTTAAAATCTCTTTTAAGAACTAAGTTCCATTGTGATTATCAAAAAATAAAAGTTTCTTCTCAGACCAACGGCCTTTTTTATGCAAATATTTTCCAGTATTTTCCTCCAACTTTCACTGCGCCGACTTTTACTTCCATGTACAAATATATTTACACGACAAGTTCATTTTTAAAGCTTTCATCAATATATAATCTTGACAAACTTAAAGTTCGGGTCTATCGATGTTAGTCAATATTGATTCACATTTGAAAGGCGAAATGATAAACATCGCAAATCCTGTTTCATGTCATTCATTTTACACAATGTCTGGGAATCCCCGTAATTCTCGCTTTAAAAGTCTTCTGTTTGCAGTTTTGATAGAATACTTTCATTTCTGTCTATTATATCTTCGGTTCTCGTCCTAATCCTTTTAATCGTCCGCCGCTGTTAAATCGTTATCATTGAAATACTTCTGAATGTGTTGGCCATTTCTCCAAACAATGTCCGCCATTTTGTCACTTTTTTCATCAAAAATTTTCACTTTCGGTTTATCGCTTATACCTGATTAAAAGTCAAGAGACACTCGAAAGAACGCAGATTTTAAGCCAATCTGAATCCATACAAGTCGAAACTGCCGCAATCTCATGAATATTGACTCCGCCCATTCCATGGTAACTGTGTAAACAAACGAGTACGGAAAACGACTATAGTCGCGAGTAGCAGTAGCGGACTGTCTTATCAGAACGACAATAGTCGCGCGTAGCAGTCTAAGGGTTAACAAATAAATTATTTTTCTTGATAGATTAATTTTTAAACAGCTTTATGCATAAGGTTCACACTCTCATAGTTAAGCCATAAAGGTTTTCTACCTAGTAAGAGAAATATTTAATTATATTACAAATACATACTTAAATTTATGTTATCATTTTACATATATTGTATTTGAAATAAGTTTGAAAGATATTTAAAATTTGCAATTTAAAAACAAAAACAAAAACCAATACACCGTGCATGTGAAACAAACCTGGTCAATTTTGTGTTGGAGCGCTCTTCTTTTCTTTTCTTGTTAAAATGGTAAGGGTTTCACAGGAAGATTAAGGTTTTTGGGATGAATGTACATAATGGTAAAGAAACTATTTTTTGAAACAAAATGAATTAAAGAAACCATATCATTTGAAATTTTAGGTCTAGTTTTTACTCTTTTTTTTAATTTCTTATATTGTTTATAATATTTGTCTGTATTTGACATTAGGCTGTTGATAGAGATAAGGGAAAGAAAGGTAAAGGAAAAAAATCTGGAAAGAAGAAGAAGAAGAAGGGAAAGAAAAGTGGAAAGAAAGGAAAAAAGAAGAAGAAGGACAAAGACATAACTTCTGACAGGTAAATTTTGGCTAACACTATTCTTTATTTGGAATATTATTAAAGTAAAAACTGAAGGCTGTTTGAATGGGGAAATATGACATCAGAAACAATTTACATTAGAACATTACATTTGAATTGTTATTTTCAACATGCTGTACAAATATTACGGAAAAAAACATATTGCATTTTCTCCAAAGTTGTATAGTTAACAGGAAACTCTTTTAATGAAAAGTCAATGAATTGATTTATAATAGTCAGGATATCAAAGTATTCTAATAGGCATATTTACACTTGTATGCAAATTTGGCTGCCATTACGTAAAATCACACAGGTTCCCATAAACTTTGACATCATAATTCAAAACATTTGACGTCACAATCAAAAAGTGATTGTAGCTTGACGTCAAAAGGTGATTGAGAGTAGATCTAAGGTAAATCGGAGGCAAAATTCTGCTTAATACCAAAAGTACAAATGCGTTTATTTTCTAGACTTTTTAATTAAGAAGTTCATGTAATGAAAATAACTCGTTATTTTTATTTTATTTTGTGCAGGACAATAGACTCTCTATATGAAGAGTTGGTTAGAGAAGGTATAATAGTCAGAACACCACAAGTCAAGTTGTCAGACTATGAGGGAGAGTACAGTTATTTAGGAACAACTTTACGTCAAGCTAATATAGAACCTATGCCATCATTAAGTGATGTCAGAAGATTAGTCACAGAGTTTGGCATTTTACCTCTTGGTAAGGTTATATGCATTTTGAAGTCTTGACTTCAAATCAGGATAATACTCATTTGGAGTACAGGAGTCAGGAGAACCACAAATTTTCACTGAATTGCAAATTTTCTAAAGGCTTGTATTCAGACTTTAGCACATACTGGCAAAAAATGAAAATTGGTTCGAAGGAAAATAGATGAATCCGCAGTAGTCTTCTTCTTTATTTTTATCATTTAACTATTAAAATTCATAATTTGCATGAATTTTTATTAAAATATATCATGTACTAACTAAAAAGAATCAATGTGGCAGCAATAAAAAAAAATTCAGTAATAACATATAAAATACATCAAACTCCTTTGAATTTCCTTAATTAAGTAACTGTACATAGCATGTCATAATGAAGTAAATACTATAACAAAAGCGATTTATGATTCGAATATGTGTTACATGTTGAATTCTCCTTTGCAGGTTCACCAGCAGTTCATGAAAAAGCACCTTTAACTAAATCTATATTACTGGCTGGCCCACGAGGGACTGGTAAAAAGATGTTAGTGCAGGCAATGTGTAATGAAACAGGAGCAAACATGTTTGATTTGTCAGCGGCAAACTTAGCAGGCAAATATCCTGGAAAAGATGGATTAAAAATGTTAATGCATCTTGTTTTTAAAGTTAGTAGAGTTATTGAATTCAAGAGGTGTTTCTTAAAGATTTTGTAACTTGTTTTTTCAGACTAAATTTTTTCAGTGTGATTATCAGCATAAGAACCTAAAAGTAATCATATAGATACATAATTGTTTTTTTGTCAAAGTTGAAATAGTTCAAAGGTTTAAAAGATTTATAACAACTTCACCATGTTTAAAACTTAAAATTAAATGTTTTACTCTCAGACTGTTTTTTCTGAACTTGAACTTTTCGAATAACTATTCAATACAGACGCATGATTCCTGGAAAGATCCTCCATCTCTGATATATGTTTTTTTATGTCTTCCTTGAAATATATGTGTTTATAAAGAAATGTAATTATCCTCAGACACCTTTAAATATGTTAGCTTGTCTATTTCTAGTTGAGAAATATTAATTATTTGTTTTATTGTAGGTTGGAAGAGAACTTCAGCCCTCTGTTATTTATATTGGAGATTGTGAAAGAATGTTTAAAAAGAAAGTTCCAAAAACAGATCCGGTAAGATATCCTATATATATTTATATATATGGACCATAATTTGCTATTGGGCCCCGTTTCCTATAACTATAGAAAAGTGATAAAATTTGAATTACTGTAAGAAAAGTTGTAACTACATCTAAAGATGCCGATATTTTTATTAACATACAAGTGTATGCTACTCTTCCCTAGAAAAAAAATTGAAATATATGAATTTCAAAGATTCTACAACCGTATTTTTGTGTCGTTTCTCGCGTTACTTTTTGCTTCCGAAGAGCATAACGCTGACTGATTTAAAGTTAACCGGCAAATTCGTAACTTTTGCTTTCAAATAACAAAGAACATCGACCAATAAGAATAGTGAGAAAAAAATGCCGAGAACTATAAGTATTTATGTAGCAGATGTAAGAACAGTGGCGTGATTTTTGTGTCCGATTTCGTAACGCAAATTTTAGATGATGTAATCTGCTTTGTTGTAATAGAATTCTTAAAAACAATATGCAAATATGAACTCTCGCAAGATGTTCAAACAGGTAAATCAGAGATGATTTACATTCTTGTTTTGATCTTCGTAATAATTAAGTAAGAAAATGACGTTATCGTTATGCGTTACATTTCACACGAAACAGAAGTCCAGTTATTTATTAAAATTGTTTTTGTCCTTAAGTTCTAATCATTTCCGGTCATACGTGAAACATGTGACTAACATGTGATCACGCCCTTACAGCCGGACATATGATATACTAGTTCTAAACATTGTTTTTGTTTCCAACGGGATGTTAGCAAACATAATCTGTAGACTTGTTTCGACTTGTTTAAAAAAGGAAAATACAATTTTCAAAGAGATTGCGCCGGGGGTCTATTATTATTCCTATGTGCATAATGTTACATACGATCTTGTGTGAAAATAAATGCCCAATGACTTGACAAAATCGATTTCAAATTTGACCGACGTTTAAACACACTACGTTTCCCAATAACGATGTAAAGGGTCCTTGGAAAATTCAATCGAAATTACGTCTCTTATCATGGTGCCGATGTTCGTTGGATTGATTTTGCTTCAGCAGTAAATATTACTGGATATTTTAGGTGAATAAAGATAATTAAATGAAAAATGCATGTTAATATACCGTTACACTAGGAATGTACAAAGTTGGTAACTTTGTCACAATTTTTAATTATTTTTTTTTATTCATGTTCTGCAAACACTTTTCAGAAACGCAATAAACTTGTCAAAGGAAAAGTAAACTTTTACCAGGCATGACTTGAAAGGAAGTACTTTATTGATTTTAGCCCACTAAAGTAGGTTAAAATGTGGAAACCATGTAGATGGTGTACAGGTCACAAATATCGCATGGTGCTTATTTTAAAGATTTTAATTCCAAGTTAAAAGTTTTTTTCTTTACTGGATTTAAAGAATTTTACATTGCCAATGATTTGGAATAAATTTTATATAACTGGAATTTCAAAACCAAATATAAATATATTTTTTTGGCCAAAACATCAAGATACAACGATTATGGTATCCTGTATCAATGAAGAAAATATGGAAAATTCTGAATAAATTGTACTAATTGTTTTCAAAACAAGCACATATTTAGGAGTTTTATAATACTGTTACATTTAAGATGGATTTTAAGAAAAAGTATACTGTTCAGATTATTTTAAGCAGATTTTGCAATAAAGACTTATAAGTATAAGTCATAGATATAGGAAGATGTGGTGTGAGTGCCAATGAGACAACTCTCCATACAAATAACAATTTAAAAAGTAAACCATTATAGGTTAAAGTACGGCCTTCAACACGGAGCCTTAGCTCACACCGAACAACAAGCTATAAAGGGCCCCAAAATTACTAGTGTAAAACCATTCAAACGGGAAAACCAACGGTCTAATCTATATAATCAAAACGAGAAACGAGAAACACGTATATATTACATAAACAAACGACAACTACTGTACATCAGATTCCTGACTTAGGACAGGTGCAAACATTTGCAGCGGGATTAAACGTTTTAATGGATCCAAACCTTCTCCCTTTTTCTGAAACAATAGCATAACATCACAACAAAGAAAAACATACGATAAAATATCAATTGGCAGACTTAACTCAATCAAAAAACGTATGATTAAACAATGAACGAATAAATTTGATCTGCGATATCTGAATACAAATGCACAGTTAATTAAATATTAGAGACAAACATTCATGACCAAAAAGCTAACAAACAAATTCAATTGTTGTTAAATTGTTCCTATAGACTCAACTATAAGACAGTTATTTTTAGTTCTGATTTTTAAGGCTTTTGATTGGCTGTTAATTAATTATGACATCATTGATCGTTTAACATTGTTACTGCCAGGTCTTGTGTCTTATCAAAGTTTATACAGAGTTTATATACAACATTCTATATTTTATTACAACTTATTTACACTATTGACATTATTATCATCATTCGATATTTATACGTTTTCCAAGGATATAACTGTTCTCAGATTATTTGCGAAGTGGAATTTATTAAAACATAAACACTCGGACATTGACCTTTCAGTGATCATGGCCGATCGCCGTGCACCTCATTTCAGACAGAGGTCTAATCAGTGGAACAGTTCCGACCCAGCTAACTGGACTGCTAACAAATTGAAAGTTGAATTGGAAAGTATTAACATTTTTGTTCCTGTTTCTCTGGGAAAAAACATGCTTAAGAAGATTTACATGGATAACATCGCGCGTAGGAACATCGCCCCAGCTGACCAACAGATGACAGGCAACACCTCACAGACATCAGCATCATCAGACATTGCACCAAGTACATCTACTGCTGATGCAAGTTCTAATTTGAACTCAGTTACAATTGCCAGTTCTAATCAAGCTCCCGATCAAAGAGATTTAATCTCGGACAGCGGAAGTAATTCGGCTAGGAGCAGATCCGTGACAGAACCGCGGATGAATTTCCAGAGTGGAACGACCGGATCTACGTCATCCAATATGGCGGCGCCCAGTGCCAATGTCAACAATGAAGTTATGACAGGGATGTTAAATTCAATGCAGTCCATGCAAGGAACGATGCTGGGTTTACAGCAGACAGTTATTAAATTAATTAACATCAATGACAAACCAGTAACCGTTGGCGTTGAGGATAACAACCTCAGCACTGCATACGCAGCCATGGGAAACAACGATCCCGGTCCAAGGCCAAGCACCAGTGCAGGAGCTGAATCTCCATGTAGCCAGGCTTTCCCATTAAATGATAAACAAATTTCGTCGCCTTGCAAAAGAAGCACAGGAGGTTCCATGCAAAGTTCCTCCTCCTCAACTTGTGTTATGGAGCTCGACACCGTAGTTAGCCAGTTGTGGGAGGCAGCAATATCTACAGGCACAAGAAAAACTTATGAAACTGGTTTTAGATCATACACTTCTTTTTTGTTATTAACTGGTGTTGTTGCTTTAATATTGCCTGGCTGTGTACCAGTCAATGAACAGTTATTATTACTTTTTGTTGCTTATTGTAAAAGTAGACTACATATAAGTTATAGTACTATTAAATTGTATTTGTGTGGTATTAGGTTCAAATGTTTAGAACTTAACATTAATTATCCTGATTTAACTAAGTTAAGACGACTCAAAGCTATACTGAATGGAGTAAAGCGTACTTATAAAACCAATCCTAAACCAAGGTACCCTATAACTTTTGATATTTTACAGAAAGTCTGTCTCTGGCTGCGCCAGAACAGTAGTTATGAGAATTTATTATTAGAAACTATGTGTACAGTTGCATTTTTTGGTTTTTTAAGATGTGGTGAATTCACAGTTGATAGTTGTGGAAATTTTGATCCAGCTTTTAATTTATGTATTTCAGATATTACTATTCTAAGCGACAGTATACATCTTAAGCTTAAAATTTCTAAAACAGATCCTTTTAGACAAGGTGTGACTATTAAACTTTTTGAAACAGGTACTGAGATTTGCCCACATAGGATATGCTGTTTGTATATGAATAATCGCTTTCAAAGGAACCCGTCTCCTGAAACTCCATTGTTTGTCGATTTAACTGGGGCTGCTGTCACCAGAGCTAAATTTCTCTCTTTATTCAAACATGCTTTAGATAGTTTAGGTATTGACTCTACCTATTACAGTGGCCATTCTTTTCGTATAGGGGCAGCGACAACTGCCGGTTCAGTTCAGGTTGAAGACCACTTGATAAAAGTTATGGGAAGATGGTCTTCAGATGCTTACTGTAGATATATAAAAATTTCAGAGTCTGACCTGAAAAGAGCTCAAAATTCTTTAGCAAAGAATTGATAAAATTGGCAAATTTGTCAATCATTATATAACTATATATTATTATATGAGATACATTGTACTAGTTTTACAGTATACTATATTGCAGATCGATCTAGGATCACTTCTATGTCTGTTGTCATTTAGGTTTAGGAATAATTAGGACTTATGTAGTGTAGTATGATACATGTATTAACAATGATAAGATTGCATGTATATAAATGTATTGTTTTGATTTATATCTTTGGTTGTTATAACTTTTACTTAATTTTGGGGCACTCAGACCGCATACATTTCATGTATTCAATCTGATTTATGGCCGTATTAATTAATTAATCTGGTAATGGGAATATATAATTCATTAATTCCCCAAAATTCTGTAGTTTTCATTTGTTTCCATGTACAGTACATGTACATTAATATTTGAATGGGCTATTAAATTTGTCTAGCAGTTTTGCTATCTTCATCCACATCAATTTGAAGTAATGCTCTTCCGGCTCTTGTAGCACACTTGTCTTCCGGCTCTTGTAGTTCTGGGTACACCGAGTAGCATCTAACATTGCTTCCGGCTCTTGTAGCTAACTACACCGAGTTGACCGCTACACCGAGTTGAGCATTACTTCCATGTGCATTACTGACATTGTTATTCCGGCTCTTGTAGCCTAAGCTACAGCATTTACAGTGAGTAAACACTTACTCTTATGTTCTAAAAGCTTTCCAATAGCTGCTACACCGAGTTTAATTATGTCAGTAATTTAGAAAATGCTGAGTCTGCCCCAAACCCAAATCAAGTATAAGTTTTTAGTTATTTTGTATTAAGAAGTTATGTAATATAGTATAATCTTTCTGATTAGAGTAATTTTGAGTGATTTATTGTGTATGTAAATATTTTGATATTATGTTTTTTATTAATAGAAATTATTAACTACTTTAGTTTTGTCTAATTATTACATTAGGGAGTGATATAATCGAGAATCAAAATAGTAAGTCGACATCACCTTTCTTATTACTATACTAGTGGTAAGATCCGTCGTCAAATTATCCATACATGTAAATGTAGAAATTGGTATATGAGAAGCTGCACTCCCTTGCAAATATGGGGTATATGTCAATGCATAGGATGATACTAAGCAGAGTCTTTACAGTACTCAGTAACCTGTTATGCCTTATAGTAGAATATATGGCATCATTTTTAAGCTGTGCACATACTTGGTTTATCTTATAGAGTTTTGTCTTAGGTTGTTTCTTGCTTCTAGGCATATGTATATACACTTAGTTTATTGTCAGACTCTACAGAGCTCACAATGAGAAATTACTTGCAGTACACTATGAACACTAAAACATCAGGAACATCTACACTATACATGTATGCTGATTGATCTCAGAATTACAATACAACACTATGACTATATTTGGTGGGATAAGAATACAGTTGAAGGATCAACATGGTTTTCTATTCTAATTAGTATTTACAAAATAAATTAAGACTTATAAGTATAAGTCATGTTTATGTTGTTAAATTGTTCCTATAGACTCAACTATAAGACAGTTATTTTTAGTTCTGATTTTTAAGGCTTTTGATTGGCTGTTAATTAATTATGACATCATTGATCGTTTAACATTGTTACTGCCAGGTCTTGTGTCTTATCAAAGTTTATACAGCCACCACCATCCCCGCCGCTCTTCCATAAATTTTGAATGTTGTTTAGCACATTTAATGTTGCTTTGTTAACATGTAACTTCTTGTGAATATTTTTTCATATATTTATCCTTTTAATTTAGTACATTATCATGATTATTGTATGTATTTACACTTGTCGACTATATGCATGTACTTTGGGCAGATTCAGTTAAAATTGTTAAAGCCATATTGGCCGTATTAATTAATTAATCTGGTAATGGGAATACATAATTCATTAATTCCCCAAAATTCTGTAGTTTTCATTTGTTTCCATGTACAGTACATGTACATTAATATTTGAATGGGCTATTAAATTTGTCTAGCAGTTTTGCTATCTTCATCCACATCAATTTGAAGTAATGCTCTTCCGGCTCTTGTAGCACACTTGTCTTCCGGCTCTTGTAGTTCTGGGTACACCGAGTAGCATCTAACATTGCTTCCGGCTCTTGTAGCTAACTACACCGAGTTGACCGCTACACCGAGTTGAGCATTACTTCCATGTGCATTACTGACATTGTTATTCCGGCTCTTGTAGCCTAAGCTATAGCATTTACAGTGAGTAAACACTTACTCTTATGTTCTAAAAGCTTTCCAATAGCTGCTACACCGAGTTTAATTATGTCAGTAATTTAGAAAATGCTGAGTCTGCCCCAAACCCAAATCAAGTATAAGTTTTTAGTTATTTTGTATTAAGAAGTTATGTAATATAGTATAATCTTTCTGATTAGAGTAATTTTGAGTGATTTATTGTGTATGTAAATATTTTGATATTATGTTTTTTATTAATAGAAATTATTAACTACTTTAGTTTTGTCTAATTATTACATTAGGGAGTGATATAATCGAGAATCAAAATAGTAAGTCGACATCACCTTTCTTATTACTATACTAGTGGTAAGATCCGTCGTCAAATTATCCATACATGTAAATGTAGAAATTGGTATATGAGAAGCTGCACTCCCTTGCAAATATGGGGTATATGTCAATGCATAGGATGATACTAAGCAGAGTCTTTACAGTACTCAGTAACCTGTTATGCCTTATAGTAGAATATATGGCATCATTTTTAAGCTGTGCACATACTTGGTTTATCTTATAGAGTTTTGTCTTAGGTTGTTTCTTGCTTCTAGGCATATGTATATACACTTAGTTTATTGTCAGACTCTACAGAGCTCACAATGAGAAATTACTTGCAGTACACTATGAACACTAAAACATCAGGAACATCTACACTATACATGTATGCTGATTGATCTCAGAATTACAATACAACACTATGACTATATTTGGTGGGATAAGAATACAGTTGAAGGATCAACATGGTTTTCTATTCTAATTAGTATTTACAAAATAAATAAAATAAAACTAAAAAAATGCTTTCGGTTTCTTATGGTTTCCTGTCACGTTTAAAAAAAACTTTAATATAACATTGAAAATAGATTTTAAATATTAACATGAAGCAAGTAACACTAGTAATGGTGTTTATTTATGCCTTTTGAATTATATTGTGCAAAATAAAGAAAATAAAGATTGGTTTCCTGTTTGGTTTCCTGTCACGTAAACGGTGAATCAAAATGTATTAATTTTTTCTCGAAAAACTCAATTGTTCCATTCATACTATTCTAACACCAACACAACCCACAAAATAAAAGTTAAAATTTTAGAACTTATAAAAAAGGATACAAAAAGAAACCAAAGGCTGAATACCAAATTTTGGTCCATATGCTCATTGTTTAATTAAATTAATAACTTATTTTTATTATTAAAAACGTGTTGTTGAAGAAGCTAGATGTTTATTTATTTTTTATTTTATCTTGCTTTTAATTTTTGAAACAAAGGCATACTCAATATTGGAAAGAAAAAAAATCCACCTCAGTTTATGTAAAGGACAAACGTTAAGAATGAGAAATGAAATTGCTGCGATCTTTTCATTACAATATTGTATTTTTGCTATTTTGTAGACTGATCCAAAAAGATTAAAAAAGGAACTTCCAAAACAATTAAAAACTATAAAAGGAGATGATAGGTTATTATTAGTGGGAACTTCACGGTGTCCATTTGATGGGGAGATGAAACCACTGACGTCATCATATCAAAGAATTATTCTCATACCAAGACCAGACTATGCATCTAGACATTGTACGTATACTTAAGATTCAAAACTTAAATTTTTTGAAAAAATAAGAGGTAATTTAAAAAAAGTTAGAATTATGTACCAACTAGAAATGCTAGACTCTCCTGATCTGCTTCCAATGCAAAATTAATGTTAAATAAAATACCATGGTGATCATTTCAATGAATCTTCAAAACTTTCATAAATAAATGCTGTAGACAAATAATCAAGTTCATATCTATTATCAGTATGTGTCCTTTATACTTTGTCAGGTGTTGGTATATATGACTATGAAACAGCAATCAAAGGACACTAAATCTCAAAAACATTTTCAGCTTAATATATGGTCTGCTTCGAAGGACAAAAGTCCCTGAATCTTAAAAAATTTTGAATGAAGTTAACAGAGACATAAAAAATCTGCCATCTACATGCAATTTCTAATCCACTGAGACAAAAAAATCCAACCTTATAACTAAAGACAATCAATAACAAGTTTCATAAAACACATTTTTTTTAAGGCCTGTAGTTATAGTTGTTCTAATCATATGCTTTCATTACAGTATTATGGCGAAGGTTAATATTGAAAAATGGTGGTACTTTAACCAATCATCTTGATGTCAGCTCCCTTTCCAAAGTAACGGACGGTTATACACCTGGTCACATGGTAACAGCTATTCAACAGATTCTAACAGAGAGAAGAATTCAGGCATTATCAAAGAAACCTTTAACATCGGTAGAATTTATAGCTCCTTTAGCCAGAATAGACCCTATATATAAAGAAGAAGAAGAGTCATTCAAGGTATGTAGCATATATATAGTTACACTGGCAAAAATCGATCTTATATATAAAGAAGAAAAGAGAAATTTAAGATACATAGACTGTATAGCTTCACTTGCCTTCATAGATTTAGGAGAATGGATCGTTTAAAGCATGTTTAATTTATTTTATAGCTACACTGGCTAAAATGGACCCTATTTAAAAAGAACAGTCATTTAAGTGACTGGTCAGAATAAACTCATTTGATGAGTTGATCACATGAAGAGGAAGCTTAAATGACAGAGAAATAAAAAATTATAACTGTTATAGATTTTTTTTTTTTGTTGTTGATATATAGTTGTACGCTTTTGCACAAAAAGTTTAGAGAATAAAAGTTTTGGAGTAGAACTTTTTTAGGGTTAAGTAGGGATTTATTGTAGGACTATAGTTAAGATGGTAAGGACTTGTTATCAACCATTATTTCAACTAGAGATACCATGACAAAATGATGGAAGTGAAATAAGTAAGAACTCTATTTGTCTTTTTCTTGCAGGGTTGGTATGCTAAAACTCCATTAGGTAAAAAGAGGGCAAAGGCTGCACAGGCAGATGAAGACGGAGATGGAGGAGGAAAAGGTGGTAAGGGAAAGAAAGGCAAAAAAGGAAAGAAAGGAGGAAAAAAGAAGGGAAAGAAGAAGAAGTAAAATCTGTGATAAAACTTTTGATAGAGACACATTCCGCCCAAGTGATATCTTGTTTTTATACACTTTTATTGACTTTACATGTATGAGATATAATTTATTTTAAATATGATTTATGAACAAAAAAATTCTTTTTATTTTGATAACCAAATGCAATGAAGACGAACAAGCTACATGTATTTATACAAGGCATAGTATGTATTTTCACTCTGATCTTGATAACTGGCTGCTTTTAGCCAAGGACCAGTAAACATAGGCATAGTCTTGTCATATCTGGATTGTTGGTTTCCATACATTTGTCCTTTATCAAGATTGCAAATACTTTTATGTCGTATCTTTTCTTTCATGAAGAATGTTGGTCATGCTTCAGTGTTCCTTTCAATCTTTAGGATTTTATCCTGTGGTCATGTTTATTTTTCTGGTCTTTTCCATAATTATTCAAGACATGTAAACTGTATTTGGTATGTGCCATTTAGTATAAGAATGCATGTCTGTCATAATCATAAATTGCTTTGTGGTCTTGTGATGACTTGAAAATTATTATTTGCTGCATTGCTAATAGATTGTGTTATTCAGGAGCAAGAGCTCAGGACAGAATGAGGACCTTGTGAACTATCCAATATAAGTATGCAAAGACATTTGTATTTGTTGATTTGCTGTGAATATTGGTGATCATGTACCATATGGTGAGGCTGTATTTTCACACACTGCTTCAGACTGTGGATTCTATCCCTGATTAGTTCCAACCAAAGACTTGATATGTAATATTTGTTGCTTCTCTTGCTCAGCAAGTAGCATTTATAGATAAAAGTAAAGACTGTCAAATATAAGTCAGAATAATTTACCCCGGTAGGACATGTATTCAAATGGGCCCTGTGAGCTACCAACTATTAAGCTGAAATTCTGACTGTGTATTTCTTATATTCATATATATATAGTTCATATTCATTTTACATTACCATGATGTTGTCCCAACAACAAAACTGGGGGGGGGGATCTGAGGTGCTCGGGAAGGTTAAGTAGATTCTGCTCCCCAGAAGGCACCTGTTATGTTGCTCATGTAAGTACAAATCAAGATAAACTCATTTTGCCAAGGTCAGAATAACCAAAGAAATATATGTACACTTTCCAACCATAGAAAACAACAAATATAGTTGACATGTTACTTGTAACTTCTAAGAATAGCATGAAATTGAGGTAAAGGTTAGATTTACCATGCCAGACCGACATGTAAACCTTACAATCAATCTATGTATTTAATTTATTTGACTTATTGCTTATAGTATCGATCTCAGAAACAAACTTGACCATGAAAACTATACATTGACCAATGAACCATGCAAAATGAGGTCAAGGTCAGATGATACCTTCTAGACAGACATATACACCTTACAATCATTCCATACAACAAATATAGTTGAACTATTGCTTATAGTTTGTGAAAAACGGACCAAATCACAAAAACTTACCGATGAGTATAATGAGGTCAAGGTCAAATAAAACCTGCTAGACTGACATGCACATCATAAAATATTTCCATACACCAAATATAGTTGACCTATTGCATATAGTATTAGAAAAAAGACAAACTCACAAGTGTTCACACTGTGAAATGTCTTGCCTTCTTTACTTATTGATATCATGTTGATAGTCCTAAATATAAAGCTTTACTAATACTATCACATACACTTAACATGATCTAAGAAAATGAGGTCTAGGTCATATAAACCAAACCAGAAATACATGCACACCTTACAATCATTCAATACACTAAATATAGTTGACCTATTGCTTATACAGTTTCTAAGGAACACTTAACATTGACCAATGAACCATGCCAGCATACATGTACAGCTTACAATTCTTCTATACAACAAATATAGTTGACCTATTGCTTATAGTTTAAAAAAAACCCTCAAAACACGAAAACTTAACACTGAGCAATGAACCGTAAAAATGATGTCAAGGTCAAATAAAACCAGCGGGACTGACATGTACATCATAAAAATATCTCTATACACCATCTATAGTTGACCTATTGCATATAGTATTAGAAAAAAAGACCAAAACTCAATAACTTAACTTTGACCACTATTCCATGAAAATGAGATGAAGGTCAGATGACACCTGCCAGCTAAACATCATTCCATACACCAAATATAGTAGACCTATTGCATACAGAATAAGAAAAACAGACCAAAACACAGAAACGTTACTATAACCACTGAACAATGAAAATGGGGTCAAAGTCAGATGAGACCTACCAGTTGGACATGTATACCTTACAGTTCTTCCATACACTGAATAAACTAGACCTTTTGCTTATAGTATCTGAGCACCAAAACTTAACCTTGTTTACTGATCCACAAAATTAGGTCAAGGTCAAGTGAAAACTGTCTTAAAAAAAAGGTTTTGAGAAGTAAACAAACACTGGATCACTTTCCTTATGTTGAGCTTTCTGCGACAAAAGTCACAGGCTTGACAAAAACTGAAAAATATTTTCAGTCAGGTTACGAAAATAAAGTCACACACAGAATTTAATGATTAGAAAAATGCTGCAACAGCAATATATTTGACTTGTACCGGTATAAATTTTTTTATAAACATAAATTAGTGGTTTCCTTATTTGAAAAGAAAATAAGATAAGAACAAACTTCTTTTGAAATATTTTATTATGAGTAAATACATTAGCATTAAACATGCATGTAAACATAGAAACAAAAATAAAAAGTAGTAAAAGTAAAAACAAATTTGTTAATACAGAACACATGATTAATAACAACCAATTATGACAAGCCTCATAAAAAATGCACCATTTTACTCATAAAAATCTATTTAACTTTATGAACAACCCATACTTGTATTTGAAATTTTAAAGCAAAACCACTCAAATGGTTTTTTTTATTAACTAACTGACTAACTATTGAAGTACTAAAAACTTTATGTAATCATGGACACATAAGTTAGATAGATAGATATATGCAAAATAAAGGCAACAGTAGTATACCGCTGTTCAAAACTCATAAATCCATGGACAAAAAACAAAATCGGGATAACAAACTTAAACCGAGGGAAACGCATTAAATATAAGAGGAGAACAACGACATAACACTAAAATGTAACACATATAGACAAAATCCCACGAGAATAACAAATATAACATGTATATATAACATCAAAACCAAATACATGAAAGTCTTTGACTTTTATTTACAACTATTTTAGTCAAAATATGACATAAAGAAAATTTTAAACAAAAATGTAACTCAAATAATTCAGTGCCCTTTACCACTACTTTTCTCGTTAATGGAGTGATCGTAATATAACAACTGGATTCTTCTGGTTAACAAAAATGGAGAAAATTGTATGGTTTTAAATCTACTTAGTGAGACATCAGATGCATGAAAGAACCCAAGTGAACCTTTGTAATATCAAATTTATCATGTTTAATACACTAACATATAAATTGAAAAATTTGATGAACAGTTCAAAATTCAGTTAAAAAGTTTGGTACTTTTCGCATATATTCTTTACCTTCTCAGAGGACTAAGCAGTAAAGAAACATATTATTAAGGTCTATGCAAATTATTAAACATCTTAATTTAGGTGTTAGGGCGATTAATAAAATATTAGAGTCCAAAATGTATTAAAAAAAAAAAATGTCACAAAGTTAATTACAATGAAGCTAAACTAACATGAAAAGGATTAAGGTGGTACCAAACACCTAGCCTAAAATTAATAAGTCTTGTTTAATTTTCATAAAATTTTGACAAAAATATTAACTTTGACCTTTTGACAAAAATATAGATATTTCAAAAAACTTGAACCAAAGACTTTAAAAAAAAATCATTGGATATATAACAGTTTGACAAACACTAATTTAAATCACTGAGCAGCTTAATATTCACTTATTAAACAATAGGATGTGATTAAAATGTTCAGCTGACTTTAACTGAGTTATCTCCCTGTAGTGTTATGTACCACCTTAACTGACCATTAATTCTCAGCACAAAATGGCTATGTTCAATGCAGTTACACAACTATCAATGAAGGACTTATAAATCCTAACTGTAAATTATATAAAAATAAAAAAAATATCTCCCAATGTAAGGTTTTATGTTACTATATATGTATATATGATTAAGTAAATTTGGTTGACAGGTTCCTCTGAGAGAAAGTCACAATTTCCATCCAATAAAAAGAAATTCAATAACCATACAAATAAACAAGTATACTGTTTAAAATATCTTATATAAATAACCATTGTTAAACATCAACATGCCATTTTAGTGAAAGAAATCTGTCATGTTAATTTATTATGGGGTATATAAGTATATTCAAACATCAACATGCTTTAATAAAAACACCACAAGACTTTGTTTTATATTGTTTAAAGTCTTGTTTCAAACATATTCAATGCAAAACTGATCATAAAGTTGTTTGGTCAAGCTATATTTCTCAGGAGTGACAAAGAGCATATTATCCCTGACTTTGGATAGGGTTCTGAAAAATCTTTTCCCTGTTTGTCCTTGAAGAAAATCTGCTGGTCCTCACTACATGCACTATTTACTTAAAATTTAAAGTATTTTTACTGTGGAATCATTATTATCATTTGTTTGATACAACGTTCATGGATTTCATAGGTAAAGACCAACCATAAAATTTAAACAAAGCTGAATTTTCTAAACATATATGTATACAGACTTTGTCATTTCCATTAAATTGATTATCCATGAAAAATTAATGAATCCACAGTATTGCAAAGTACCAAAATGCTGTCAGTTCTTTTAAAAATTTTGATGGTCAAAACATTTGGACCACCACTTTTTGAAAATTCTGTTAGAATAGAATAAAAGTCATTGGGTCCTAGAATTAACTGAACATGTATAAATATCATATTCAAAGACACCATTCACTAGATTGTCAATTATTACATTAAAATATTGAAGTTACATGATTTAAATACTAATGTCAAAATATAAAACTTGCTTACTTAAAATAAATTTTAAAAATATTAACATAAACAATAGGAATGCAAACATTTATATTATTGTGATACATTGTTGTTATTTTAATAACATGTACACAGATAATTTTCTCTCACATGCACAGTATACAGTTTCATTACCAACATTTCATAAGAACATCAGTTGAAATCTATTATTTAACAAACTGCTACAAATATTTCCCCATAAAGAACACATATATATGACAATTATAACCAGGAAGAGAAAACCTTTAAATACAGTAACATGAATAACATTAAAAATGGGGTATACCATATATATATATATATATATCAATGAGACAGCAATTAATGTAATGTCACAAAAAACAACTAGAAACTGATTTACACTCTTCAAGCAATTATCTATACATTATGCCAATCTCTGAATCTCCCTACCTACCTAGGTATGGAATGAATTTATTTATCTATGGAAGAAGCAATTTAATACCAACTTTCAAAACAACAAAGTACATAAAAATATAACCAAAAGACAACCACAGGCAAAATTCCTATATAAACTGGTACATGTACTAAAAAAATCAAGCACTTAATTTATAAATCATAAAATCTGCATAAAATAGTACACTTAATTTGCATGACAGCAAAATATTGAATAGTAAAAAATACATATACATCATACTTTCTTAAATTTACAAAATAATAAAGGCACAAAACATATCATGAAAGTACGAAATACCAGGTGTCTTAAAATGACATATTGTAAACAATCTCAAAATAAAAAAAAAAACATAACAATTATGAACACAATAACTGTTCGCTTGGTTATAAAGACATTTACAAGGTTTATTTGCTTACGTGGTATCAGAATGTCTGTCCATTCTGAAATAGAAGTAACTATTAGGGGCTCTTTTAAAAAAAACATCTTGTAATAAAAATAATTGAAAGTAATCCCAATGTTTTTTACTTACTTTTTTTTTCTCAAAAGATTTTGTGAAATGAGTCACAGTATCTTTCAATAAATTAAATAAAGACTGAATATCTCACAGACACCACAGTAACGATGACAAATAACACAGGTCAAAGTAAGTTTAAACCAATAAAAGGTTTCAAAAGAGAAACTTTTAAAGTGGACCCCAAAAATTTACCCAAAGTATTGATGATTTTCCTGCCCATACAAAATATGGATAAGTTTTAAAACCAAAAAATACAAATTGAACAATTTTTCATCACAAAATGAAACACATTCAGTCAACATATCAAATTTTAAATAAGGCCATTATATTGTTAATCATTCATGAGTAGATTTGCAGATCCACACATTAATATTGAATCTTATAAAGATAGACTATCATCCTCCATTAGCATTATATAGTATTTCACCAGTAAAACAATGAAGCTGTTAACAAAAATGATGATTTGAAGGGCAATAACTCCAAAATCAGGTCAACAGATTTTTCTCCAATTTTTCAGAGTAGAAGCTGAATATTTTTTACAAGTAGTATGCCTTTAATTTTGCATTAATTCAATAAGCTGCATTAAATAGATATAGGAAGATGTGGTGTGAGCCTGTTTTTTTGGCTTTTATATTTTTTAAAACAAAACGTTTAAAGTAGGCACAGCATTTAATTTGAAGTAAACACTGAAACTAAGGAAGGAATGTGTTTAACTTTTAAACAGCATTAACATATTTATATCTTGATTTCTATAAAAAAAAAATATTCTAAAAAGAGAATGCCACTGTCATGACTGTTTGCCCTGGATTCAAAAAATTCTATAAACACATACATGTAAGTGACACGCAGTTGACATTCTAATGATGTATGATATGAGTATGTAATACTAATTCCCTTCAATATATTCCTTAAATTTACAGGTTAAATATATACAAAAATAATCAATCAAATATCAATAAAAAAATATATATATATTTGCCTGTTATACAGGAGATTAATTTTCTTCATGCACATGAAAAGTTTATAAATTGATACTAAATAAAAAAACATGTAAAAATCAAGCAACAAAAATAAAACAAATACAGTCATGGCAGTGATGGAATAGAGTAATGAAATGGTTGATTGTTTCGGTACATAAAAAACTTGACTATAAATTTAAAGCTTTGTCTGCAAAAACCCGTTAAATTGTCAATAAAAGACTGGTACTTAAAACTCTGTGTCATCAATAAATTATCTTTTTATAAATGCTTTGGGTATATGGAAAAGGGGTTTACTTATGAAAATGTATCAAAAGGAGAATAAATTTTACTGTAATCTGTTAAAAGTCCAGTTGCAAACATTACATGCATATTTAGGACAATTACATATTAGTGTCATAGATATATCTTGTTTTAAAAATGAGCAATATTCCAATTCAGGTTTTTTTTATGGGCAATTTAGTTAACAAGGTTACATTCTGTTGAAAGAGATGTAACCTTTTTAATATCTTGACTTTGAGGCAACATTAGCTTTGATCTTACTTCTTAATGTTGCAAAAGTATTTGCTTTTTATCATGCTGGGCATTCAATCTTCATTGTACAACTTCTCACAGTGAGAGCAAGCTACATACTGCACAGTGATAATCTAAAAAGGATGTGAGGTTATGGGTACAACTTTAAAATAAAATGTAAATATAGAACAGAACTGAAAAAGGTTCAATAGCAATGAATTATAATTTTTACAGTTATTTGGCTGTATCCCGATATTTGGAAATTAAATTTATTTAAAAAGTGTCATTCCTCATATAAAAAGAAAATCATTAAACAACACAATTTTACATTTATGGCAATTACAGGGACCAACCAAAAACATTTATGGCAATTACAGGGACCAACCAAAAACATTTATGGCAATTACAGGGACCAACCAAAAACATTAATGGCAAATACAGGGACTAGATAAAAAAAAATATTGGTTAAATGCTGAACATTTTTGTACACCACTGAACAATTAATTCAAAGATATCTTGGTACATGAAAAACCCAGATAACTTGGTTACCTGTACACCAACAAGCACATGCAACCATTTAAACCAAATAACTTGAATTCATTGAACATAAATAAATCAATGTACATAAATTTTTACAATTCCTCTATCATTTCTGCCATCTTTATCTCTTCTCCAGCGTCTATTTCATCCCCTGACTGGGAGCGATTGTACTTTCTGACCTCATTTTCATACAGCTGATAAAAATTGACAATAATAACCAATAAGTTTTTTACAATAAAAATAGATATGTCTTTCTGAACAACATGCCATATCAACAACCTCATGATCAGTAACGGTAAATTAACAACGAAAATTAAAAGTAGCTTGTGTAAAATCAAGAGAGATTCGGATGTGTTCTTGTATCCAAAATGAGAGTTGCTCAAGGTCATCAGCGGAAATATTGGTAGTATGAAATTTATACAGGAAATTGAGATGATGGCCATACACATTCCTGATGGTAAATCAAATCTATCTTTTGGATCAAATAAGACGTCTAACATATCTACGGAATCTAAAATGTCAAAAACAACGGTGCCGCTGAACTCCGAGATCCTATGCATTCTCATGGTTCCTGGTTGTGCATCGTGGTGCATCATGAGTAACAGAAGGAATACAGCACATGATAATGAAATGGTTACTTTCAAAGTGTTCGGTCCAAAAAAGTCTGCTTCAACTAAAAATTGGGCAAAGTCACTGAAAATTATAGCAACCCTAGCTACTAAGGCAATGGAGTACACAAACCAGGCAAAATAACCTAGAGGAAGACTTCCTGCTTGTACTGTAGCTGGAGAATTAGTAGACTGGCGAACTATTAATAAATGGCGGTAAGATATAATGAAAGCTACTATGAACACAAATAATATGGCAACATCTGCAGCAATCCATCCATACCAATACACAGTCTTGTGTGAGATCAGGTAATAATCCAAAATGCCTCCTTGTAGCATTATGATAAAGAAACATAACACACGGCTAGGGATCTGGTACATAGACTCACACATCTGGATACAAACATTAGCCATGGCTACTAGTTTTTGAAGGTCAAAGTTTTACAGGAATATTTTATCTAGGAATACTTGATTGCATTAATGTATCAATGGCTCCAATATCTTCTCTTACATATCATTTGTCTACAAGAGAAAAATATATATATCAGGTCTTCAGTATGTGTTAATGATGTACTAATTAAAAAATATGAAATGTCTAAGTATCTTTCAATTTCATTGATGACATATGTCATCTGCCACTTGGGTAATCACACAATGGCATACATTGATGCAACCATTAGATGGTCCATGATTTGTTTCATTATTCAAGATTTTATTGTTATTTAAGAAAAACCTTGAAATCATGCAACAAAGAGAAGATGATTTGCACAATTAAACTTCCTGCAGAGGAGTATAATCAAGTAAAGTGGCTCTCTTCAAGTTTTTTGGTTTCTTTAAAATAACATTGACAACCCATATTTTGGAATGAAAATCAATGCTATATATTTGTTTACGGGCCAGCTGAAGGATGCCTCCGGGTGCGGGTATTTTTCGCTACATTGAAGACCTATTGGTGACCTTCTGCTGTTGTTTTTTTTCTATGGTCGGGTTGTTGTCTCTTTGGCACATTCCCCATTTCCATTCTCAATTTTATTAAATATTTATATCATGTATATAAAAGGTTCACTTAGTGACCTTAACCACATAAAGAAGAAGCTTGGTTGGTTCAAGTTAACAAGAGTATAACAATTTACATGAATTACATAATGTGTATTCATAATACAAACAATGCATGATGCAATGTGTTTACTCAGTTATATGCAGGAAGTATATAACGTAATCCATCAAATTAATTAGGTATATATTTCCTTACCTTTTCTAGAATTTTACCATGAGTACTGGTACATTATAATTTCATCAAGTTCTAGTATATATACATGTAACATCTACAAGTAAACAACCAGAAGATTAATTTGTCTAAATGATTTCCTACTGGCGACAATTTAAACAATGAAATTATTGAACGTTCTTATACAAAGCATGCTTACATTAGCGTTTTCTTCTGTCAATTTAATGTACCAAATGGCTGAATTGACATAAATTTTATAATTTTAATCAGATAAAGAGTGTAATAATCATTTTAAATTGTAAATTGATTGACATTTATGGTAAAAAAAATGATAGTTAATTTGTTCAAAGTTTATCACCAGCTGTTCTATACAAAAACCAGGTGCTCCGCAGGGCACAGCTTTATACGACAGCAGAAGTCGAACCCTGAACAGTTGGGGTAGGTATGAACACAACATTCAAGCTTGATACAGCTCTGAATTTGGATTGCAAACAAATTTTTGACAAAATGTGAGTTACTGACACAAAACAAATGTCAAGCAAGATCTTACAAATCTATTGCACAATATTGTGCAATTAAAGATTTCTTCTTTAACTTTTCAAAAATTTGGAATTTGAAAAATTAGAAGAAAAAAAATTGAAAACAACTACCACCTCCCTTTTTTTGTGATTAGTCCAAAACCTGACATTTCTATATACATAATGTACAAATAAAGTAGGGGAGGTAAATCCGAACATACCCAACATTGTATGTTACATGTAAATGTTTTAGAATAACCTCCCTTACCCTGATTTTAAATTGTCTTAATTGTCCATTGACCAGAAATAACTAGTTTTTCCCTTTTTTGCCCCTAATTCTGAAACATTTTAAGCCATAACCCCCAAAAGTCAATACTTACCATCCCTTCATGGTATGGAAACTTGTGGTTTAATTTCAGAGAGATTCATACACTTAAACATAAGTTATTGTTTGAAAACTACAAAAATGATTATTTTGGGCCCCCTTTTTGGCCCCTAATTCCTAAACAATTGGGACAATAATCCCAAAAATCAATCCCAACCTTCCAATAGTGGTCTTGTAAAAATTTATAGAGATCCATGCACTTAAACGCAAGTTATTGTCTGTAAACTAGAAAAATGTGTCTTTTTGGCCCTTTTTTGGCCCCTTATTCCTACATATTCTTGAAAATTAACCCCAAACTAAATCCCAGCATTCCCTGTTTTATATGGAAACTTGTGGTACAATGTCAGAGTGATCCATACAGTTACACACAAGTCATTATCTTGAAACTAGAAAAATGCTTGTTTTGGCCCTTAATTCCTTTTTTGCCCAACAACCCCTTAAAATAAATCCCAATCTTCTACTTACATGACTTATGGTATCAATCATTGTGGTACAATTTCTGAACAATTAAAATACTTATACACAACTTTTTGCCCTGAAACTAACTGTACTCATATGGTCGAGAATAGAATTTGTGACAAATTCTTTTCTTTTTTTTTTAATCTTGTATTGCTGCATGCATGGTTATTAAGTTTATTTAGTTTCTTTCTATCTTCTTTAGCTTTTGCTCAAAATACAAAAGAGGGAAAAATTAAATCCTCATTCAAGGACCATCACTTCTATAACTTGTATAAAGAGTGACAGTCTAGCAATTATATTTGAAAATTTGAGTTGTTAGAAGATATAGACTTGCTTATCATTTTTTGTTATAAGGCAATAAAATGCTTTGGTAAGTGCAGCCTGATACGACTGCAGAGGTTGAACCTTGAACATTTGGGTCAACTTTGGACACGATATTCAAGCTTGATATATTAACTGTCAGAATTTGAATTGTGATTAAACTTTTGACGTTATATAGGTTTCTGACACAAAATTAATGTGGCCAAAGATCTTAAAAATGTATTGTGCAATACAATGCAATTGAAGATTTCTTCTTGAAACTTTTCAAAAATTTTGAAGAAAAAAAAATATGCCCCCCCCCAAAAAAAAATGGGGAATAAAATCACCCCCCTTTGGAGTAATTACCGCAAACTCAATCCCAGTCTTCCCTTTGTGGTATGGAACCTTGCATGTAGTACAATTCCAGAGAGATCCATACACTTAAACACAAGTTATTATCCGGAAACTAAAAAAATGCTTGTTTTTGGCCCCTTATTCCTAAGCTGTTGGTACAATAACCCCCAAAATCAATCTCAATCTTCCTTTTGAGGCATTGAACCTTCTTGTTAAAATTTTATAGAGATCCACTCACATTAACCTAAGTAATTGTCCGGAAACCAAATGTGTTTTGGGACCACAATGATGCAGGCAACCAAGTAGAAGACAACATCATAGGGCATTATACGAAGTTACGAACCCCCAAAAATGTTTGCGGTCACATAAAAACACTAAAAAATAAATAGAAAGTATTGAAGACAAGTTCATGAACTGTGTGAAATGTTGTATTACAGGATTTGTATTGACAGATGCTGCATATTGTACATGACTAATGCTTTATTTGAAATCTAAATGACCTGACTCTGAAACAACAAACACCATTTAATTGAACAAAATACCATAATTTTTTCTGTTTTATCACAATCGACATCTACTGTACATACAAAATGTAGACTCTTGGTAGAAGTGCATGTATTAGGAGTTGCTTATGTGTCATGTCAGTGAATGTTAAATAAGTTTACATTGATACAAACATACTGCAGAAGAAAATGTATGGAGCTCTTGTTTAACAAAAAACTAATATTATACAACTCGCTATATTTTCAATAAATGTACAATCATGTTTGAAAAGCCTCTGTTTTTAAAAAAATAACTTGAATTAAATCTAGTTGATCAAGTATGTAATACAAATTTCTCTAATTTTTGGAATATTTTCACATTTCTTGATCGGTGTACGAAAAATATTTCTCCTCACTAGTGAAATATCTGTTCTCGGCAAAGGATTGGCTGAAATTAAATTGTGTGTACATTTTTGGGGGTTTCTTCTGAATTTTTCTAATGTGATGTCAAGAAAAAAGGCGACCATGCCTGAAGACTTCACATAACCAAAGTGCCTGTAAGCACTGAGGGTAAATTAAAGAATAAAAGATTACTTCAAGTTATCAGTGGGAATAAAAATAAAATATTGCACTGGTTCACAGTAGTTGATTTAACAGCAATTCTAGGAAGGAAGATAACTCCAATTTTTAAGATAACTTATAAAATGACATCATTCATATTTTTAGAACAGATATTAGATTCCTGCACCTTGCAAAAGTTATGTAATTTTCTTGACAAGTGTAATATCCTCGAGGTAATATCATTTTGTGCATTGAATATATATATCTGAGCATATATTACATCTATAAATTTCTGGAAATGTTCATGGATAGGATGTATAGAATGTTATATATGCTCAATTCACTATATGTTGTGTATAAAAAAAGTAGTAATAAGCCTTGAAAGATTAAGATATCAAGTCAGACCCATAAGGTTTTGATTGTATTTCATGCAATCTTAAATACCTAAATAGTACACATCTTCATGGTCTTTCTTCAAATCTTTGAAAAGGAAGCTAGGATAAAACTCATTGGAGAAACAGATTCAACCACTAAAACTCATGTATTACGATATTTCTCCACTCTCGACATTTAAATTTTAATTAAATCTAAAAAGCTTGGCAAGTCTGTCGCTTTATATATTAAAATTTAACTGTATCGAGTGAAAATATTGTAACACACTTGTTGCAGTGGTGGAATCTGCATTTCTCTAATTCTTTGACAATTTAACCCTTTCTGGACCAATTGTATTTAAAACCAGATGCTCTACAGGGCACAGCTTTATACAACTGCAGAGGTCGAACCCTGAACGTTGGGCCTAGTATGGACACAACATTCAAGCTGGATACAGCTCTGAATTTGGATTGTGATCAAATAGTTGACACAGCATAGGTTGAATGTGGTCTAATGAACTTAATTTTTTTTTTGTTGCTTTTGAGCAATTCACTACATATGCACTATGCTGTTGAATATTAATCCTCTGAAAAAAAATATTTAAAGAAATTTTCTTTTAATTTCTGAAATCCGAAATGAGAAAAATTGAACCCCCCTCTTCCCCCCCCCCCTTTTCCCTTATTCCAAAAATGATATCAATTCAAATTTCAAACAGAGTTTGCAACTATAACTACTCATTTAAATACATCATAAAATATTAAAATATAAAATGTTATACAGTCATGGTTGAAATTAATATTAATTAATAGTAACTTCTAAAAAAATAAATGGGGAATGTGTCCAAAGGGACACATATGATGCCCCTGCTAGCACATAACATTATTAAGGGACATAACTCAAGAACTGTAAAAGTGGAGCCGCCAAAAATTTAACTTAAACTGATTTTAGAGGTAATAAGCATAATTCACACATTTCATTAAATTTAGTTGAACAAACTTAAGTTCAGAGAAAAGAAACTAAAAACAATTTTTCAATTCGTAAAGGGGCATAACCCTAGAATGGTAATCAAAGTGCTTGTAATCACTGAATGGTAAAGACTGCTTTAATTTATCAGTTGGTAGCTATATATAGTAAAATGAATATTGCATTGTATATTGTATAGCATTGATTTAAGTTGATTCAGGATGCAATCAACAGTTTTTTTCTATGACGTCATATTTTGAGGGACCATGTATAAGTGACCCTTAGTGGTGGACTGATTAATAAAGATACCTGTATAAAACTAGATATCACTGGAATCAGAATGTTCTCTAGTTTATAATGGAATAAAAAAAAAGTGTACTTTTAATAGTATAAAAAAGTTTTATCCAGAGAAACTGGGAAAAACATTGCCTAATTTAAGCTTAAAAAACCTGAAATCAGGTCATGTGCACACCCCTGAAGACATGATACCTGCACATTTTTCATAATCAAAGTTGTATGAATTTCATAGATTTTTACCTGGTCTTTCAAAAAATTCATGCTTCAGGCTACGTTCGCCTGCTCCGAAAAGAGCTACAGTGGCTGCAAATAAGTTTTGAATTTTCACTGCCAAAAAAACAGACTGTTTACAGTGTTGTCTCCCCTCAAAACATGAATATTTAATCTAATTTTTTAAATTATTTTAATCATTCAACCTGTTTTAATTGAAGTTAATTAACATATCTTTACAACCAAATACAAAAAACATGATACTTTTTCACCAATTATGTTGATAAAAAGGGACTTCCCTCCATGTCTATTTTTAGTTGGGGAATAACCCCTAGTTTTTTATACGAAACTGTTTATAGCACCCTCAACTACTACTCTGGACAAAGAAAGATAACTCCAATTTTCAAAGAATTTCATAGAGCATTGGTTTTAGGTGATTCAACAACCATTCTGGACAAAGAAAGATAACTCCAATTTATTATCTTGAAACTACAAAAATGCTTGTTTTTGGCCCCTTATTCCTAGATTGTTTGCCAAAAATATCCCAACTGTGGTACAATTTCAGAACAATTGAAATACTTATACACAACTTTTTGTACAGACACTAGATAAATGCTTGTTTTGGGCCCCTTTGGGCCCCTAATTCCTAAACCTTAAGGACCATAACCCCCAAAATCAATCCCAAGCTTCCTTTTGTAGTTATAAACATTGTGTTAAAATTTTATTGATTTATATTTACTTATACTAAAGTTATTATCCGGAAACCATCCATCTTCGGACGACGCTGACGACGACGACGACGTGATACCAATATACGACCACATTTTTGGCGGTCGTATTAAAATTAATCAATGTGGGGTTCTGTATGATCTCAGTAGACAATTAGCAACTTTTAGGAAGGGATTTTCGTTGATCAAAAATGAAAATTTATTGGACAATCATTAGAGAACCAGATCTATTCTTACACAGTTTAACATGAGTTATCAGATTTATCCAATTGTGACAGTTATCAATTATTATTGAATCAATCTGATTATCCCCTAGTATCAATGAAGGAATCTATAAATATGTATATCAAATAGTATTTAAAGCATTTTTTATATAATATATATATATAAATATATATTTTTTCAATTTTAAAAGATCTAGCCTCTTAATTAACCTGAAAGCTTTGTTTTTTACATGAATAAATTAGTTGTACAGAGGTGATGTATACCTGACATTTAACACTGTGATATCAACTGTCCAAATAAACCAATAAAGTACAAACAAAAGATATTCTTTTATGCTAGATGTTCATGCATATTGTATATAAAACAAGAGGCTCTCAAGAGCCTGAATCGCTCACCTGGTAAACAATGCCTTATTGAACATATTGAACCATGCCAGGCAAACATGTCTGAAAATTTCAGGGCTGATAGATCTTGACCTAATGAACATTTTTACCCCATGTCAGATTTGCTCTAAATGCTTTCGTTTTTGAGATATAAGCCAAAAACTGCATTTGACCCCTATGTTCTATTTAAAGTAAGGGCGGCCATGTTTTTTGACGGATCAAAAATCGAAGCACACACTTTGTGCAGGATAATCTAAGGAACTATCATGCTAAGTTTCATCCAAATCCATTCAGTAGTTTCAGAGGAGAAGATTTTTTAAAGTTAGCAAATATGATGAACAAATTGTGAAAAATTGTCATTAAAGGACATTTACCCCTTAAGGGGTCAATTGACAATTTTGGTCATATTAACCTATTTGTAGATCTTACTTTGCTGATCATTTTTGCTGTTTACAGTTTATCTTTATCTATAATGATATTCAAGATAATGACCAAAAACTGCAAAATTTCCTTAAAATTACCAATTAAGTGGCAGCAACCCAACAATGGTTTGTTTGATTCATCTGAAAATTTCTGGGCTGATAGATCTTGACCTAATGAACATTTTTACCCCATGTCAGATTTGCTCTAAATGCTTCCGTTTTTGAGATATAAGCCAAAAACTGCATTTGACCCCTATGTTCTATTTTAAGTAACGGCGGCCATGTTTTTTGACGGATCAAAAATCGAAGCACACACTTTGTGCAGGATAATCTAAGGAACAATCATTTTAAGTTTCATTCAAATCCATTCAGTAGTTTCAGAGGAGAAGATGTTTGAAAAATTGTTAACGACGACAGACGAGGACGACGTCGACGACGACGGACGCCAAGTGATGAGAAAAGCTCACATGGCCTTTTAGGCCAGGTGGTCCAAGGACACAGTTATCGTCCTTTGGTTTTCGTTGTCTACGAATATAGTCCCTAGTGTAAACAGTGTATAACTTGCATGTCTTATTTGATACACTTTCCCAATTTATTTCTTGATATTAAATGCATGAAATATCAAGTAGGGGGATGTAATTACATGTAAAAAAAAATTGGGTGCTGAATCTTTATGTTAAGAAGTAAATTGGTCCAGTTCTAAAAGGTCAAATTTTAGCACGTCTGAAGCTGTCAAACTGAATTTTACACCCCCTTAACACAGAATTGTCAATATTTTGAGTTAGAGCTGGTAGAAGTTTCTATAATTTTGATATTATTTGTCTCACTGGTAGTACACTACACTGTAAATATCTTTTTGAGAAAGAGCAGGTGCGATTTTTTTAATTTGAATTTATTGTCTAAAAGAAATGCACTACGAAATAACTGTGTTCTCGGGCCTAAGAGATGGATTCCTGAAATCTAGATTCTGTACTTTGGCAACTTTCCTGAATGATTTGCTGGTTTCAGTTTGTCAAACTCAATCAAAGTAAAGGATTTACATCTTTGGTTTACAGAAATTCTGTTAAAATGTGCCATTTTGGCATTCTACGGCTATAATAAGCATTTTAAAGCAGTTTACATTTTATGGCTAAGAGGCATGCTGACTTTCTATCTGACAGCTTTTTTGTTCCTGATATTTGTGTTTCTATGATTAAATCAAATTTAATTAACCATTTGTGAACTCTGGATATAGAGAAAAGTAGATTATCACAGAAAAAAAGTGCAGATATTTGTATTCACGGCCATGGTTAAACGGCCTAATAGATGTATGTAAAATGTGAAGAGCTTTGTACATCAAATCTGTAGTCCATCACAAATATTTCACTAAATCTATAAAAAAAGCACTTTATTATACTCAGTACACCTTACTCCTTTCATAGGCTACCATTTTTTTTCTCTGTATGATAGTAAGTGGTCCAACTTTATGCCTATTAAGGCTAAAACTAAATGCAAGTTTTCCATTGAAAAGTGAAAAAACTGGCCATCAGACCATATTGTTTCTAAAAAAATTAAATGCAAGAGTCCTTTTGCAATTAGACTTCTTGTATCATAACGCCTTAGCATAGAAATGAGCAAAAAGTTACACATTTTCATTTCTAATAGCTTCTGTGTGCATTTTTATATGTCAATATGGGCTACCGCCTAAATCGACTCTAAATAATTCTCAGTACTACATGGCCCAAGACCATTTTATACTCATGTGGTATGCTTTTTGACACTTTTCTATACATTTAAAGTACATTTTATATATATGAAAGAATAAATTAGGCATAAAAAACTTCAAAATCTTCAAATTGGCTGAGAAAAATGCATATTTATATAAGGCGTCCCTAAATTGGAAAATCTCTATTTTCAGGCATAGGCTTATATAAATTTAACTTTGGAATAATTACAATACATCTGATAAATAAAAGAGTGTTCAGATGCTTTTAATACTTAATATTTGATATTCAAGAGCATTTAAAAAGCAAATTTTTGCAAAATTTAAAATTTTAAGGCCAAAATCTTGACAGTTGAAGATATTTGTTTTACAAAAATAAACATTCAAATGTCTATATTAAAATGACCCTAGTGTCTCTAATATATGTCATATGGCCATGAAACTTGGCAACCTATCTCACAATTGCCTAAGCTTAGGTTATGCAAAGTTTTATAAAGATTGGTCAAGTCTTTCTGTCCTATTAGATGGATTCCTGAAATCTAGATTCTGTACTTTGGCAACTTTCCTGAATGATTTGCTGGTTTCAGTTTGTCAAACTCAATCAAAGTAAAGGATTTACATCTTTGGTTTACAGAAATTCTGTTAAAATGTGCCATTTTGGCATTCTACGGCTATAATAAGCATTTTAAAGCAGTTTACATTTTATGGCTAAGAGGCATGCTGACTTTCTATCTGACAGCTTTTTTGTTCCTGATATTTGTGTTTCTATGATTAAATCAAATTTAATTAACCATTTGTGAACTCTGGATATAGAGAAAAGTAGATTATCACAGAAAAAAAGTGCAGATATTTGTATTCACGGCCATGGTTAAACGGCCTAATAGATGTATGTAAAATGTGAAGAGCTTTGTACATCAAATCTGTAGTCCATCACAAATATTTCACTAAATCTATAAAAAAGCACTTTATTATACTCAGTACACCTTACTCCTTTCATAGGCTACCATTTTTTTTCTCTGTATGATAGTAAGTGGTCCAACTTTATGCCTATTAAGGCTAAAACTAAATGCAAGTTTTCCATTGAAAAGTGAAAAAACTGGCCATCAGACCATATTGTTTCTAAAAAAATTAAATGCAAGAGTCCTTTTGCAATTAGACTTCTTGTATCATAACGCCTTAGCATAGAAATGAGCAAAAAGTTACACATTTTCATTTCTAATAGCTTCTGTGTGCATTTTTATATGTCAATATGGGCTACCGCCTAAATCGACTCTAAATAATTCTCAGTACTACATGGCCCAAGACCATTTTATACTCATGTGGTATGCTTTTTGACACTTTTCTATACATTTAAAGTACATTTTATATATATGAAAGAATAAATTAGGCATAAAAAACTTCAAAATCTTCAAATTGGCTGAGAAAAATGCACATTTATATAAGGCGTCCCTAAATTGGAAAATCTCTATTTTCAGGCATAGGCTTATATAAATTTAACTTTGGAATAATTACAATACATCTGATAAATAAAAGAGTGTTCAGATGCTTTTAATACTTAATATTTGATATTCAAGAGCATTTAAAAAGCAAATTTTTGCAAAATTTAAAATTTTAAGGCCAAAATCTTGACAGTTGAAGATATTTGTTTTACAAAAATAAACATTCAAATGTCTATATTAAAATGACCCTAGTGTCTCTAATATATGTCATATGGCCATGAAACTTGGCAACCTATCTCACAATTGCCTAAGCTTAGGTTATGCAAAGTTTTATAAAGATTGGTCAAGTCTTTCTGTCCTATTAGATGGATTCCTGAAATCTAGATTCTGTACTTTGGCAACTTTCCTGAATGATTTGCTGGTTTCAGTTTGTCAAACTCAATCAAAGTAAAGGATTTACATCTTTGGTTTACAGAAATTCTGTTAAAATGTGCCATTTTGGCATTCTACGGCTATAATAAGCATTTTAAAGCAGTTTACATTTTATGGCTAAGAGGCATGCTGACTTTCTATCTGACAGCTTTTTTGTTCCTGATATTTGTGTTTCTATGATTAAATCAAATTTAATTAACCATTTGTGAACTCTGGATATAGAGAAAAGTAGATTATCACAGAAAAAAAGTGCAGATATTTGTATTCACGGCCATGGTTAAACGGCCTAATAGATGTATGTAAAATGTGAAGAGCTTTGTACATCAAATCTGTAGTCCATCACAAATATTTCACTAAATCTGTAAAAAAAGCACTTTATTATACTCAGTACACCTTACTCCTTTCATAGGCTACCATTTTTTTTCTCTGTATGATAGTAAGTGGTCCAACTTTATGCCTATTAAGGCTAAAACTAAATGCAAGTTTTCCATTGAAAAGTGAAAAAACTGGCCATCAGACCATATTGTTTCTAAAAAAATTAAATGCAAGAGTCCTTTTGCAATTAGACTTCTTGTATCATAACGCCTTAGCATAGAAATGAGCAAAAAGTTACACATTTTCATTTCTAATAGCTTCTGTGTGCATTTTTATATGTCAATATGGGCTACCGCCTAAATCGACTCTAAATAATTCTCAGTACTACATGGCCCAAGACCATTTTATACTCATGTGGTATGCTTTTTGACACTTTTCTATACATTTAAAGTACATTTTATATATATGAAAGAATAAATTAGGCATAAAAAACTTCAAAATCTTCAAATTGGCTGAGAAAAATGCATATTTATATAAGGCGTCCCTAAATTGGAAAATCTCTATTTTCAGGCATAGGCTTATATAAATTTAACTTTGGAATAATTACAATACATCTGATAAATAAAAGAGTGTTCAGATGCTTTTAATACTTAATATTTGATATTCAAGAGCATTTAAAAAGCAAATTTTTGCAAAATTTAAAATTTTAAGGCCAAAATCTTGACAGTTGAAGATATTTGTTTTACAAAAATAAACATTCAAATGTCTATATTAAAATGACCCTAGTGTCTCTAATATATGTCATATGGCCATGAAACTTGGCAACCTATCTCACAATTGCCTAAGCTTAGGTTATGCAAAGTTTTATAAAGATTGGTCAAGTCTTTCTGTCCTATTAGATGGATTCCTGAAATCTAGATTCTGTACTTTGGCAACTTTCCTGAATGATTTGCTGGTTTCAGTTTGTCAAACTCAATCAAAGTAAAGGATTTACATCTTTGGTTTACAGAAATTCTGTTAAAATGTGCCATTTTGGCATTCTACGGCTATAATAAGCATTTTAAAGCAGTTTACATTTTATGGCTAAGAGGCATGCTGACTTTCTATCTGACAGCTTTTTTGTTCCTGATATTTGTGTTTCTATGATTAAATCAAATTTAATTAACCATTTGTGAACTCTGGATATAGAGAAAAGTAGATTATCACAGAAAAAAAGTGCAGATATTTGTATTCACGGCCATGGTTAAACGGCCTAATAGATGTATGTAAAATGTGAAGAGCTTTGTACATCAAATCTGTAGTCCATCACAAATATTTCACTAAATCTGTAAAAAAAGCACTTTATTATACTCAGTACACCTTACTCCTTTCATAGGCTACCATTTTTTTTCTCTGTATGATAGTAAGTGGTCCAACTTTATGCCTATTAAGGCTAAAACTAAATGCAAGTTTTCCATTGAAAAGTGAAAAAACTGGCCATCAGACCATATTGTTTCTAAAAAAATTAAATGCAAGAGTCCTTTTGCAATTAGACTTCTTGTATCATAACGCCTTAGCATAGAAATGAGCAAAAAGTTACACATTTTCATTTCTAATAGCTTCTGTGTGCATTTTTATATGTCAATATGGGCTACCGCCTAAATCGACTCTAAATAATTCTCAGTACTACATGGCCCAAGACCATTTTATACTCATGTGGTATGCTTTTTGACACTTTTCTATACATTTAAAGTACATTTTATATATATGAAAGAATAAATTAGGCATAAAAAACTTCAAAATCTTCAAATTGGCTGAGAAAAATGCACATTTATATAAGGCGTCCCTAAATTGGAAAATCTCTATTTTCAGGCATAGGCTTATATAAATTTAACTTTGGAATAATTACAATACATCTGATAAATAAAAGAGTGTTCAGATGCTTTTAATACTTAATATTTGATATTCAAGAGCATTTAAAAAGCAAATTTTTGCAAAATTTAAAATTTTAAGGCCAAAATCTTGACAGTTGAAGATATTTGTTTTACAAAAATAAACATTCAAATGTCTATATTAAAATGACCCTAGTGTCTCTAATATATGTCATATGGCCATGAAACTTGGCAACCTATCTCACAATTGCCTAAGCTTAGGTTATGCAAAGTTTTATAAAGATTGGTCAAGTCTTTCTGTCCTATTAGATGGATTCCTGAAATCTAGATTCTGTACTTTGGCAACTTTCCTGAATGATTTGCTGGTTTCAGTTTGTCAAACTCAATCAAAGTAAAGGATTTACATCTTTGGTTTACAGAAATTCTGTTAAAATGTGCCATTTTGGCATTCTACGGCTATAATAAGCATTTTAAAGCAGTTTACATTTTATGGCTAAGAGGCATGCTGACTTTCTATCTGACAGCTTTTTTGTTCCTGATATTTGTGTTTCTATGATTAAATCAAATTTAATTAACCATTTGTGAACTCTGGATATAGAGAAAAGTAGATTATCACAGAAAAAAAGTGCAGATATTTGTATTCACGGCCATGGTTAAACGGCCTAATAGATGTATGTAAAATGTGAAGAGCTTTGTACATCAAATCTGTAGTCCATCACAAATATTTCACTAAATCTATAAAAAAAAGCACTTTATTATACTCAGTACACCTTACTCCTTTCATAGGCTACCATTTTTTTTCTCTGTATGATAGTAAGTGGTCCAACTTTATGCCTATTAAGGCTAAAACTAAATGCAAGTTTTCCATTGAAAAGTGAAAAAACTGGCCATCAGACCATATTGTTTCTAAAAAAATTAAATGCAAGAGTCCTTTTGCAATTAGACTTCTTGTATCATAACGCCTTAGCATAGAAATGAGCAAAAAGTTACACATTTTCATTTCTAATAGCTTCTGTGTGCATTTTTATATGTCAATATGGGCTACCGCCTAAATCGACTCTAAATAATTCTCAGTACTACATGGCCCAAGACCATTTTATACTCATGTGGTATGCTTTTTGACACTTTTCTATACATTTAAAGTACATTTTATACATATGAAAGAATAAATTAGGCATAAAAAACTTCAAAATCTTCAAATTGGCTGAGAAAAATGCATATTTATATAAGGCGTCCCTAAATTGGAAAATCTCTATTTTCAGGCATAGGCTTATATAAATTTAACTTTGGAATAATTACAATACATCTGATAAATAAAAGAGTGTTCAGATGCTTTTAATACTTAATATTTGATATTCAAGAGCATTTAAAAAGCAAATTTTTGCAAAATTTAAAATTTTAAGGCCAAAATCTTGACAGTTGAAGATATTTGTTTTACAAAAATAAACATTCAAATGTCTATATTAAAATGACCCTAGTGTCTCTAATATATGTCATATGGCCATGAAACTTGGCAACCTATCTCACAATTGCCTAAGCTTAGGTTATGCAAAGTTTTATAAAGATTGGTCAAGTCTTTCTGTCCTATTAGGTCCAAGGACACAGTTATCGTCCTTTGGTTTTCGTTGTCTACGAATATAGTCCCTAGTGTAAACAGTGTATAACTTGCATGTCTTATTTGATACACTTTCCCAATTTATTTCTTGATATTAAATGCATGAAATATCAAGTAGGGGGATGTAATTACATGTAAAAAAAAATTGGGTGCTGAATCTTTATGTTAAGAAGTAAATTGGTCCAGTTCTAAAAGGTCAAATTTTAGCACGTCTGAAGCTGTCAAACTGAATTTTACACCCCCTTAACACAGAATTGTCAATATTTTGAGTTAGAGCTGGTAGAAGTTTCTATAATTTTGATATTATTTGTCTCACTGGTAGTACACTACACTGTAAAAATCTTTTTGAGAAAGAGCAGGTGCGATTTTTTTAATTTGAATTTATTGTCTAAAAGAAATGCACTACGAAATAACTGTGTTCTCGGGCCAGGTGAGCTAAAAAGAAGATGTGGTATGATTGCCAGTGAGACAACTCTCAACAAGAGACCAAAATGACACAAAAATTAACAACTATATATATATATAGGTCACTGTACGGCCTTCAACAATGAGCAAAGTGATTATTCTGAAATAAATTAGTTTATCATTATTTTAAGAAATTTTCCTTTGATATTGCTGACTGATAATTTCAGCGGAGTCCAGTGATATGAAATTATCGCTAGAAATTAAAGGAGCATGTGGCGTTGCTAAAGAAATTGACATGAACATTGATGAAGTTGACTGCTTCATCATAGGTAAAATAGCGATAGACAGATTATCATTGGTCATCTCAACTCGATTGCTCTTCTCACTTTCACTGTACCAGCTCAAGTGAGAAAATCAATCTCGTTGAGATGATCAACGATAATCTATAAATATCTATCATGTATAACAGTATAAGCGTTAATTATTTTTTGCACATTTTAAGTAATATGTAGCACTTTTGTACTTCATACCTACTGCAGTAAGGTCAATGCTTTAGCACACAAATATAATTACAAAAACAAAGCAAATAAAAATTAAAAGATAGTGATATAAAAATGCTTTACCTTTTCAATGTCTGATATGAAAATCTAAGAGACATAAGTGAAGAGTTGAATATGTGCATATATATTTATGCACATTTCATGAATGGTATTGGACAGTTAACTGGATTCTTTGTCAATTATGCCAGGAAATGTTTTAAGGCTTTAATTAAAATTTCCCTGTTCGGGGATTTCCTTATTTTTTGTAAAACTGGAAGATGAATCAATATGGAACTTCCAGTTTAATTGAATATATTGTATTATTCTAACCAAGGTCATAAAATTGCCCTATTTGTTTTAAATTTACATTATTTTACAATTAAATATCATGACAAGTAGTTTGTCTTTGAATATATATATATACATACACATATATATCTCTGCAGTATCATGTTTACACATTTCATAAAAACAATATTCGGTCTTCAGTTAGCTCATATATTGGTTACGCGGAATATTAGTTTCGAATATTTACAAATAGTAATTTACTTAATGCTTCAAATGTTGTTCACAATTTTACATCAGTAAAATGTGTTTATCTTTTATTGGACATGTAAGAAAATAAAGATGTTGTTGGAATTAACTTTTTTTTAAAGTCTTGCATCATAAGCCTAGTTTCGTACACCGGTCGTTTCTCAACACAACACTAACGGTTGTGCCGATGGCTGAGGGAGGACAATCAAGCTCTCCTCCTCCTAATTGGAGCTCCAAGATATTGTGCAGGTCTGCAAATTGTGTATAAAGCTTCCCATGTCACAGTGGCTCATGTCAACAAAAATTCTGTTTCAGCAACATGTGCCAAATTTTGACTGGTCTGGTTCTACTTGAAATTCTAAATATTTGGACACACATTCCATAATGCATACCGGTGCAATGGCATTGTCCACATGCTTAGTCTAGTTATGTAGGCAGATGTGTGCTTTATCTCTGGTTAGGTCAAATGCATTAACACTGATAAATAGTATTAATTAGTCCGAGATTACTCTGACGTCCAACGGCTGTTTTGCCAGACAAGCTGGGGCCGTGGGACGTCAGAGCTCGTCCCATATCAAAAAGTGGATATTTGCCCACCCAAAATAGATGCGCTGCTTCGTCGCTTCTCGTGCCGACTGACGGCCTTGGAATTATATAAATCAGGCAGCAATCTGTTCATTTTTCATTTATCTTTTCATTTATGTAAGTTTCGCCTACCTGCCAACCTTTATTTTTCCATATTTTAACCGTTATCACAGAGACCCATCGATTTCTGCATTTTGCCTTTCATTTTCAAAGATTATCACGTGACCACGAGAAAACAGTGATGATTTATGCAAATGACCATAATGTAACACCTCGTTCATTTACGATGCAAGTTATCTAAATGTCCGAGAGCTTCCGATTGTTCTCGTGGTCAGAACTAAATGCTTAATACCGATCTCCTGTAAAGGAGGTGAAAAATCGTGGTTGGCTACTAAATGTTAAACATTGATCTCCTACAAAATTTGCATATTTGAGTCTCGAGGCCACAAACTCTCTCGTAACTTGACGTCCATTTGAAAGTGAAAGTCAAAATGCAGAAATCGATGGGTCTCTGTGAAAACTGTTAAAATATGGAAAAATAAAAGTTGGCAGGTAGGTGAAACTTACATAAATGAAAAGATAAATGAAAAATGAACAGATTGCTGCCCAATTTATATAATTCCAAGGCCGTCAGTCGGCACGAGAAGCGATGAAGCAGCGCATCTATTTTGGGTGGGCAAATATCCACTTTTTGATATGGGACGAGCTCTGACGTCCCACGGCCCCAGCTTGTCTGGCAAAACAGCCGTTGGACGTCAGAGTAATCTCGGACTAGTATTAATTTGCTGCTTTTCTACCAAGCATGCATCATTGAGATAATTTGGGTTTATATCGAATTCATGCAATTTGCTATAGATTTCCTACGTACATCATAGGTTGTTATTACAGTAAGAACCAATGACATCTTTCTGTTATAACTTGACTGTAAGAACCAATGACACTGTTATCATGTTTACATGTATGTCAATTTCAAGATGTTTTATGAGGGGGGCAGGTCCTTTTTTGGGACATTGGGATGGGGTGTTTTTAAGCTCAGGATTTCGAGATTGATCCTTTTGGGATCCGGGAATTCTTTTTCAAAGTTTGGGATGTCAGGATTTAAATTTCTTTAAATTAGGGACCTCTGGATTTCAGGTTTTTAAGCCCGGGATTTCCAAATCAGGACCCCTCCAACCCCCCATCTTTAAATTAATGACTAACAATAGTTGACCTGAAATTGCGTGAATTACATGTATAGATTCATCTATTTGCTACTTGTTCTCTAAGCATTTAGAAGTGAAAGCAAAGACCGGTTGGCCCAGTTAGAATAATCTTTTTTTTTTCAGGTACAGTAACATGTCTTCTGGCAGACTGAACATTACCATGTGACCTACCATGTTAATAATCAATCTCAGCATGCATGCTGTGTCTTGTCTGGTACAAAGTATCAGTTATTCACCTGCATATTCCATTGATATTAACATCAGTGTTCTGCCCCAGGCCCTTTTCTTCCCGCGACGCTATAATAATTTCCTCGACGCTATAATTATTTTTAGGATGTTATTTTTCCTGTTTCTATATGGCAAAGCCATGTCCTATTTTGAACTTAAATTTTGAACTTTCATCTAATTACCGCTTATCATAAAAAATATATCACCTTTAATCCCTTCAAGTCGGACAATAGACAATTAAGAGTGATCAGAAAGGTGTTAATTGCCCTTTGGGGGATAACTGTTTGAATAGGAATACCACAAGCTGTCACTTGTGACATGATTAATACCACATGGTCTGCAAAATATTACGGTAGTGTTTCTTTCTCTTCCTATCACTTTTTGTAAATCGAGAGTGAAAAGTTTGATTATGAGCTAAATAAGTTTTGGTCTTTCTTAAGAAAGTGATCATAATTGGCTTTAGTTTATATTTCATCCATTTAATGCATTAAAAACGCCATATTCATTCCAAATCTCTTGTCAAACATTGTTTATTTTCGTATTTTTCATTGCTTTCGGCAGCCATTTGATATTTTAGTGTAAACTACTGGTCGGAACCGGACCAGATATGACAAAAGTAGTTATTTTACGATAATAACTACGTTTGCACAAATGGCACAGTAGTCAGAAAACAATGATACCTAAAGAGAAAACTAAGCATTAACAGACTTTTTGTTAGATAACTTTGTTAAGAATATGTATCATTTTGATAAAATGAAACAACTGGGACTGATTCATTGAATATTATGAACCAATGTATTTCATAGACACGGTAAAGATTTTTTTTTTAACTGGGTAGGCAGGGTAACTGGAACCACACATATATTTTTATTTGGCCCAAGAGGAAAAAATTATTCTGGCACTATAAATGAATTAAGAAAACATAAACTGAGAATACTGTTATCATGGTTATAGTTTAATTGTATTCTCAGTCATGAATTCAACAATATTGACACAAAGAATAGGGTTGAAAAGAATATTTTATTCACCAAATAAGGACCTATAGCATACAAAAAATATAATACATTTTGTAATAAACAATAACGCCTATATCATAAAGGAATGGAACACTGCATGACACGACAAATTACATTGAAAAAAATACATTTTTTTTACGCCAAATGTGATGCTATCCAAAATTTCTGGGGAGAACACTGAACATGTATTTATCCTCAAAATGAATTTGATTTGGCATGTGAGGTTAAACTTCAATCCAACTATTGATCCTGAATATTTGCCTTATTAAGTTTAATATTAATTGATAGATTGAAAAGCATGACTCTGCTGCATGATCTATATAGGATACTATTTACACATATTTATCCTGCACAAATTAGAGCACATACAGATAACAACTATTTGAGATGGACTTGGACTCTGAACAGCAATATGCCTATTCCCTATTTGTGTGACATACATTTTGTACAATGTAGGTTCCCATAAAATTTTGAGGTCACAATAGAATTGCCCTCACAAAGAAAAAGTGATTGCTGTACATACATGTACATGTATGAGGTCAATATTCCTGGTGTCACAGATTCCCAAATAGCGATAAAGGCGATTTGAAATAGAAGTTCTTCAAACAAACTAAATTATTGAAATTATCATTAACACCATTTAGGAGAACTTGTCTTCCATAAATCACAATTTAATCAGCTCTTTTCACTCTTCACTTCTACATGTTCTATATTAAAACAAAGTTTCTCCACCAAGATTAATAAACAAGAGAAATGTTTACCCAAATATTATTGTTGCATTAATATTGTGTACTTTCAGGTATTTCTTACATGGGGTTTGTCGCCAAGGTGATGGCTGTCCATATTCTCATGATAAATCTAGTAAACTATCCATGGTCTGTACATTTTATCAAAAAGGACAATGTACTTATGGAGATGGATGTAGGTAAGTTTAAAAAAAACACCAATTCTTTAGATTTTAAAAGTGGAACTGCATCAAATGGCCATTGATTATAAAAAACAACTTTGAAAGAATATATCATAGTTAGAAACAAAACAATTTTCTAAATGTCTTTGCAATATATATTATAAATCGATAAATATGATTAAATCAAATATGTAATAAAAAATATATCTCCATGTGCTACTTTTTGAGTAAAATAAGGTCGACATTTTGTATATTTGCTCTAAACTCAGATTTGTGACCGTATTTTCCCTTTGGAAAGAAAGACATAACTTTTTTGTTTAAAAAGATAAACACAAAAAAGTTTTTTGTTAAATAATTTGTAATTTCTGTATTTTATAAGTATCCTAAAAATTTATACATTTTTTATTCAGAAATAACTCATATTTATCAAATGTTCATGAATGTAGAAAAAAACATAATTTTTTGCTGTATATTTATCAAGTTAAAAAAAATTGCAATATTTATATTTTTCAAGAAAATTGGCACACATAATCTTCTCGCGTTATCAAACCAAATCGCATTTTAAAAATGAGGGGTCCATGAACTCGTTTTCAAGTTATATAAGTTTGAATGATAAAAATCAGTCTAAAACAATCTTTTTTGTTAAGTCCTAGTTCATGTAGTTTGACGTCGCGAAAATAACAATTTACGTTAGCAACATCATTACCTCCTCTGTAACTGAAGGGCATACGATACAGTTTTGATCCTGTATTTACAGTTTGATGAAAATTTCCATATAGGCTAGTTTTTGCCTGCTTAAATCAAATATGTAATAAAAAATATACCTTCATGTGCTACTTTTTGAGTTAAATGAGGTTGAAATTTTGTATATTTGCTCAAAATTCGGATTTGTGGCCGTATTTTCTCTTTCGAAAGAAAGCCATAACTTTTTTGTTTTAAAAGATAAACACAAATTGTTTTTTGTTAGATAATTTTTAATTTTTGTATTTTATAAGTATCCTAAAAATTATGCATTTTTTATTCAGAAATAACTCATATTTATCAAATGGTCATGAATGAATTAAAAAAAAATCGTATTTTTTTGCTGTATATTTATCAAAATTTAAAAAAATTCCTCTATTTGCAGTTTTATAAAATTTGGTCCACATAATCTCCCTGCAAAATGAAACAAAATGTCGTTTTAAAAAATCGGGGTCCATGCACTCGTTTTCAAATTAAATCAGTTTGAATGATAAAAAATAGTCGAAAAATGCACCTTTTCCCGATATGTCATAGTTTGACGTCGTGAAAATAACATTTTACGTTAGCAACGTCATTACCTCCCCTGTAACTGTATCGTATGCCCTTAAAGTCACTCATAGTACATGTAGTATGAATTAAATTATTCATTCCTTTGTAGATATGACCATGTGAAATTAAACCCCAAAATTTCGGATTCTAAAGGTGTACATATCCTGCCTACAGTGTCATCAAAAAGCTCACCAGTCAGTAGTAATATGGTCACATTAAAGAAAGGAGGGGAGACAACTCCAAAACCAACCAAATCCCCAATGACTCCTAAACCAGAAGATTGGGTGAAAGCCAAGGAATTTGTACCAGGTCAACGTTACACATGTTCAACAGGTTGGTTTATGTTATATACATCATTATCTATTTATTATGCTAATATGACAACTACATTTGTTTTCATAACTAGTGAAACACTAATTTTATACATGTTTGACAATGTGTTATTTGATTAATTTCAAGATTTAAGAAATAATTGATGCAAGCTATACTTTATTGTAGTTATACCCCCGCTTTAAAAAAGGGGGGGTATACTGTTTTACGTCTGTCTGTCAGTCCGTCCGTCAGCCCGTCCATCAGTCCGTCAGTCAGTCCGTCCCATGAAACTTCCGTCACATTTTTCTCAGGAACTACACATCCACCCTTTCTGTAATTTGGTATCAACATTTATATATGTCAGCCATACCGTGTGATGCGTTTTCAGATTCATCACTTGACAACTTCCTGTTTACCGAACACTTGTCTGATTTTACACATGATAGCCAAGTTGAAAATTTTCGTCACATTTTTCTCAGGAACTACAATACAAGGATTTCTGAAATTTGGTTTCAGGATTTATATAAGTCAGCTACACCGTGTGATGCGTTTTCAGATTCATCACTCGACAACTTCCTGTTTACCGAACACTTGCATATTTTTACACTATTAATATTATCCACTTGCGGCGGGGGTATCATCAGTGAGCAGTAGCTCGCAGTTTCACTTGTTTTAACATGGGTAGGCATTATATTCTTGATTATTTTTGCCTGAGCGAAAGTGAGGGCTAAAATAACACAAATATAATGCCTACCCATGTTAAAACTACAATAAACTATAGCTTGCATCAATTATTTTGATTCTGATTAGGACAATTTAGGTTATTTCTATAATGTGTGTGTATAAATGTGGAGCGATTGTGTAGGCTCTTCCATGAACTTCCCTTTTTATGCCCCACCTACGATAGTAGAGGGGCATTATGTTTTCTGGTCTGTGCGTCCGTTCGTCCGTCCGTTCGTTCGTCCGTCTGTCCGTCTGTCCCGCTTCAGGTTAAAGTTTTTGGTCAAGGTAGTTTTTGATGAAGTTGAAGTCCAATCGACTTCAAACTTAGTATACATGTTCCCTATGATATGATCTTTTTAATTTTAATGCCAAATTAGGGAGTTTACCCCAATTTTATGGTCCACTGAACATAGAAAATGATAGTGCGAGTGGGGCATTCGTGTACTGGGGACACATTCTTGTTTGTTTGTAAACAAGAAAACAACTGGCAATGTGATTTTTCAGGCAGGAGGGGGGGGGGGGGTTGAACAGCCAGCCAGCATGAAGGGTCATCGTATCTATGTCAAATATGTCAATTTCGAATTGCAACACTTTACAGTCATAATAAATGAATTTGTTACAACATGTGCATTATTTAAGAGGTTGGAAGAGTTTTAAGTTAATCAAATAAATTAAATGCATGCCAATTTGATAGAATTCATTATTCTGCAGTAGTCAATACTATTTAGGCATGTGCAAACAAATTTTATTGGATTTAGAGCATTGGTTTATTCATAAAGGGAATGAAGCACGTCATATTAAAATCTTTGATAGAGATTAAGGCAGTATTGAAACTTTTTACATTGATAACAGACAAGTTTTGCCATTAGAAAATAACCTCATACTTATAAAAATTTATATATAAATAAGATTATGAACATTACAGTTATCATTAACTTATGGTGTTATACTGCTTTCTTCTGCTGATCGTTTCTTAGTAAAACTGACAAAAAAATATTGTATATCACAATCAAGAATTTTAACATACATATCTGTTTCATTTCACAAGTCTTATTTTGATAATATAATGGACACAAAAGATAAGGAAGTCGTGCATAGTACGTATATATATATATATATATTGAAAAAAAGAAGATGTGGTATGATTGCCAATGAGACGACATTCCACAAAGACCAAAGACACAGAAATTAAAATGTAGGTCACCATACTGCCATCAACAAGAAGCAAAGCCCATAGATGTACCTCATAGTCAGTTGTAAAAGATTCAGAAATGACAAATGTAAAATAATGAACAACAACAAATATGTTACACAACAACAAACTGCAACCACTTAATTACATGCTCCTTCCATACAGAATGTGGCAGGGTTAAACATTTGACGACACTCACCCTCCTTTAACCTGGGAAAGTGATGTAACAGTTGAGCATACAAATAAACTATAAAAATCAGTTGAAAAAGGCTTGACTCATGATCATCAGATGGATATTTATATTTAATTTAGTTCCTGCCTCCTATGCAGCAGCTGTAGAACCTACAACAGAATCCTCTAGTCCGTGTATTGTTAAAGGAAGTAAAGATTTACTTTGCCCCTTCCTTGCCCAAGGTCATTGTCCATACGATGAGGAGTGTGAATATCTCCATGGAAATATCTGTGATATGTGTGGACTAGCAGTGCTACATCCTGAAAACAAGTCACAGAGAGAAGAACATCAAAAAGTATGTTGGTTTGTCATTCTCATATTTGGTACCCAACTTATTATCCTGAAACTAGATAAATGTTTGTTTTGGGCCCCTTTGGGCCCCTAATTCCTAAACCATTATTACCATAACCCCCAAAAACCAATCCCAACCTTTCTTTTGTGGTGATAAACATTGTGTTAAATTTTTTTTGATTTCTATTCATTGATACTCAAGTTATTATCCGGAAACCATCCGTCTTTGGACGACGACAATGACACAACGTGATACCATTAATTTTTGCAGTCGTATATAAATTAACATGTGTTATGTTGGTTTTTTTAATGTTTGAATGTCATTGACTGATTGCTTTTGTTGATTCTTAAGCAATAAAATTGAAAATGCCTTTTAATAGATATTAATATTAATTTCATTTCAATTGAAATACACTGTTTATGTTATATCTGCACACCTTAAAAGTCTGTACTAAATAGTGTATGTGCCTAAATTAAAAGGTACATGGACATACATGAACATTAATTGACTGCATTAATTACAAGGATGCAGATTTTCTCGCTGCGTTGAAGACCCATTGGTGGCCTTCGGCTGTTATCTGCTCTTTGGTCAGGTTATTGTCTCTGACACATTCCACATTTCCATTCTCAGTTTTATATTAACGATTTTAGGAATGTGTTAAACAACATGAACAGGCTATGGAATTATCCTTTGCTGTAGCCAGAAGTAAAGACAAGTGTTGTGGAATATGTATGGAACATATCTTAGAAAAGGATAATCACCAAGAAAGAAGATTTGGAATAATGTCAAACTGTAATCATATCTTCTGTTTGCCATGTATACGAAAATGGAGAGGAGCAAAACAGTTTGATAACCAAATAGTCAGGTAAAATATATGTTATAAGTACAGCTTAAACAGAATGGATATAAGAAGATGAGGTATGAGTGCCAATGAGACAACTCTTCATCCAAGTCACAATTTATAAAAGTAAACAATTATAGGCCAAAGTGTGTTCTTCAACACAGAGCCTTGGCTCACACTGAACAGCAAGATATAAAGGGCCCCAAAACATTACTAGTGTAAAACCATTCAAAAGGGGAAAACCAACTGGTAAAGAAAAACACAACTATTGTCGCTGTCAAACATTTGTAACAGTAAGACATGTTACAGGGAAGTTGGTTTTAATCTAAGCCTATTCAGGAACTCATGGATGAAAAGTTAACTATGGATGTTCTTTCACCAGAAAACAATCCTCCGCTCTGTGGTTAAAATTATTTCATTTCTTCATTTTGCCCTTTAAAATAGAGAAAAGACTGTTAGGTTGTTTGAAATATTTATTTCATTTAAGAATGACCAGTTATATGAACTTTCATATAAAACAATTGAAATGTCAATTCTTGCTTCACTTAGAGCCTAGGATATTTTAATCCTGATGACCTGTTATAGGGTGGCTTGCTATCATGTGTGAACTCCTGTGACAACTGTTCCTACCATTAGTTCTTACTCTTTTGATAACATAGAGTCATTCTTAAATCCTAATGATTTTTCTGTCTACTTCGGTTGACAACTTTTACAGTTGTTAAGTGATTCAATAACTGTTGTACTCATGTTATTTGGCATGAAAGAATGTTGCACTTCAGAATTAAGAGTTTAATTTTGTAACACGGGGGGGGGATCATGAAAGTCAATATTAAAAAGCATGGATTGGACTTGTTAACCTTCCTCCAACATTGTCCAATTATAAATTTAAAATTGTAGATTTAATGAAAATATCATTTTAAAAAGTAAACCTCTTTTTTTTCAGAGCGTGTCCAGAATGTAGAGTCCAGTCAGACTTTGTCACTCCAAGCATGTACTGGGTAGATACTGACGAAGAAAAACAGAAACTAATATCTGGTTATAAAAAAGCATTAGGGTAAAGATATTCTTATAACATTGAAAACTAAAACCATATATATACAAAAAAAAGATAATGCTAGCACTCCATGTATTACAGTGTAACCTGTGTTATCCAATACACTGGGGGGCCTGAAAAAGATGTCGGGTTGAACAGGTTGTTAAAATACTCAGGTGTCAGATTAGGCAGGTTCAACTGTATAAGTAAGCAGTATAACACATAGAAAATAAAATAAGGTTTGCATGTTAGTACAATGGATGTTTTAATCACACAATACTCAGAGTAGCCCCATGGTGATACTACTAAAGGACAAATTTACCAACCAAATCCAATTTTATGTACACCCTATTGAAGTCAGAATGCATTGTCCATCAGAACCCTGAACCCAATTTGTTGGAACTCTAAAGATGATTTATACTTATCTAGTTGAATACGTTCATTGAAGAATGAATTTTAAACTGCTTGTTTTTCAGGTGGACTATGAAATCTGTATTACATGTTTATTATCTATTGTAACAATTTTCATTACTTTTCAAGCAAATTATGGATCATAAAAAAATAAAGAGATCGATATGCCTAGGAAACAACTGTCCACCTTTGACCCTTTTGTTTTCATATTTGATAACTAATACAGAATTGATAGTTTATAGATATAGACATAGGAAGATGTGGTATGAGTGCCAATGAGACAACTTTTCATCCAAGTCACAAGTTATAAAATTAAACCATTAAAGGTCAAGGTACGGTCTGCAACACAGAGCCTTGGCCCACACTGAACAGCTAGCTATAAAGGGCTCTAAATATTAACTAGTGTTAAACCATTCAAACAGGAAAACAAAAGGTCTAATCTATATAAAAAAAACAAAACACACTTATGAACCACATCAACAAACAAAACTTACTAAACATCAGGTTCCTGACTTAGGACAGGTGCAAACAATTAAGTTTATGATTAAGGTAGCTCAAATTTTATATAGTACATACTCACAAAAATTTCAGTTACAAATATGTGAAAGTTAAATTCCAAAATTATTCCATTTAGTATCTGTTATATTTCAGTAATAAACCATGCAAGTATTTCAAAGAAGGCAAAGGAGAATGTCCATTTTATGACAAGTGTTTCTATCGCCATGCACATCCTGATGGGACAATAGCAGATCCAAAACCTCGACCTAGACGAAGACGACAAGACGCAGAAGGAGCATTAGACATTATAGAAAGAATTAATTTGTGGGATTTTTTAGAAGAAAGACAGAACAGAGTTTTCTTGCTTGATTTAGAAGAAGAATTAGACAATTTAATTTTGAATTTAGTGCTAGGTGGACGTGATAGTGATAGTGACAGTGATTTTGATGGCTTTTGGTGATGAATGTTGTTATCTAGAATAATATAAAATTAATGAATTACCTCCCCCTTAGTAGAAATTTTTCATAATCTTAACAATTATACTAATATGATATATAGTTTCTTGTATATCTAGCATCCTACCAAGTCAAGGATTTAGGTGTAAAGTGATGTTGCTTAATGAAAGAAATGGTAAAGAACAAAATCATACATTGTTTCTTTGTGAGATAGCACAGCCCTAACTTAAATATGTGTTTACAGTTAGTTGGACTTTTTTTTACTGTGTTTGACTTGCTGCCTAGAAACTTGATAAAACCTATATATAAAAAACCAAGAATAAAATGCATGCAAATATATCCTAGATGCATGTTATTAAATTCTTATAAGCATATATTTTTAGGTATTTTGCTTCTCTTTTTTTTAAGTGTTTGAGATTTGAAATACACTTCATCTGTTGTTTAGTAAGACTTTAACACAAACATGAAAATAATGAGATGCAGTATGATTGCAAATGCAAAGATTATCCACCAGAGACTAAAATGCACTGTAGCACTTTCAACAATAAGCAAAACCAATACCATATAGCAAGTTGCCAAATGTTTGGAATATCCTCTAGGAAGAATGCCTATGATGTTCTTTGACTTCCCAAATACATATTATATCTGTCTTTTTTTTTACATCCCATGTAGGTGGCCTTTCTGGTGGTTGTATTGAAATATTTCACAGAGGACACTCTGTACAAAATCAAAGTTAAGTCACACCCGAGACATCAGGTATTCTAGCTACAAAGTTTGAACAGGGCGCAGCGCCCTCCCTTTTTTTATTGACGCCCGTGCCTTTTTTCTGTCGTTCCTCGGGTGCCCTGCCGTTTTTTCACCATAAATCAGCATTTTTCTGCCTTAAAATACCAGTAAAATAATAAATGGCTATAATAATTGTAATATATATGGTGACAGCAAGTACAGGAAAGCTAAATGTACAATTTTAGACAAATGTTCCCAAAGAGGTTATCAGCATCATGACCATAGATATTATAAAGTCAACTATAAAAAAAAATGTGCCAAAAGACATAAATTACATAACTCCATTTTAACTGAAACTTAATGTTTCAATAATGCATTATGCGTGCTAAAAATTTTGTGCTAATTAATTATGAGGCTGAAATAAATTTACACGTAAAATTACCCTTTTTTCAATGACATTCACATGTACAATTACCCTTTTTCTGACTAGCACCCTCCCCTTTTCAAATCCTTGCTAGACCACTGGACATTAAGAACAATCTCATAGAGGAGACTGTTTACAAAGTGTGCAAGTGAATGTCATCAAACCAGGATGTAAAAACTGCTGTATTTAAAAGTGATCATACTTAGACCTTCAACAAAAAGTGTAAACAGATTAATCAGATATGCTTTTTGTGATTTTTTAAATTTCCAGCATGCAAGGCCAAAAAAATAAACAACGACAACACAAACATGAATTGGTGTAAAAAGATATTGAAATATAACCCTTACTAGTATCTTTAAAGCATCATTTATATTTTTTTATGTACATGTACTAATTTGTCTTAATCTGAATGATGTAAAACCATGAATATATATGTATGTACCTGACACAATTACATTTTCTTACATATAATATATATGCAAAATTTAAAACCACAGTAGGTTGATGATATCTTTATAAAAAAAACATGGAACAAACGATTTTCTGTTAAATAAATCTTATATAATCTTTTATTTACTTCTTAATAAATTAAGGAAATATGTATATTTTTTTTTTTATACTTTTTCAATACTATATGTGCTTGGTAGGGCTTATATTTGCCAGTTATAAGATTTACATGTATACATTCAACAGAAATAGCTTTACTGATTTGCATTTATATTGTTTATTAGAGAGAAATGTTTGATAATGGATTGATCAATTTTAACAACAAGCCTGAGTTAATGTCTTTTGTGAAAATTAGATTTTTAAGAAGCAAGGTGTACACTTAAAATCAAGTATTGGTAATAGTTAGAAAAGAGGTATTGATCATTGTGAAGATGAATATACACAAAAAGGTACCAAAACTATGACAGATCAGAGGTATTTTAAGGCACAAGGAAACTTACATAGCCAAATTCACTAACTAAATTGTCTAGTATTTTTGTTAAAGGTTTCAAACTTTTACCAGTGAAACATTTAAAATGCTGTTTCTTAATGATTTGAACTGATGGTAAATCTTTGAAAGATTCTGAATGTACTGCTTTTGTGTTTTGAAATTTAAAAAAAAAATATGCTATTGTAAATTTCATTTTTCAGCAATACCTGTAACAGATAATGTTTGGCAAAAGGAGTCTTAAATTAAGGTCACAAATAGCCTTTTCATTTGTTTGTTAGTCTATAATTTTTATACCCCATTTATGAGCATTATGTTTTCTGGTCTGTGCGCCCTTTCGTCTGTCTGTGTGTTCGTTCGTTTGTCCGTCCCTCCCTCCCGCTTTTGGTTAAAGTTTTTGGTCAAGGAAGTTTTTGATGAGGTTGAAGTCCAATTAACTCGAAATTTAGTACACATGTTTTCTATGATATGATCTTTCTAATTTTAATGCCAAATTAGAGATTTCCTGCCATTTTCACATTCCACTGAACATAGAAAACGATAGTGAGGATGGGGCATCCGTGTACTGGGGACACATTCTTGTTGGATTTAAAACTTGCTATAAGTTACTTACCTAACAACCATTCTCTTTAGGTATGTTTATGTAATTTGTTTTGTAACTTTTAATGGTACACCTTGAAAATGTTACCTAGAACTTTCACTCCATTTATTAGGACTTCAGCAATGTCTTTTTTTATGGAATTGTTAAAGCAACTGTATTTGTTTGAAATATTTATTTGTTACCCATGTTACAATTATATACATAAACTTGTGTTGAATTTCATTGTTTTTTAATAGTTGTTATTTTTATAATGCCTGTAACAGAAGCACAAGATATTAATTAAAATCATAATTACGGTACCACTGAACCACCAATGGTCTCAACTAAAATATCTATAATATCTTCAAGTATCTAATGATATGGTTTACACCCTAAATATGTTTTAAAATTCCCATATATAGGAATGGACTTATTTTATTAGGTGTATTTGGCAAAACTTTTATGAATTTTTGGTCCTCAATGCTTTCCAACTTTGTACTTTATTTGGCCTTTTTAAAAAAAAATTATTCGAGCGTCACTGAGTCATTTGTAAACTAATCAAAGGTACCAGGATTATAATTTTGTACGCCAGACGCGCATTTCGTCTACATAAGACTCGCCAGTGATGCTCATGTCAAAATAGTTATAAAACCAAACAAGTACAAAGTTGAAGAGCATTGAGGATCTAAAATTCCAAAAAGTTGTGCCAAATATGGCTATGGTAATCCTAGCCTGGGATAACAAAATCCTTATTTTTTCGAAAAATTGAAAGTATTGTTAACAGGAAATTTATAAAAAAAAGACCACATAATTGATATTCATATTAACACCGAAGTGCTGACTACTGGGCTGGTGATACCCTTGGGGATGAAACGTTCACCAGCAGTGGCATCAACCCAGTGATGTTTATAGTTATCAAAGGTACCAGGATTATAATTTAGTACACCACATGCGCGTTTCGTCTTCATAAGACTCATCAGTGACGCTCAGATCAGAATAGTTATAAAGCCAAACAAGTAAAAAGTTGAAGAGCATTGAGGACCCAAAATCCCAAAAAGTTGTGCCAAATACGGCTTAGGTAATCTATTCCTGGGATAAGAAAATAGTTAGTTTTTCGAAAAATTCAAAGTTTGGTAACAGGAAATTTATAAAAACGACCATATAATTGATATCCATGTCAACACCGAAGTGCTGACTACTGGGCTTGTGATACCATCGGGGACGAAACGTCCACCAGCAGTGGCATCGACCCAGTGGTGTAAATAATCATCAAAGGTGCCGGGATTATAATTTAGTACACCACATGCGCGTATCGTCTTCATGAGACTCATCAGTGACGCTCAGATTAAAATAGTTATAAAGTCAAACAATTACAAAGTTGAAGAGCATTGAGGAACCAAAATTCTAAAAAGTTGTGCCAAATACGTCTAAGATAATCTATTCCTGGGATAAGAAAATCCTTACTTTTTCGAAAAATTTAAAGTTTTGTCAACAAGAAATTTATAAAAGTGATCACATTATTGATATTTATGTCAACACCAAAGTGCTTACCACTGGGCTGATGATACCCTCGGGGACCAGCAGTGGCATCGACCCAGTGGTGTTAATAGTTATCAAATGCACCAGGATTATAATTTAGTACGTCCGACGCGCGTTTCGTCTACATAAGACTCATCAGTGACGCTCATGTCAAAATAGTTATAAAGCCAATTAAGTACAAAGTTGAAGAGCATGAGTAAATGTGCCTTGCTCAAATTTTATACCTGGTATTTATGATGAGTATATTTACAACCATTGTGTCGATGCCACTGCTGGTGGAGTTTTTATTTCCTGATAGGATCATTAGCCCAGTGGTCAGCACTTCTGTGTTTACATGAATTATCATTGATATGTTCATAATTATAAATGAACTGTTTACAAAACACAGAAGTGGTGACTACTGGGCTGGTGACATCCTCGAGGAGGAATCCTCCTCCAGAAGTGACTTCGAATTTAGGGCTGATAAAACATAATTTGATAGTACGTAGTACAAATAAATTTCTATAGACACTGTGTTCATTAGAGACAACAGTATTTAAAGAGAGACGAAATATACCAAAGGGTCATTTAAACTTATAAGTCGACAATAAACTGACAATACCTTGGCTAATAAAGAAAAATAAGATCCTGCTGTACATGTGGCACCGGCCTTGTTACTCATGCTGGTAAAAACCCAGTAATTCGTCTAATTCGGTACGTCACATTCGGGGTAAAGGGGATTGGATTGTAGTTACGGCAATTAAAACTGAATCACTTTCATCTGTGAAAATAAACTCCTCATAGATACCCAGACTAAATTTTGTATATACGCCAGACGCGCGTTTCGTCTACAAAAAACTCATCAGTGACCCTCGAATGCAAAAATGTTAAAAAGGTCAAATAAAGTACGAAGTTGAAGAGCATTGAGGACCAAAATTCCTAAAAGTTTTGCCAAATTCAGCTAAGGTAATCTATGTCTGAGGTAGAAAAGCCTTAGTATTTCAAAAATTCTAAATTTTGTGAACAGTTAATTTATAAATATAACCATATCAATGATAATTCATGTCAGCACAAAAAAGTGCTGACTACTGGGCTGGTGATACCCTTGGATTATCCCTAAAGGCCATTCAACTCATGATGGCGTCCGTAAAATTTACGAATGGATGATTTCAACTTCACCACTTGGAACTATTGGTTTAACAACTTCCTCGTCTCCGCATGCAGGCGCTGGTGGAATGTTTCTACATAGTAATTGACTGACCCTCATTGTCAATTTCTATATGACTGTCAAGATATGAGGCAGACTCAGCTTATTGCATCCCTTATCTCAAGTTCGATGGGATAGACGCTTCAACATAGTCACGCATTTTGAATCATTTAGTGATATAACATCATCTATTTAGCAGACAGTAAAGTTAAAGGATATTGATAACTTCCTTTCTTTCTTCAAAAGATATCCTGTATGTAGTCAGTCTTATATAGGAGAACAAGTCGGCAAGAATAGAGGCACAGTTGGATCGCACTGAAATGCCAATTGTTTTTTTTTAAAAACGTAATCCTAACGTGATATATATGTTGTCAATCAAAATATCGAGCATCTTGATAATGTCAAATTCAGAGAAATCTTTGTTAGAATCAGAGTGATATTTTACAAAGTAGGTTGTATCGATCCCTCCCCAAGACAAATGTTTGTATCGACGACGGCCATCATTTTTTTGTTATGAAACAAAGCAGGACAAACTTTTTAAATTTATCTTTCATTTTGGAATGGGAAATACTTCTGTAAAGAGTAGAATCGTCAAATGTTTTAATATTATAAAATTCACACCCCCTCTAGAATAGGTAATGTCACCATTACTTTGAAGCCTGACTTTGATTGTGGATTACTATTAACATGATTAAATTACAAGGCGCGTATTATTTTCTTTGGAACAATTAAAACCAAATCCTCGGACATTGAAGGAAAATATCTTTTCATAATGTTTTACAAATGCAAATTCATTAATGTTTAAAATTTAATCTTCAACACTATGGGAACATATATAAATTAATCATATAAATGTGCAGATATAAATCGTTCATTACCATTAAAGCCCCAATTGTAAATTTTATCTTTAATATATATTGCACAATAAATGGAAAAAACACAATCGAGTATAATGTTTACGACAAAAAACAACAACAATTGATTACCCGTTTTTGAACAATTACAATCACTAACTAGGAATGCGAATTGTGTAATTTTAAAACTAATTATAACAATTAGTTTCTACAATCGTAAATTTGCGTGACATTTAAACAAAAGGAAAATGAACAGTATAGGAATATTTATTTAGAAAGTGAATAGATGTAAGTTTACATATATGTACATTTGTTTTTTAGAATATTCAAACTAAAGCAGTGAATGTGATTAAGGATTAAAAAAAAGAAAACTCATGACTGAGATGACAGGGTTTGAACGATTGATTCAACACTATTGCGACCTAAAATAATAAAGCGAAAACATTAAATGTTTGTAAATATATATGATCTTTCCGTTTTAAAGTGAAAAATAAAATTGCATCCGACAATTTCTTCCTGGTTTCAATGAACTACATTATAACTAACACCGATATTATTACGCATAGGAGATGAAATTCAATTTAAGAGGGTAAGCCAATCTAAATGATGTATGCACTAAGACAGTATTTTTAAATACTGTATTTGTGCATACATTTAGCTTCTTAAAAATTTTCGTGAATGTGAGAAGACTGACTTGATCAAAGACTTCATTTGGAAATAATGCTTTTTCCCCTATGCATATGCTAATTCTGTGTTATTGATAACCATATGATTTGGTTTTTTTTCTCTTTTATTTATAAGGACTAATAGATACATTTTTGATAAATGTTGAAGGTAAGAACCTCAGTTTTGTACATATTTTTCAATTTTTCTTCTGTAAGCAGCAAATATTAACATCTTTTATTATTGATATTAATGTGACTGTGACACCCTTCACACCATTTGGCAATGCTTGTTTTCTTATGAATTAACACAATTTTATTAGGACGTTTACCGAAGAAAAAAATATACTTAAATAACAAACTTCGAGAAAAATTCAAAACAGAATTTCCGTAATCAAAAGGCAAAATCAAAAGTTCAAGCATATCAAACGAATGGATAACAACAGAGGGACGAAAGATACCAGAGGGACAGTCAACTGTCATATACCTGACTTGGTACATGCATTTTCTTATGTAGAAAGGGGTAGATCAAACCTGGTTTTATAGCTAGCTAAACACCCCCACTTGTATGACAATCGCAATTAGCATTTACAAACGCATTTGTCATCTGTCAAACATATGTGACCAGCCACGACATATCAAGGCTTATGGAGATAGAACGTCTTTGTGAGAAAAACGCCATTAACTATATGTGACTAGCCACTTCCAAGCTTAGGAGGGTACACTGTCTAAAATTAGCTTTTTGTATATTTATCTAGAATATTCCGAAACAAACCTCTCTGTCATGTTATTATGACATATTTGTTGTAATAGCAATGAAACGAGTCATTTCGAATATCGGTATGAAAATGAGACTGTTCTATGACGGCTTTTATTTATTGAAGGCACTAATTTATAAAATACAAAATTATTGTATTTATTGGCTCTAAGTAATGTTCAAAAGCGTATTTGAATAAAATTTCAAAGACTTAAATTTACTTTAATACAAACAATTCTTAGCTCTTTTTTAGAACATGTAATTTAAACTTGTTGAAATGAAGTTAAATTAGATTAAAGTAAGCTTTAAGAATTCCTTTTTTTTAATTCGTCTTTTAATTATATTTATCATGCATGTCTCTAAACATAGTATGCGACGCGTATCAGTTTATAAGTAGGTGTTCTCATATATGCATTTGATACGGTGCATTTATTATGGTTATATTTCAGACTCCATTTATGAAAGTTAATTTATAAAGCAGAACATTTTTTTAGAACATGTTATTTAAACTTGTTGAAATGAAGTTAGTTTAAAACTTGTCAAAGTAAGCTTAAAGAATTCCTTTTTTTTATTTTAGATTTATTATGCATGTCTCTATACTTAGTAAGTATGCGACGCGTAACAGTTTATAAGTAGGTGTTCTCTTATATGCATTTTATACAGTGCATTTGTTAAGGATATAGTTTAGATTTCATTTATGAAAGGACATTTATAGAGCAGAAATTTGATTTTTTTTTTGTATCAATTCAAAATGTAGATTCAAATATTCAAACGATAAAGTAAAACTTCTTCAAAACTTATATATGATGTATAGTTCGGCGTCAGCAAAAAAGAAGCCAAGGCAAGTGTTTATCTCTTCTTCACAAATACGTATTTCATTGAATCTCGATATTTATCATGTTTATAATTTTTCTTACAATGACGTTCGACCTTCATAAGCCTGCACATGTCATGGCGGGTCATACATATGAAAATGAAACAACAGCTAATATACAACGATAGTTTTGATGTTTTTATCTAATTTTGAGACGATACAATTCAATGTCTATCAATATGAAAAAGAAAACTGTATTAGAGCATCACATGAACTCTTAAGGAACGACACAGGATCAAAACATAACTGAAGCGTCTTTTGCTATGCACAGATGCATGACCCTATTCAGGAACATTGACACTATCGGGAAGAAGACAAAACTGGCCAATTTATAGATCTAAAACAAGAAGAAATTTGTATCTAGTTCCGATTACGTAGATAAATCAAAAGTTTTGATATTATCGCAAACTTTCAATTAATGTGATTGAATATTTTAAAGAAGATATTTCGAATACATTTGTTGTTTCCTATAGTTATTGTGACACTCGTTTGGCATACATTAGATTTAAGAACGAGCGGTATCAGATTTCAGTTGTAAGCATAATAACCGATTACAAAACCAGATTTCTTTTTCAGGATCCTAATTCTAGAGGAAATGACTCTCTGAAAAAACATTTATAAATTAGTAAGTTTGATACTCTTTTGAATTTATATATCATTTAATCAGTTTTGAACCAATGTAATACATATAATTTCATAATACCAAATTTAAAACTAAAAATCGTGAGTATGTCTTTCGCTAGTACAGTAAATATTTTTTTTTTAATATTTGAAAAAGGTTTCAACTACTTAAAGACGAATTCATTTTAAAACAAAATATATCCAAGGACCATCAATGAACATATGAATTCATTTCACGTACTATTGTCATCTAAAAGACATCTTTTACTTTGCCAAATAAGCAGAGGTTTTACTAGTCATACAACTAGGTTCGATCCATCTTTTTTTCTGAAAATTTTCTGTACTAGTTTAGGAAAGTCACAAAGTCCGTTCTATGTAAATTGGCGTTTGTTTTCGTAGCAGTTCAGTGTTTCTATTGTTTCGTTTTTCCCCTCTCATAGTTGATGGGTTTCCCTCAGGTTTGGTTTGTGACCCGGATGTGTTTCAGTTAAATCGACTCATGATTATTGAACAATGGTATACTACTATTGCCTTTATTAAAACAAAAATGCCAAAAGCAACTATAAATAGATCATGTCACGACAACTTTACTGTTTCTTTCATTGTACTAGGAGACGGTAAAAGAGAAACGTTTCTTGTAATCGCTATTTATATGAAATGTTTACTGCAAGTTATCATGACGCATCCTCCATTCTATTTTAATTTTACTTTAGATTTGTTAAAATGTACTGTAAAGAGATTAACCAGGACTGTACTATATAAATTTATTTCGCCTTATTCAATTACGTTATTACGTAATGTGACATATTTCCAAAACTAAAGCTAATACTAAAACGTTTCACATGTTTCATGAAGAATTCACTTGAAAAAAGACAGATGTAAGTTTTTAATAATATATTGAAGTTTAATAGAGATAAAACCAACATAATAAATTGTCTTTTGAAAATAATATAATAAGTGGGGTAACCCCGTGGTTTGAGATTGACCAAACGATACCGTATAACTTTCATAACAATGTTCAAGATGTAGTTCAAAGTACAGCTCTGATGCAGAAATATAAAAAAATTAATGTTATAACTTCCATTAGGTTAAACTATATCTTAGTGGACTTACTAACTGGAGGGCCACACTAACCCAGTAGCCAGTATAGTGAAACTACGGATATTGTTTGATTAAAATGTGTTGCATATAATGAATATCCCAGGTGCATAAATCTGATTCCGGGATAAGTTTATTTTTGAATTTTTGTTTTGCATTTTATTACCATTTCAACCTTTTAATTAGATTTTGGATTTCGATATATATTGTGGAAGAATCATTAGTCATCGAACAACACTGCTTAGGGACGACACCAACACATCAATGAAGGATGAAAAACTTAATAGTTTGGGGGTGGGGATGTCAGTTTTGTTTAATTGACATCGATTTCAGATATATACTTATTGGTCACTCAATTTTTCCCATATTAAGTTTAGAAAGGGGGGGGGGGGGGTAGGGGGTCAGTGAAAAACTATATAAATTAATCTTTTTTTTTTATCCTACATTGAACTTTTGATGTCGTCCTTTACAAACTTTGCATTTTTAACCCCAGAAACATATTATCTTGGCTCTACTTGGAAAACACTTACGAAATTCGAGGTGCTCCGTCCTCTTCAGCTTCGTATTTTAAAACATTTAGTATTAAACAAAAAGACTTTTCTACACTTTACACAAGTATAGCCTATTTCAAACTAAAAGAAAAATTGAAAGAGTTGGTATTGCTTTGTTTCATAAAAAAGAATGGCGAACGTAGATACAAGTATCTTGTCTTGGGGAGGGATAAATCCTTCTTTGTAAAGAATCCTTCTGTTACGTTTGGAGGACGTGTTTTTCAACAGACTGTCGGCATTCCAATGGACACCAATTGTGTCCCTCTTCCTGTCGACCTGTTCCTTTATATTATGAAGCTGACTTTATACAGGAACTTCTTAGGATGAAAGATAAGAATTTATCAATATCCTTTAACTTTACTTTCCGCTATATAGATGATGTTCTCTCAATGAATAGTTCACATCTATACCATTAAACTAGAGATAAGGATACAACAGATACAGTTAAGTCATATAAAAAAAAGAAGATGTGGTATGATTGCCAATGAGACAACTGTCCACAATAGACCAAAATGACACAGACATTAACAACTATAGGTCACCGTACGTCCTTCAACAATGAGCAAAGCCCATACCGCATAGTCGGCTATAAAAGGCCCCGATAAGACAATGTAAAACAATTCAAACGAGAAAACTAACGGCCTTATTTATATAAAAAAATGAACGAAAAACAAAAATGTAACACATAAACAAACGACAACATCTGAATAACAGGCTCCTGACTTGGAACAGGCACATACTTAAATAATGTGGCGGGGTTAAACATGTTAGCGGGATCCCAACCCTCACCCTAACCTGGGACATTGGTATAGTAGTACAACATAAGAACGAACTATAAAAATCAGTTGAAAAAGGCTAAACTCATCAGATGGACAAAAATACAAGTGGAGGTGGCAGGGTACTTGTACATCCCGACAACAAAAAGACACTAGGAACAGATCTGAGAGTACTCGCAGTTATCTGACAGCTAGTTCAAAGCCACTAACAACTAATAAAAAAATCATGCATGCATCTAAGACTAGACTATCAATCCGTACACATTCAACCTCCAATGAATTTAGTGTAAAGACGTCATAAACAGCCAGAGAAAAACATGACCTTGTGTAATGCCAAGTTACAGGTATCGACAGATTGTAGATCCATGAATGTGTATATGTATATAACATAATAGTAATATTTAGTTTGCTTTTAATTTACTGATAACAAAATCATATCTTGACTTACATCTAGAAATTGACAATGAGAGTCGGTTGTAAACAAAACTTTACTACAAAAGAGATGATTTCAGCTTCCAAATCGTGAACTTTCCATTTTTATGTAGCAACATTCCAGCAGCGCCGGCATACAGAGTATATATCTCACAATTGATACGTTATACCCGGGCTTGTATGTCCTATTATGATTTCCTTGATAGAGGATTGCTGCTAATAAGGGAGCTAATAAACCAAGATTTCTAAATGTTACAGTTGCATGCAATCATCCCTTCGTAAACTTTACAGACGCCATTACAAGTTGGTTGACCGTTAATTCGTTTCACAGATGATTTCGGACATGTTCCTTATGTCGTAACTACAATCTCATTCCCTTTTCATGAATGTGAATACCAAATTAGACTATTAACCGGATTTGAAATAATATGCTTACCCTTCCGGAGCACCTGAGATCACCCCCAGTTTGGTTTTCTATGTTATGTGTTATGTGTTGTGTTCTATTATTTGTCTGTTTGTCATTTTATTTTTTAACCCTGGCGTTGTCAGTTTATTTTCGATCTATGAGTTTGACTTTTCTTCTGGTATCTTTCGCCCTTCTTTTATTAAGCCGTTCTAACCATTTTGATTCGAACGTCATTGATGAGTGTTCTGTAGATTGAACGCGCGTTTGGCGTATACAACTTTAAGCCTTATATCTATAATGAGTTTATTTATGAAATGCTTCTATTGCAATATGTCATCGACAATATACATCATTTACTCCCCATGATGTCTCTATTAATGAACTTCTGTCATTTATACAAAAGCAGTAAGGTATTCATCACAATCTCATGAAGTTTTATTCACTTCTCCTTATCAAGACTAGCATCGTTAATGGTATGTTATCTTTATAGGGATATTCATGTTTATAGGTACATTTTGATTTTCCCTCTGAAAAGAAACCAACATTTTCTCAATTGTACAGTTCCTTTGACCATGATAAGACTGGCGTGCCTATTCATTAAGATGCTGAATATTTAGGAATTATTGGTAATGCTTCTAAAGGACTATCATATAAAGAAATTTGCAGAAATCGGTATACATCTACGAATTAGGATTTGTAATTAAACTTACAAGTAGCGTTTTAAACTTGGGTCGTTTCAAAGTGAAAATATGAACTGTCGGTTCAAAACAAAGACTACATCCTATTATGCTTTCTCTATAGTTGAACGAAGGGAATTGAGAGGAATTTCGATAAAATAAAGTTTTGTGACAGCTTGGGGTGGAATAAGAACAACTCGGACCAAAGAGAAATCGGACTTAGACACTTTGGAACTCTTTTCTACATAAGAAAATGCCTGTCCCATTTCAGGCATATAAAAGTTGTTATCCATTCCTTTTGGTGTGTTTGAGCTTTTATTTTGCCAGTTGATTAGGGACTTTCCTTTTTTTAATTAACCTCGGAGTTCAGTATTTCTATAGACAGATCGGACCAGTTTAAAACGCTTTTCAGACCATTGGCTCTTCGTAGTTTTTACGTTTAATATTATTTTGAATATTTTGTCAAGATTTGTGTCTTCTCAGTTTCCGCTAACTGCCATCACAGTTTGACGCATTTCAAAAGGTTCTGTTACTGTAAATTATTTCTGCCTAACGAGATCAATAAAATAAAAGAAAGCAAACCAGAAATATCTTTCAAGGCAATGAAAATATAAATCAGATATATATTCGTCTTAACATATAGGGGCCCTTGTTGTAATGAATAATCCTAAAATCTATCACGATGGTTGAAATACCTTTTACCGTCAGCCGCCAAATTGTAATGTTCGACTATCGTCAGCTTGATTTAATTTTATACTGCTGTTCATCAAATTACCCTGATTTGACAGAGGTCTCAATTATTTAAACGTTATCGTTATAATTGGGAAAAATACCATGGTTCATCAAAATCAGTTATTTTTTATATCTTCATAGAGAAATGAACTCTATGTTTCTTCAAGGAGATTTTGGTGGCCGGTTAAGGCCATTTCGCGTTTTCGCGCTTTCGCCCTTCATATTCTATAGAGCAAAAACGCGAAAACGCAAAATCGCAAATTCGAAAACGCGAAGTCGAAAACGCGAAAAGGCGAAATATCTTTTCTTTCTGATTTCGCGTTTTCGCGTTTTCGACTTCGCCTTTTCCCATTTTCGCGTTTTCGACTTCGGGATTACGCGTTTTCGCGATTTTGCATTTCGCGATTCCGCGTTTTCGCGTTTTCTCGTTTTCGCGATTTCGCGTTTTTGACTTCGCGTTTTCGCCCTATATAATATGAAGGGCGAAAACGCCAAAACGCGAAATGGCCTTAACCGGCCACCATAGTATATACTTTTTTTTATGTGAATTATTGCAATTACTAAAGTAAAATTTAAGAGAAGTTTGCTTATAGATTAGATTCATACTAAAAGTCATACTCTCTTAAAAAGACAATAGGCAACATAACTGCGAATAGCTTTGAAATGAATAATTAATACCAGTATATAAATCCTTCAACAAATAAGTACACGAGTTATTGAAATGAAAAAAAGTTCTTAAATGGAACAATATAACGTATTGCTTATCTGTATTTGGCAAAACTTTTAGGAATTTTGGTCCTCAATGCTCTTCAACTTCCTACTTTTTTTTGCCTTTATAATTTTTTTAGGGATTCGAGCGTCACTGATGAGTCTTTTGAAGACGAAACGAGCGTCTGGCGTAAATACAAAATTTAATCCTGGTATCTATGTTGAGTTTATATCTAATAACATTCCTCATGTACGACTGAATTTTACATTCAATACAAAGATGTTAAAATTATTAATATCACACCAGTAAAAAGTAAAATACAAAAGAATCCAGACTCAAAACAGTAAGACATCTAACCCCACCGATCTGAGGAACAAAATTTAAAGTTTGATACAAAAAGAATCATTTATGCTTACAAATTAAAATGCATTAACAAACGTATACTAACAGACGTAATGCACAAGAGGTATACTAGAAAAAAATATCTCAAGATTGGATTTTTATGAAAACTTACATTTTTAAGCAAGGTATTTATCCTATATGGTTAGTTATATTTATCATTAATGGTTCGTTATATATGCTTTCAATTTAATGACATGCTTTATTGTAGAAACTCCTCCTCTAATAAAGCTGCGTTTAATTGCAGAACTTCCTTCAATGATAGCATGCTTCCTTGATGGTTATCTCTCAAAAAAGCTGCGTTTTAATTGCATAACTTCCTCCAATTATTGCATACTCCCTTGATGGCTATCTCTTATAAAGGTGAGTTTGATTGCAGAACTTTCTCGAATGTTTGCAGGCTCCCTTGATAGATATCTTTAATAAAGCTCCTTTTAATTGCAGGACTTCCCCCAATGATTTCATGCTCCCTTGATGGCTATACATTTGTTCAATCCTGTCCAGTTGGTTGCTGTGGAAGCAGTTGTTGTCAAGAAAACGAATTGTATGTAAAGTAACGAATAATAGATGAGAAAAGAGAAAACATTTAGTTGTTTTTGTCATTCTTCAATTAATCACTACATGTACATATGTATCGTTTTTCTTATCTCCTGCACACAATATACGAAAGCATATATAAAAATAGAAGCACTCGGTGCATACGTCACGGTTTGAAACGCTGACAGTATCTAGGTTAATTCATCCGTTACCCAAAGAGTGTTTTCCTAAATTAATCGAACTTTAACACCAATGTAACGCAAATTAAAAATGTGCATCTAATATTTTTGAAAATTGTATGTTATATTTTCATGCTTGAAATGTGTCGAACAATTTCTTTTCATGTTCTAAAAAAGAAGCAACAGATATAAAAGCGACATTCATTCTAATGAGTAGAAATAAACTGACAACGTCATGGCTTAAAAAGAAAAAAGCCAAACAGCCAAACAATAGTACACTAAACACAACATAGAAAATTATAGACTGAGCACATGAAACCCATAAAATCTGAGAGTGATCTTAGGGTAAACAGATAGTGTCCCACATATGCCACCCGTCATGTTGCTCATGTTAGTACACATCTGATTAGAAGTTTAATTTGGTAGGTCATATTCGGGGGAAAGGGGTTGGGATTTTGGTAACGACATTTGGAGAATATCCACTATAATATATATTCCTTACCGGTCAACCTACTCGTGATGGCATACGTAAATTTACAAAGGAATAATTGCAACTTCACCTCTTGAAACTCTTTGTTTAGAACTTCCTTATAAGCAAGAAAATCATGATAGGAAATACATGCTCTGGAATATCGTAAGAACTGTGAGATATATATATACTCCGTTATCTAATTTGAGTCATCTGAAATCTTAAAGTGTTTTTAAACATTATTCAAATTTCTTTATAATTTTATACAGATCTAAAATATGCATCTCAAACTGATGACCGACTTACTTTTCCCCTTCGGTCATTTTTCTTATTTAGTTCTCTAGCGGTTACATAGTTTATATGTGTAATCTCTTATATAAAATTTTCCCTACTTTGCATTTGGGACATTAATATCCCAATTATGATTTCATTCAGCTAGCTACGAAAGACGAAGCCTCTATAAAATGTAAATATTGTCATGATTAGTTATATCTGGCTTCATCGCTTTAGAGATAAAATCATTATTTAGTTTTAGAATGCATTCATGACATTATTCACGCCTTGTATTGGATCCTGAATCCCAAATATTACTTTATTCCAATACCTATCAAAACAAGAGGGAGATAAAAAGTAGAATCACAAAAATACTGAACTCCGAAGAAAATTCAAAACGGAAAGTCCCTTATCAAATGACAAAATCAAAAGCTCAAACACATGAAACAAATGGACAACAACTGCCATATTCCTGACTTGGTACAGGCATTTTCTTAGATAGAAAAGCCAACACAACATACAAATCTTGTTTTTATTTGGCGTCAGTTCTATCAAACTATATGTCATTTAGTCTGATAATTTTCTTAACATTCATAATAAACATATATAAATGCATTTAGTTGGTTGCGCCTTTGACAAAAGGCAGCAGATTAGAACTTTTAGAATTTCCCATCTCTACCAGAGATCAGAGAACGAGAGTGTAAACCTAATTAATCTTTCTATATGTATTCATTTCAGGTTTGGAGGTGAGTTAACAGGAATTATAACAGGATCGCTGGCGTTCTTGTTGTTTATCATAATTACTCTGATACTTGTTTGGTATAAATCAGATGATAGGAACAGAAGTAGAAGGAAATATATTTCAATAGTATGACATAAAATAAGACAACCAACGACGAAACAGTTCAACATTTTTTTCCGACTTATTGATGTTCACATCGAGGCAATGTGACAGCTGATGTTACTTGATCATTCTCCAAATAGATATAGGATCCAAATTATTAAAGACTTGCTTGGAAATATCAGACACACATTCTGTTTGAGGAGATACATATCAATGCTGAAAAGTTATAAAAATTGAAAAGCAATAATTATAACTATGTTCTCCAAAACATGACATTCTTTTATAAACCGTGATCTAAATGTGTTGTTTGACTTTAAATAAAGTTTTCTCATCGAAAGGGGAACCTATCAAGATATTACTTATTTCCCTCATTATATCCATTATTATTGTTTTGTAAACTTTAGAAAATATTTTATATAATATAGTTCCATTCATTTCGCTCCTCTGCGCACCAGTGTTATCAGAAATGATGGCTTAATCTGTCAAGGGTGGAGATGAGGGGAATTGATCGTTACGCTTGGCTAGCGAAGATGAGTTCCATTATCTTTCACAAAATATGTATGGCGACCCTTAAGTCATTACTAGATACTAGCCTTTCTAAAGTTTAAGATATTTTGGTTTTATAACTTAATGAGGACACATTTGCGTCTGATAACGAGCGACCAAGCAGACCTTTTTTTGTTTTTAAAATAGTTAATTTCTTTTGGTATTTCTTCGTAAAAGGTATAAAAGGTATAAATGCTGCATTTTAGAGCTATTATTTGTTCCATTCTGATCAAAATCAAAATGCCTTGCTAGCAAAATTTGGTTAGATGTTTGCTTAATAAATGCAACAGTAGTATAACTCTGTTTGAAAGTCATAAATCGATTGAGGGAAAACAAATCCGGGTTACAAACTCAACTGAGGTAAACACATCAACTATGAGAGGAAAACAACGAAACGACAGAAACACTGAAGTGCAACAAAAACAACTTTAACATAGTAATAAAGATTGACACCTAAATGCAATGGGTAGGCGGAGCAACAGTCTGTTTACATACTTCAAAGATTTGATTGAACAATTAATATCTTATTGTTTTACGTCAAATTAAATCAAATCAACAGTTAGTTACTCCGCCTACCGATTCATTTGATGTTGGTTTAAAACAAGAAGATGTGGTATGATTGCAAATGCAACAACTGTCCACAAGAGACCAAAATGACATGGTGTCAATCTCAACTACAATGTTTGAGGAAATTCCAAAAATAGTTTGCAAGTAAAGCATTTAAACTTTTGATGAAATGTGGGGTAAACCTCAGTGAAACAACGACCTAGCAAAAAAAAAACACCTTAAGGGCACATTAACATACAATTGACAGAATTGTGCTTCCTCAATAGTCTAAATATCAAACTTGAAAAAAAGACATCAAATGAAGTCTTTGAAAAATTTGCAGTTTTTACCATTCGATTATTTTGATTATGTTTTCGACAAACTGCGAACTGAGTTTGAAATAGAAATACATCTTTATCATATTTTTCGTATGCCTCGTTCACACGGACATTTAATTCGAATTGAATTCGAATCGAATGCGAATCGAATTCGCTAATCGCGTTCACACACTCTTCTTTTTTAATTCGAATTGATTCGAATTCGCTAATTCGAATAACTCAATTCGAATAAAAATACGTTTTTGTTAATACGAATTAAAAATTAACGTCGTTTGGAATGTAAAGCGCGAATTGTAATTTGAATTAGAATTGACGTTAGGACGTAAAACGTTTCGAATGCGAATTAAACTAATTCGAATTAGTAAATGCGAATCGAATTCGAATTACGTGTGAACTCAGCATAAGTAGTCCAACAATGCCATGTGCAAATATAACCATGGTAATGTACTTCACAATATAACCCAAAAAAAACATATATTAATATACGAATGACAGTCAAATGCGATTTGTCATTGTTTTGAAAGTTTATCTAATTTGCGAAGTACAAGAAATATGTTCGTAGACTTGTTTAAGTCCTTAACAAATTTAAGACTTGCTTTAAAGGTTTTTAAAGTTCGATTGGTATCTCAATGACAACACATTTCCATATAAGCTATATATTGTTACTAGAAAATAGTAACCACGATTGCAAAATTTCTATATGTCATTTTTTAAATGCATCAGTTTGTCGGTGAGAAAACATGGTACTAGTATTTTTCGGTAATCAGAATTCTTCTTCCATCATAGAATCTATAAATGAAACTTGCAAAAACTTTGAAAGAATAAACTTAAAGACTTTCATTGGATAAAATTTAGAAAGTGTGTGTTTTAATAGAAAGAATGTGTTTGATAAAATTGAGTAGTTTGGTTGATCAGTGGATAAAGCCTGAGTTAGAAAGTTCAAGAGTTATGTGCGGACCTTTTATTGTAAACATTTCGAAAAGTACCACTTGTTTTGATGATATATTTAAGTTCGTTTGTCAACTTGTTCTTTACACAAGGATTGCAAATTTTCTGAGAATGTATCGCGCAGTAATTGTTTGAATTCATCATTTTGTCAATGAATAAACATGGTATATTTTGGGAAGCAGGATGTTGCTTTCAAGATAGAGTCTATAGAACCAATTTGCAAAAACATGAAACCAATATCTATAGAGTAACTTCCCTGCTAAAATTACGTTATAAGGTTTCAGCTTTGAAGTCCCCAGTGAAGACATTAGGATTTTTACGTACATTGGATGTACAACGTTACAAAATGAAACAAAAAGTTTCAATCTGAAGCACAGCTTGACAAAAAGACGGGTATTTACTTATGCTCAACTCCATAAACATACCATTCAGTCTTTGGAAAAGTCATACTTTTTAGCGTACGATTTGGAAGATTTTTTTTTGTCGCATAATAAAGAATTTATGTTAAAATACACAGAGTTGACCTTTATTCAACTTTGACCACTAATTGTTTTGTAGTCCAACAAGATGTCCTGAAAATATAAACATGGTAATATACTTGATTGTTCGTTTATAAATTTTGAAATTATTAAGAAACTAAGGTTTCAACTCCATCAGGCAAAGTTGGCTTTAGATGAATTTGGCTATTTATTTTAGGTATGTTTGACATATAGCTCTTCAACGGTTTCGGTACTTATACATCTTCGGATTTCAAATGTTTGACTTTGAGCGTTCCTGATGAAGTTAATACCAGAAAAGCGCTTCGGACGCAAGAAATTCTTTAACGTGTTGTTTTCAATTTTTTATTAAAGAAATATTTAAATTTCTTTTAAAAAAATGCGATTGACAATTAAATGAGATATGGTGCTAACCTCATTTAGACAGCAACCCAGTGACAAAAATAATCAAAGGAACTGTACATGCACTAACTAAGGGAATGCAGCTAGACAAACAATATGTAGGTACTAAGTTGTCTTTCAGAAATTGAAATTAAAGTTAAGTTAAAAAAGAGGGACGAAAGATACCAAAGGGACAGTCAAACTCATAAATCATCATTTAAGTAACATATATTATAGTAATTCATTTTTCCCTCTTCGTCTGTGAGACTTGAACACGGGATCTGTGTGATAACAGTCGATTCATGTTACCTCTGCTACACATGGACAAATAATGGCCAAATTATTGAAATTTAAGTACTTAACTCTTTTAGGAGAAAAAAAAACATCCCATAGCTTCTTTCCTTTTAAGTTGTAGTGCTATTCCCTTGATTGAAAGCAAATAAAGGAGCTAATAGTCTGTTTATTTTTTCTTGTTTGTAAATACTGGACATGATCATTTAGCCTTTTTGTTTTCTATCCATTCTTTTCGATTTTTCAGTCCGGCCATACTGATACTGTCTTTCACTTCTGATATTTGTATAAAGCGAATACATGAATTAATGAAGTATGCACTTTGGTCATTTCTTTTAAATTCTTTGAACAACATCTTGGTATCACCTTCATTTTACAGGATGAAATAGAAAACCATATACACAAAGAAAAAAAGACAAGTGAAACAAGGTACTTTCGTTATTAAAATTATTGTTTTATATCGAAAGGATGCGAAGCATCATATATTAAATTTTCCTTCGGTATATAACTGTAATATAGGCCGCTGGACAAGAAACAGCTAATATAAATCGATTGTCAGAGTGCGCTAAAGAATGATTAAATTTAAAGATCTTTAGTGTAATTTATTTAGAAATGGTGTGTTTTTTAAAATGAAAGAAAATGCAGAATTGGACTGAAGAGTTTGGGTGATGGGTTAAAGTGGACGAGGCGAGGGTAGGATTATCCAAGATATACTTGAGGACCTTTTGTTTTAAGTCATTACGGAAAGTAAGACTTGTTTTGAATGTATATTAAAACCCGTTTGCCAACTTCAGGACGACACATTTTCATATAGGATATATTTTGTTACTAGGAAAGGGTGTTTTCTTTACATACGAATTGCAAAATTTCCTACAATGTATCGTGCAATAATGGTTTAAATGCATCATTCTGTCAGTGAATAAACATGGTATATTTTAAGAAGCAGGATGTTGCTTCCAAGAAGCGATTTGCAAAAACATGAAAACATGAAAACAATATCTGCAGAGTAACTTCCCTGCTAAACTTACTTTATAAGGTTTCAGCTCTGGAGTCCCCAGTGAAGACATTAGAATTTTTAGGTACAAACATTGGATGTACAACGTTACAAAATGAAACAAAAAGTTTCAATCTGTATCACAGCTTGACTAAAAGACGCGTATCTACTTATGCTCAACTCCATAAACATACAATTCAGTTATTGAAAAAGTCGCACTTTTTAGCGTATGATTTTCCAGATTCTTTTTTTTTTTTTTTCGCATAATAAAGAAATTACGTTAAAATACACAGAGTTGACATTTATTCAACTTTGACAACCGATTGTTTGGTAGTCCAACAATGCGTACTGAAAATATAAACATGGTTATATACTTGGTTAAAAAAAAATGATTAAAAAACACCTTTTTACGCGATTAACAATAAAATGAGATATGGGGCTAACCTCATTCAGACAGCAACCCAGTGACAAAAATAATCAAAGGGACTGTACATGTACGTATGACGGTATTGTAGCAAACAACTGAGGGAATGCAGTTAGACAAACAATATGTAGGTAAGTTGTCTTTTAGAAATTGAAATTAAAGTTAAGTTAAGTTACATATAATATAGTAAATCAATTTTTCATCTCCGGCTGTGAGACTTGAACACGGGATCTGTGTGATGACAGTCCATTCATGTTACCTCTGCTCCACATAGACCAATGATCAAACTGTTTAAAATTAAGTACTTAACTCTACTGTTGATGAAAGGAGAAAAAAAGTACATCACATAGCTTCTTTCCTTTTAAGAAGTTATCTTGTAGTGCTATTCCCTTGATTGGAAGCAAATAAAGGAGCTTATAGTCTGTGTACTTTTCTTGCTTGTAAATACTGGACATGATCATTTAGCCTTTTTGTTTTCTATCCATTCTTTTCGATTTTTCAGTCCGGCCATACTGATACTGTCTTTCACTTCTGATATTTGTATAAAGCGAATACATGAATTAATGAACAGGTCAGGACCACTACCTTATATGGAAATGCATAAATTAGCATACTTATGTTCTCGCACATGTAATTGTTTATTTACATGTGACGCAATTTATTTTTACCTAGGTTTTTGACCAATCCACTAAATGAGTCACAATGCATGATGGACTACTACGTGTTTACAATCAACCAAGAACACGTGTTATTTACTGAAATACAACACATTTTTTCGTGCAATGCGGGATTCACAATTTCGCTTAGTTTTTCATTTTGTGTATCCTTATTTATAGTTCGTGATATAAAGTATTACTTCCATGCTCAGATTAACGAAGAGTTGTTTCCATGTGAAGAAAAAAGGGTTTGAATTACCCGATATATAGCCATTAACATGTTTGATGATGGCACAGAGATTTCATGTATTTGTCCACCAGAAGCAACGAAACAACAGCGAAAATACACAATTACTCATGAGACAAACTTACTGGTGTAAAGTAAGCCGTCGATAACAGCCGATGCTGATATTCAAGAGTACAGCAATGTTCGTATAGATAATTAAAGGCAAATGTGGGATCCTTGAATTTTGTGTTCGTAAAAAAGGCGAAGAAATATTTACATACATGGCAGTGTGAACAAAATTTATAAGTATTTTTGTTGGTCACATTTCAGTATATGGGACTTCCAAACTGTTCCCTTTTTTTTAAAGGTAGTAAAGTCAGCAACTGTAGTTTCAGTTTGTTCGTTTTTTTACGTGCTCGGACATTTGCCAAACTGAATAAAATCATTACAGCTGATTTCTTAAACCTGTAAAGTAAAACTTTGGTTGGCTTGCTTGCTTTGTTTGTATATTTGTTTATACAAGCTTTGAAAATAAGATTGACATCTTTAAACAATATATATATATATAGACATAGTTTAACTTGTATATTGTATATTTTGTACAATATACAAACAAGCAAGCAAGCTAACCAAAGTTTTGCTCCACATGTATAAGAAATAAGCTGTAATGATTTTATCAATATGTATGTGCGACAAGGTGGAAAATTTGATATATTTTGTGAAAATTGCAGTGTTGGATCTATAATAAAAAAGATGTGGTATGATTGCCAATGAGACAGCTGTTCACACGAGACCAAAATGACACAGAAATTAACATTTATAGATCACCGTACGGCCTTCAACAATGAGCAAAGCCCATACCGCATAGTTAGCTATAAAAGTCCCCGATATGACAATGTAAAACAATTCAAACGAGAAAACTAACGGCCTTAACTATATATAAAAAAAAAATGAACGAAAAACAAATATGTAACACATAAACAAACGACAACCACTGAAATACAGCCTCCTATACAATATATTTTTTACTGATTGGATAGATTTCTTGTCCTTTTATATATTTAATTGGGCCGTTTTTTTGTTGTTTTTTTTTTGTTTGGATTGTTTTACACAAGTAATTTTTGGGTCATTAATAGCTTACTTTTCAGCATTGGACCTATGACTGCTTACTTTACTAAATTATGTCTTTGTTGGAAAGATGTCTCATTTGGCACTCATACCTCATCTCCTTATTTCTATATACAAAGCACGTTTTAGAAAAAATAATAATAGGTAATATGGCACCCACTATGATCCAGAGACTTTTAATATTGGAGATATTTTACATATATGTCAACAGGACAGCAGCCGAACGATAAAAAAAACCTCTGGGGTATATTTTGTGATAAAATTAGAAACAAACGGATATTATCGATGGATGAATTTAAACTATAAAAAAATGTATTGAGCTATATACCGTACCCGCTCAGTGGCGGATCCAGGGGGGCGGGGGTTCCGGGGGATGGACCCCCTTTTTTTGACGATCAGTGCATTTGGATGGGGACATGTAGTTGGAACCCCTCCCCTTTTGTCCAATGTTAGGACCCCCCTTTTTAAAATGACTGGACCCGCCCCTGCCGCTTTCATAACACTTCTTTTTAGCATACTGAATATTATGATGTTCTTACTATTAGTTCAGGTCCTGATAAAAAAAAATACACATTCAGTACAGAAAGAAGTGTTTCAATTAAAGTTTCGTGTTTTTCTAGGCAGAAATGATTTTGCAATGACATTATACAGGTTTAAAAGAGCTCAAATGATTTTCTTACTGGACAGTGGTCACTTCATTGGATATTTCACTGTGTCATGTCGTGAAATTAATGCAGGTTCAATTTATAACAATGCACAAAACCGGTTCAACTACTTTTGCAAGGCGAAAAAGAAAATCGAATCGTGAAGCCAATAAACAATATTGTTTTAATCTGAGCATGCAAATTGAAGATTACGTTATATATTTTACATTAAATATATTTGCAGAATAAAAACTTTGGTAATGAGAGTCCCAGACAATATATTAATTGACTGTTTTCCCACTAATTCCACGTGTTTTAAGTAGTAGTTTACTCGTAGTAGCCCACAATGCATTGTAGTTCATTGAGTCGATTGGTCAGTTTTTCAAGGCCATATTGGCCTTGTGTTTTGGAAATTACTATGCAAATATATTCTGACGTCAGAAAATCTAGAGTTCTCGACCTGATGAAGTATGCACTTTGGTCATTTCTTTTAAATTCTTTGAACAACATCTTGGTATCACCTTCATTTTACAGGATGAAATAGAAAACCATATACACAAAGAAAAAAAGACAAGTGAAACAAGGTACTTTCGTTATTAAAATTATTGTTTTATATCGAAAGGATGCGAAGCATCATATATTAAATTTTCCTTCGGTATATAACTGTAATATAGGCCGCTGGACAAGAAACAGCTAATATAAATCGATTGTCAGAGTGCGCTAAAGAATGATTAAATTTAAAGATCTTTAGTGTAATTTATTTAGAAATGGTGTGTTTTTTTAAATGAAAGAAAATGCAGATTTAGACTGAAGAGTTTGGGTGATGGGTTAAAGTGGACGAGGCGAGGGTAGGATTATCCAAGATATACTTGAGGACCTTTCGTTTTAAGTCATTACGGAAAGTAAGACTTGTTTTGAATGTATATTTAAACCCGTTTGCCAACTTCAGGACGACACATTTTCATATAGGATATATTTTGTTACTAGGAAAGGGTGTTTTCTTTACATACGAATTGCAAAATTTCCTACAATGTATCGTGCAATAATGGTTTAAATGCATCATTCTGTCAGTGAATAAACATGGTATATTTTAAGAAGCAGGATGTTGCTTCCAAGAAGCGATTTGCAAAAACATGAAAACATGAAAACAATATCTGCAGAGTAACTTCCCTGCTAAACTTACTTTATAAGGTTTCAGCTCTGGAGTCCCCAGTGAAGACATTAGAATTTTTAGGTACAAACATTGGATGTACAACGTTACAAAATGAAACAAAAAGTTTCAATCTGTATCACAGCTTGACTAAAAGACGCGTATCTACTTATGCTCAACTCCATAAACATACAATTCAGTTATTGAAAAAGTCGCACTTTTTAGCGTATGATTTTCCAGATTCTTTTTTTTTTTTTTTCGCATAATAAAGAAATTACGTTAAAATACACAGAGTTGACATTTATTCAACTTTGACAACCGATTGTTTAATTGGTAGTCCAACAATGCGTACTGAAAATATAAACATGGTTATATACTTGGTTAAAAAAAAAATGATTAAAAAACACCTTTTTACGCGATTAACAATAAAATGAGATATGGGGCTAACCTCATTCAGACAGCAACCCAGTGACAAAAATAATCAAAGGGACTGTACATGTACGTATGACGGTATTGTAGCAAACAACTGAGGGAATGCAGTTAGACAAACAATATGTAGGTAAGTTGTCTTTTAGAAATTGAAATTAAAGTTAAGTTAAGTTACATATAATATAGTAAATCAATTTTTCATCTCCGGCTGTGAGACTTGAACACGGGATCTGTGTGATGACAGTCCATTCATGTTACCTCTGCTCCACATAGACCAATGATCAAACTGTTTAAAATTAAGTACTTAACTCTACTGTTGATGAAAGGAGAAAAAAAGTACATCACATAGCTTCTTTCCTTTTAAGAAGTTATCTTGTAGTGCTATTCCCTTGATTGGAAGCAAATAAAGGAGCTAATAGTCTGTGTACTTTTCTTGCTTGTAAATACTGGACATGATCATTTAGCCTTTTTGTTTTCTATCCATTCTTTTCGATTTTTCAGTCCGGCCATACTGATACTGTCTTTCACTTCTGATATTTGTATAAAGCGAATACATGAATTAATGAAGTATGCACTTTGGTCATTTCTTTTAAATTCTTTGAACAACATCTTGGTATCACCTTCATTTTACAGGATGAAATAGAAAACCATATACACAAAGAAAAAAAGACAAGTGAAACAAGGTACTTTCGTTATTAAAATTATTGTTTTATATCGAAAGGATGCGAAGCATCATATATTAAATTTTCCTTCGGTATATAACTGTAATATAGGCCGCTGGACAAGAAACAGCTAATATAAATCGATTGTCAGAGTGCGCTAAAGAATGATTAAATTTAAAGATCTTTAGTGTAATTTATTTAGAAATGGTGTGTTTTTTTAAATGAAAGAAAATGCAGATTTAACTGAAGAGTTTGGGTGATGGGTTAAAGTGGACGAGGCGAGGGTAGGATTATCCAAGATATACTTGAGGACCTTTCGTTTTAAGTCATTACGGAAAGTAAGACTTGTTTTGAATGTATATTTAAACCCGTTTGCCAACTTCAGGACGACACATTTTCATATAGGATATATTTTGTTACTAGGAAAGGGTGTTTTCTTTACATAAATTGCAAAATTACCTACAATGTATCGTGCAATAATGGTTTTCATCATTCTGTCAGTGAATAAACATGGTATATTGTAAGAAGCAGGATGTTGCTTCAAGAAGCGATTTGCAAAAACATGAAACCATGAAAACAATACTGTTTAAAATTAAGTACTAAACTCTACTTTGATAAGGAGAAAAAAAGTACATCACATTAGCTTTTTTATTTTAAAATTATCTTGTAGTTAATGAAACCTTGATTGGAAGCAAATAAAGGACTAATAGTCTGTGTACTTTTTCTTGCTTGTAAATACTGGACATGATCAAGTAGCCTTTTTGTTTTTATCCATTCTTTTTCGATTTTCAGTCCGGCCATACTGATACTGTCTTTCACTTCTGATATTTGTATAAAGCGAATACATGAATTAATGAAGTATGCACTTTGGTCATTTCTTTTAAATTCTTTGAACAACATCTTGGTATCACCTTCATTTTACAGGATGAAATAGAAAACCATATACACAAAGAAAAAAAGACAAGTGAAACAAGGTACTTTCGTTATTAAAATTATTGTTTTATATCGAAAGGATGCGAAGCATCATATATTAAATTTTCCTTCGGTATATAACTGTAATATAGGCCGCTGGACAAGAAACAGCTAATATAAATCGATTGTCAGAGTGCGCTAAAGAATGATTAAATTTAAAGATCTTTAGTGTAATTTATTTAGAAATGGTGTGTTTTTTTAAATGAAAGAAAATGCAGATTTAGACTGAAGAGTTTGGGTGATGGGTTAAAGTGGACGAGGCGAGGGTAGGATTATCCAAGATATACTTGAGGACCTTTCGTTTTAAGTCATTACGGAAAGTAAGACTTGTTTTGAATGTATATTTAAACCCGTTTGCCAACTTCAGGACGACACATTTTCATATAGGATATATTTTGTTACTAGGAAAGGGTGTTTTCTTTACATACGAATTGCAAAATTTCCTACAATGTATCGTGCAATAATGGTTTAAATGCATCATTCTGTCAGTGAATAAACATGGTATATTTTAAGAAGCAGGATGTTGCTTCCAAGAAGCGATTTGCAAAAACATGAAAACATGAAAACAATATCTGCAGAGTAACTTCCCTGCTAAACTTACTTTATAAGGTTTCAGCTCTGGAGTCCCCAGTGAAGACATTAGAATTTTTAGGTACAAACATTGGATGTACAACGTTACAAAATGAAACAAAAAGTTTCAATCTGTATCACAGCTTGACTAAAAGACGCGTATCTACTTATGCTCAACTCCATAAACATACAATTCAGTTATTGAAAAAGTCGCACTTTTTAGCGTATGATTTTCCAGATTCTTTTTTTTTTTTTTTCGCATAATAAAGAAATTACGTTAAAATACACAGAGTTGACATTTATTCAACTTTGACAACCGATTGTTTAATTGGTAGTCCAACAATGCGTACTGAAAATATAAACATGGTTATATACTTGGTTAAAAAAAAAATGATTAAAAAACACCTTTTTACGCGATTAACAATAAAATGAGATATGGGGCTAACCTCATTCAGACAGCAACCCAGTGACAAAAATAATCAAAGGGACTGTACATGTACGTATGACGGTATTGTAGCAAACAACTGAGGGAATGCAGTTAGACAAACAATATGTAGGTAAGTTGTCTTTTAGAAATTGAAATTAAAGTTAAGTTAAGTTACATATAATATAGTAAATCAATTTTTCATCTCCGGCTGTGAGACTTGAACACGGGATCTGTGTGATGACAGTCCATTCATGTTACCTCTGCTCCACATAGACCAATGATCAAACTGTTTAAAATTAAGTACTTAACTCTACTGTTGATGAAAGGAGAAAAAAAGTACATCACATAGCTTCTTTCCTTTTAAGAAGTTATCTTGTAGTGCTATTCCCTTGATTGGAAGCAAATAAAGGAGCTAATAGTCTGTGTACTTTTCTTGCTTGTAAATACTGGACATGATCATTTAGCCTTTTTGTTTTCTATCCATTCTTTTCGATTTTTCAGTCCGGCCATACTGATACTGTCTTTCACTTCTGATATTTGTATAAAGCGAATACATGAATTAATGAAGTATGCACTTTGGTCATTTCTTTTAAATTCTTTGAACAACATCTTGGTATCACCTTCATTTTACAGGATGAAATAGAAAACCATATACACAAAGAAAAAAAGACAAGTGAAACAAGGTACTTTCGTTATTAAAATTATTGTTTTATATCGAAAGGATGCGAAGCATCATATATTAAATTTTCCTTCGGTATATAACTGTAATATAGGCCGCTGGACAAGAAACAGCTAATATAAATCGATTGTCAGAGTGCGCTAAAGAATGATTAAATTTAAAGATCTTTAGTGTAATTTATTTAGAAATGGTGTGTTTTTTTAAATGAAAGAAAATGCAGATTTAGACTGAAGAGTTTGGGTGATGGGTTAAAGTGGACGAGGCGAGGGTAGGATTATCCAAGATATACTTGAGGACCTTTCGTTTTAAGTCATTACGGAAAGTAAGACTTGTTTTGAATGTATATTTAAACCCGTTTGCCAACTTCAGGACGACACATTTTCATATAGGATATATTTTGTTACTAGGAAAGGGTGTTTTCTTTACATACGAATTGCAAAATTTCCTACAATGTATCGTGCAATAATGGTTTAAATGCATCATTCTGTCAGTGAATAAACATGGTATATTTTAAGAAGCAGGATGTTGCTTCCAAGAAGCGATTTGCAAAAACATGAAAACATGAAAACAATATCTGCAGAGTAACTTCCCTGCTAAACTTACTTTATAAGGTTTCAGCTCTGGAGTCCCCAGTGAAGACATTAGAATTTTTAGGTACAAACATTGGATGTACAACGTTACAAAATGAAACAAAAAGTTTCAATCTGTATCACAGCTTGACTAAAAGACGCGTATCTACTTATGCTCAACTCCATAAACATACAATTCAGTTATTGAAAAAGTCGCACTTTTTAGCGTATGATTTTCCAGATTCTTTTTTTTTTTTTTCGCATAATAAAGAAATTACGTTAAAATACACAGAGTTGACATTTATTCAACTTTGACAACCGATTGTTTAATTGGTAGTCCAACAATGCGTACTGAAAATATAAACATGGTTATATACTTGGTTAAAAAAAAAATGATTAAAAAACACCTTTTTACGCGATTAACAATAAAATGAGATATGGGGCTAACCTCATTCAGACAGCAACCCAGTGACAAAAATAATCAAAGGGACTGTACATGTACGTATGACGGTATTGTAGCAAACAACTGAGGGAATGCAGTTAGACAAACAATATGTAGGTAAGTTGTCTTTTAGAAATTGAAATTAAAGTTAAGTTAAGTTACATATAATATAGTAAATCAATTTTTCATCTCCGGCTGTGAGACTTGAACACGGGATCTGTGTGATGACAGTCCATTCATGTTACCTCTGCTCCACATAGACCAATGATCAAACTGTTTAAAATTAAGTACTTAACTCTACTGTTGATGAAAGGAGAAAAAAAGTACATCACATAGCTTCTTTCCTTTTAAGAAGTTATCTTGTAGTGCTATTCCCTTGATTGGAAGCAAATAAAGGAGCTAATAGTCTGTGTACTTTTCTTGCTTGTAAATACTGGACATGATCATTTAGCCTTTTTGTTTTCTATCCATTCTTTTCGATTTTTCAGTCCGGCCATACTGATACTGTCTTTCACTTCTGATATTTGTATAAAGCGAATACATGAATTAATGAAGTATGCACTTTGGTCATTTCTTTTAAATTCTTTGAACAACATCTTGGTATCACCTTCATTTTACAGGATGAAATAGAAAACCATATACACAAAGAAAAAAAGACAAGTGAAACAAGGTACTTTCGTTATTAAAATTATTGTTTTATATCGAAAGGATGCGAAGCATCATATATTAAATTTTCCTTCGGTATATAACTGTAATATAGGCCGCTGGACAAGAAACAGCTAATATAAATCGATTGTCAGAGTGCGCTAAAGAATGATTAAATTTAAAGATCTTTAGTGTAATTTATTTAGAAATGGTGTGTTTTTTTAAATGAAAGAAAATGCAGATTTAGACTGAAGAGTTTGGGTGATGGGTTAAAGTGGACGAGGCGAGGGTAGGATTATCCAAGATATACTTGAGGACCTTTCGTTTTAAGTCATTACGGAAAGTAAGACTTGTTTTGAATGTATATTTAAACCCGTTTGCCAACTTCAGGACGACACATTTTCATATAGGATATATTTTGTTACTAGGAAAGGGTGTTTTCTTTACATACGAATTGCAAAATTTCCTACAATGTATCGTGCAATAATGGTTTAAATGCATCATTCTGTCAGTGAATAAACATGGTATATTTTAAGAAGCAGGATGTTGCTTCCAAGAAGCGATTTGCAAAAACATGAAAACATGAAAACAATATCTGCAGAGTAACTTCCCTGCTAAACTTACTTTATAAGGTTTCAGCTCTGGAGTCCCCAGTGAAGACATTAGAATTTTTAGGTACAAACATTGGATGTACAACGTTACAAAATGAAACAAAAAGTTTCAATCTGTATCACAGCTTGACTAAAAGACGCGTATCTACTTATGCTCAACTCCATAAACATACAATTCAGTTATTGAAAAAGTCGCACTTTTTAGCGTATGATTTTCCAGATTCTTTTTTTTTTTTTTCGCATAATAAAGAAATTACGTTAAAATACACAGAGTTGACATTTATTCAACTTTGACAACCGATTGTTTAATTGGTAGTCCAACAATGCGTACTGAAAATATAAACATGGTTATATACTTGGTTAAAAAAAAATGATTAAAAAACACCTTTTTACGCGATTAACAATAAAATGAGATATGGGGCTAACCTCATTCAGACAGCAACCCAGTGACAAAAATAATCAAAGGGACTGTACATGTACGTATGACGGTATTGTAGCAAACAACTGAGGGAATGCAGTTAGACAAACAATATGTAGGTAAGTTGTCTTTTAGAAATTGAAATTAAAGTTAAGTTAAGTTACATATAATATAGTAAATCAATTTTTCATCTCCGGCTGTGAGACTTGAACACGGGATCTGTGTGATGACAGTCCATTCATGTTACCTCTGCTCCACATAGACCAATGATCAAACTGTTTAAAATTAAGTACTTAACTCTACTGTTGATGAAAGGAGAAAAAAAGTACATCACATAGCTTCTTTCCTTTTAAGAAGTTATCTTGTAGTGCTATTCCCTTGATTGGAAGCAAATAAAGGAGCTAATAGTCTGTGTACTTTTCTTGCTTGTAAATACTGGACATGATCATTTAGCCTTTTTGTTTTCTATCCATTCTTTTCGATTTTTCAGTCCGGCCATACTGATACTGTCTTTCACTTCTGATATTTGTATAAAGCGAATACATGAATTAATGAAGTATGCACTTTGGTCATTTCTTTTAAATTCTTTGAACAACATCTTGGTATCACCTTCATTTTACAGGATGAAATAGAAAACCATATACACAAAGAAAAAAAGACAAGTGAAACAAGGTACTTTCGTTATTAAAATTATTGTTTTATATCGAAAGGATGCGAAGCATCATATATTAAATTTTCCTTCGGTATATAACTGTAATATAGGCCGCTGGACAAGAAACAGCTAATATAAATCGATTGTCAGAGTGCGCTAAAGAATGATTAAATTTAAAGATCTTTAGTGTAATTTATTTAGAAATGGTGTGTTTTTTTAAATGAAAGAAAATGCAGATTTAGACTGAAGAGTTTGGGTGATGGGTTAAAGTGGACGAGGCGAGGGTAGGATTATCCAAGATATACTTGAGGACCTTTCGTTTTAAGTCATTACGGAAAGTAAGACTTGTTTTGAATGTATATTTAAACCCGTTTGCCAACTTCAGGACGACACATTTTCATATAGGATATATTTTGTTACTAGGAAAGGGTGTTTTCTTTACATACGAATTGCAAAATTTCCTACAATGTATCGTGCAATAATGGTTTAAATGCATCATTCTGTCAGTGAATAAACATGGTATATTTTAAGAAGCAGGATGTTGCTTCCAAGAAGCGATTTGCAAAAACATGAAAACATGAAAACAATATCTGCAGAGTAACTTCCCTGCTAAACTTACTTTATAAGGTTTCAGCTCTGGAGTCCCCAGTGAAGACATTAGAATTTTTAGGTACAAACATTGGATGTACAACGTTACAAAATGAAACAAAAAGTTTCAATCTGTATCACAGCTTGACTAAAAGACGCGTATCTACTTATGCTCAACTCCATAAACATACAATTCAGTTATTGAAAAAGTCGCACTTTTTAGCGTATGATTTTCCAGATTCTTTTTTTTTTTTTTTTCGCATAATAAAGAAATTACGTTAAAATACACAGAGTTGACATTTATTCAACTTTGACAACCGATTGTTTAATTGGTAGTCCAACAATGCGTACTGAAAATATAAACATGGTTATATACTTGGTTAAAAAAAAATGATTAAAAAACACCTTTTTACGCGATTAACAATAAAATGAGATATGGGGCTAACCTCATTCAGACAGCAACCCAGTGACAAAAATAATCAAAGGGACTGTACATGTACGTATGACGGTATTGTAGCAAACAACTGAGGGAATGCAGTTAGACAAACAATATGTAGGTAAGTTGTCTTTTAGAAATTGAAATTAAAGTTAAGTTAAGTTACATATAATATAGTAAATCAATTTTTCATCTCCGGCTGTGAGACTTGAACACGGGATCTGTGTGATGACAGTCCATTCATGTTACCTCTGCTCCACATAGACCAATGATCAAACTGTTTAAAATTAAGTACTTAACTCTACTGTTGATGAAAGGAGAAAAAAAGTACATCACATAGCTTCTTTCCTTTTAAGAAGTTATCTTGTAGTGCTATTCCCTTGATTGGAAGCAAATAAAGGAGCTAATAGTCTGTGTACTTTTCTTGCTTGTAAATACTGGACATGATCATTTAGCCTTTTTGTTTTCTATCCATTCTTTTCGATTTTTCAGTCCGGCCATACTGATACTGTCTTTCACTTCTGATATTTGTATAAAGCGAATACATGAATTAATGAAGTATGCACTTTGGTCATTTCTTTTAAATTCTTTGAACAACATCTTGGTATCACCTTCATTTTACAGGATGAAATAGAAAACCATATACACAAAGAAAAAAAGACAAGTGAAACAAGGTACTTTCGTTATTAAAATTATTGTTTTATATCGAAAGGATGCGAAGCATCATATATTAAATTTTCCTTCGGTATATAACTGTAATATAGGCCGCTGGACAAGAAACAGCTAATATAAATCGATTGTCAGAGTGCGCTAAAGAATGATTAAATTTAAAGATCTTTAGTGTAATTTATTTAGAAATGGTGTGTTTTTTTAAATGAAAGAAAATGCAGATTTAGACTGAAGAGTTTGGGTGATGGGTTAAAGTGGACGAGGCGAGGGTAGGATTATCCAAGATATACTTGAGGACCTTTCGTTTTAAGTCATTACGGAAAGTAAGACTTGTTTTGAATGTATATTTAAACCCGTTTGCCAACTTCAGGACGACACATTTTCATATAGGATATATTTTGTTACTAGGAAAGGGTGTTTTCTTTACATACGAATTGCAAAATTTCCTACAATGTATCGTGCAATAATGGTTTAAATGCATCATTCTGTCAGTGAATAAACATGGTATATTTTAAGAAGCAGGATGTTGCTTCCAAGAAGCGATTTGCAAAAACATGAAAACATGAAAACAATATCTGCAGAGTAACTTCCCTGCTAAACTTACTTTATAAGGTTTCAGCTCTGGAGTCCCCAGTGAAGACATTAGAATTTTTAGGTACAAACATTGGATGTACAACGTTACAAAATGAAACAAAAAGTTTCAATCTGTATCACAGCTTGACTAAAAGACGCGTATCTACTTATGCTCAACTCCATAAACATACAATTCAGTTATTGAAAAAGTCGCACTTTTTAGCGTATGATTTTCCAGATTCTTTTTTTTTTTTTTTCGCATAATAAAGAAATTACGTTAAAATACACAGAGTTGACATTTATTCAACTTTGACAACCGATTGTTTAATTGGTAGTCCAACAATGCGTACTGAAAATATAAACATGGTTATATACTTGGTTAAAAAAAAATGATTAAAAAACACCTTTTTACGCGATTAACAATAAAATGAGATATGGGGCTAACCTCATTCAGACAGCAACCCAGTGACAAAAATAATCAAAGGAACTGTACATGTACGTATGACGGTATTGTAGCAAACAACTGAGGGAATGCAGTTAGACAAACAATATGTAGGTAAGTTGTCTTTTAGAAATTGAAATTAAAGTTAAGTTAAGTTACATATAATATAGTAAATCAATTTTTCATCTCCGGCTGTGAGACTTGAACACGGGATCTGTGTGATGACAGTCCATTCATGTTACCTCTGCTCCACATAGACCAATGATCAAACTGTTTAAAATTAAGTACTTAACTCTACTGTTGATGAAAGGAGAAAAAAAGTACATCACATAGCTTCTTTCCTTTTAAGAAGTTATCTTGTAGTGCTATTCCCTTGATTGGAAGCAAATAAAGGAGCTAATAGTCTGTGTACTTTTCTTGCTTGTAAATACTGGACATGATCATTTAGCCTTTTTGTTTTCTATCCATTCTTTTCGATTTTTCAGTCCGGCCATACTGATACTGTCTTTCACTTCTGATATTTGTATAAAGCGAATACATGAATTAATGAAGTATGCACTTTGGTCATTTCTTTTAAATTCTTTGAACAACATCTTGGTATCACCTTCATTTTACAGGATGAAATAGAAAACCATATACACAAAGAAAAAAAGACAAGTGAAACAAGGTACTTTCGTTATTAAAATTATTGTTTTATATCGAAAGGATGCGAAGCATCATATATTAAATTTTCCTTCGGTATATAACTGTAATATAGGCCGCTGGACAAGAAACAGCTAATATAAATCGATTGTCAGAGTGCGCTAAAGAATGATTAAATTTAAAGATCTTTAGTGTAATTTATTTAGAAATGGTGTGTTTTTTTAAATGAAAGAAAATGCAGATTTAGACTGAAGAGTTTGGGTGATGGGTTAAAGTGGACGAGGCGAGGGTAGGATTATCCAAGATATACTTGAGGACCTTTCGTTTTAAGTCATTACGGAAAGTAAGACTTGTTTTGAATGTATATTTAAACCCGTTTGCCAACTTCAGGACGACACATTTTCATATAGGATATATTTTGTTACTAGGAAAGGGTGTTTTCTTTACATACGAATTGCAAAATTTCCTACAATGTATCGTGCAATAATGGTTTAAATGCATCATTCTGTCAGTGAATAAACATGGTATATTTTAAGAAGCAGGATGTTGCTTCCAAGAAGCGATTTGCAAAAACATGAAAACAATATCTGCAGAGTAACTTCCCTGCTAAACTTACTTTATAAGGTTTCAGCTCTGGAGTCCCCAGTGAAGACATTAGAATTTTTAGGTACAAACATTGGATGTACAACGTTACAAAATGAAACAAAAAGTTTCAATCTGTATCACAGCTTGACTAAAAGACGCGTATCTACTTATGCTCAACTCCATAAACATACAATTCAGTTATTGAAAAAGTCGCACTTTTTAGCGTATGATTTTCCAGATTCTTTTTTTTTTTTTTTCGCATAATAAAGAAATTACGTTAAAATACACAGAGTTGACATTTATTCAACTTTGACAACCGATTGTTTAATTGGTAGTCCAACAATGCGTACTGAAAATATAAACATGGTTATATACTTGGTTAAAAAAAAATGATTAAAAAACACCTTTTTACGCGATTAACAATAAAATGAGATATGGGGCTAACCTCATTCAGACAGCAACCCAGTGACAAAAATAATCAAAGGAACTGTACATGTACGTATGACGGTATTGTAGCAAACAACTGAGGGAATGCAGTTAGACAAACAATATGTAGGTAAGTTGTCTTTTAGAAATTGAAATTAAAGTTAAGTTAAGTTACATATAATATAGTAAATCAATTTTTCATCTCCGGCTGTGAGACTTGAACACGGGATCTGTGTGATGACAGTCCATTCATGTTACCTCTGCTCCACATAGACCAATGATCAAACTGTTTAAAATTAAGTACTTAACTCTACTGTTGATGAAAGGAGAAAAAAAGTACATCACATAGCTTCTTTCCTTTTAAGAAGTTATCTTGTAGTGCTATTCCCTTGATTGGAAGCAAATAAAGGAGCTAATAGTCTGTGTACTTTTCTTGCTTGTAAATACTGGACATGATCATTTAGCCTTTTTGTTTTCTATCCATTCTTTTCGATTTTTCAGTCCGGCCATACTGATACTGTCTTTCACTTCTGATATTTGTATAAAGCGAATACATGAATTAATGAAGTATGCACTTTGGTCATTTCTTTTAAATTCTTTGAACAACATCTTGGTATCACCTTCATTTTACAGGATGAAATAGAAAACCATATACACAAAGAAAAAAAGACAAGTGAAACAAGGTACTTTCGTTATTAAAATTATTGTTTTATATCGAAAGGATGCGAAGCATCATATATTAAATTTTCCTTCGGTATATAACTGTAATATAGGCCGCTGGACAAGAAACAGCTAATATAAATCGATTGTCAGAGTGCGCTAAAGAATGATTAAATTTAAAGATCTTTAGTGTAATTTATTTAGAAATGGTGTGTTTTTTTAAATGAAAGAAAATGCAGATTTAGACTGAAGAGTTTGGGTGATGGGTTAAAGTGGACGAGGCGAGGGTAGGATTATCCAAGATATACTTGAGGACCTTTCGTTTTAAGTCATTACGGAAAGTAAGACTTGTTTTGAATGTATATTTAAACCCGTTTGCCAACTTCAGGACGACACATTTTCATATAGGATATATTTTGTTACTAGGAAAGGGTGTTTTCTTTACATACGAATTGCAAAATTTCCTACAATGTATCGTGCAATAATGGTTTAAATGCATCATTCTGTCAGTGAATAAACATGGTATATTTTAAGAAGCAGGATGTTGCTTCCAAGAAGCGATTTGCAAAAACATGAAAACATGAAAACAATATCTGCAGAGTAACTTCCCTGCTAAACTTACTTTATAAGGTTTCAGCTCTGGAGTCCCCAGTGAAGACATTAGAATTTTTAGGTACAAACATTGGATGTACAACGTTACAAAATGAAACAAAAAGTTTCAATCTGTATCACAGCTTGACTAAAAGACGCGTATCTACTTATGCTCAACTCCATAAACATACAATTCAGTTATTGAAAAAGTCGCACTTTTTAGCGTATGATTTTCCAGATTCTTTTTTTTTTTTTTTTCGCATAATAAAGAAATTACGTTAAAATACACAGAGTTGACATTTATTCAACTTTGACAACCGATTGTTTAATTGGTAGTCCAACAATGCGTACTGAAAATATAAACATGGTTATATACTTGGTTAAAAAAAAATGATTAAAAAACACCTTTTTACGCGATTAACAATAAAATGAGATATGGGGCTAACCTCATTCAGACAGCAACCCAGTGACAAAAATAATCAAAGGGACTGTACATGTACGTATGACGGTATTGTAGCAAACAACTGAGGGAATGCAGTTAGACAAACAATATGTAGGTAAGTTGTCTTTTAGAAATTGAAATTAAAGTTAAGTTAAGTTACATATAATATAGTAAATCAATTTTTCATCTCCGGCTGTGAGACTTGAACACGGGATCTGTGTGATGACAGTCCATTCATGTTACCTCTGCTCCACATAGACCAATGATCAAACTGTTTAAAATTAAGTACTTAACTCTACTGTTGATGAAAGGAGAAAAAAAGTACATCACATAGCTTCTTTCCTTTTAAGAAGTTATCTTGTAGTGCTATTCCCTTGATTGGAAGCAAATAAAGGAGCTAATAGTCTGTGTACTTTTCTTGCTTGTAAATACTGGACATGATCATTTAGCCTTTTTGTTTTCTATCCATTCTTTTCGATTTTTCAGTCCGGCCATACTGATACTGTCTTTCACTTCTGATATTTGTATAAAGCGAATACATGAATTAATGAAGTATGCACTTTGGTCATTTCTTTTAAATTCTTTGAACAACATCTTGGTATCACCTTCATTTTACAGGATGAAATAGAAAACCATATACACAAAGAAAAAAAGACAAGTGAAACAAGGTACTTTCGTTATTAAAATTATTGTTTTATATCGAAAGGATGCGAAGCATCATATATTAAATTTTCCTTCGGTATATAACTGTAATATAGGCCGCTGGACAAGAAACAGCTAATATAAATCGATTGTCAGAGTGCGCTAAAGAATGATTAAATTTAAAGATCTTTAGTGTAATTTATTTAGAAATGGTGTGTTTTTTTAAATGAAAGAAAATGCAGATTTAGACTGAAGAGTTTGGGTGATGGGTTAAAGTGGACGAGGCGAGGGTAGGATTATCCAAGATATACTTGAGGACCTTTCGTTTTAAGTCATTACGGAAAGTAAGACTTGTTTTGAATGTATATTTAAACCCGTTTGCCAACTTCAGGACGACACATTTTCATATAGGATATATTTTGTTACTAGGAAAGGGTGTTTTCTTTACATACGAATTGCAAAATTTCCTACAATGTATCGTGCAATAATGGTTTAAATGCATCATTCTGTCAGTGAATAAACATGGTATATTTTAAGAAGCAGGATGTTGCTTCCAAGAAGCGATTTGCAAAAACATGAAAACATGAAAACAATATCTGCAGAGTAACTTCCCTGCTAAACTTACTTTATAAGGTTTCAGCTCTGGAGTCCCCAGTGAAGACATTAGAATTTTTAGGTACAAACATTGGATGTACAACGTTACAAAATGAAACAAAAAGTTTCAATCTGTATCACAGCTTGACTAAAAGACGCGTATCTACTTATGCTCAACTCCATAAACATACAATTCAGTTATTGAAAAAGTCGCACTTTTTAGCGTATGATTTTCCAGATTCTTTTTTTTTTTTTTTCGCATAATAAAGAAATTACGTTAAAATACACAGAGTTGACATTTATTCAACTTTGACAACCGATTGTTTAATTGGTAGTCCAACAATGCGTACTGAAAATATAAACATGGTTATATACTTGGTTAAAAAAAAATGATTAAAAAACACCTTTTTACGCGATTAACAATAAAATGAGATATGGGGCTAACCTCATTCAGACAGCAACCCAGTGACAAAAATAATCAAAGGGACTGTACATGTACGTATGACGGTATTGTAGCAAACAACTGAGGGAATGCAGTTAGACAAACAATATGTAGGTAAGTTGTCTTTTAGAAATTGAAATTAAAGTTAAGTTAAGTTACATATAATATAGTAAATCAATTTTTCATCTCCGGCTGTGAGACTTGAACACGGGATCTGTGTGATGACAGTCCATTCATGTTACCTCTGCTCCACATAGACCAATGATCAAACTGTTTAAAATTAAGTACTTAACTCTACTGTTGATGAAAGGAGAAAAAAAGTACATCACATAGCTTCTTTCCTTTTAAGAAGTTATCTTGTAGTGCTATTCCCTTGATTGGAAGCAAATAAAGGAGCTAATAGTCTGTGTACTTTTCTTGCTTGTAAATACTGGACATGATCATTTAGCCTTTTTGTTTTCTATCCATTCTTTTCGATTTTTCAGTCCGGCCATACTGATACTGTCTTTCACTTCTGATATTTGTATAAAGCGAATACATGAATTAATGAAGTATGCACTTTGGTCATTTCTTTTAAATTCTTTGAACAACATCTTGGTATCACCTTCATTTTACAGGATGAAATAGAAAACCATATACACAAAGAAAAAAAGACAAGTGAAACAAGGTACTTTCGTTATTAAAATTATTGTTTTATATCGAAAGGATGCGAAGCATCATATATTAAATTTTCCTTCGGTATATAACTGTAATATAGGCCGCTGGACAAGAAACAGCTAATATAAATCGATTGTCAGAGTGCGCTAAAGAATGATTAAATTTAAAGATCTTTAGTGTAATTTATTTAGAAATGGTGTGTTTTTTTAAATGAAAGAAAATGCAGATTTAGACTGAAGAGTTTGGGTGATGGGTTAAAGTGGACGAGGCGAGGGTAGGATTATCCAAGATATACTTGAGGACCTTTCGTTTTAAGTCATTACGGAAAGTAAGACTTGTTTTGAATGTATATTTAAACCCGTTTGCCAACTTCAGGACGACACATTTTCATATAGGATATATTTTGTTACTAGGAAAGGGTGTTTTCTTTACATACGAATTGCAAAATTTCCTACAATGTATCGTGCAATAATGGTTTAAATGCATCATTCTGTCAGTGAATAAACATGGTATATTTTAAGAAGCAGGATGTTGCTTCCAAGAAGCGATTTGCAAAAACATGAAAACATGAAAACAATATCTGCAGAGTAACTTCCCTGCTAAACTTACTTTATAAGGTTTCAGCTCTGGAGTCCCCAGTGAAGACATTAGAATTTTTAGGTACAAACATTGGATGTACAACGTTACAAAATGAAACAAAAAGTTTCAATCTGTATCACAGCTTGACTAAAAGACGCGTATCTACTTATGCTCAACTCCATAAACATACAATTCAGTTATTGAAAAAGTCGCACTTTTTAGCGTATGATTTTCCAGATTCTTTTTTTTTTTTTTTTCGCATAATAAAGAAATTACGTTAAAATACACAGAGTTGACATTTATTCAACTTTGACAACCGATTGTTTAATTGGTAGTCCAACAATGCGTACTGAAAATATAAACATGGTTATATACTTGGTTAAAAAAAAATGATTAAAAAACACCTTTTTACGCGATTAACAATAAAATGAGATATGGGGCTAACCTCATTCAGACAGCAACCCAGTGACAAAAATAATCAAAGGGACTGTACATGTACGTATGACGGTATTGTAGCAAACAACTGAGGGAATGCAGTTAGACAAACAATATGTAGGTAAGTTGTCTTTTAGAAATTGAAATTAAAGTTAAGTTAAGTTACATATAATATAGTAAATCAATTTTTCATCTCCGGCTGTGAGACTTGAACACGGGATCTGTGTGATGACAGTCCATTCATGTTACCTCTGCTCCACATAGACCAATGATCAAACTGTTTAAAATTAAGTACTTAACTCTACTGTTGATGAAAGGAGAAAAAAAGTACATCACATAGCTTCTTTCCTTTTAAGAAGTTATCTTGTAGTGCTATTCCCTTGATTGGAAGCAAATAAAGGAGCTAATAGTCTGTGTACTTTTCTTGCTTGTAAATACTGGACATGATCATTTAGCCTTTTTGTTTTCTATCCATTCTTTTCGATTTTTCAGTCCGGCCATACTGATACTGTCTTTCACTTCTGATATTTGTATAAAGCGAATACATGAATTAATGAAGTATGCACTTTGGTCATTTCTTTTAAATTCTTTGAACAACATCTTGGTATCACCTTCATTTTACAGGATGAAATAGAAAACCATATACACAAAGAAAAAAAGACAAGTGAAACAAGGTACTTTCGTTATTAAAATTATTGTTTTATATCGAAAGGATGCGAAGCATCATATATTAAATTTTCCTTCGGTATATAACTGTAATATAGGCCGCTGGACAAGAAACAGCTAATATAAATCGATTGTCAGAGTGCGCTAAAGAATGATTAAATTTAAAGATCTTTAGTGTAATTTATTTAGAAATGGTGTGTTTTTTTAAATGAAAGAAAATGCAGATTTAGACTGAAGAGTTTGGGTGATGGGTTAAAGTGGACGAGGCGAGGGTAGGATTATCCAAGATATACTTGAGGACCTTTCGTTTTAAGTCATTACGGAAAGTAAGACTTGTTTTGAATGTATATTTAAACCCGTTTGCCAACTTCAGGACGACACATTTTCATATAGGATATATTTTGTTACTAGGAAAGGGTGTTTTCTTTACATACGAATTGCAAAATTTCCTACAATGTATCGTGCAATAATGGTTTAAATGCATCATTCTGTCAGTGAATAAACATGGTATATTTTAAGAAGCAGGATGTTGCTTCCAAGAAGCGATTTGCAAAAACATGAAAACATGAAAACAATATCTGCAGAGTAACTTCCCTGCTAAACTTACTTTATAAGGTTTCAGCTCTGGAGTCCCCAGTGAAGACATTAGAATTTTTAGGTACAAACATTGGATGTACAACGTTACAAAATGAAACAAAAAGTTTCAATCTGTATCACAGCTTGACTAAAAGACGCGTATCTACTTATGCTCAACTCCATAAACATACAATTCAGTTATTGAAAAAGTCGCACTTTTTAGCGTATGATTTTCCAGATTCTTTTTTTTTTTTTTTCGCATAATAAAGAAATTACGTTAAAATACACAGAGTTGACATTTATTCAACTTTGACAACCGATTGTTTAATTGGTAGTCCAACAATGCGTACTGAAAATATAAACATGGTTATATACTTGGTTAAAAAAAAATGATTAAAAAACACCTTTTTACGCGATTAACAATAAAATGAGATATGGGGCTAACCTCATTCAGACAGCAACCCAGTGACAAAAATAATCAAAGGAACTGTACATGTACGTATGACGGTATTGTAGCAAACAACTGAGGGAATGCAGTTAGACAAACAATATGTAGGTAAGTTGTCTTTTAGAAATTGAAATTAAAGTTAAGTTAAGTTACATATAATATAGTAAATCAATTTTTCATCTCCGGCTGTGAGACTTGAACACGGGATCTGTGTGATGACAGTCCATTCATGTTACCTCTGCTCCACATAGACCAATGATCAAACTGTTTAAAATTAAGTACTTAACTCTACTGTTGATGAAAGGAGAAAAAAAGTACATCACATAGCTTCTTTCCTTTTAAGAAGTTATCTTGTAGTGCTATTCCCTTGATTGGAAGCAAATAAAGGAGCTAATAGTCTGTGTACTTTTCTTGCTTGTAAATACTGGACATGATCATTTAGCCTTTTTGTTTTCTATCCATTCTTTTCGATTTTTCAGTCCGGCCATACTGATACTGTCTTTCACTTCTGATATTTGTATAAAGCGAATACATGAATTAATGAAGTATGCACTTTGGTCATTTCTTTTAAATTCTTTGAACAACATCTTGGTATCACCTTCATTTTACAGGATGAAATAGAAAACCATATACACAAAGAAAAAAAGACAAGTGAAACAAGGTACTTTCGTTATTAAAATTATTGTTTTATATCGAAAGGATGCGAAGCATCATATATTAAATTTTCCTTCGGTATATAACTGTAATATAGGCCGCTGGACAAGAAACAGCTAATATAAATCGATTGTCAGAGTGCGCTAAAGAATGATTAAATTTAAAGATCTTTAGTGTAATTTATTTAGAAATGGTGTGTTTTTTTAAATGAAAGAAAATGCAGATTTAGACTGAAGAGTTTGGGTGATGGGTTAAAGTGGACGAGGCGAGGGTAGGATTATCCAAGATATACTTGAGGACCTTTTGTTTTAAGTCATTACGGAAAGTAAGACTTGTTTTGAATGTATATTTAAACCCGTTTGCCAACTTCAGGACGACACATTTTCATATAGGATATATTTTGTTACTAGGAAAGGGTGTTTTCTTTACATACGAATTGCAAAATTTCCTACAATGTATCGTGCAATAATGGTTTAAATGCATCATTCTGTCAGTGAATAAACATGGTATATTTTAAGAAGCAGGATGTTGCTTCCAAGAAGCGATTTGCAAAAACATGAAAACATGAAAACAATATCTGCAGAGTAACTTCCCTGCTAAACTTACTTTATAAGGTTTCAGCTCTGGAGTCCCCAGTGAAGACATTAGAATTTTTAGGTACAAACATTGGATGTACAACGTTACAAAATGAAACAAAAAGTTTCAATCTGTATCACAGCTTGACTAAAAGACGCGTATCTACTTATGCTCAACTCCATAAACATACAATTCAGTTATTGAAAAAGTCGCACTTTTTAGCGTATGATTTTCCAGATTCTTTTTTTTTTTTTTCGCATAATACAGAAATTACGTTAAAATACACAGAGTTGACATTTATTCAACTTTGACAACCGATTGTTTGGTAGTCCAACAATGCGTACTGAAAATATAAACATGGTTATATACTTGGTTAAAAAAATGATTAAAAAACACCTTTTTACGCGATTAACAATAACATGAGATATGGGGCTAACCTCATTCAGACAGCAACCCAGTGACAAAAATAATCAAAGGGACTGTACATGTACGTATGACGGTATTGTAGCAAACAACTGAGGGAATGCAGTTAGACAAACAATATGTAGATAAGTTGTCTTTTAGAAATTGAAATTAAAGTTAAGTTAAGTTACATATAATATAGTAAATCAATTTTTCATCTCCGGCTGTGAGACTTGAACACGGGATCTGTGTGATGACAGTCGATTCATGTTACCTCTGCTCCACATAGACCAATGATCAAACTGTTTAAAATTAAGTACTTAACTCTACTGTTGATGAAAGGAGAAAAAAAGTACATCACATAGCTTCTTTCCTTTTAAGAAGTTATCTTGTAGTGCTATTCCCTTGATTGGAAGCAAATAAAGGAGCTAATAGTCTGTGTACTTTTCTTGCTTGTAAATACTGGACATGATCATTTAGCCTTTTTGTTTTCTATCCATTCTTTTCGATTTTTCAGTCCGGCCATACTGATACTGTCTTTCACTTCTGATATTTGTATAAAGCGAATACATGAATTAATGAAGTATGCACTTTGGTCATTTCTTTTAAATTCTTTGAACAACATCTTGGTATCACCTTCATTTTACAGGATGAAATAGAAAACCATATACACAAAGAAAAAAAGACAAGTGAAACAAGGTACTTTCGTTATTAAAATTATTGTTTTATATCGAAAGGATGCGAAGCATCATATATTAAATTTTCCTTCGGTATATAACTGTAATATAGGCCGCTGGACAAGAAACAGCTAATATAAATCGATTGTCAGAGTGCGCTAAAGAATGATTAAATTTAAAGATCTTTAGTGTAATTTATTTAGAAATGGTGTGTTTTTTTAAATGAAAGAAAATGCAGATTTAGACTGAAGAGTTTGGGTGATGGGTTAAAGTGGACGAGGCGAGGGTAGGATTATGCAAGATATACTTGAGGACCTTTTGTTTTAAGTCATTACGGAAAGTAAGACTTGTTTTGAATGTATATTTAAACCCGTTTGCCAACTTCAGGACGACACATTTTCATATAGGATATATTTTGTTACTAGGAAAGGGTGTTTTCTTTACATACGAATTGCAAAATTTCCTACAATGTATCGTGCAATAATGGTTTAAATGCATCATTCTGTCAGTGAATAAACATGGTATATTTTAAGAAGCAGGATGTTGCTTCCAAGAAGCGATTTGCAAAAACATGAAAACATGAAAACAATATCTGCAGAGTAACTTCCCTGCTAAACTTACTTTATAAGGTTTCAGCTCTGGAGTCCCCAGTGAAGACATTAGAATTTTTAGGTACAAACATTGGATGTACAACGTTACAAAATGAAACAAAAAGTTTCAATCTGTATCACAGCTTGACTAAAAGACGCGTATCTACTTATGCTCAACTCCATAAACATACAATTCAGTTATTGAAAAAGTCGCACTTTTTAGCGTATGATTTTCCAGATTCTTTTTTTTTTTTTCGCATAATACAGAAATTACGTTAAAATACACAGAGTTGACATTTATTCAACTTTGACAACCGATTGTTTGGTAGTCCAACAATGCGTACTGAAAATATAAACATGGTTATATACTTGGTTAAAAAAATGATTAAAAAACACCTTTTTACGCGATTAACAATAACATGAGATATGGGGCTAACCTCATTCAGACAGCAACCCAGTGACAAATATAATCAAAGGGACTGTACATGTACGTATGACGGTATTGTAGCAAACAACTGAGGGAATGCAGTTAGACAAACAATATGTAGATAAGTTGTCTTTTAGAAATTGAAATTAAAGTTAAGTTAAGTTACATATAATATAGTAAATCAATTTTTCATCTCCGGCTGTGAGACTTGAACACGGGATCTGTGTGATGACAGTCGATTCATGTTACCTCTGCTCCACATAGACCAATGATCAAACTGTTTAAAATTAAGTACTTAACTCTACTGTTGATGAAAGGAGAAAAAAAGTACATCACATAGCTTCTTTCCTTTTAAGAAGTTATCTTGTAGTGCTATTCCCTTGATTGGAAGCAAATAAAGGAGCTAATAGTCTGTGTACTTTTCTTGCTTGTAAATACTGGACATGATCATTTAGCCTTTTTGTTTTCTATCCATTCTTTTCGATTTTTCAGTCCGGCCATACTGATACTGTCTTTCACTTCTGATATTTGTATAAAGCGAATACATGAATTAATGAAGTATGCACTTTGGTCATTTCTTTTAAATTCTTTGAACAACATCTTGGTATCACCTTCATTTTACAGGATGAAATAGAAAACCATATACACAAAGAAAAAAAGACAAGTGAAACAAGGTACTTTCGTTATTAAAATTATTGTTTTATATCGAAAGGATGCGAAGCATCATATATTAAATTTTCCTTCGGTATATAACTGTAATATAGGCCGCTGGACAAGAAACAGCTAATATAAATCGATTGTCAGAGTGCGCTAAAGAATGATTAAATTTAAAGATCTTTAGTGTAATTTATTTAGAAATGGTGTGTTTTTTTAAATGAAAGAAAATGCAGATTTAGACTGAAGAGTTTGGGTGATGGGTTAAAGTGGACGAGGCGAGGGTAGGATTATCCAAGATATACTTGAGGACCTTTTGTTTTATGTCATTACGGAAAGTAAGACTTGTTTTGAATGTATATTTAAACCCGTTTGCCAACTTCAGGACGACACATTTTCATATAGGATATATTTTGTTACTAGGAAAGGGTGTTTTCTTTACATACGAATTGCAAAATTTCCTACAATGTATCGTGCAATAATGGTTTAAATGCATCATTCTGTCAGTGAATAAACATGGTATATTTTAAGAAGCAGGATGTTGCTTCCAAGAAGCGATTTGCAAAAACATGAAAACATGAAAACAATATCTGCAGAGTAACTTCCCTGCTAAACTTACTTTATAAGGTTTCAGCTCTGGAGTCCCCAGTGAAGACATTAGAATTTTTAGGTACAAACATTGGATGTACAACGTTACAAAATGAAACAAAAAGTTTCAATCTGTATCACAGCTTGACTAAAAGACGCGTATCTACTTATGCTCAACTCCATAAACATACAATTCAGTTATTGAAAAAGTCGCACTTTTTAGCGTATGATTTTCCAAATTCTTTTTTTTTTCGCATAATAAAGAAATTACGTTAAAATACACAGAGTTGACATTTATTCAACTTTGACAACCGATTGTTTGGTAGTCCAACAATGCGTACTGAAAATATAAACATGGTTATATACTTGGTTAAAAAAAATGATTAAAAAACACCTTTTTACGCGATTAACAATAAAATGAGATATGGGGCTAACCTCATTCAGACAGCAACCCAGTGACAAAAATAATCAAAGGGACTGTACATGTACGTATGACGGTATTGTAGCAAACAACTGAGGGAATGCAGTTAGACAAACAATATGTAGGTAAGTTGTCTTTTAGAAATTGAAATTAAAGTTAAGTTAAGTTACATATTGTAAATCAATTTTTCATCTCCGGCTGTGAGACTTGAACACGGGATCTGTGTGATGACAGTCGATTCATGTTACCTCTGCTCCACATAGACCAATGATCAAACTGTTTAAAATTAAGTACTTAACTCTACTGTTGATGAAAGGAGAAAAAAAGTACATCACATAGCTTCTTTCCTTTTAAGAAGTTATCTTGTAGTGCTATTCCCTTGATTGGAAGCAAATAAAGGAGCTAATAGTCTGTGTACTTTTCTTGCTTGTAAATACTGGACATGATCATTTAGCCTTTTTGTTTTCTATCCATTCTTTTCGATTTTTCAGTCCGGCCATACTGATACTGTCTTTCACTTCTGATATTTGTATAAAGCGAATACATGAATTAATGAAGTATGCACTTTGGTCATTTCTTTTAAATTCTTTGAACAACATCTTGGTATCACCTTCATTTTACAGGATGAAATAGAAAACCATATACACAAAGAAAAAAAGACAAGTGAAACAAGGTACTTTCGTTATTAAAATTATTGTTTTATATCGAAAGGATGCGAAGCATCATATATTAAATTTTCCTTCGGTATATAACTGTAATATAGGCCGCTGGACAAGAAACAGCTAATATAAATCGATTGTCAGAGTGCGCTAAAGAATGATTAAATTTAAAGATCTTTAGTGTAATTTATTTAGAAATGGTGTGTTTTTTTAAATGAAAGAAAATGCAGATTTAGACTGAAGAGTTTGGGTGATGGGTTAAAGTGGACGAGGCGAGGGTAGGATTATCCAAGATATACTTGAGGACCTTTTGTTTTGTCATTACGGAAAGTAAGACTTGTTTTGAATGTATATTTAAACCCGTTTGCCAACTTCAGGACGACACATTTTCATATAGGATATATTTTGTTACTAGGAAAGGGTGTTTTCTTTACATACGAATTGCAAAATTTCCTACAATGTATCGTGCAATAATGGTTTAAATGCATCATTCTGTCAGTGAATAAACATGGTATATTTTAAGAAGCAGGATGTTGCTTCCAAGAAGCGATTTGCAAAAACATGAAAACATGAAAACAATATCTGCAGAGTAACTTCCCTGCTAAACTTACTTTATAAGGTTTCAGCTCTGGAGTCCCCAGTGAAGACATTAGAATTTTTAGGTACAAACATTGGATGTACAACGTTACAAAATGAAACAAAAAGTTTCAATCTGTATCACAGCTTGACTAAAAGACGCGTATCTACTTATGCTCAACTCCATAAACATACAATTCAGTTATTGAAAAAGTCGCACTTTTTAGCGTATGATTTTCCAAATTCTTTTTTTTTTCCGCATAATAAAGAAATTACGTTAAAATACACAGAGTTGACATTTATTCAACTTTGACAACCGATTGTTTGGTAGTCCAACAATGCGTACTGAAAATATAAACATGGTTATATACTTGGTTAAAAAAAATGATTAAAAAACACCTTTTACGCGATTAACAATAAAATGAGATATGGGGCTAACCTCATTCAGACAGCAACCCAGTGACAAAAATAATCAAAGGGACTGTACATGTACGTATGACGGTATTGTAGCAAACAACTGAGGGAATGCAGTTAGACAAACAATATGTAGGTAAGTTGTCTTTTAGAAATTGAAATTAAAGTTAAGTTAAGTTACATATTGTAAATCAATTTTTCATCTCCGGCTGTGAGACTTGAACACGGGATCTGTGTGATGACAGTCGATTCATGTTACCTCTGCTCCACATAGACCAATGATCAAACTGTTTAAAATTAAGTACTTAACTCTACTGTTGATGAAAGGAGAAAAAAAGTACATCACATAGCTTCTTTCCTTTTAAGAAGTTATCTTGTAGTGCTATTCCCTTGATTGGAAGCAAATAAAGGAGCTAATAGTCTGTGTACTTTTCTTGCTTGTAAATACTGGACATGATCATTTAGCCTTTTTGTTTTCTATCCATTCTTTTCGATTTTTCAGTCCGGCCATACTGATACTGTCTTTCACTTCTGATATTTGTATAAAGCGAATACATGAATTAATGAAGTATGCACTTTGGTCATTTCTTTTAAATTCTTTGAACAACATCTTGGTATCACCTTCATTTTACAGGATGAAATAGAAAACCATATACACAAAGAAAAAAAGACAAGTGAAACAAGGTACTTTCGTTATTAAAATTATTGTTTTATATCGAAAGGATTCGAAGCATCATATATTAAATTTTCCTTCGGTATATAACTGTAATATAGGCAGCTGAATAATTAAAAACAAGAGACCAAAAGACATAGGACTATTAGGAGTTAACAATAATGTACAGAGGACCTGATGGCATTCAACAATTAGCAAAACCCATACTGCATAATAAGCCATAAAAAGTTTCAATTTGTGTAAAAATGCCCTTCATATTTTCCCAAAAGAATGAATCTGTTCTACATTCTAATTAAAATATGATTTTCTGATTTACGATCAGGCGAGCAAGCGAGTTAATATTGATCGAAATTTCAATCAGAATGTCTTTCATATTAATCTAAACGTTTACAATACTGTTTAATTACAATGGCAAGATACTGCTTATTTCAAAATTCTCAAGTTAATCATCTCTGGTGGTAAAAAAAATGAATTCACATGTTATCCGTATGCCTGAGAATGGTACCTTCAAAATCGCTCGCGTTGTCCATATGATTGTTGTTAACAGCTACTTGGGCATGTGATCTCTGGCTGCTTGATAAATTGTCGCACATTTTAGGATCTAATTTGTATGGCAAAGTTTTGTTTGGTGATATATCACAAGATGCATCGTAAGACGGAGTAGAACTGTAATATATGGCAGGTTTTGTTTTTTGAAGATTTGCAACGGAAAGTTCACCACTGACTTCGCCATTTGAAATATCACAAATTCCACATGAAAGAAGAAGAGAAACGATTACTATCACACAACATAACGAAACCACTGATAATGTTATTATGTTTGTCGTAACGAAGTTTTCTGGTATGGCATCCTGAGTGGCACTATCTGAAATAGAAGTAAAAGAAAAATGCAAAAATATTCAGAATTAGCTTAGTTGTTTCATTTTATAAAGGCTCAAGAATTTTCAAGTTACTTGAAAAATTAAAAGAACCTATATGCTGGTGACCATTGCCAAATATGTGCTTAAAATAGAACCAGTCGTTTTCTTTAGTTATATTTCCGCTGGTGTTTAAAATTCACGTCACCTTTTATGTATAGACAATAACTGTTAAGTGTCTTTAAATATCAGCTGCATTTGTACGAGGCTAAGAAACCGGTGTAATGCGAACAGCAAACGGATGCTGTTCCACATCTGGCACCTGTCCTGTTTAACATGAGAAGTACAAATTTGATGTAAGAAAACATGACGGAAGAATAAATAATGCTGTTCCACATCTGGCACCTGTCCTGTTTAACATGAGAAGTACAAATTTGATGTAAGAAAACATGACGGAAGAATAAATAATCTCTTCACAGAGCGGAAGTGGATCGTAACCCTTGGCTAGCGAAGATGCTTATAAATAAGTATGTTTTATATACATTGTAAGACGCTGTTGCTATATGGAATATGAATAGATAAACAAAACTGCAACACTTAACATAAAACAATAGAAAGAAAAGAAGCAGCAGCTACAATTCTAATTTGTAATTGTTAATCAATAAAGTCTCGTTATCAAGTTATATGTATTACCTGCCGTAGACCGGCACACCACATTTCCAAATTGGATTACAGATGTACCTATAGAAATTATTTTTCCAAACTGCATAATGGCATATTCCTTTTATAGTTGCTGAAAGTAAACAAAAAATGATCGAATCAAATGATAATACTTTCTTAACAAATTCTAAACATTTAATTACTCTTGTTCCGATCGTTAACCTAGTAAATTATACACAATACTTTATTATTGTCTGACCCAATAATGACTTGAGGGAAAGGTCACAAGACTACACCGACCAAAATCCCAAATCCAAACGCACAACACCAACACCAACACCTGACTTATCAGAAGAACCAACCACCAACACACGATTTCTCAAAAGAACCAACCACCAAACTCCTAACTTCTCAGAAGAACCAAACATCAAACTCCCAACTTCTCAGAAGAAAAAGAAAAAGACATGCAAATAAAGTTAAACAACAACGTAAAACATTTACTGCAGGTTGCAGATATATTGACTGTATTTCAAAATTGCATTAGTGTCCTTACATACAAGTTAATAATTTGGTCTGCAAAATGCTCCATGAAAGCACTTTACTGATTTTTAGCAATCAAACCTGGGCTTCAAAGGAGTAGGTATGGTAAGGGCCGATTATGGCCTCAAATTTCAAGTTCATCTGACGAAAGATTTTAGACACTTTTTAAACACTGATGTGTCTATTTCAGTTGATTCAATTAGTTCATGTGAAGGATTTTTTTTATCGATTTAGTCATTAAAAACGCTCCGATTCAAGCTTAAATATGATAAATCTATCAAACATGCCAAAAAATGTCACTTTTCAGATGTTTTTTGTCCAAAATGAAAGTGGTCGCATCCGTGTTCATCCTCAACCTTTATATATGTTATGTATTATCATCAAATACAACTTACATTTCAATATTAAGAATGAACACAAATGCGGCCACTTTCATTTAAGACGGAAACCGTCAAAAATTTAACTAAAATGCTAAATTTGTGAAGATTTCAGTAATTTGGCATGACTTAAGGATACTAGTACCCGATATATGTGCATTGTATTGTCAAAAACAGCCCACATTTATGTAGCAGAAGCATTCTTCTTTCCAATAAATAACTAACAGTTTACATTTTAACATTTTTGTAAAACTGCTATATTTTGGAGCCAAAAAGGGGTCTTACTGAACCTACTCATTTACTGTGCATGAGACTGCCTATACTTTAGGAGAATTTTGAACCAAATATGTTTACCAAATAATTACAAGAAATTATTGTGCAATAGTATAAAACATTTGAAAATTCTCTTAACACAAGCAATCTTGATTCTAAAGATATATTTAAAGAATAAGTCCGCTTCGATTTATAAGAAAGAATGGTCAACAGAAACCTTGTATAAACAATAATTCACGAGAATTTTAGTAACAAACAATTGCAAAATCCTTTATCACTAAATATAAATGCATGTTTTTAACAAGAGTTACACATGTCACTAGTGGAACACAAACTGCTGACCCTTGCGGAGCACCTGAGTATTGAGACTGTTGTTTTTCCTATCGTCCCTTTTTTATTGTTTTTATTGTTTTTATTGTTTTTATACCCTCCTTTTTAGCTCACCTGGCCCGAAAGGCCAAGTGAGCTTTTCTCATCACTTGGCGCCCATCGTCCGTCGTCGGCGTTAAATTTTTACATTTTGAACTTCTTCTAGAGAACCACTGAATGGAATGTAACCAAACATGGCATGAATGTTCCTTTTGAGGTGCTGGCCAAGTGGTGTTACTTTGTAGCCGATCCATCATCCAAGATGGCCGCCAGTGGGGGACTTAGTTTTACATAGGACCCAATGGGAAATACATACAAATGTCCTCTTCTAGAGAACCACTGAATGAAATGAAGTCAAACAAAGCATGAATGTTCCTTATGAGATGCTGACCAAGAGTTGTTACTTTGTCTCCAATCCAACATCCAAGATGGCCACCAGATGTCACCAATCCAACGTCCAAGATGGCCGCCAGTGGGGGAGGGGGCCTTAGTTTAACATAGGATTCCATGGGAAATACATACAAACTTCTTCTTTTAGAGAACCACTGAATGGAATGAAACCAAACATAGCATGAATGTTTCTGATGATATGCTGACCAAGTGTTGTTACTTTGTCGCCAATCCAACGTTCAAGATGGCCGCCAGGGGGGGGGGGGGGGGTAGTTTAAAATAGGACCCTATGGGAAATACTTACAAATTTCATCTTTTAGAGAACCACTGAACTGAATGAAACCAAACATAGCATACATGTTCCTTTCCTAATGAGGTGCTGGCCAAGTGTTGTAGCCAATTTTTTTTTTTATATGATTTCAAAAACCCACCACCAAACGGTGTATTTCGGATTTTGCTATATACACGGGTCACAATCGCAGGGTTGACACTACTAAATTCAATCATTTTCAAATTGATCCCAATTGTAGAATTTAAATCAGTAATACTTTCTAAGATGGCAATACGAATACTTAAATTCTGGACTTTCTGAAAAAAGGCGTATAGGTACAGTTTTCAATTTGTTAGCGGGCATGACGTAAAACTTTACATGATTTATAACTAATATACAGTGGAGATCACTTCTTACCTCTCATTAGAACTGTCAGAATAATCTGTCATAGAACTGTTCTAACCTGTCCTAGAACAGTTCTACCTAGAACTGTTCTACCCTAGAACTGTTCGAAGTAGAACTGTCAGAATCAGTTCTAGGTAGAACTGACTATATCAATTCTAGGTAGAACTGTCAGGATTAGTTCTAGGGTAGAACTGTCTAAAAGTGTTCTAGGTAGAACTGTCCAAATCAGTTCTAACCGTAGAACTGTCAGCAGAACTGACTAAATAACCGTAGAACAGTTTTATATGACGTCACTGCAGTAAGAGCACTTTAGAATTTAGAAGCAAAAAAAATCAGTTCCACTTACTGTACTATATAATAGCAGATTTCCTATATGTTTTACTGATCAAACGTTACATGTACAAATATCGAAGTGGATAGAAGGTTATCCAACTCATCGGAGAAATATTTTTATAAGATTGCAAATGAAACATCATCGTTCCCCGTTTTTAACAGTCTCTTCCTAAATATGAAGCCACATGATAAAGTGTAAATATGTTCAGTTTTGGTTGATGCGGTCAAATAGTTTTGTTAAAACGACTAAGTTTGATATATTGAAACTACTGAAATTTGTTTACGATTCAATATTTTGAATAAAAAGAGGACATGCTGGTACTCTAGATTGATGTGATTTTATTTTTTTTTGTAATCAATGTGTTTCAATATTGCTGTCATTTGAATTATACCATTCATCGTGATATGTAACTATAAGTGATTTACTATGCGGCTATTTATATATATTAAGATTTACATAATAAAGTGTAAATATGGTCAGTTTTGGTTGACGCTGTCACATATGGTCAGTTTTGGTTGATGATGTCAAATATGGTCAGTTTTGGTTGATGCAGACAAATAATTTTGTTATATGAGTCAGTCTGAGATGTCAAAACTACTGAAATTAGTTTACGATTCAAAATTTTGAATAAAAAGAGGAAATGTTGGCACTATAAACTGATGCGAGCATAATTTTGTAGTCATTGTTTTCCAATATTGCTTTCATTTATAATAAACAATCCATCCTGATATAAAAATATAAGTGATTTACTTTGCAGCTATCAAGATTTGCATCATATACATAATAAAGCGCGAATATGGTCAGTTTTGGTTGATGCGGACAAATGATTTTGTTATACCAGTCAGTCTGAGGTATGAAAACTGCTGATATTTGTTTATGATGCAATATTTTGAATAAAAAGAGGACATGCTGGCACTCTAAATTGATGCAAACGAAATTAGGTAGCATTGTGTTCCAATATTTCTATCATTGGTATTGTACAATCCATCCTTACATAAAATATTACAGATTTACTATGAGACTATAAGAGTTACATAAATAAGAGAAAATAAGATCAGTTTTGGTTGATGCGGTCAAATATGGTCAGTTTTGGTTGATGCTGTCAAATATAGTCAGTTTTGATTTACTATGAGATTATAAGAGTTACATAAAAAAGAGCAAATATGGTCAGTTTTGGTTGATGCGGTCAAATATGGTCAGTTTTGGTTGATGCTGTCAAATATGGTCAGTTTTGATTGATGCAGACAAATAATTTTGTTACATGAGTCAGTCTATGGGCGTCAAGTTGGTTACCTATTCCCTATTCCCTATTCGTTACCTATTCCCTATTCCCTATTCGTTGCCTATTCGTTACCTATTCCCTATTCCCTATTCGTTACCTATTCGTTACCTATTCCCTATTCCCTATTCGTTACCTATTCGTTACCTATTCCCTATTCCCTATTCGTTGCCTATTCGTTACCTATTCCCTATTCCCTATTCGTTACCTATTCGTTACCTATTCCCTATTCCCTATTCGTTACCTATTCGTTACTTATTTGATTTTTAATATCCTTCCCCCTTTTTAATTATGGCATGGAATAGTTTAATATGGCTGCCGTTACCATGGAAACGGCACAATTGTGAAAAAAATGAGCTTTTGGTTTTTGGTGAACTGTTTGGATATGCTTCAACTCAGAATCATCATATTTTAAAACAATGTAGGTGCCCACTATATACAGGTGTTGGATGATTTTGGCGATCATTGGAACTACTATGTTGCCATGGAAACTACACCAAAATTTTCAAAATTCTCAAAATGCTCAAAACTTCATGAAACTTCACAGTAATGATGAGCAACATTGGAGTTGGAATTTCCAAAATAGGTCTTGTTACCATGGAAACAATGCAAAAAGGTCAAAAATTTCAAAAATAAGAATTTTCCGCAAACTGGATGAAACTTTACAGGAATGGTAACTGGCATAGGCAGAGTTGGATTTTGAAGTTAGAATTTTCAAAATGGCCGCCGTAACCATGGAAACAGCAAAAATATCAAAAATTCAAAATGTTCAAACTTAATGAAACTTTGCAAAAATGTTACTAGACATCTGTAGATGCTCTCTTTGACTTTGTAATTGTCAAAATGGCTGTCGCTCACCTGGTAATAGGGGGAAGGGGTGCCTTCCGTTATTGATAGCAATTACAAATCTAGTTGTTAATAGTCTTACATATGGTAATAGTTCTGAATTGGTTGAGGTAAAATGATCTTTTTATGACCTATTTATATGTGTTTGTGCTCAACCGATCCTTTTACTTCATGTTCGATACGCATTTGTTCCTTACTTGTTTTTTATACGTTCTACCTTTTAACTGCTTTATGTCCGTATGGTTGAAGATGGATTTTGGTTCGACGGGATGAAATCACCGTGTTACCGCTTGCGTAAAAACGAAGATGTGGTATGATTGCCAATGAGACAACACTCCACATTAGACCAAAATGACACAGAAATTATCAACTATAGTTCACTGTACGGCCTTCAACAATGAGCATAGCCCAAACCGTGTAGTCACCTATAAAAGGCCCAGACATGACAACCTCATACAATTCAAACAACAAAACTGACGGCCGTATTTCATATACAAAAAAATAAACGGAAATATGTAACACAAAAACAAACGATAACTACTTAATTTCAGGCTCTTGTCTAGGGACAGGCACATACTTACATAATGTGGTAGAGTTAAACATGTAAGCAGGGTGTACATCGTTTCGGAGCATGCTATTACCTTGTTTAATTCGTTCCATCACTCGCTTATAATTCGCTTATAATACGTGTATCTTACTTTGCACCTTTTAAAACATGATTTTCAATTGTTTTGTTGTCTCTGGTGGAAGATTTGGGCTCTTAGAGGTGATATAACTCTATAAGTGCATTTGTATCCGTTCCAGCGGTCGGATAATACCCTGTTAAATATTCGTTACTATTTCGCTTTTAAAAAGTTTGTTGTACGTTGCACCTTTTAGAAAAGGATTTCCAATTGTGTTCATATCTCTGGTGGTAATAATGTGTTCTTATAGATGATATACCCCTATAAGCGCATATGTACTCGTTCCAGCGATCGGTTAATACCCTGTTACCTATTCGTTACCTATTCGTTACCTATTCACTTATAGTACGTTTGTTGTACGTTGCACCTTTTAGAAAAGAATTTTCAATTAAATTCATATCTCTGATGGTAACAATGTGTTCTTAGAGATGAAATGACCCCATTAGAGCGCATGTACCCGTTCCAGCGCTCGGTAAATAACCAGTTACCTATTCGTTACTTATTCGCTTTTAATGCGCGGGGTATACGGTGCACCTTGAAATAAATCGTTTTTTAATTGTGTTCAGGTCTCTGGTGGTAAGAATGTGTTCTTAGAGATGAAATGACCCTATTAGCGCGCATGTACCCGTTCCAGCGCTCGGTTAATACCCTGTTACCTATTCGTTACCTATTCGTTACCTATTCGCTTATAATACATTTTTTTATACGTTGCACCTGTTAGAAAAGGATTTTCAATTATGTCCAGGTCTCAGACGGTAACAATGTGTTCTTAGAGATGAAATGACCCCATTAGAGCGCATGTACCCGTTCCAGCGCTCGGTAAATAACCTGTTACCTATTCATTACCCATTCGCTTTTAATGCGCGGGGTATACGCTGCAACTTGAAATAAATCGTGTTTTAATTGTGTTCATGTCTCAGGTGGTAACAATGTGTTCTTAGAGATGAAATGACCCCATTAGAGCGCATGTACCCGTTCCAGCGCTCGGTAAATAACCTGTTACCTATTCGTTACCTATTCGCTTTTAATGCGCGGGGTATACGGTGCACCTTGAAATAAATCGTTTTTTAATTGTGTTCAGGTCTCTGGTGGTAAGAATGTGTTCTTAGAGATGAAATGACCCTATTAGCGCGCATGTACCCGTTCCAGCGCTCGGTTAATACCCTGTTACCTATTCGTTACCTATTCGTTACCTATTCGCTTATAATACATTTTTTTATACGTTTCACCTGTTAGAAAAGGATTTTCAATTATGTCCAGGTCTCAGACGGTAACAATGTGTTCTTAGAGATGAAATGACCCCATTAGAGCGCATGTACCCGTTCCAGCGCTCGGTAAATAACCTGTTACCTATTCATTACCCATTCGCTTTTAATGCGCGGGGTATACGCTGCAACTTGAAATAAATCGTGTTTTAATTGTGTTCATGTCTCAGGTGGTAACAATGTGTTCTTAGAGATGAAATGACCCCATTAGAGCGCATGTACCCGTTCCAGCGCTCGGTAAATAACCTGTTACCTATTTGTTACCTATTCGCTTTTAATGCACGGGGTATACGCTGGACCTTGAAATAAATCGTTTTTTAATTGTGTTCAGGTCTGGTGGTAACAATGTGTTCTTAGAGATGAAATGACCCCATTAGAGCGCATGTACCCGTTCCAGCGCTCGGTAAATAACCTGTTACCTATTCGTTACTTATTCGCTTTTAATGCGCGGGGTATACGGTGCACCTTGAAATAAATCGTTTTTTAATTGTGTTCAGGTCTCTGGTGGTAAGAATGTGTTCTTAGAGATGAAATGACCCTATTAGCGCGCATGTACCCGTTCCAGCGCTCGGTTAATTCCCTGTTACCTATTCGTTACCTATTCGTTACCTATTCGCTTATAATACATTTTTTTTATACGTTTCACCTGTTAGAAAAGGATTTTCAATTATGTCCATGTCTCAGGTGGCAACAATGTGTTCTTAGAGATGAAATGACCCCATTAGAGCGGATGTACCCGTTCCAGCGCTCGGTAAATAACCTATTACCTATTCGTTACCTATTCGCTTTTAATGCGCGGGGTATACGCTGCACCTTAAAATAAATCGTGTTTTAATTGTGTTCATGTCTGGTAGTAACAATGTGTTCTTAGAGATGAAATGACCCCATTAGAGCGCATGTACCCGTTCCAGCGCTCGATAAATAACCTGTTACCTATTCGTTACTTATTCGCTTTTAATGCGCGGGGTATACAGTGCACCTTGAAATAAATCGTTTTTTAATTGTGTTCAGGTCTCTGGTGGTAAGAATGTGTTCTTAGAGATGAAATGACCCTATTAGCGCGCATGTACCCGTTCCAGCGCTCGGTTAATACCCTGTTACATATTCGTTACCTATTCGTTACCTATTCGTTACCTATTCGCTTATAATACATTTTTTTATACGTTTCACCTGTTAGAAAAGGATTTTCAATTATGTCCATGTCTCAGGTGGTAACAATGTGTTCTTAGAGATGAAATTACCCTATTAGCGCTCATGTACCTGTTCCAGCGCTCGGTTAATACCCTGTTATCTATTCGTTACCTATTCGCTTATAATACATTTTTTTATACGTTGCACCTGTTAGAAAAGGATTTTTAATTCAGTTCATATCTCTGGTGGTAATAATGTGTTCTTTTAGATGAAATACCCCTATTAGCGCGTATGCACTCGTTCCAGCGCTCGGATAATACCCTGTTACTGATTCGTTCCCTATTCGCTTTTAATGCGCGGGTTATACGCTGCACCTTGAAATAAATCGTTTTTCAATTGTGCCCATGTCTCTGGTGGTAACAATGTGTTCTTAGAGATGACCTGAACACAATTGAAAAAACGATTTATTTCAAGGTGCAACGTATACCTCGTGCATTAAAAGCAAATAAGGAACGAATAAGTAGCAGGGTATTAACTGAGCGCTGGAACGAGTACATACGCGCTAATAGGGATATTTCATCTAAAAGAACACATTATTACCACCAGAGATATGAACTGAATTAAAAATCCTTTTCTAAAAGGTGCAACGTTCAACAAACGTATTATAAGTGAATAGGTAACGAATAGGTAACAGGGTATTTATCGAGCGCTGGAACGGGTACATACGCGCTAATAGGATCATTTCATCTCTAAGAACACATTGTTACCACCAGAGACACGGACACCATTGAAAATCCTTTTTCTGAAAGGTGCAACGTACAACAAACGTATTATAAGTGAATAGGTAACGAATAGGTAACAGGGTATAAAGCGAGCGCTGGAACGGGTACATGCGTGCTAATAGAGTCATTTCATCTCTAAGAACACGTTGTTACCACAAAAGACATGGAGACAATTAAAAATCCTTTTCTAAAAGGTGCAACATACAACAAACGTATTATAAGTGAATAGGTAACGAATAGGTAACAGGGTATTAAGCGAGCGCTGGAACGGGTTCATGCGCTCTAATAGGGTCATTTCATCTCTAAGAACACATTGTTACCACCAGAGACATGAACACAATTAAAACAAGAGGCTCTCAAGAGCCTGAATCGCTCACCTGAATTTTTTTGGTTTAATCTCTCATCAATGATTATTTTGGCTTTTCAATTTATTTGAATGTTCTTTGAATCGTCCTATTTTCTTCAAAAGCAAAAAAAAAATCATTTTCTCCTATGTTCTATTTTAGCCATAGGAGCTATGTTTCTTGACATACAAGGAAATGAAATATAAAATTTATACTAGATACTCTGAAACTCTGAAACTCATTTAGCCTAAGTTTGGCTGAAATTGATACAGCAGTTTCATAAGAGAAGATTTTTTAAAGTAAGTCAACATGATGAACAAATTGTGAAAAAAGTCTTTAAAGGGCAATAACTCCTAAAGAGGTCAATTGACAATTTTGGTCAAATTGACTTATTTGTAGATCTTACTTTGCTGATCATATTTGCTGTTTACAGTTTATCTTTATCTATAATAATATTCAAGATAATGACCAAAAACTGCAAAATTTCCTTAAAATTACCAATTAAGTGGCAGCAACCCAACAATTGGATGTTTGATTCATCTGAAAATTTCAGGGCTGATAGATATTGACCTAATGAACATTTTTACTCCATGTCAGATTTGCTCTTAATGCTTTTGTTTTTGAGATATAAGCCAAAAACTGCATTTGACCCCTATGTTCTATTTTAAGTAACGGTGGCCATGTTTTTTGACGGATCAAAAATCAAAGCACACACATTGTGCAGGATAATCTAAGGAACAACCATGCTAAGTTTTAACCAAATCCATTCAGTAGTTTCAGAGGAGAAGAATTTTTAAAGTTAGCAAATATGATGAACAAATTGTGAAAAATTGTCATTAAAGGACAATAACCCCTTAAGGGGTCAATTGACAATTTTGGTCATATTAACTTATTTGTAGATCTTACTTTGCTGATCTTTTTTGCTGTTTACAGTTTATCTTTATCTATAATAATATTCAAGATAATGACCAAAAACTGCAAAATTTCCTTAAAATTACCAATTAAGTGGCAGCAACCCAACAATGGTTTGTTTGATTCATCTGAAAATTTCAGGGCTGATAGATCTTGACCTAATGAACATTTTTACTCCATGTCAGATTTGCTCTAAATGCTTTCGTTTTTGAGATATAAGCCAAAAACTGCATTTGACCCCTATGTTCTATTTTAAGTAACGGCAGCCATGTTTTTTGACGGATCAAAAATCAAAGCACACACTTTGTGCAGGATAATCTAAGGAACAATCATGCTAAGTTTTAACCAAATCCATTCAGTAGTTTCAGAGGAGAAGATTTTTTAAAGTTAGCAAATATGATGAACAAATTGTGAAAAATTGTCATTAAAGGACAATAACCCCTTAAGGGGTCAATTGACAATTTTGGTCATATTAACTTATTTGTAGATCTTACTTTGCTGATCTTTTTTGCTGTTTACAGTTTATCTTTATCTATAATAATATTCAAGATAATGACCAAAAACTGCAAAATTTCCTAAAAATTACCAATTAAGTGGCAGCAACCCAACAATGGTTTGTTTGATTCATCTGAAAATTTCAGGGCTGATAGATCTTGACCTAATGAACATTTTCACCCCATGTCAGATTTGCTCTAAATGCTTTCGTTTTTGAGATATAAGCCAAAAACTGCATTTGACCCCTATGTTCTATTTTAAGTAACGGCGGCCATGTTTTTTGACGGATCAAAAATCGAAGCGCACATTTTGTGCAGGATATACTAAGGAACAATCATGTTAAGTTTCATTCAAATCCATTCAGTAGTTTCAGAGGAGAAGATGTTTGAAAAATTGTTAACGACGACAGACGACGACGACGACGACGACGACGACGTCGACGACGACGACGACGACGACGGACGCCAAGTGATGAGAAAAGCTCACATGGCCTTTTAGGCCAGGTGAGCTAAAAACGAGTTATTTCAAGGTGCAACGTATACCTCGTGCATTAAAAGCAAATAAGGAACGAATAAGTAGCAGGGTATTAACTGAGCGCTGGAACGAGTACATACGCGCTAATAGTGGTATTTCATCTAAAAGAACACATTATTACCACCAGAGATATGAACTGAATTAAAAATCCTTTTCTAAAAGGTGCAACGTACAACAAACGTATTATAAGTGAATAGGTAACGAATAGGTAACAGGGTATTTATCGAGCGCTGGAACGGGTACATACGCGCTAATAGGATCATTTCATCTCTAAGAACACATTGTTACCACCAGAGACACGGACACCATTGAAAATCCTTTTTCTGAAAGGTGCAACGTACAACAAACGTATTATAAGTGAATAGGTAACGAATAGGTAACAGGGTATAAAGCGAGCGCTGGAACGGGTACATGCGTGCTAATAGAGTCATTTCATCTCTAAGAACACATTGTTACCACCAGAGACATGGGCACAATTGAAAAACGATTTATTTCAAGGTGCAGCGTATAACCCGCGCATTTAAAGCGAATAGGGAACGAATCAGTAACAGGGTATTATCCGAGCGCTGGAACGAGTGCATACGCGCTAATAGGGGTATTTTATCTAAAAGAACACATTATTACCATCAGAGATATGAACTGAATTAAAAATCCTTTTCTAACAGGTGCAACGTATAAAAAAATGTATTATAAGCGAATAGGTAACGAATAGGTAACAGGGTATTTACCGAGCGCTGGAACGGGTACATGCGCTCTAATGGGGTCATTTCATCTCTAAGAACACATTGTTACCGTCTGAGACCTGGACATAATTGAAAATCAGGTGAAACGTATAAAAAAATGTATTATAAGCGAATAGGTAACGAATAGGTAACGAATAGGTTACAGGGTTTTAACCGAGCGCTGGAACGGGTACATGCGCGCTAATAGGGTAATTTCATATCTAAGAACACATTCTTACCACCAGAGACCTGAACACAATTAAAAAACGATTTATTTCAAGGTGCACCGTATACCCCGCGCATTAAAAGCGAATAAGTAACGAATAGGTAACAGGTTATTTACCGAGCGCTGGAACGGGTACATGCGCTCTAATGGGGTCATTTCATCAGGCTAAGAACACATTGTTACTACCAGACATGAACACAATTAAAACACGATTTATTTTAAGGTGCAGCGTATACCCCGCGCATTAAAAGCGAATAGGTAACGAATAGGTAACAGGTTATTTACCGAGCGCTGGAACGGGTACATGCGCTCTAATGGGGTCATTTCATCTCTAAGAACACATTGTTACCACCTGAGACATGGACATAATTGAAAATCCTTTTCTAACAGGTGAAACGTATAAAAAAATGTATAATAAGCGAATAGGTAACGAATAGGTAACGAATAGGTAACAGGGTATTAACCGAGCGCTGGAACGGGTACATGCGCGCTAATAGGGTCATTTCATCTCTAAGAACACATTCTTACCACCAGAGACCTGAACACAATTAAAAAACGATTTATTTCAAGGTGCACCGTATACCCCGCGCATTAAAAGCGAATAAGTAACGAATAGGTAACAGGTTATTTACCGAGCGCTGGAACGGGTACATGCGCTCTAATGGGGTCATTTCATCTCTAAGAACACATTGTTACCACCAGACCTGAACACAATTAAAAAACGATTTATATCAAGGTGCAGCGTATACCCCGCGCATTAAAAGCGAATAGGTAACGAATAGGTAACAAGATTATTTACCGAGCACTGGAACGGGTACATGAGCGCTAATAGGGTAATTTCATCTCTAAGAACACATTGTTACCACCTGAGACATGGACATAATTGAAAATCCTTTTCTAACAGGTGAAACGTATAAAAAAATGTATTATAAGCGAATAGGTAACGAATAGGTAACGAATGGATAACAGGGTATTAACCGAGCGCTGGAACGGGTACATGCGCGCTAATAGGGTCATTTCATCTCTAAGAACACATTCTTACCACCAGAGACCTGAACACAATTAAAAAACGATTTATTTCAAGGTGCACCGTATACCCCGCGCATTAAAAGCGAATAGGTAATGAATAGGTAACAGGTTATTTACCGAGCGCTGGAACGGGTACATGCGCTCTAATGGGGTCATTTCATCTCTAAGAACACATTGTTACCGTCTGAGACCTGGACATAATTGAAAATCCTTTTCTAACAGGTGCAACGTATAAAAAAATGTATTATAAGCGAATAGGTAACGAATAGGTAACGAATAGGTAACAGGGTATTAACCGAGCGCTGGAACGGGTACATGCGCGCTAATAGGGTCATTTCATCTCTAAGAACACATTCTTACCACCAGAGACCTGAACACAATTAAAAAACGATTTATTTCAAGGTGCACCGTATACCCCGCGCATTAAAAGCGAATAAGTAACGAATAGGTAACAGGTTATTTACCGAGCGCTGGAACGGGTACATGCGCTCTAATGGGGTCATTTAATCTCTAAGAACACATTGTTACCATCAGAGATATGAATTTAATTGAAAATCCTTTTCTAAAAGGTGCAACGTACAACAAACGTACTATAAGTGAATAGGTAACGAATAGGTAACGAATAGGTAACAGGGTATTAACCGATCGCTGGAACGAGAACATATGCGCTTATAGGGGTATTTCATCTATAAGAACACATTATTACCACCAGAGATATGAACACAATTGGAAATCCTTTTCTAAAAGGTGCAACGTACAACAAACTTTTTAAAAGCGAAATAGTAACGAATATTTAACAGGGTATTATCCGACCGCTGGAACGGATACAAATGCACTTATAGAGTTATATCACCTCTAAGAGCCCAAATCTTCCACCAGAGACAACAAAACAATTGAAAATCATGTTTTAAAAGGTGCAAAGTAAGATACACGTATTATAAGCGAATTATAAGCGAGTGATGGAACGAATTAAACAAGGTAATAGCATGCTCCGAAACGATGTACACCCTGCTTACATGTTTAACTCTACCACATTATGTAAGTATGTGCCTGTCCCTAGACAAGAGCCTGAAATTAAGTAGTTATCGTTTGTTTTTGTGTTACATATTTCCGTTTATTTTTTTGTATATGAAATACGGCCGTCAGTTTTGTTGTTTGAATTGTATGAGGTTGTCATGTCTGGGCCTTTTATAGGTGACTACACGGTTTGGGCTATGCTCATTGTTGAAGGCCGTACAGTGAACTATAGTTGATAATTTCTGTGTCATTTTGGTCTAATGTGGAGTGTTGTCTCATTGGCAATAACACGGTGATTTCATCCCGTCGAACCAAGATCCATCTTCAACCATACGGACATAAAGCAGTTAAAAGGTAGAACGTATAAAAACAAGTAAGGAACAAATGCGTATCGAACATGAAGTAAAAGGATCGGTTGAGCACAAACACATATAAATAGGTCATAAAAAGATCATTTTACCTCAACCAATTCAGAACTATTACCATATGTAAGACTATTAACAACTAGATTTGTAATTGCTAGCAATAACGGAAGGCACCCCTTCCTCCTATTACCAGGTGAGCGACAGCCATTTTGACAATTCCAAAGTCAAAGAGAGCATCTACAGATGTCTAGTAACATTTTTGCAAAGTTTCATTAAGTTTGAACATTTTGAATTTTTGATATTTTTGCTGTTTCCATGGTTACGGCGGCCATTTTGAAAATTCTAACTTCAAAATCCAACTCTGCCTATGCCAGTTACCATTCCTGTAAAGTTTCATCCAGTTTGCGGAAAATTCTTATTTTTGAAATTTTTGACCTTTTTGCATTGTTTCCATGGTAACAAGACCTATTTTGGAAATTCCAACTCCAATGTTGCTCATCATTACTGTGAAGTTTCATGAAGTTTTGAGCATTTTTAGAATTTTGAAAATTTTGGTGTAGTTTCCATGGCAACATAGTAGTTCCAATGATCGCCAAAATCATCCAACACCTGTATATAGTGGGCACCTACATTGTTTTAAAATATGACGATTCTGAGTTGAAGCATATCCAAACAGTTCACCAAAAACCAAAAGCTCATTTTTTTTCACAATTGTGCCGTTTCCATGGTAACGGCAGCCATATTAAACTATTCCATGCCATAATTAAAAAGGGGGAAGGATATTAAAAATCAAATAAGTAACGAATAGGTAACGAATAGGGAATAGGGAATAGGTAACGAATAGGTAACGAATAGGGAATAGGGAATAGGTAACGAATAGGCAACGAATAGGGAATAGGGAATAGGTAACGAATAGGTAACGAATAGGGAATAGGGAATAGGTAACGAATAGGTAACGAATAGGGAATAGGGAATAGGTAACGAATAGGCAACGAATAGGGAATAGGGAATAGGTAACGAATAGGGAATAGGGAATAGGTAACCAACTTGACGCCCATAGTCAGTCTGAGGTATGAAAACTACTGATATTTGTTTTCTGATGTGATCTTTTGAATAAAATAGCAAATGCTGGCACTCTCAATTGATGCGAAAAAAACTTGAATTGTGGTCATTGATTTCCAATATTGCAGTTATTTATATACTACAGTCCCTCTTGACCTATATATCAATACATGATGAAGAGCAAATATGGTCAGTTTAGTTTAATTTAAAAACATATTTATTTATAATAGTGGATTGGGAAACAAGTTACTACATTTGGTTAAAGAAGTCAGATAATTTTGTTATGTGAAACGAGCCATCCTGACTCCCGGAATGACAAATGTAAAACAATTCAAATAATAATCCCCCCCCCCCTAATACTAACGGCCTAAGTTATGTACAATAAATGAAAGAAAAACAAATAATTTATGTAACACATCAACAAAAGAAAATCACTAAATTTCAGGCTCCTGAATTGGAACAGGCACATACATGCAGAATATGGCGGGGTTAAACATGTTCTCTTGCCGATTAAAAATCTGAAATAAACCGTAAAAATAGCAAAACACTATATAATATTAATCGCTATTTTGCCAAGCCTTTTTATTTAGACAAAGAGTTCTTAAAATTTATAAATTAATTCTAGCCGTAGAATTTATAAATCAATTTTAGCCGTAGAATTCATAAATCAATTCTAGTCGTAGAATTTATAAATCAATTCTAGCCGTAGAATTTGTATCAATTCTAACCGTAGAACTGTTCTAGAAGTAGAACTGACCAACGATTTGGTCAGTTCTAGGTAGATCTGTCTAAATCTGTTCTAGGGTAGAACTGTCAGGATCAGTTCTAGGTAGAACTGACCAAATCAGTTCTAGGTTAGAACTGTTCTAGCTAGAACTGACTAAAAGGTGTCAGGCTGACAGTTCTACGTATTGTCCTAGAACAGTTCTCCTGACAGATTCTGACAGATTTAATGAGAGGTTAGAAGTGATCTCTACTGTAGGACAATGCTGTTTATTAAAAAGTACTCAATTCCAGGACCTTTTGTTTTCCAAATATTTAATATTGCCAATAATTGATAAGTTCCAGGTCGACGGGTTTAAACAGAAAGAATTTGAAAGCAGAGAAACTGTGCGTCTTATAATCGGCATGACTTTATCAGATGACAATTACAATACTAAAATAAGGCTTACGCATAGTTATATACTTTAATTCAGTCACGACCCCGCGATATCACGGGTGTGTTCTAGTGTAGTCTATATGTATATCAGTTTTGTAGTTTGGAAAGAATTTCATCAAAAGTTCGTTGTATTATGGTGTATCTTTCTCTTTAAACTGTCTAGTGAAGTGTTTGACAAGAAAGTAAACTACCAGAATATAGGTTTATGGGTGCTTGAAATATAATGCATCGTATCAACTACTTGTTGTTTTGTGTTTACAAACATATAGTATTGCAATAATAAAATAGATAATGGGGATAACGGATATGTGCCAAAGAGACAACAACCCGACCAAAGTACAGAAAACAGCTAATAAGACCACCAAGGGGTCCTCAATGCAGCGAGAAAATTCTGCACCCGTAGACGGGATTTAGCTGACACCTAAACAATAACATTAAAAATTAGTTCAAACAAAGGGTCGCCACACTTAACTCCGAAAAATACATATAAACCAAAATTAATAAACAACAAAAGACGAACAAAGACTAGAGGTTCTTGATTAGAGAACCGGTGCAAATATGGATTGGTGTTAAACGTGTTTTGTTAGATCTCAGCCGCCCCAACCCACCTCACCCACCTTTACATCTAGCCAATGTGGACTATGTAATGTTTCGTTACTAATAACGTGTGTTTACCTTTGTTTAAATATGTTGGTAAAATACGTCATTACTAAATTGAATGTCTTTGTGCATTGTATTTTTTTGCATAATTTTACGACTTTCGTGTTGCTCAGTTTTAAGTTTTTTTTGTTGAATTCTGTAGATACTGTTGCTTGTCTTTTGTATTTTGTGCCATGTCTTTTTCATATCTGAACTCTTTTTAACCAAGGTTGCATAAAGATAGGTATGAATAAACGAAAGAGTAAGTGAATGAACAAATAAACAAACAATTTCAAACAAACAAACAAACAAACGAATGAATGAATGAATGTATAAAATAAAGAAAGAAAAAAAAGAAACCTGTACCTCGATTTAAGTACTTCCTCCTTTGTAGAAAATTTCCATTCTATTTCCGGAAGAAAATAAATGTTACCTAGATGAAAATAAAATTGCAACATACATAGGTAAATGCTTACAATCCTAAGTTATCTAAGTATTAATTACTTGACTAACATTATGTACATACACAGGTATGACAAAATTCATGTGTATAGGTAAAAATATAGTAAAGAGGTTTAAATATATATTTTTATCAACGCAATTGTTCAGACTAGAGGCGAGTTGAATGCAAAGTAACCTCTCTTTTAAAACAAAATAATTAGAAATAAGATATAACAAAATAAGTCCTTTTCATCATTTTCTTTCCATATCATGTCCCGGTGCTATAATGAGTTTTGAAACATACACGAGAGTTTACAACAAGGACTAGGATATCGTGAAGATGATGTTGTTATTTTGGTCCATTGTTGTTGATAGGTGTTTTATGTGTGTATTGTACATCTTCTTTAGATACTAACCAACATTGTATATAATCGTTGGTGCCACGTGTGTACTCTTCTAGACCACCTGATAGCATCCCTGACTTTAAAGTTGGTTTCGTGTTGAGTTTTGTATATAGTAACTGTTTGTGTTTTCTTTTATTTGCCATGGAAGTTGCGTTTTACTTTATTTGCTATGGAAGTTGTGTTTTGCTTTATTTGCCATGGAAGTTGTGTTTTTCTTTATTTACCATGGAAGTTGTGTTTTGCTTTGTTTGCCATGGAAGTTGTGTTTTGCTTTATTTGCCATGGAAGTTGTGTTTTGCTTTATTTGCCATGGAAGTTGTGTTTTTCTTTATTTACCATGGAAGTTATGTTTTGCTTTGTTTGCCATAGAAGTTATGTTTTGCTTTATTTGCCATGGAAGTTATGTTTTGCTTTATTTGCCATGGAAGTTGTGTTTTACTTTATTTCCTATGGAAGTTGTGTTTTGCTTTATTTGCCATGGAAGTTGTGTTTTTCTTTATTTGCCATGGGAGTTATGTTTTGCTTTATTTGCCATGGAAGTTATGTTTTGCTTTGTTTGCCATGGAAGATGTGTTTTGCTTTATTTGCCATGGGAGTGTCAGTTCCTTTGGTATCTTAAGCCTCTTCTTTGTATTCATCTGTATTATTGTTGCAATTGGCTTTGGTTTTGGTAGGCCGCTTACTTGTTTTGTAATTGCGCCTTAGATTCATAGAACATAAATATTATGTATATGTTGTGTACAAGTTGTAATGTTGTACAAATTATAATTTGTACAGATTTTTTGTACAAGTTATCAGTGTTTTATGACCTGCTGAACAAAAATGGATGATGCAAGCACACAGTCTTTTGCTCCACATATTTCTGTGAATTTTTCACAACTTCATGATACAGTCTAATACTGAGCATTGATACAAAAACATTATAAGACCTCACAAAGATTTTGTATAGATATGAATATGGTGTAAGGAAAAAAAGAAAATTAGAATTTAAACCATTCAGGTATCCACATTTCCAGTTTGAAGGCAAGGAGAATAGGACTAAATGTTAGGTTGACGTATATTTATTTGAATTTAAAACATTACACAGGTACATTTTTTAAGTTAAACCTGTACCACCTGTTTGTTGCAAGAAGGTAGGTGTCAAAAAACTTATAACTTGTACAAAAACCCTGTACAAATTATAATTTGTACAAACTTACATCGTGTACACAACATATATATACGTTCATTCCTTAATTAACTTTTAGTATTACATTTTGGGACTTTTAACCTGTATTGTGTTTCTTTGTGTATTTGTTAATTTTTATCATTCTTTCATACTTGCTCTGCATAGTTATAATATGGTCTCTGTACAACCCTTTAAACTTTAAAAAAAAAATTAAAGGGAAACTTCGCAAAAAAATCAAAAATTGATATTATGTTCATTCTGTATAAAAATGCTCAAATTCATAGATATTAAAGTTTTATTCCGCTAGATAAGCGATCACCATCGATTTTAAATTTAGAGTATTAATTCTCTGAGTTCCGCCATTTTGTCCTTCTTTCCCGATTAATGAAACGATATGTCTATAAACCACAAAGAAACAAAACTACAGTAACCGATGTAGTCGTAATTGCGTGTCGATATCTTGTCAATCGTACGGTTGTTTTATCCGACTAACTAACCATGGTCTGTTGTTTTTATACTTGATATTGGAATTAGGTGAAAAGTCAAAGTTGAAATCATAAATAAGTGTTCCGTGAAAATTGTTTTCGAAAATCTAATTTGTTCATAATTCTATAAAGTAATAAACCGTTTTCAAATAAATTTTTATCTTCCCTCTTCTGATTACCAGCATGGCTAAAGGTATTACTTCCAAAGGTATTGTGAGGGGTGTGAGGTGACACGTCCAGGTATTCAAGCGATTTCCTGTCGGGCTTGCAAGTTCACGCATCGTTTCACTTCTGCAGGTATTGATCAGTGTACACGGCTGATAACATTTAACTTTCCATTTTGAACTATCAGATGTATAATATACAACTCTGTCTTATTTGTCATTACCAAACTCATACGCTTGTTTATAAATAACATTTCTGGTGTAAAGAATATTATTCATAAAAATATAAATAATACCCAAAAAAATAAGATTTGATGAAATTAAAATCTATTTAAATATTTTTTCCCAGGGTGAATTTGGGAAAATGTAATATATACTCATTGTCAAAAGTGAAGGACAGATTGGAACATACCAGAAATATTGATTTAAAAATATGTACGCACTTGCCGACGATTCGTTTATACGACTGGATAGAAAGTTACGGAACTATAGCGCAATTTAAAATATATACATGTATACATTGAACATAAGAAAAAAACATATATTTTGAATAAATAGGGGTAAAAGTGTTGTAAACAGACTAGTCCACGTATGCCAACAGTATGTAATCATCGAATGTCGATAGACTATTGTATACCAGAAGAACAAGAAGAGAACCAATTTGATTTAAATACAGGTCGATGTATAACTTTTGCTTTGGTACATTGAAGTTGTGGACATAGTAAAATCACAGATTTATATTTCAATAAGATTGTTCTCGAACAAAGGAAGGAATTCGTCATCACAATTGTTATATATGCCACTGGACGAACACTAATTATCCCGAAGGGATGTGAATATTTTGCTGGGAAACTTTTGAGTATCAAAGTTTCAAATTAATTTCGGGATTTATTTTTTTTCTTGGTATTCAATAACAGAAAAAAGAAAAAATTACTTGTCCGCTAAATAGGGGTATTCTTGTCAGATGAAAGACTTTTAGTTATATTTAAAAAAAATAGGGAAATATGACATTAAATTGGTTCTGTCTTTTTTTTATTTAAACATCGTTAAAAAGATGTGTGTCTAAGGTGAACGCCACAAGAACCCTGTAATACTAGTACGAGAGTATAGCATGTAAACATTCCTTCTCAATAATATGGTTGTATTGGAAATCTTTTCATACAGATTGACAACTCATTGTCCGATATGCATGTAATATTTGCCACATGACGCCCATAGTTCTTTCTACCATCATCATCTTATTCTTTGATATTGCTGTCAACATCGATGGTTCACACCCAAACAAAATGGGAGTAATGGACCTTCAGAGCTTCTCCGTGTTATACACTTGTGAAATATATAGACGAAATTTCTGTATTGAAATGAATATACATCTCACAAACAGGATTTTCAAATAACGATTTTGAGTAATCACCTTACAAACCAATATAAACGTATGGCAAGATATAACCATGAAGGAATTTAGTTTTTGTCAGACACAAGAACTCATCACTATCATAAACGTATACGTATATATGCATACAATTTCAACTATCAAGAACAAGCGGTCGATGTCGATAGTCCGTTTTCTAACTGTTCGAGTTAGACATGTCACTTGTTCATTCTTGAAAGCCTTCATATTCCCCGTCTAACGATGGGAACTGTTTCTGATTGTGTTGACTATAAATGCTTGTATGGTAATTCTGTTGTTTATCTGTACAAGCGGTTGCATTTCCTCTCCTTTCCCAACAAACAAACGAACGAAACGCTACTAGTCTGCTTTCTCTGGAGCTCATCCTCAATGGCTCTTATACGTCAGGAAACTTACATGTATACTAATAATGATTGTTTTAAGAACAACGATGTATGGATGAACTATTCTAAATTCGTCAATATCAGTTATGCATGACTAAAATATAACTTTTATTACAACTACTGTATTACTTATTTGGATTAATGACGGCTATCATGTTCAACATTGCACAACTATTATCATAGAATTAAAAAAAAAATTCCTCAAAAATCCTTAAAAAAAAATAATGCCTTAGCTTAGATAATTGGTATTTTTTCACAAAAAGTTCGTGTAAATGATTGTCAAATGAATTTAATTATGTAAGAATAAAATGTTAAAAAGAAACTAAAAAAAAACCCATGTATGTTGTATTTTTTTGTCAATTAAAAACTATAAAATTGCAATAGTTTCATTAGCATTTAAACACAGCCAGATTTGAATACAAGTTAAGAAATTCCGGTAAAGTCAATGATATCAAACAGATGTACAATGGTATATCAAATTGGGTAATATTGCATTTAGTTTTTATTAAAGATTAAAACTACTATTTTTTACTTCATATTTGAATCTTTACGCCAATTGCCGCTAAGAAAGTAATCAAAAATTGTTTCCTTTTATTTTTATACATTTTCGGATTTACGAATCTGAATTTTATTTTCAATTAATTTACACAATTTAATTATTGAATCTTTATTCTCATCGTGTATTAAATCTTAGTGTATTAACATCGTGACATCATACTCTTTCTAATCCTTTCTGTATATCCTTTCCAAATAACAACATTTATACCTGTGTACGCTTGAACTCACACCTGCGGCTAAATAGCTACAAGGTAAACGAATTGACCTCAAGCCGAGAAATATACAGTGACCTTTACAAAATAATATACACACTCTGCTCACACATTAGTTGCATTGAAATGATTATCAAAACAATAACGGTAAATAGACAAGTAAATAGTAAAAATGTTCAATAAATATTTTATGAATAAAATCTCAACAATAATTAATTAAATTTATTCAAAAACATTTACTAGAGACAGAGACATATAATTTTATAGGAGTTTAATTCAATGAATACAAAACGGTATATGCATATTCATTTTCGTTCATTATTATATTGTGGTTAATAACTACGACCATTCGTCAGCTGTGCGCTTTTAATTACGTATATTGTCGATAAGCTATAAGAGTTAAACAGATTTTATTTTTTCCCAGAATTCAATAAATCGGGCTAATACGTCACGACCCACTCGAGAATTCAACCAAAAAAGTTACAAATACTTGATTTTCTCCGTTATTAGAAGGAATATAAATTTAAAACTTTGCAAATGTGTTTTTTATGTTAAGATGAACATAATTAGATGATAAGTAAAAAATCGCGGAATTTCCCTTTAAGGAAGTTCGCTGCTCAGTTTCAAAATAAATAGCTTTTTATAACACTACTAGTATATATTGATAGGGGATTAATTGAGGAATCAAAAAAAAGCAAAAAAATATAGGGGTCAATGTGCTTGTTTTCGATATATTAGCCATTTGAATTTTGGCGGGAAAATGTTCTCTCTTGACTTTTCATTGACCAGTTAAAGTTCTCAAAAACTATTAAAAAATAACAATGATTTTATAAGACTCTTACAGATGGCTTATAATTATGCATGTAAAAGATGTATAAAAAGAAAAATGGGGGTCAATGGGCAATTTTTTTAAGGCAAACAAATAGGTAAAACCAGAGGATTTGGAAAATTTGACAATAATTCCAAAGCAAGCGAACATCCTTAAGTAACATTATATAATCTGATTAAGAAATATTGTGGGCTTTTGACTTTACGTTCTCTGTTGGGATAGTGAATGATAAGGGTATAATGGATTGATATTGTGTGTGTGATCCGTTCATTACTGACTAATACGGATATTCTCTTTAAAAGTTATAACCAAAAATTAACACAGAAGTCTTGTGACTTTGTTTCCGTTTGAGGTCCTTCACAAGCTAATCAGAAAGATTTAGATAACCGAAACCCTTAAACGATCCTCATTCCATATGACATAACCAAATATGTCAACTTGAGTATTAAACCTTATTACGCAAGAAAGGCTTTTAAACTGTTGAAAGCTGTGATTGTGAAAATGTTATTTTAAATTTTACTTCTTTATAAAAATCGTTCGAAACCTGTGAATTAATAAAAACGGAAAAAAAGTCTTTATATATCAATAAAATTTAGATAATAAATTCTTTAAATATTTGTCTTTAAACTATTGAATTGAATATTCTAAAACATAATGTGCCTATTTGCTTTAGCACAATATCTAAAAGTTTAGAAAATAGTTCAAATATAAAGGCATATTCGATTATCTTTTTCTTCGAAAGCATCGTGATCCGGTAATCTGTAATAATTACATTAGATGTATGTTACATTATAATACATTATTCTGATTGGCTACACTGCAATTTCGCGTTATTTCTTAATCAACTTCATTACACAATAAAATTTATCATTCATGATGACACGAGGTCCCACAATAAAGTGCACAGGTAAATTAAATAAAAACTTGACAAAAATCGTGTTTTTATGATCCAAGCAAAAAATGAAATTATAAGTATTGAATGCTTCTTTTTGTAACTTCATAGGGTTGTAAAATCGTTGACCGTGCGTACATTTTTGGAATGAAGCGCGGAAACAAAATGTACTTCGGTAAACGCTTTTACACCCCAAATGAAGTTACAAAAAGAATCATTCAATTCTTAAGTAAAGTTGAAGTATGTCAGAAATATAAAAAGTAATTGTAAATATGACAAACTTTAGTCCCGCCGAAAAGGTATAAACCCATCCTGCTGTCTATAGACTATAGTGAAGTGAAAAGTATGTTTGAATTATCTCCCATGTCTTATTTAAATTCTATAACTGGTTTAAAATACTTTTTACGTCGCGTTCCTACAACACGACGTTACACTAAAAATGCGGCGTCAAAGAGGGTTTTTGACTTTGATTAATTTTTGCAAGTTTTATTCGAAGGTTTTTGGTGGAAGAAGACTTCAAGTCTTCTGAAGACCTATGGTGCCGACTTTAAAATCATTGAGCCTCCGTATGCCGCATCCGTTTCTGTGCATTACAATTTCATAACAACTTCCAATTCTTGACACCGATTTTTACACATTATAAAGCATCTGAATCATTTGTTAATTTGTAAATTAGGATTGAAAAACAAGCAGTCGTAAATATGTACCCTTTTATTTATGTAAATTATTAGATTTTATCTCATCTATATGAACTTTGTTTGTTTACTTGTACATTGTAACCGGATGTTTTTAATGTAGATATTTGTAGTACGCATGCGTGAATTTAGTATCGGGTCGACTCGCCCTGTTTACATGTTCGCCCTTGGTCTGTTCGTCCTGAGTTCTTTCGACCATATAGTACGTTCGCCCTGTGTTCATTCTCTTCACTCTTATCAAGGACGTTTTAAAATACGTCCTTGCATTTATTAAAAATATTAATATTAAGGGTATCGTTAAAAAAACCCCTCTAAAACACAATTAAGTGAATATCATATGTTCCTTATTTTGTTCCCAAGGTAAAACAACCGTGTTCAGCCAATCGAATTCTGTGTTTCTCATGATCAAATTAATAAGCCAATCAAAAATGTTTTCTCTGAAGATTATTTTAACATGCTAGATTTTTTAACTTTGTTGTTTCATCTAGTTGTAAAATCGTGAACATAGCACTGCCGCAGGTGAATTTTCGTCTGCAAAGAGGGTTCTTACACAGTTTAAGGATAAAAGCATGGCTGATTGACAAAATTCAATGATGCAATGATGCAGAACTACCACGAAGATAATACTGAATAGTAGTTTTTTCACTAATTTATTGACATAATACGTTATTTTTATTCAATTAAATCATTTAAAGCACAATGTACTATTCTTTTTTTCACAAAGACCAACAAACAGGTTGTTAAATGAAGGACTGTTCCTAAAACAAGGGGTCATTTTACTGTTGAAAAAAAAAAGATAGGAAAATTTTTAAGATTTTTAACTCAAACATGGGAATATTCATTATATTTGGAACAACTTTTCTAAATGAGGGGTCAAATTAATAAAGAAGATATAAGTTTAGAAGCATCGCAAATTTTTTTTGACATGTTTTGACTATTTAATACTTGATAGATGCATAGTTCTTGAGGAAAGTTTCATCAAATAATATGAATATAAAGGTGCTATTTTTTTTTTACAGTGGGTTATGTTCTTCCAATGAGGGTTACCCCTCATTTGGAATGTTGTTCCCAACCTGTAAAAGGTCCATCTTTGTGCATAATTCAAAATTGGAAATTTCAACAAGTATCATATATTCTTACACAAGAAAATAAACTCTGGTCTGCTAGCTACATGTTCATCTTTTCTACTGATTTAATAACTAGAATCGAGCAAACAGACTTAAGAAAAAGGCATGTAAGCTCATCATACAAATATGACACTTTTTCTAGACAATCCAGATCGTGCAAAATACTTCGCTAAAAATTGTAACCTTTAAAATTGTTGTCGCGCACTAAAAAACTCCATGGGAACTTTCAAAAGTTGGCAGGTATGTAACAAGTGTTACTATTTTTATGCCCCATTTATGGGCATTATGTTGTCTGGTCTGTCAGTCCGTCCTGCTTCAAGTAAATGTTTATGGTCGAAGTAGTTTTTGATGAAGATGAAATCCAATCAACTTGAAACTTAGTACACATGTGTTCCTTATGATATGTAATCTTTCTAATTTTACTGCCAAATTAAAGATTTTACCTAATTATCACGGTCCATTGAACATAGAAGATGATTATACGGATGGGAAATCCATGTACTTATGACACATTCTTGTTTGAAGAAAAAAATATGTCATAACGATAATGGAACAAAGCAGGCTGGGTTATTGGGGCTGCTTTTATGGTAATTCAAGTAACCTTTTATTCACCTTCTTCCACCTCAGAGCTTTCAGCTCTTTGATTTTATATGTTGTTGGCTGATTTCTGGTTCTGTTCTTTTTGTGATATCATTTTATCATAAATTACCTCAAGTTGTGGAAATCGATTTAATAATGTTTACCTTTTAAGTTATTTCACCTAAAATGCAGTGCTTACTGTCGCAAGTAATGTAGATAGGAAAAATTGGACGGAAGTACTGTACATGTATACGGTTTCCATAAATAATGTGCAAAACTTTTATCATAGGATGTTTAACTTTCATGGTGCATATCATCTCTTATTGTAAAATTTTTATATCTTAATTCAACCCCAATACAAATATATCTGACACTCTGCAAGTAAATCGAAACTTTTTTAAACCTTGATTAATTTGAATAGAATTGTATTTTTCTTGGCACATAATTTGTCGAAATACATCCCTTCAATTTCTTGAATCTTGGCTTGAGAATTTTTTTCAAAGTCTTCTAAAGTTGCCTGCTTAAATTGTTTAACTTCTGATATACATTTTAAAATATAGTAATCTACTCCTGAATTGTCCGAAAAACGGCTAATATAATCTCGGGTTTTATTAATTCAATGAAACGGTTTTCGTCTCTGTTTTAGATTTGTCTTTTAATTACCTCAATTTCATGCACAAGTTAATATTGACGAAAAGTTCCGGCTTCGCTAGTACATGTAGTACAGGAATTACTTTCAGTTATAACATGAATAGCAGGACAAATTGCGATGTAAAACATTCCGTGGACCAGTATTAAGTCTTTTAATATAATTGGTGAATGCACCTTACTGAAGTGACGACTTTAAATGATCTATTTCGTAGTCCTTCCGCAACATAAATTACAATTCGCATTTTACATTTATAGGATTGTCTTGGTGTTTCTAATTTTTCTTTGCAAAAGTTGAACGAAGTTCATGTAATGAGATGTAATTTCCCTTTTCACGATCCTTTTGAATAAATCGATAAAAGCTATAAACGATCAATAAAAATTGGCAAATTTAAGCTGTGTCGAATCTATGTCCCGGCCGGAGTCTATACATGTAGCAACATGCACTATTCTTTTTTTTTCGGCAGCCATCAACATCTTTTTCCAAATTTCCCCAAACGATTTGTTTTAATTATCATGAACATTTAATTGAAACTTTAGGACATGTAACGTCGGAAATTAGCGTTTTTCGGATTTTTCGACGTTTTTTGACGTTTGGACAAAATGGCTACCGTTTTGTAATGTGTTGAAAAAATGTATTCCTTTAAGACCCAAATATGTAGTAAATAAAAAAAAAATTGGCATTTTGTATTTTTCATGTATCTAACTTTTGTTTTGATCAATTATAAATAACTTATTGAAATATCAGTTAAAAAACTGCTTTGAAAAATGAAATATCAACTTGGACAAAATGGCTAACGCTTGAAAAACGACTGTGTAGAGAAGATTTTATAAAATCTGAAATATTTGAACTCACGAACAATGAGGCAAATATTTGTACTTTTGGTAGATGTTATTATTGTCTTACTCTTTTTATTCGTTTTCCGCTATATTTACTTAAAAAATTAACTTTCAGTCGTTAAGTTCCCGAAAAACGTCGTTGGACATTTTTCTTATTCCAGCTTAATATGCGGCCACCGAGTCAAATGAAATTTGGCAAAATAACGGCTTTAACGCCACAAAGAACTGACACATGCCGTTGTTCCTGTCAAGTTTCCGAAAGATCAGAGAATAAGAAATATGATCACTTTACATAAGAGTCAAAACAGTTTTTCATAAATGTAACGTTGGACATCCGTTTTTTTTCACATAGCTTTGTTATTTTAATCCTCAAATAGTATAGATATTACTTAGTATATGATCAAGAGCTATAAAAACATAATTTAAAACATATATTGAATTTGTTTTAATAGTGGTTCGTGTTTGCTAACACGTTTATTTTGTTTTGCGGAGGAAATTTCGAAGATTGTGTTACAAATCCTAGGGATTGTAGGAACAGCGTGCGTAACGTTGAGGGCATTCCGATGTATTGTTGCAACAAAGATTTAATTAACTTTCGTTTTTGACTGACCAGTATGCATCGTATTAATAGGCGGATATTGTCGAGTGCAATATAAGATGCCTTATCGCTTGTTATGATTTCATTCCTTCAATGATTACTCATAACAATATTTTTTTAGAACATTAATGATATAAAAATGTTTTGTCTTTAGAAATATATATATATATATAAAACAAATCATTAATTTCCATGAACATGTACAGAAAAATTGTGTTAACGCATGTGGAAGAATATCTCCAGAACGTTTTGCGGGAAAATATGAATGCCTACTCAAATCCAATGTATTAGAAAAATCGAATTATTAAAGAAGATAGTCCACCATGCACTTGCACTGTTACAGTACTATTATAAGACTACTAGTAGTACAATAGAATGATATATATACAAATGGATGAAAATTATTCATAGATGTAAATGTTACATACTAATATTAATATAATATATAACAACAAACCAGAGTATACTGATTTAATTGTATCACTAGAATATAAAAATTATTACGGTGGGGTTGAATTCCGTGTCATTTATTCATCGTCCACGCACGAACTTGTCTCAGAAAAATTATATCTCTGTACATTAACCTCATTTTCAGGTATAAAGGTGTGATTTTTTTGTGACCATCCACAACAACCAGCGGTCATCCGATGTTCAGTACTTCAGTACATTGATTGAGTAATTTTGTGTGAAGCTTTTCGCATATTTTGATCGGTTATTTGTCTTTTCTTAAAAGACATCATGATTTATTTTTGTGTTTATGTCTTTTATCTTGAAAACAATAATAGCTAGGTAGTTGGAAACTTTAAGAAGCAAAAATGAACAAATCAAGATCTACAGTTCAGTCAACATTGAAATCATAGATTGACATTTTATAAGAGTTATTGACCTTAAATGACATTTTTTATGATCGTTTTGTGTTTTTGCCTTTTATTTAGAAAACAAGAACAGATGGATATAATTATGATTTGCAAGACTAGATCTTCGAAATATAGACTTTTAATAACGAATATTACCATTTTTGGCGCTTTTACTTTTTATCTTAAAAACACATAATAAATAGAGTCAGACACACTAAAATAGAAAGCTCTAAAAAAAAATCGCTGTTTCTGAAATCGTGTTATATATATATATATATATATTATTTAGAAAACTACCCCTTTACATCTGGGGCACCAGTCATCAGAGTAGAAGTGATGGTGCGTCTATACTATATTATTTACAATTATATACATTTTAGTTAATGGTTTCATTATAGAATGTCTTTGAAACAATAACATACATGGCACATTAAAAAAGACAATTTATAGAATGTTAAAATATACATGTAATTAAAACACTCATAGACAAATCTGACCATGCAGTATGTATAAAGCATAAAAAGTAAGTTAACTCAAAGGTTATTTTGGTTATTTTGGTTCAACCATAGTTTGACGTAATCTAAATAATTCTAAGAGATACATTCTTCCATAAACATCATAAAATGAACCAATTTCATCGTTAAAAGCATAACCAATATCGCCAACTAAAAATAATACTTGTGCACGTGGCGACAGTTCCAGAAAACTTACATTTCTATCATTAAAAGAGGCAAATAAGGTGAAAAATGTAGTCCTGGTTTGTTCAAGAGATGTACACCCGAGCAGAAAATGTTCTAAATCTTTTGACTCCCCTGAACCACAAATGGGACATAGGTTGTCCTCGGACATATGCATTCTAAAAAGAAACTGCTTTAATGGCAAATAATTTGTTCTTGCGAGCAGTTTAAGACGAGATGAATTAAAATCGCCTATGTCCTCTAAGTATAACTGGCTACCTGTCTTAATATAGCAGTGCTGATACAAATCAAGGCTACTTTTAGTAGTAACATCAATAATTAAACTTTCCCTTATGGCATTACCATATTGACAGTTAAATTTATCAGACCCAATACTTTCCGTGTAGGTGTTCATCTCTTGAACATATTTCCAGACACTTTCGTTTAATTGAACCACTTCACTAAAGACTCGCTTGCACAGTCTATCGTCTGGTAGGTTATTAATCCTTTTAAAGTATGCAACTTTTTGGCGGGTGATAAATGCAGATACGGGTTCCCATCCAAGCTCGAGAAGGAGAGCGGAACGGGGAATATTCATTTTAGTGTTCATAATGATCTTAGCTGCGCGGTATTGCCAACTGTCGATGATCGATATATTAGTAGCTGAAAGTGGCATCCAGACGGCACATGCGTGTGTTAAAGAAGGCCGGAGCACTGAGTTCCAAAGGGCGTCTCTAAATTTAACAGGGTTAAAATTTCCATGCTCACCGAGGACACGTAACAAATAGTTCAGCATATTATCCATCTTATCTTTCCATAACAGTGTGGTCGACAGTAAAACGTTTGTAGGTTGTAACTTGTTTGTCAACGGCTATGATTTTATGCTCACCCAGTCTGTCAGAGGCCTTCCAATGGGGATTGAACTTGTTACACATTCCGATACATAAAATGAAACTTTCTTTTTACAAAGCTTGAAAGGAATTTGTTATAAATATTTATTATAATCATCACATACAACCGTGTCATTTATAAGAATAATAATGTTCAGAGATGATATTATTTAATAATAATAAAAAAATAGGTTTATCCATTGTAAAAAAAAATATTAAGTTGATGGGGTTAATTCACAAAATATCTCATTGATTAAGAGCACAACTACTTCTACGGTGTGATCATTTAAGAATGGCCTACTATTTATTCAATGCGTATACATGTGGGGTTTGTTTGTGAAGAGTTCTGGATAATTAAAAAATCATTTGATTTGTTTGTTTAATACCATAAAACGATTCATTCTTTCAGATATTTGTCACTTTGCCTTATCTTCAAGTCCAACACAATTTCTCACGTTTCTTACAAAACTTATATTCTTGTGATGTATTCTTTTGTTGAAAAAAATGTATAGATAGATATAGGAAGATGTGGTATGAGTGCCAATGAGACAACTCTCCTCCCAAGTAAAAATTCATAAAAGTAAACCATTATTGGTCAAGGTACGACCTGCAACACGGAGCCTTGGCTCACACCGAACAGAAAGTTATAGAGGGCCCCAAAACTACTAGTGTAAAACCATTCAAACGGGAAAACCAACGAGAAACGAAAAACACATGAACTACATAAACAGACGACATCATGCATTGTAACTTTTAAAGCCAATTAAGTAAAAAAAATAATCTGAAAGAACGTGCGATATCATATTAGGAAAATTGATGGTCTGTGGCACCGTTAAAGTCCACAATTCCTCTAAAGTCCACAACACCGCTAAAGTCCACAACAAATTTCCGCTAAAGTCCACAACGCCGCTAAAGTCCACAAATTTTCCGCTAAAGTCCACAAAATAACCTCCGCTAAAGTCCACAAGAAAACGCCGTTAAAGTCGACAATAACAAGTTCCGCTAAAGTCCACAAAAAAGCACCGTTAAAGTCCACACCAATATTTTTATTGTTAAAAACATTATTCGTTATTTTTATCCCGTTAGTACAATACAAAGCATTGGCCATTCTTCTCGGTAGTATTTTTTTTATCAGTTTAATACATGAAAGAAGTACAGTATCGGTATATGATTTTGTTCTATCAATTTTGATCTTGATGGCCAATTTGGACATCATTTCTAAAAAGTTTGTAAATTCGTTATTTATTATTACTGCATTCAACAAGTAATTTTTTTCTCTTATTCTTTGCATATAATCACTTTTTGACATAATTAATGTACAAAGCAAATGTGCCTCCTAATCTATAACATTTGAACGGCATGCAACAATCTTGATTATATCATTAAACAAAAAAAATACTAAGTTTATGAATTCCCAAAGGTCTCCTGTTGCAAAACTTTTAACCAACGTTTAACGTTATTAATTTCTGTTATGATTTTCAGAACGGAAAAATGAAGCCAGTATGATAAATTCCAAATAAAAAAGAAAATATTCTATGCTTTAAGGTGGTACCTAACACCGCAGGGAGATAACTCTGTAAAGTTAGCTAAACGTTTTAATTACGTTGTGTTGGAAAAGGAATATTAAGCTTCTCAATAATCAAAATTGGTGTTTGTCAAACTGCTATATAACCAGTGTAATTTTTCTGACAAAATGGTTGGTTCAAAATTTTTGAAAATTTTATATTTTTGTTAAAGGGTCAAAGTTAAATAATTTGACAAAATTTTATGAAAATTAAACGAGCCAAATTAATTTTAGTGAAAGTGTTGGGTACCACCTTAAGTTATATTTTTATCGATTAGTATCAGATATCGATGCGTTGAATGGGTTTCTACCAAAATGTCACAACAAAACCTGATTTGATCGATAAAGGAAGATGTGGTATGAGTCACAGTGCCAATAAGACAACTCTCTATACAAGTTAAAATTTATAAAAGACCATTATAGGTCAAGGTACGGCCTTCAACACGGAACCTTGGCTCACACGGAACAGCCAGCTATAAAAGTCCCCAACAATTACAAGTGTAAAACCATTCAAAAGGAAAAACCAATGCCCATAAATGGGGCTTTAGAAAATATACATACACTAGTTGTTTATCTTGGTAAAGTGTTTTAATCACATGTAAAATTACTCACAAGATTAATTTCTATAAACTCACAAAACGCTAAATCTGTTCTACAGTATTAAACCAATAAAATTGTATTGAAAAGAACAGAAACATTCTTTGATATTATATAATTCGTAAAAGTTTCAGCTTAAAACTTCATACTTGTCTTCCATTTAGCCTTTTCAAAATACTAAAAAAAGTATCTTTAAAAGAGAATAAAGAAACGAAATTAACTCTGAAAGCGATACCGTGAACTTTGACGTACATTTTATCAATCAATATGACTATAGGATAGTTAAACAATTGTTGGTGTTCGGGCTCAATGCAAGATGAACGTTCCTATCGCCTTTATTCTATATCCACATCCTGTCTTTATCCTATATCCACACCCTCCAATGCTCATATACACTTATTTTATTAGTTCTGGATTTCTCAACACACAAATACGTCGGCAAGTTTTTTTTTTATTTGGTCATACTTTTCTTCGGTTATTTTTGTTTTTCATTTTTGGTGTAAATCAAATTTTTGGATAAGATATAAACTTTGTGTTATATCATCAGAAATTGAGAATTAACGCTTCAAAATAGATAAAGTATATATACGTACCAAATCAACAAATAAACCTATGAGAGGTCTGCTTCTATTGGTACTAATTTTGATTAAAATCTTACATGAAATAGTTCCTAAATATTTGTTATGAAAAATATCCGTAGATTTCATGATATATATAACAACTAATTATAGGTGACAAATACTTCTGACCATTTTACTTTACTGGCTTATCGGTTTTTGAAGTACAACGTTCCTAAATGTTCTAAAAACTTATCTTCCAAAATATACATGTATGTACTTCCATAACTTCAATTGCAATTTGAGCATTTGAACTTAATTTCATACTAAAAAATGTAGCGTCACTTTTTAGCTCACCTGGCCCGAAGGGCCAAGTGAGCTTTTCTCATCACTTTGCGTTCGGCGTCGTCCGGCGTCGTCGTCGTCGTCGTTAACTTTTACAAAAATCTTCTCCTCTGAAATTACTTAAACAAAGTGTAACTAAACTTATGCACAATCATCATAAAAGTATATAGTTTAAAAAATGTGTCCGATGACCCTGCCCGCGAACGAAGATGGCAGACATGGCTTAAAATAGTACATAGGGTAAAATCAGTTTTTGGTTTATATCTCTGAAACTGAAGCATTTAGAGCAAATCTGACGGTGGCAAAAATGTTCATCAGATTTAGATATATCTGCCCTGAAATTTTCAGACAACCAGTTGTTGGGTTGCTGTCCCTGAGTTCTTTGCTATTATCTTAGATATTATTATAGTATCTAATGATATCTTATACTATAAATTATGATTTTAACCTTATTTTACATGATTTCCAAAGGATCAGTAAATACAGGTGAACGACACAGGCTCTTTAGAGACTCTAGTTTATTTGGTTAAAGTTTTTATTTCATTTTCTGACTCTTGATAAATTTGACAAATGCACATGTATGGTCGACCTCATACTAAACCATACGAGTATACTCATACGGTACGAGTATACGTTCAGGTATACTTATATGGTCCACATTGTACGCGAAAGGGTTCAAATCAGATATACTCATATTGTCTGGAACATATATATATATATACATGTAGCATTGTTGAAAAAAAACTTATAATTGTACTCATCATGGATAATACACAATACAGAACCACATCCGCGTATAATTTATTCAATTCATCTTTCATTCTGAAACAAATTCATTTTCCTTTTTGAAAACAAAACAAACAGTTGTTTATAATGTCTGTGTCATTTTGGTCTCTTGTGGACAGTTGTCTCATTGGCAATCATACCATATCTTCTTTTTTATATGCAAACCAAAGAGTGATGGAAATTTGCTGAGCACCACAAAATGCATGAATGTGTGGTATTCTTTATCATTATTTTGACTTCAAAAAAGAACATGATGGATCCAAGTCTATTTTTGAGATTTACGGACCGTTTTGGCTGCTGTAGAACCTAACAGACACTGAATGGAAATCTTACTTAGAATGAAATTCATAACAGTGTAGCTATGGCCATTCATTGACTGGGGGAAATTAGGTGAACGTTCGTCTGTAATGCCCACTGCTCACGACGTACTTATCATAGAAATTTAAACTGTGAGGTCACCAAAGGTTCTAAACGCCTAAATAAAATAATTAAAAATACTAATCAGGAATAACCTTTGTAATTTGAAAATAAATAAAAATGGTCTTCAACACGGAGTCTTGGCTCACACCGAGGTTGAATACTTAAAATTCTTTACTTGATTTTTTGTTATGGTTTGACCATCAATTTTCCTAATATGATATCGCACGTTCTTTCAGATTTTTTTTTTTTACTTAATTGGCTTTAAAAGTTACAATGCATGATGTCGTCTGTTTATGTAGTTCATATGTGTTTTTCGTTTCTCGTTGGTTTTCCCGTTTGAATGGTTTTACACTAGTAGTTTTGGGGCCCTCTATAACTTGCTGTTCGGTGTGAGCCAAGGCTCCGTGTTGCAGGTCGTACCTTGACCTATAATGATTTACTTTTATGAATTATTACTTGGGAGGAGAGTTGTCTCATTGGCACTCATACCACATCTTCCTATATCTATTTATATCAATACATTTTTTTTCCAACACAAGAATACATCACAAGAATATAAGTTTTGTAAGAAACGTGAGAAATTGTGTTGGACTTGAAGATAAGGCAAAGTGACAAATATCTGAAAGAATGAATCGTTTTATGGTATTAAACAAACAAATCAAATGATTTTTTAATTATCCAGAACTCTTCACAAACAAAACCCACATGTATACGTATTGAATAAATAGTAGGCCATTCTTAAATGATCACACCGTAGAAGTAGTTGTGCTCTTAATCAATGAAATATTTTGTGAATTAACCCCATCAACTTAATAGTTTTTTTTACAATGGATAAACCTATTTTTTTATTATTATTAAATAATATCATCTCTGAACATTATTATTCTTATAAATGACACGGTTGTATGTGATGATTATAATAAATATTTAAAACAAATTCCTTTCAAGATTTGTAAAAAGAAAGTTTCATTTTATGTATCGGAATGTGTAACAAGTGAATATTTCAATCCCCACTGGAAGGCCTCTGACAGACTGGGTGAGCATAAAATCATAGCCGTTGACAAACAAGTTAACACCTACAAACGTTTTACTGTCGACCACACTGTTATGCAATTAATTCTATGTTTTATAGATATTGCAAAGGAAATTTAAATATCAAATATAGGCTCCAAATTATGTCTCCAGCATATACATAAAGAGAACGCTATGTTGGAGTTTCTTGTGGATGAACAAATATTTACTAAAGAATAAAAAGAGAAAACTTTTCAGAAATGTTGTCTGTTTGATTGATAGAAAATCGCATAAAAATCGATAAAGCAAATACTATAATTTTTTCATTCATCAAAATAGAATTTATGCTGACAAGAAATACTTTCTAAGAACAAAAGTCCGTGCTTTTAATTAGATCTATAATATCGGGTGTAAAAAACAGAAAATTGTCTTTTGATAATGAAAAAAAAAATGTTTGGACTTTAACGGTTCTTTTTTGTGGACTTTAGCGGAACTTGTTGTTGTGGACTTTAACGGTGTTTTCTTGTGGACTTTAGCGGAGGTCATTTTGTGGACTTTAGCGGAAATTTTGTGGACTTTAGCGGCGTTGTGGACTTTAGCGGAAAATTGTTGTGGACTTTAGCGGTGTTGTGGACTTTAGAGGAATTGTGGACTTTAACGGTGCCACAATGGTCAAACCATAACAAAAAATCAAGTAAAGAATTTTAAGTATTCAACCTTTATAGCTTGCTGTTCGGTGTGAGCCAAGACTCCGTGTTGAAGGCCATTTTTATTTATTTTCAAATTACAAAGGTTATTTATGGAACGCCGTAGCTGCCTTATGTGTACTTGTTTTTAGATACGCTTATACTTTTCAATATATGCACATAGTTTTTCTATACATGCACATAGTTTTTCTATATATGCACATACTTTTTCTCTATATGCACATAGTTTACTTTATATGCACATAGTTTACTTTATATGCACATACTTTTTCTATATATGCACATAGTTTTTCTATATATGCACATAGTTTTACTATATATGCACATACTTTTTCTCTATACGCACATACTTGTTCTCTATATGCACATAGTTTACTTTATATGCACATAGTTTTTCTCTATATGCACATCTGTTACTTATTCGTTTTTAATGCGCGGAGTATACGGTTGCACTTTGAATTAAATCGTTTTTCAATTGTGTTCATGTCTCTGGTGGTAACAATGTGTTCTTACAGATGAAATGACCCTATAAGCGCGATTGCAACCGTTCCAGTGCTCGGTTAATACCCTGTTACTTATTCACTTATAATACGTTTGTTGTACGTTGCACCTTTTAAAAAAGGATTTTCAATTGTGTCCGTGTCTTTGATGGTACCGATGTGTTTTAAAAAATGAAATTACCCTATTAGCGCGCATGTGTACTACACCCGTTCCAGCGCTCGGTTAATACCCTGTTACCTATTCACTTATAAACGTTTGTTGTACGTAGAACCTTTTAGAAAAGGATTTTCAATTAAGTTCATATCTCTGGTGGTAATAATGTTTTCTTAGAGATGAAATGACCCTATTAGCGCGCATGCACCAGTTCCAGCGCTCTGTTAATACCATGTTACCTATTCACTTTTAATACGTTTGTTGTACGTTGCACCTTTTAGAAAAGGATTTTCAATTTTGTCCATGTCTCTTGTGGTAACAATGTGTTCTTAGAGATGAAATTACCCTATTAGCACGCAAGTACCCGTTCCAGCGCTCGGTAAATAACCTGTTACCTGTTATATAAAATTAAAGTATTTACATGTTTCTGCTTTTGCACATATTTTCCTTGGAGAACCCTGACAAATATGGTTGAAAATCAAATATGATGAATAAAAGATGAAAATTTGCTCTTCTTAATGAACATTTATCATTGTCATAGAAAATTGTAGATTAAAGCAATGTCCCTATTTTTTGGTGGCAGCTTTGTGACAAGTACAGCTTTCTTTTAAATGTTAAATTTACTATTCTAATAAATTCAAACTCTGAATGTTTACACTGCCATTACACATGGAATATTTAAACAAAATCATCCAAAACGTACAAACAAAAATAAGTCTGAACATACTACACTACACATAAAAAGTATTACAAACGTGTTATAAGCGAATAAGTAACGAATAGGTAACAGGGTATTAACCGAGCGCTGGAACGGGTACATACGCAGTAATAGGGTTATTTCATCTCTAAGAACACATTGTTACCACCTGAGACATGGACATAATTGAAAATCCTTTTCTAAAAGGTGCAATGTACAACAAACGTATTATAAGTGAATAGGTAACGAATAGGTAACAAATAGGTAACAGGGTATTAACCGAGCGCTGGAACGGGTACATACGCGCTAATAGGGTCATTCAATCTCTAAGATCACATTGTTACCACCAGAGACATGAACACAATTGAAAATCCTTTTCTAAATTTTCTAAAAGGTGCAACGTACAACAAACGTATTATAAGTGAATAGGTAACGAATAGGTAACGAATAGATAACAGGGTGTCAACCGAGCGCTGGAACGGGTACATGCGCGATAATAGGGTCATTTCATCTCTAAGAACACATTGTTACACCAAGAGACATGGGCACAATTGAATTTTTTTTTAAAAGGTGCAACATACAACAAACGTATTATAAGTGAATAAGTAACAGGGTATTAACCGAGCACTTGAACGGTTGCAATCGCGCTTATAGGGTCATTTCATCTGTAAGAACACATTGTTACCACCAGAGACATGAACACAATAATTGAAAAACGATTTAATTCAAAGTGCAACCGTATACTCCGCGCATTAAAAACGAATTAGTAACAGATGTGCATATAGAGAAAAATTATGTGCATATAAAGTAAACTATGTGCATATAGAGAACAAGTATGTGCGTATAGAGAAAAGTATGTGCATATATAGTAAAACTATGTGCATACATAGAAAAACTATGTGCATATATAGAAAAACTATGTGCATATAAAGTAAACTATGTGCATATAAAGTAAACTATGTGCATATAGAGAAAAAGTATGTGCATATATAGAAAAACTATGTGCATATATTGAAAAGTATAAGCCTATCTAAAAACAAGTACACATAAGGCAGCTACGGCGTTCCATAGTTATTCCTGATTAGTATTTTTAATTATTTTGTTTAGGCGTTTAGAACCTTTGGTGACCTCACAGTTTAAATGTCTATGATATTAAGTACGTCGTGAGCAGTGGGCATTACAGACGAACGTTCACCTAATTTTCCCCAGTCAATGAATGGCCATAGCTACACTGTTATGAATTTCATTCTATTTACATGGAAATTTGACTTTAGTGTTCTATTTATGTAGTAACCGAGGTATTTATATTCGTTCACTTCCTCGATATTTACATCACCAAGAGACCAGACTCGTTCCGGATTCAACCGCTTCCCAACCACTAGAACTTTAGATTTCTTATGATTAAATTTCAAGTTCCATTTAGTTGCGAAATCGTGTGAAATCCGAAGTAACGTCTGTAAGTCTTCTGGCGATTTGGCAACAAGTACAACATCATCTGCAAATAGGAGACAATTTATAAGTTGTTGCGAAAGATCCAATCTCACGAGATTGTGAAAGATCAAAACCTACACCGCTTTCATTAAGCATATCAACCAAGTCATTCATGAGCACAGAGAATAAAGTGGGTGATAATACACAGCCTTGTTTGACACCATATTCCTGTTCAAACCAGGTAGATTCAATATCACCAAATAGTACCTTATTTTCTACATGACTATAAATATTTTTAACTAGACGCCATACCTTCCCTTGTATCCCACTTTGCCATAATTTAACAAAAAGCCCATCGCGCCATACCCTATCAAACGCCTTTGATAAATCCAAAAAGGCTAAGAAAAGGGGTCTTTTAGAAGAGCGTGACAAAGCACAAATACCCTGTAAAGCAAATATTTGATCTTCAATGCGTCGATCCTTTCGAAAAGCGCCCTGGTTTTCCCCAAGTACTTTGTGTTGTTCGGGGAAGTTCACGATATGTATTTCCAAAGTCTTCGAAAAAAGTTTATATACATTTGATGACAAAGTGATACCTCTGTAATTATCTAAATCGTAAACAGAACCGGATTTATAGACAGGTTTTATAATCCCCCTCTGCCATTCCACCGGTAACTGTTCGTGATCAGATATGAAGGTAAACAGATCACACAAAGTCTTAACCATCGTATCACCACCATATTTCAAAAAAACTCGTTCGGAATATCATCGAAGCCGGGTGCTTTTCCTAGTTGAATCCAACGCAGTACATCTGAAATAGAGTCACTCGAAAAAGATACTGAAAGCAAATTTTCGCCACGGCCACGGTTGCTCTCAATTTCAGATAACAGGTTTGTGACATGGTTTTTGAAATCGGGTTTAGTAGTTGTGTCTTTTCCGATTTTGCTAAAATGAGTTTTTAGACACTCACTTATGTCCGCATCGTCCTCGATAAAATCGTCCTTATTGTTGGGATCGATAATTCGACTGGGGTTAACACTTTCTTTCGGACCACTGAGCAGTTTCCAGAAAAAATTACTATTTTTATCAGTAGCTATGCCCTTAACCGTGAGACACTTAACCTTTCTGTCGAATTCCTGACGCTTAATGGCTTCATTAAGTGCTAATTTCCGTTTTTTATAAACGTCAGAAATGTGAGTTCCGAGTTGGCTATCATGATTTCTCGTTCTATTATGTAAACGTTGCAATCTATTTGCATCACGTCTGAACTTTAGCATTCGATCTAGGGGTTTGTCCCAAAAGTTTCTATAATTTTTTACAAACGGAACTTTTTTCATAACCATATCAGCCGCGTAGTTAACTTTGGCTTTCCAAATATCCCAAAGAACAATTTATATCATTTGATGCTTCGTGCCAATGTTCATCGAATACATTGTCTATGTTAACTTTGAATTTGTCCCAGTCAACATTTTCAGTTTTCCACATAAGCCGTGTCGGATTTCGCAGTTTATTAACGTCGTCTCGTTGTTTACGCAACCGAATCCGAACAATTACATGGTCGCTATGGAGATGTAAACTCCCGAGTTCGTCGATGAAAACCGATTTGACATGGTTACAAAGCGCTTCCAATAATAAAATATAGTCAATTGCAGACTTCTGGTTAATATTAAGAACCCTGGTGTAAAAACCTTCACAGCAGTTCATAGAGTTGGCAATTTTTAGGTTTACGGTTTCTGAGAATTGACGAAGTCTTACACCGTTGTAGCTTTGTTTTATATCGGTTACTAACGTCTTGCCAGTAAAATCGCATTTACTTAGGCATTTACCATTAAAGTCGCCCGTAAGACAGATCTCGTACCCGAGCCGGCGAAAGACTGAACAGTTTTCCAAAAGCTCGTAGAACAGCTTATCAGTAGTGGGTTTATCCACTGCATCATTTGGAAAGTAAACAACCCCTCAAGCCGTTTTAACATTATTCATTATGTACAGGATTCAAAGTCGTTCAAAACCATCGTCTCGACTATCAATTAAGTTTTCGTCTAAAATCTTTAGACGGGAGTTAACACATATACCAATTCCACCCTTATCTTTAGAACCAGTACGACATTTTCCTACCCAGACATAGTTATTGTGCAAGTCACGAGGTTTGCAGTTTGTGTTCATTTCGGGATTATTTCCCCTAAATTAAATTTTTTTATGCAGGGACTTCTTATACTAGTGTAGAAAGTCCCTGAAGAATGGCATCCTTTAAAACTAAATTTTGACTTTTGCCATTTGCCATTTTCATTTGTTTTTACATAAGATAAAGCTTCCGTCTTATTTAACTAATTTTTTAATGTCCATCTGACATCTTGACAACTAGCCCTTGGAAATTACAGTTAATTTTATTTGAGTTTGCCTTTTTATAAAGGACTTTTACGTTTTGATTTTCCTTTGAGTTTTGTATTGCTGCAATTTTACTTTTTAAATTTCCAACCGGACAAGGAATCAGAGCTATGCATGAAGGAAATACTATCCTGTACATTTAAGATGATTTTAAAATTTTATAACAACAAACATGCAAAGAAAAATTGTATACAATTATGGCCCGCTGAGGAGCTAAATATCCAAATGAGTCATATTTGTTATATGATACCGAAGGAACATATTACTTTCAATAGTAAATCGTACTATCCACACTTATCTGTGTCCACACTTGTACTATCAATAGTAAAATATTGTAACAGATTGTCAAAACACTTACGTTAGAAACCAGTTTGGAAATTCACCTCTTCACCGGGCCATAGTTGTATATTGTATAATGCTAATACCGAAATACTGGCTTCTGTGGTTGTGATAGGCCTACTCTCTAGGACTAACACAAAGCAAGTAGAGAAGCAGTTATAACTAGTATATATTTGTTTAGGGGCCAGCTGAAGGACGCCCCCGGTTGCGGGAATTTCTCGTTACATTGAAGACCTGTTGGCGACCTTCTGCTGTTGTCTGCTCTATGGTCGGGTTGTTGTCTCTTTGGCACATTCCCGATTTCCATTCTCAATTTTATAACATTATTTGACGGTACCAATTATGTTGCATCAGGTGCTTATTTCAACTTAAAATTGATAACTGCATATTCAAATAGAACAGAATCAGGACTCTCATGTAAAAATCTAGTAACGGCATGACATAAAATATACTTGCGATAAAATTCAACTTGCAACTTAAGCAAAACTTCTGTTTGACTGTATTGGCTATTCTATTAGTACCCCTCGAATGTTTTAGACCCTGCCTATTTATATCTGTTTGGAATCATTTCATAATGCTATTCATCATTTTATAAAATTTGATAGACGTGTCCTGCTATCTATGATATTAGACAGCAATATAAAATTAGAACTTCAGTTCAACTGTTTCTAAACGTCTAAATACTACAGGTGAACCTTTACGTGTCAAATGTTAAACAAATATTATTTCAGAGTTTTATATATGTGATTGGATATACTTAGACTAAATAACATATAATTTTTACTGTATGACAATAGCATTAAATCAACGTAAATTCCATATTTTTTCGAATTGGTGCTTAGAGGGCTGATATGAAAAGTTTATCACATGCTTCGATTGTTATCACATGCCTTTCCGTAACGTTATCGCATGGCATTCCGGTGATACTCGGCAAATTCCGGAAAATACACCTCAATGCTACGTTTTCGTTTTCTATGAAAAAGTTTAAACATTACAAAGTAGTGTACAAAACAATTATTTGGATGCTGGAAAGTATATTGTGTAAAATAATACACAAAAAAAAACCACAAAATTATTGAATAAATGCATTTTTAAAAGTTTCAAACATAATTTAGAAAGTTACTTTAAAAAAGTTGACTTTTCCAAACAGTGTTCATTATGTACATTTTTGTCGATTCGTCCATATTAAAATATGTTTCTTCTCTGTTGAGGCATATGATAGAAAAATTTCATATCGAATGATCTAAATTTGGGATCCGATGTCCGTGAACTTTTCACTCTTTAATTAAACTTCTATTTGGGAAACACGTAAAAGGATCAATTAATGAATCTGTTATTTTCTCCATTGTTGAAGCATATGATAAAAGATCATAACATGTCATTTTTCATATCGCATGTATCATCAGCCCTCGGTCAATATCAGCCCTCGAGCCCTTGGGCTGATATTGAACCTAGGGCTGATAATACATGCGATATGAAAAATGCCATGTAATAATCTGATTCTATTGCATAGCAATATAATATTTCCCACCAAAAAAAAAAGTTAGCGTGCAATAAATTCTAATATTGCACTAGTGCAATAAATCTTCAAAAATCATGACGTAATCAACGACAAAATCTTAGTTAAAACCAATTTTTACTTTCAAATATTATATTGCTATACATTAACCCATTTCTCTGACGTCAGACTATTGTTCTAACAGTGGATTATTTTTCAAGAATCCACTGACCACCATGTTAACTTAAGATAACTTACATCATAACTTTAAACTTTTAACTTACGATATGTTATCCTCTCAAAAACGAGTGACTAATGAAAGGTTCGAACTCGCGCGTATTTTCGACAGTAAAGTTCGTAGTCTATGCACGTTACCACTAGACCTGACTTAAATTATTTGTTAAAAATCACTCTAATAGCGTATATCTGTCAATAAACTGTAATTTCTGTCTTTTTGTTATCTAATATATATAATAAACACTATAAAATCAAGGAATTGTAAATATTACTTATTAGTACAATTACTTGATAAAATAAACATCCATGTACAAATTACACTTATCACTTTTAACGTACAAGGCCTTTCTCTTTTCATCATAGCAAATGCTTATTTTTGTTTTCATAATGATATCATACTATGCTCACTTAACTTTTCTTTGTTTGATTATAAATTGTCCAAATTTACATCTACATTTAACTGACTCTTATGGGAATAAAGTGTGATAAGCTACGACTGTAAAACTACTTCTTTGACGGTACAACTAGAAACAAAATCGTCAACTTTATAGTAAAAATGAAATATAGATACCTCTAAGATTAAAAATAATTTTTAGGTAGAGAAAAACATTACAAAAATAATCATTCCGGGTACTAGGCTTGAACTTGGCAAAGTTAATATCACAGATATTTCTTTCGGTACCAACGACTAGACGATCACGGCTATGAACAGCTTACATCATACATTGCAAAATTGACATATTATATATTGTACATTTGTAACAAAAGCAATTCTGCTAGGGTTTCAGATTGCGTACTACAAATAATACTAGTTCATTAACTTATTGACGATGGATACCAAATACAATAACGTTAAAATAATCAAAACATAATAAAGAGTAACCAGTTTACACAAAATTTATGTAAAATTTTCAATTTAGACCAATAATTGTATCTATTTTAACACCATCTGGTGTCTAGTGAAGTGGTGTTATTGTGAAATTTACAATTTAATATGGTTTAATCATTTATTAGGTGTGTTGTAAATTCAACCAATTGGGAGATATAAACGACATTACCTTTCACATTATATATATGTGGTGGTGTTTAACGACCTTGACTGGCTATACAGCCCTCGCACGGTCGGCTCGGTGCCCGAAGACGCTTGGTGAGCTTTAACATGTTTTTGATGCCGTGGGTCAGGAACAAGTAGTGGAGGTCGCAATATGTAGGCCGCCATCTTGGTTTTGGTGAGTAGATTTTTCTTTGTTTACTATTTTGATGTTTATTTTCACTAACGGCTGCTTTCAGGGCCAGTTTGGTCAGCTTGGCAGCCCGCTAGCCTCGATGATGGAGTACAGGTAGATGATCTCGGATGTAGTTCGAAAGATGACAGGAAGCATTATCAAGACCAAAGCCGTGAGGCAGTGAAATGAAGGTCATATCACCCAACAGCCTAGGATACAGCCCTCGGACGTTAATCGGCATAACACTCCCCATAATACAATGGTTTTGGAGTGCATGTTAACGCGGGTACGCCAACTACTACGTCTATCTGTACGGCATGGATTGGTTTCTGTCATCTTAAGTAGTAAGTCGTTGATATCTGACTGTAAACCCTCATCGAAGATAGCGGGTAATGGAGAGCACGTCCGTTTAGCTGTAATGACTGAGACGAGAATGATGTGTGATGTGTTTCACATTAAGTTGCTAAATACTATATATATATATATTGAAGGTTTCAAAAAATATGTAATTATTTTTTTTTAACTTTTCAAAAAAAGATTAAAAACATTCCATATATTAATTATATGTCTTTTTGAATGAATTATAAATACTAAATTATACTCAATATCAATTATTTGTAATGATTAAACATTGAATGAAATAATTCTTTACAGATACAAAATCTGGTAATAAAAAGGGGAGATAACAACACATTTAAGTTAAATTGAACTTACTTTAAGTTAAATATAAATGTGAACCGTGTGGATCTAGTCATTTCCAGCCATTAGCGGAAAAAAAAGACAAAATACCTAATTATTTGCACGAAAGTCCGTTGATTCATTGTCAGATAATGAAACAGAAAGTCGTTTTACTAGAAATGGGTTAAGCTAGAGAATTGATAAGAAGTAGTGAATTCGAAAACGATAATCAACTCGCGACTAAAGTCGCTCGTTGATTATCGTTTACGAATCCACTACTTCTTATCAATTCTCTACTACATAAAACGGTTATTGCATGTTTATTAGGGAATATTGTCATCGTAGATCATATATTGCACTCGCAAGCTCGTGCAATATAAAATTCTACTCGGGACAATATTTCCCAATATTCATGCATTAATAATAACAATAATACTTTATTCCGGAAGCAATACAGCTTATAGGATACATATACACAATTTTACACCAATATAAGAATATTAAGAAATAACCCTATAATAAAATTTTTAATATAATTTTAAATATAATTTTCAAGCTCAATGTCAAGCACAATGAAAGTTTGACCTGCATATAACCGAATAAACAATATATTGAATAGACATTGATTTGACGAAATTGTTTTCTGGTGAAAAGCAATTTGATTTTTAAATTATTTCAATTTAAATATTTTGTTTAAAGGTACAATAAAAGTACTAGATCGAAAACAAGTACAACTTAATCTTATTTTAATCAAGCCCCCATGTATAATATTGTTTTGTTAAAACTAACAAATTTTATAAAAGTACTTTTAATGTTTAATTTAATCTACAGAATTACACCTACGCAAAACATTTTTCAAACAATTCGCTGTCAATTTAATTTATTTGCTAAATCGTGATGTTTTCTGAAATAATATATAACAAATACGTGTTTTGTCATCCGATGGACACCATTATAGTAAAACGCCTTGGATGTGTAGGTAAAGGTAATATCTTGAACTGTGAATATCATTTTAATGTAAAGTATACCACAAGCGTTAGCCTTTCAAAAAGGCTATTCGACTCTTAGCTGATGAAAATGGAAAGTGCTCTCGCTTTGTAGCTTAATTCATTTACTAGAATAGCCACGTGCATCAATCAGCAAATTTTACCACACACGTGAGGTCACACGCTATGAATTATTATCGTTTAACGTTGTTGTTTACTCGTGAAGATTCGACTATTTATAGATAAAGGTTACCTGTGTAAAATCTAATTGCTAAAATAGAGAGGACAAATCTGATACTCTACGGGATTGAAGGACATTTACTTGGTTTGGATTGTCCTAACCAATCAATAAACTTTGATTATTCACGTCTCGTAATATCTTCCAATCAGGAAGCAAGAAAAATTCACGCAATATCTGTCCATCGTTCAATTCTTAATCTCGACTCCTAGGAGTCTAGAGTCGAGAATCATCCTTTCGGAGTAGTCCAGTCCTACATACAGATTGATTGGTTATTTGTCTGACTAGTCGTCTTTAAAGGAGGGCAGTATACCTAACTTAATAATTTTCGAGAAATGATATTCGGATCGTTAAGTCTGATACTGCAGCTGTTGGTTTTTTGTTGTATTTCATACAGGTGGAGTGCCTGTTAATCGTAAGGGTATACAGTATTGCTTGCCAGTCATACATACTGGTTTTCTCCCCGCAACCCTTGCAAGAGCCTGCTGAATTAGAGCCTGACTTATAGGATAAATCATTTGGCACAGGAAGGCTTTAAGGCTTTTGGGATTACTAAAAGCAAGTATACGGGTGGTTCGGGAAAGATCTTAGATAGTTTTTTTTTTCTTCAATTTCTTTCCAATTTTAGGATAAGGTATGACAATTTGTCAGGATGGTTAGTCAACACAAACGCAACTTTTTTGCTTACAGTTCTCTCCTTATAATGTAATAGTTCATTCCGGTTGACATTGTGAGCACGAGGAAAACCTCTATCAACCTCTTTATTTTTTAGGTGACTGCGAAGCTCTTGAAATCGGTCGGTCACAGTATCATAATGACATTGGTGGATCAATCCGCTTTATTCTGATAGTCTGGAGAGTTTGTCTGTGGGCTTGCAATACAAGTCTGAAAATAGGATTCCATTGTTTACTTGTGCAGCAGTGTCAAGGAATTTGATCTTAGATGAAGATATTTTAAATTTATATATATTTCTTAGGGAAACTACCCCTTAACATCGAGGATGCCAACCGTTTGGGCAGTCAAATTGTTTATTGACTTTGATCATAATGCTCACCACTGTTCCTAGATAAATTATAAAAAGTATATTTTTTTTACAACCAATTTTAGAAATATGTATAAATAAAAATAGATGACGTCAGCAATATCAGGTTTACAAAATATCTTTACAATTAATTGTTACTTAATTATAAAAAAAGAGATATGTATGTTATTGATTCCCATTCAGTCGGAAGTATAGCATAAAAGAAACATTATCAAGCTATATTTGTAAAGCTTGTAATACAAATCTTTACTCATTGCATAAATACTACTATGTATTCCAAATTTGGCATGTGAAACAACACAAATTGTAATAAACTATACACCGTCCATTTTCACTAAACTATTACACATTTTTGTTTAGGGGGCAGTTGAAGTACGCCTCCAGGTGCGGGATTTTCTCGATGTGTTGAAGATCCATTGGTGGCCTTCGGTTGTTTTTACTCTTTGGTCGGGTTGTTATCTCATTAGTGACACATTCCCCTCTTCCATTCTCTATTTCATATTTAATTATAAGTTATGAAATATGAACTAAACACTTCATATCAACTTGGTTATGCATCTTTTGCATTCATAGACTTGTTTGTTTTATTCACAGCCTCGTTATTAGTTTTACTATAGAAGAGGTGTACGAGTAGGGACAAGGAGCAATTACAATTTAAAGTAAAGGACGATGAATAGCAAAAAGAATATATTAAGCTTACATGTTTTGTCACTTTCATACCCCCACCACCCCTTTTCCCTAAGTTAACTCTTTACCTTCTTATACGCCATTAGCAATGGCACCAAACTGTCTCCCTTTTCTGAATTTGTGAAATTTACATAATTATTGATCATTAAAGTATGTTAATCGTACGGCGATAGCACTTAAAAGCGAAACTTTATAACAATTAAGTTAACAGAAACCTCTTTAAAACAATCAAACACAAGTTTTCGTTAAACGTCTTAAAGCGGTCAAATGAAATGCATACAAAATATTTAAATCTATTACAAATTTCATCACTATCGGTTTCTAACAATGACATCACTTAAAGATACGAGTTTAAATTTTTGCCAGCACCTCTTAGATAGACGTGATTTTTCGAATTTACAGTCGTTTAAAGTTCAAATTCTTGCCTGAGGCAACTTTTATAAGAAGTCGGGATAATTTGAGACGTCATATTTTATATGGTCAACCCTATACGTCTATAATGCAATGTAATGGTTAGGCTATAAAATATTATAAAAACATCAAGGTTTGAGTTATCGTTTTTGTAATGGTTAAGACGAACACTTTCAATTAGTTGTTTGAAAAACGAAATATATTAAGATGTATCAGATTATTTTGTAAGCCGTTCATATTGACAATTTCTTGTATAAGCGACTATCATGTAAACTTTGAAAGCGTGCGTAGTAGCCAACCCTTTATATACTAAATTAAATGTAATTATTCGCTGGTTATATATTTTTTTTTCAATTTAAAATCAATTTAGCCGCTCTTCGTTTCAACGATGATGTAAATTAGATAGAGCAACAGGATCAACGGGGGCATGGTTTTCGAAAGTATCCTAGGATATGGCTAAGAAATATCTTTAAACTGTATGACAATATGAATATCATATGATATATTAGTAAGTCACTATATAAAACCGGTATATACTTTTGGAATCAGTCTAAATATAGCTATGATCAGGGACCGGAAGTGACATGTCTACACCGGAAGTAGCAAATTATATCCCTTTTACAGAAAAAAGAATATATATAAGATTTATTTTTTTGGAATTAGTATAAGTATAGTACTCGCTTATGAGACCGGGAATGACATTTTTTAAACCGGTCAAAAATTTGAGTGTGTAAGTTAATCAGCATTTTTTGTTATCTAGCGGTTAAGATAGCACTAACCAAAGCTTTTGTTTCAACTCGCACTCTCAAGTCATTTGGTTGTAACCGATAATATGAAATTAAACAGACCTAATAAAAAATCCAATTATTCAGACCTATATAGTTTATTAAAGAAAACTCAGCCGCAGAAGACTGCGTAACAGGAGCATATTATGCACAATATACATCACAATATACATCACAACATCACAATATACATCACAATATACATGCACAATATACATCACAACATATACATAACTATGTTTATATCGCTTTTATATGACTGTCGGCAGTCTTTGGATGTCACTTCGATAGTTAGTTAGATGGCATCTAATCCAAAAAAGAAATACACACAAAATGATGATACATATTATCGAGCCCATGCATTGTAAATTGTATATTCTAGACTTTTTATAATTTGGTATATACGTTTTATATATAAAGGAAGATGTGGTATGAGTTCCAATGAGACAAGTCTCCATCCAAGTAACAATTTATAAAAGTTAACCATTATAGGTCAATGTAGGGCCTGGCCTTCAACACGGAGCCTTAGCTCACACCGAACAGCAAGCTATAAAGGGCCCCCAAAATAACTAGTTTAAAATCATTCAAACGGGAAAACCAACGGCCTTATCTATAGATATAAAAACGAGAACCGAGAAACACTTATGAACCACATAATAATTATCAAAGGTACGGCAGGATTATAATTTAATAAACAGACGACAACTACTGCACATTATATTCCTGACTTGAGGCAGGTGCAAACAATTGCAGTCATAAATCAAATATGAGAATTAAGTCCAATCAGTGAACATCATTTTGACAGCAAATGACCCTTTCAGTGTGTAATCATTTCAGGTCTAGGAATTTTTGTTCGAACTAATTGGGGCTTCCCTACGATACAGGGTAACACATTTTGCCCTTATTCAAACATTTTTCTTTTCATAAAAGACTTCAAAGTTTCATATAAGGTCACAACCAAAATTAAACAGATTCTAGATTTTTTTTTCTAAAGATTTGTGACACAAATAGTGCCAATACGAAATCACAATGTTAAAGTCTGAATCAGTCTTTTCCCGCCATTTTTTTTAATCAAATAAAAGGAGTTCCATCCCAGAACGATATCTTAGCTTATTTCGTTCCTTAACTAATATAAAAAAAGAAGATGTGGTATGATTGCCAATGAGACAACTATCCACAAAAGACCAAAATGACACAGACATTAACAACTATAGGTCACCGTACGGCCTTTAACAATGAGCAAAGTCCATACCGCATAGTCAGCTATAAAAGGCCCCGATAAGACACTGTAAAACAATTCAAACGAGAAAACTAACGGCCTTATTTATGTAAAAAAAAAAAATGAACGAAACACAAATATGTAACACATAAACAAACGACAACCACTGAATTACAGGCTCCTGACTTGGGACAGGCACATACATAATTATAATGTGGCGGTTTAATGCTCCTCTGATTAAGTTATAGTATCAGTTTTAAAATCGAGATTTCACCTGGTTACATCCCACATTAAAAACTCTTCTATTTATTTAACCTTCTATAATTGAGAGTGTATAATAGCTATAACATATTGTTTAATTTCAAATGGACATCCGTTTGTTAAACTTGCCTTCAGGCTGAAATGTAGATCTTTTCATGATACATAAAAGAGCTCTATAACATATCAAAATATATTTATTTCGCTTTCAAAATAAAACGGCATAGTTTATTGTACAGATATATTTATTATATACATAAAATTAGTCGCTGACGTAATCTATCTTCTTTTTTATATTACAGACATAATGCCAAGGATTTGTATAGTCTTACTATACAAATCCTTGATAATGCTTTTAGTATGCCTTAGTTAGTTTTCTCGTTTGAATTATTTTGCATAGTTGTTTCGGGGCCTTTTATAGCCGACTATTTGGTATGGGCTTTGCTCATTGTTGAAGGCCGTACGATTTCACCTATGAACGGCCTATGGTTGCTAATTTCTGTGTCATTTTGGTCTCTTGTGGACAGTTGTCTCATTGGCAATCATACCACATCTTCTTTTTTATACTAATAACAAAATATTATATTGTATAGGCCAGAGGGTGATCTGACACGTACTGACACACCAAGTCCGAATGGGATAACTATTTTACATGCCAATCGGCCCAGACTAAATCGCCACTTTCTAAAAAAATCGCCTTACTTTTGATTACCAACTCGCCCCACATATGAAAAGGGTGAAATACCATTGAACAATCAGTCTGACGACTCGACTCGCCTTATTTATGAAATTTAAGACTTAAAATCACACTGAATACAGGTCTGCCAACCCGCCCCCACTTTTAAAAATATCTTGCTTCCTTTAAATATGTTAAATTACTGAGAGTAGGTATCCAGTCGTCCTGAGCAGGGTCATGGGTTGATATGCTAAAGGTCTTGAGTTCGAATCCCAGCATAGACAATGGATTTTTTCTACATAAATTTTGAAAGTGTGTCTTTTCTCAATAAATAATAATAAATTTTATTGTAGATAAGATATTCCCGCCGAAATGATTCAAAACAAAGGAAATCATGTATCTCAAGCTGGGGTGATCTGGTAGGGATGATCCAGCTCAGATGACCCCTGGTAGAACAAAGGAACTGGGATGTAATCACTAGGATCGTGGTTTATAGAGTGAATCGGCCCACTTTTTTTGAGTGTAGATCGGGGTTTTTTTCGAGTGATAAAACATGCGATAAGAATAATCAAAATCAATGTTATTTCGTTATCATGATCGTTTTTTACATAACTACACATCTTATTTTAAATACTACAAAATGGCTGTTATCTTAAAAATCTTAGCTTATCTTTAAGACATGTTTTTCGATGCTCTATCTTCTTGGTATAACCTAACTTCAGACAATTTTCAAAAATTGTATCCTTAAGACCGTACTATATCTAAGTCAAAAAAATACTTTCGAAAACCTTGCCAGTGTAAATTTTTAACCACTTTGACATATTCCCCATTTCCATTCTCAATTTTATCATCAATATTTGTTTTTTGTAATTGATTTTTATGACTGACATTAAGAAAACACAAAAACTACATTATTTTGCATTTAATTAATTGTTGAACCTCAGAAAAACTTACAAACATTCATATAAAGCAGTGCAAGAGGCCGTTCCAAACGGAGGGTCAAGGATAGTCGACTCTTTCCTTTTTAAAAATGTGAAAACCGCAAAAACAACTACTCTGTCATTTATATGGACGAAAGGCTGTTTTTAAGTTTCCTTACTACACTCCAGGTTGTTTTTTTCGTATGACAAGATCTGACAAAGTATCTATGTCAAATCAAGCATAACTTAGTTGACAAAATTTAGAATTATTTTATATAAACATTTAGTTTCAAACAAATAAATTCTTATATTTGAATTTCGGGTTTAAATCGTTATCAAAACATTTTTCTTTGCCATCTATTGTTATAAATCTCTTAAATTTAAATGATACCAAAAAGAAAACCAAACGTAGAGGTGAATATATATAACTCAGTTAGTTTAGATCATTTATATTTTCTCCGGATGCAGGATTTTCTCGCTGTGTTGAAGACCCATTGATGGCCTTTGGTCGGTTGTTTTTTCTTTGACACATTCCTCATTTCCATTCTCAATTTTACTAAGTCACATATATTATTTATTATTACTATTTTTTTTTCTTTAATAAAACTTTAGATATGAAATAAAGATAAATGCCATACTTATATGTTTCTTCTTGTATTTCAAGGTTTCAAACAATTTGGTCGTGTTTCCAATAATTCTAGATAGCAATATCATGTGCCATTGGTCCCAGCAACTTCCTTCCCTATATCTACTATATGTGTAAGTTATATTTCAATCAAGCAAGGGCAACCCTAGAAACCATCTGGCAATCATGTGTTTCGACCCTAGAAACCATCTGGCAATCATGTGTTTCGACCCTAGAAACCATCTGGCAATCATGTGTTTCGACCACACAGATGGATGAACAGAGTTACAAAGCGATTACTATATGCTTCTAAATTTCGGGGAGCGTAAAAAAAATGGGGGGTCACTTTTAAATGACCTTAATCTTTATATGATATTAGATATTTTTTCATTTGAAACAATTTAGGCAAACTTGACAAGAAAGGGATGCATGACATTAAGCAATTTTTTTTTTATTGACCCCACAGACTTTGAAGCATTGATTTTCATATATATCTACTTCTAATAAATATTTTTTTCGCTTTTAAAATCTGAATGTGGTAAATGAGGGCTTATTCGAACATCTCGAATGAATATATTTTGTGAGTCAACCTATATGCCTGTCCTCGCCGACTTTGTTGCAATAACTTTGTCTTTTTCAGCAAAAACAGCTTATAGTATTTATTCTGCAACATGAACCTGAAGGGCAAAAAATATATTCAAATAAAAACTCATCATGACAATTATTGTCTAAAAAGAGGTAACGGACAACTTTGATCATATTTATTCAAATATTTTTGTAAAACTTAAAGGACGACGACGATGGATATACGACGATGATGACGGACGACGACGATGGACATACGACGACGATGGACATACGACGATGATGACGGACGACGACGTCGACTGACGCCAAGTGATGAGAAAGCTAGCTTGGTCCTTTGGTTTTTGGCCTAGGTGAGAAAATATCCTTTAATATAAGATTATTCAATCATTCTTGTTTTGGGAAAAGATTTGTATAGGCGTTGCCTTTTGTCCAATTCCTTTGTTTATATTAAATGTACGTTAGATATTTTAACAATGAAATATTTTGAATTGAATTGAATAGCCTAGAAGAGCTTAAAATTGCGCTATATAGTTATGTATATATCGATAATACATGTAGTAACATTTTATATTTAATTTCGAATTAGATTTTAAAAGAAAAAAAAAGATAAAAACTTAATTGCAATAAATATATTCGCATGAGTTGATACACACTGATTGTAACGGACCATCGTAATTGGCCAAAAAAAAAGGAAAGAAAAGTAAATCATGAACAGAAAACGTGATTTTGGTCAGTCTTTTCTTTTGTTGTTATATATTCTTATACATTTTTGGTTTAATCGTCCGTCTCAATTATTTAACCAATAATATACGCATGGAGTGACATTGGTCACGATTGAAATAATTGACCAGGTATAAAAGTCTTAAACCTGTCCAGCTACAATCAAGAACACTGGTCAAACATAATGAAGTGGACGTTACTATTAGTGGCGCTGTGTGCCTGTGTATTATTGACTGACGCTCATAGCAAGGCAAGTATTCGTTTTTATTTTATCTTGTCTTTTTTTTGGCTTTAGATTTCTTGTTTGCTTATTGTAAATATAAAATAAAAACGCTGGACTTGATTTTTGTTGCTCATCATACATGTATTGCGAACAAACTTGCTTATTCGCTTAATTTGACAAAATGGACCCATACTGGCTGCTAAAAGCTATTATTTTTTCACTATTTCACTTTCATTAATGATTGAAAAAAACTAATTATATTTTAGATTTTTCATATATCCAACTCCAACAGTCGATAATTTGTACTATCAACCCTCATGTGGTACCTTTGGTGAAATAAGAAATTCAAAGTTTCACAAATTGTTAATTTACCTACGATGTGATTTAGCTTCCTCGCCCAAAACTTCGACGTAACTATTCAAAGCACAACACGATTTCTAAAGTGTTACCAAATTTATATTTAATGCAGAGATAATGTGGACCATTGATCATTGAAGCATACTTTCAGAAATAAAAGTTGTAAAAAAGGGCGGTTATTTTGATGTTAAGTTGTTCTTGATCTAGTAACATAATGTCCTACAACAGGGTATAGGTAGTCTGTCGATGTAGACGCCCTATATTCGGCTATACAGTTATTCTATCTGTTCTCTGATATTTTTTATAACATTGTATGTAAATGTAAATATAGTTGTCATGGTTTTGATTTACAGTTGTTTATTTTAGAACTTTGACGAGGAAAGGGAACTAGACAGGATTTTGAAAGAACTAGAACGTATGTATCAATTATTCTGTGGTGCTGTATGGAAAATAAATAAGCAAATTTAAAAAAAAATTTATGTTGTATTGTACTAATTGTTGAATATTCTAAATATAGAGTGGTGTGAGCTATTTTCTTTTTGTGTAGCGTATCGCACTTCGTTCGAGAAAAAAATGTACACAAAATGTACACAAAAAAAATGTACAAAAACAAATGTACAAAAAATTATAAACCTATTTAAATAAGTTATTTTCTCCCTCGCTTCTTTCCTCCGAAAATAAAGTTTACCTTAACTAAATTTTGTAGACAAAACCAAACACAGTATAGGGTTGTGAGTTCGCTACAAGATCATCATCTTTAATTTTTAACATCTTTTAATATCATAAATATATACAATCAGCCATACGTCAATACAACAAATGTCACCATACACAAGGAGATACGAAAGGAGAAAGTTATTATAATGTAAGGAGGGAGGGTAGGGAATAGCATGTCAAACTAAATTTGAAATTTTGTCCTTACTATCTCGTTACGAACTTCGCATTGGTCAAGCGCGCCTTAATTTTTTTACACACTGACCGCCGAAATCGTCCGTGCAGAAAGGAATTAATTGGGTTTTATCCTATATCTAATTTGTAAAATATAGAACTAGAGGCGCTTTATAAGAGCCTGCTGTGTCGCTCACCTTGGTCTATGTGCATATTAAACAAAATACAGATGGATTCATTACAAAATTGGGTTTTGGTGTTGGTGATGTGTTTGTAGATCTTACTTAACTGAACATTCTTGCTGCTTACAATTATCTCTATCTATAATGAACTTGGCCCAGTAGTTACAGTGGAAAATATTTAGTAAAAATTTACAAAATTTATGAAAATTGTTAAAAATTTTCTATAAAGGGCAAAAAATTCTTAAGGGGTCGTCAATTGACCATTTTGGTCATGTTGACTTATTTTAGGTCTTACTTTTCTGTACATTATTGCTGTTTACAGTTTATGTCTATCTAATAATATTCAAGGTAATAACCAAAAGCTGCAAAATATTCTTAAAATTACCAATTTAGGCGCAGCAACCCAACAACAGGTTGCCTGAATGGTCTGAAAATTTCAGGACAGATAGATCTTGACCTAATGAACAATTTTATCCTATTCATCTTTGTTCTAAATGCTTTGGTTTCAGAGATATGAGCCAAAAACTGCATTTTATTCGATCATACACAAGAATGAAGGACATTTTAATTTTTTACATTAATCAGTACACGTGCTATGTCATTGATAAATCTTATAAATAGTTATCATTGGTGTAATACCCTGTTATAATTTTTAATATGTCTTTTTTTTTTTACCTTAAATGTCTACCAGATCGTTGAAAATGTTCATTTCACGTTTTCAATGTTAATGCTTAAGAAAAATCTTACATTTTCATCTTCTTGTTTATATGATACATTTGGACTTTCTGAACAAAATGTGAATGTCTTTTTTTTTATTAGAAATGCAGACATTCCCTTATCATTGGTTTGTTATGTAATAAATAAATCAAATAAATATTATTCAATTAAATTACAGGTGAAGCGGACAAAATTATTCGTGGTGAAGAACGCCCACGTCCAACAGGAGATCGTCCAGAGCGTCCACGTCCAACAGGAGGACGCCCAGAGCGTCCACGTCCAACAGGAGATAGTCCAGTGCGTCCACGTCCAACAGGAGGACGCCCAGGGGGTCCACGTCCAGCAGGAGGACGCCCAGGTGGTCCACGTTCAGCAGCTCTATTTGAAAGGAGGGCACGTCCAACAGGAGGACGTCCAGATGGTCCACGTCCAACAGCTCTATTTGAAAGGAGGGTAAGTCCAGCAGGACGCCCAAATCGTCCACGTCCAGAAGGAGGACGCCCAAATCGTCCACGTCCAACAGGAGGACGCCCAAATCGTCCACGCCCAAATCGTCCACGCCCAACAGGAGGACGCCCAAATCGTCCACGCCCAACAGGAGATAGTCCAGTGCGTCCACGTCCAAGACCAACCGGAGGATCTGGGCCTTTTGCAAACGAAGAATCGATGCTTATGGACTTGATTCGAATGTTAAACAAAAGAGAGGGCTAATCTATTCAAATTTTCGTTAAAAAAAATAACTGCAAACTGATGATATTGTTGACAAGTGATTTCTGATGCAACATTTATAAAAATGTAAACAAAAATGAACGATTTTAAATTGTCAAAATATGTACATGTATGTCAAAAATAAACCTGCAAATCAATATTACTATCTTATTAAAGTGCTGTCGTTTTCACCTAGTACATAATTGGTTACGATTCAGTCCGTCGTATATACTTCACAGAGAAATTAAAAGAACTTGTAAATGGTTATCCCAGTAGTAGTGTCTGCCATTGATTCGAGTATATGTAAAGATATTTGCTTTAGGCTATTTATACACATCATACCTAGGTAGCTCACGTTCGGTTCGCGTGATTGACTTCATATGGGGAACGGCTTCTCAACAAAGAAGGCAACTTACTAGTAAATCAAAATGTGGCCAATAACAATTGACATGTTAGAGCCTTTATAGTCCTTTTTAATATAAAAAGCTCTAAATCCCCGACAGTCTTGCACATGAAAGGCAAAAACTGCTACCATAGAGGAGGCCTCAGTCTAAATGTGTATTTAGATTGGTTACTAAAATAAGGCGATGTAGCATGACTCCCAATGGGATAACTATCCACAAAAGTTCAAATAAGTTGATGTAAGCAAAAAGACATAGGCAACCATACGATCTTCAACAATAAAACACCCCTTACCGTATGGTCGGCTAGAAAAGGCCCCAACATGAAAAATATGTAATAATTCAATTGAGAAAAATAAACTGTATAATTTATAACTAAATATGACCGACATGAACCAACAACCACCACTGAATAATACAGAATGTAACGGGATTAAACATGTTTATGAGCGCTGAAACCTTCCCCTAACCTGGTACAGTGGTGTAACAGTACGCCATAAAACAAGATAAGACAAGGCAAGACAAGACAATATTTTATTTAAGTCTCACCTCTTCACATAAGATCACATCACATAACGTAACTCCTTTTTAATGTTTATGTTGATATTGAATGAGTTATGTTTGAAGCAACCGCCAAACGTATGGCATTTAAAAATATAGCCCCAGTTGGTCCCCGTCCCAAAGGTAAAATTAACACAGACCACGTCTAAAGGAACAGCCCTAATATGAAACTTGAACATTGACCAATGAACCTTTAGAATGACATTGAGGTCAAAGTCAGATGAACCCTGACAGACAACATGTATATCATGATCAAATACAGTTTACCTATTGCTTTTTCGAATCTAAAATCTAAAATCCAGATACATGTGTAACCCTGAGAACTAATCATTTACATGTATTAATGAACCATGAAAAATAGGTCAAGATCAGATACAACAAGCAAGACAGATTTCTTTTTATTAGTTGTAAGTGGCTTTGAACTCACCAGCTGTCAGTAACTGCGAGTACTCTCAGATCTGTACTTAGTGTCTTTTTGTTGTTGGGATATACAAATACCCGGCCATGTCGACTCTGTGTAGTATTTGTATTTGTATCCATCTGATGAGTTAAGCCTTTGTCAACTGTTTTTTTATAGTTTTTTCTTATGTTGTACTGTTACACTACTGTCCCAGGTTAGAGAAGGGTTTGGATCCCGCTGACATGCTTAGCCCCACCACATTCTGTATGTATGTGCCTATCCCAAGTCAGGAGCCTGTAATTCATACAGTGGTTACCGTTTGTTTATATGTTACACATTTGTTTTCCGTTCATTATTTTGTACATAAATTAGGCCGTCAAATCTCGTTTGAATTGTTTTATATTGTCATTTCGGGGCCTTTAATAGCTGACTATGCGGTATGGGCTTTGTTCATTGTTGAAGGCCGTACGGTGACCCGTGAATAGTTGTTAATTTCTGTGTCATTTGGTCACTTGTGGAGAGTTTTCTCATTTGCAATCATACCACATTTTTTTTATATTGTTCACCTTACAATCTTTCCATGCACCATACATAGTTGTTGCTTAAATTTTCTAAGGAATGGACAAACAATGAAAACGTAACCTTGACCAATGAACCATGAAAATGAGGTCACGGTCAGATGAAAACTTCTTTACAGATATGTACACCTAAACATCATTCTATACATCAAATAAAGCGGACGTTTGGCTGAAAACATCTGAGAAAAGGACTTAACTGGAATAATTTAACATTGTCCAATGAAGCCTTAAAATAGAGGCTTTAAGGAGCCTGTGTCGCTCATCTTATGTTTTTATTCACAATTGATGCTTGAAATGTTGGTTGGCACATTTTTAAAACTAGGTACCCCAATGCTGTTTGTTGGCAATTTTTATTCAATTTGTCTCAGTTGTTTCTTAAGTTAAAGATTTTTAAAAAAATACGAAAAAGTGTTAAATTTGACTTTAAAGGACACTTTAATGCCACTGGAAAATGAGGGTATATTGGATAGGGACTGAGATTTTGCCTTGCAACAGATCACGCGACCTTTAAAGAGTTGTTGCAAGGGTTCTTAACGTGCAATGAGCGTGGCACAGTCTCTTTACACGAGGCACAGGATTTAACATCTCCATTCTCACCGGATGTGGCTGCAATCTTGATACACAGCCAAACGAACGCCCAACTTTGGCAAGCGTTTTACTGCCGGTTGGAAGAAGATCAAGTGATCTTTTTTCCTTTTCCCAGTCAACCATAGGATATAATTGTATCAAGTATATATATACACATCAAAACATTAAGAACTTTAATTATTAATTATGTACAGATGGATGACTTTAAGCAATAATAATTAATAAATATTATAATCATTTCATAGGATTGTCATCATAAAATTTCAAAAATAATAGTCTTGATGTGCTGAAGTGTAAGAAAAAGTTAAGTACGAACAGGATATATTTACAAATAAGTATATAGAATTTAAATAGTCTCAAGAATGTTCGCTTGTCAAGTTTCTATCCTTTTTGTGCGCAGTATCAATTTTATCCATTTTCTGTTTAATTTTTTAGCAATATTCAGATCTTCTTTGCAGTGTAGAATAAAATGTTCTAGATTTTCATTTTCCTGTTTACAGATTGTACATATAGGGTTAACTTTCGGATCAAACTTAGCTCTTTTGGCTTGGAATATGTAGGTTTTAGTACTTATTCTTGCTTTAATTTCTCCTGCCTTCACATCTTTACTATTGTTTTTTACGCTTTTCCATATATTGTGAGCTTCATTTAACGATTTTTTTCAGATTTCGAGTTTTTCCCACTCTGTTGATAAAGTCTTTTTCTCTTTGTTCTGAAAATGCTATTTGTCGGTGCAGAATTTCACATTCTATGGTTTCTGAATTTCGAACAATATTCATGAAGAAGTTAAGTAATTTTTTGTCTAATGTGATGGTAATAGGTTCTGCTCCTACCAGGGTATAGACAGTCATATTTGCTGTATTATTTGGAAGCCCTTGAATTTGTCTGAGGATTTTTCTCTCTGCAAGTTCTGGCATATCAACTTCTTTTGCAAGTGAGTTCATCACCTCAAGTCTGTAGATGCTTCTTGGTATATGTTCTTCATAACTTGTATGCGACCATGGGTGAGAACCCCTTCTGACATGTAAACCAGCTCCGAGAATGCTGTATATTATTGCCTTGCCGGTTCTTATTCTTTCTGAGATATTTCCCCTTTTTCTAGTTTCTTTATACCTAGATGTTTGGGTTCATTGGTTATATTAATGTCATCGTCTTCGAATACAATATTGATGTGTTTGAGCTTTTTGCATTGTAGATGTAGTTGGATTGATTTTAACGAGACATCTGCTTGTATGGTGCTGTACTATGTCTAGTATTCCTTGTGCGTCTACAGTACTATTTGCCAGGACAGCAATGTTATCGGCCTATGTGGGTGCGGGGATTTGTACATCACCAAAACATGCTCCAAGTCCACTTTTTTAAAATGCTATCTAGTATGACTTTGTTGTAGCATTTATATAGCGCTGTAGAAAGTTTCGTACCTTGTTAAATTCCTTGTAGCACTATGGCATCTTCTGTACATTGCCCTTCCCATTTAATCTTAATGCTCATGTTTTATACATGTTTTTCAGTAGTATCCAGTTTTCCTTTTATTCCATAATGTTACAGCTTATTGAATAGGATTTCATGGTTTAGTTTGTCAAATGCCTTTTTTACATTTTGTAGAGTCAACTCTATCCTTCAGTATACTTTTAATATATAGGTTTTAGTTACAGTTGTTCATCTGAAAATTAAATTAAGCAAATGTACTATAAAGGGAGTTAACTCATTCAACCCATATTTGTAGTGTTCTGCCGAAATTCCATCTTCATCCGGTGCTTTTCCTTAAAGTTTTTCTATGGCTTTATTAACCTCCTTTACATTGACATGATAATGCCTTGAACTTTTTTTTCACTTTGTATGGATTCTATTTTATTGTTTTGTATTTCTACAAGCTATAGCTTTCCAGTGTCAAAATTTTCTTCTAATATGTTGGCGTAGCTAGTTGTTGGAAATGTTCTTGCCAAATGTTTATTATGCTTGGTCCATCTTCTGCAGTCTTTTCCTTCAGTTTTAGTAGCTTGGTGTTAGCAAGTGGTGTTTTTCGTTGCATTTTGATAAGCTTTTTAAAAAAGTTTTGTGTCTGCATTTGAAGCTTTCACAATTTTCCCCGCTGTTGATTCTCTCTGAGAGGCATAAGCTTGTCTTTGTGCTTTTCGAAGTATTCTTTTTGCAGCTGTCATTTTGATTTTGAGCTCGTTACTTGTTTCTTGATGTGCTCCATGTTGCGTTCCATACTTGATTGCGTTGATGCCTTGTCTATTTGTTCATTCCATATCGCCTTTCCCTTTGATTTGATTTTGATTTTTCTTCTATACCCGGCTTTTTTTTCTCTCTCTAGATTTCTTATATCTTGCTCAATGATTCCTTTTGATTATTGCATGAGGTTTGGTAAATCTTTATTGAGGATTTCCTTATAAATTTGATGGTCACAGTCATTCCATTTAGGTTTTGTTATGATAGTTGTTGCTTTTTTCCTTTCTTTTTTCTGTTGGTTGTTCAGTGTCAGAATAACAAGTACATGGTCCGAAGAATTCTGTGGGTCATTATCACTATTATTTCCGAGTTACTTTTGAAGAGGAAGTAATCAATTTGTCCTTTCGATTTACCATTCTGGTGTTGTTTCTTTTTATGGTCATTTCTCAGTATTTCCTGTACATTTTTCCTTGCAGAAAGCCCTAAGAATGTTATCATGAGGTGTAGAGCTTCTGTGGAGTGACCCGTTCATGTCTCCACATACTATAATTTCGTGTGTATTTTTATATTTCTCTATCATTTCATCAATTGGAGCAAAGGTGTCTTTGTATTCGATATCTGCATTTTTGTTATCTGATGGCATACATACATTTATAACACATATTACTCCACCATATCCCCTTTTCATTGATACGCTGAAGTCAAGGTCATCATTATCATCAACGCTTTTAGCTATATATCCGCTATTTTCAGCAATTTCAGCTATAATTTTCTTTTCCGCATTGAATAGCCAGTGTTCGTTCTTTGCCTATTTGGTTTATATTATCAGCCTGTTTTGTTTGTTGTAATTGATTTTGTCTTTCGATACTTTGTATAGCTATTACTGGCATGCTTGTTCTTTGGTCATAGAATATTTTATTGATGTTTCATTGACTTTGTTCCATTCTCTTTGTCTATTTTTGACTATATCCTTGGTGATAATTTATACTTTGTAGTATGGTTGTGGATCTATCCTGTATTGCTGTCTATATAATTGTGCATTTGTATCATCTTAGTGTTTATACTGCAAGTTGGTATACTTCTATAACCAGTGTAATGGTGGCTGTTTTGTCTATTTGCAGGTACTGATAATATCCTTCTGTTATTGTGGTACAATGGCGCTTGTATATGGCCACGATTTATATTGCTCTGATCTGTTGGTATTTAGCTATAGTGTGGAGGTGTCATATGATCCATGAATATTGGATTGACTTGATTAGGAATCCTGGATTGCTGGTTTGTTAGCTGTAAGCCCGTATGCTGATCACTCATTTGGTGTAGGTCCGTGTTCCTAGTACTATCCATAATCTGGTTATAAGGATGATATTCATGACTTCCTGGTCTTTGACACATTCTTAGTTCTTTTTGTAATTCCATTATTTGCAGTTTATTTCTTAATTCATTTATTTCCATATGATGTTGAATTCAAATGTTTCTATATTCCATTTATAGCCTGAGGTTGTTCAGCATCATATCTACTTTGTTTAAAGCTGCTCCTGCGAGTTGTTGCTACAGTTACAATTTGGCTGATAGGATTTTAAATTAACTTTGTCAAAGGTGCTTTTTTCTGTTTGCACCTTGAGTAGATTGGTTGTATTTCTATAGTCTCTATTGGTATCTTCCATTATGACTAGTCTTGCTCTGTATTGTGCTAGTTAATCTTCCAGTTGTAGTTTCATTTATATATTTGCACTTATATTGCCTTTTCGTTTTTGTTTTCATGTCTTTTGGCTCATCTTCATATTTGTTCGTTTCTGCCATTCTGTAACATTTGGATAGGCTGTTCCTTTCTAATTCTTCTGTGTTTGCATTTCCTGCTTCTTCCTTCGTCATGTCATTTCTAAGTGGACTGTCATTAGATTTACTGTCTGGCACGTTTTTAACTATATGGGCCATTTCACTATATTCCTTTGTCGAGCCTTGTTCTTCTAGACTTAATGTTGGTATTGTTTCTTCTGTATCTACAAGGTACAAATATAATTTCTTCTGTATCTATAATTGTGTTATTGCTTCTCAGTGATATATTTACCACGTCCATGTCCATAATAGAGCAACTCCTTGATGAATACTGTTCTTCGTCAGTTTGGCTTACCCTTACAGGATCAATGTTTTCACATGTATAATGAAACAGCTGGCCGCATGCAATACAGTCTATGGATATTTCTGGTTGTGCTGTCTGATTGCATATGGCACAGTATGTATAGTAGACATGTGACTGCACTTGTATCTTGACTTGGTGTTGGTCCAACTTCTGACCATTCAATGGTTCTATTCCAGTTATTTAGAAATTCTTCTGTGTTTTTTTATACATTCTGCCCTTTTGGATACTAGAATTCTATTACTGTGGTTGTTTTAGGCTGATGAACTTTTGTTTTTACGAATGACTCATTCTGTTTTGCTTTTATTTCTATATTGGCTTCATTTCTCTTGATTATGTTTGTCTGTTCCTCTATCTGTTTGTTATATATCTTACAGTTCCCTCTAGATTTCATTCTTTTATATCTTCAATGTGTGACAGGAAGAGTACTATACCATGGCCACGTTTGATGTTGCATGTAATAAATTGATACGATAAAGTTGTCGGTTAATACTTCTATTTCTGACTGAAAGTGATGTTCTGATGCATCATGCTGGTGTTTTGACAAGAGCTTGTTGTCCAAATTATGTCTATATCCCCTTTAAAACTTAATAAGCTCTAGTATGTAGTTATGATGTTTCTGCTCAATTTTTGTCCATTTTTCTATTACATGTTTCTAGCTTTTTGTCTAAGGTCCTGATTTTATTGATACTAACGTTTTGCTCTTGGTTCTTTCTGCTGTTTATTATTTCCAATGCTTGTATACAACTGCATATCAATTATCATTATTCTTTTTGTGCTAATGCGGCGTAAAGCAACCAACAATCAAAAAATCAATTATCATTAAATTACCACAAGTGGTTCCAAATAAATCCACAAACTAATACATGAAAACCAAGCAAAATTTTCAAAGACAACAGACCATAACAGAGGGGGCGGGCCAAATAAAAAATCCATGGTAATGAGTTGTGCCAATACTATTACAACTGCATACCAAATACCATAAACTAAACCTTATCACAAACTAATAGTATTGGCGTCGCAGCCGCTAGAAACAGCATACCTTTTTCTCACTTTTTGACTCTGTCAAGAGAGACCCAAAAAAACAAGAGGCTCTCAAGAGCCTGAATCGCTCACCTGGTAAACAATGTCTTATTGAACATATTGAACCATGCCAGGCAAACATGTACAGCTAACAATTCTTCAATATTACAAATATATATGACTTACTGTTTATAAATAATGAAAATGAGACCAAAACACAAACACTTAAAACTTAGCAATGGACTGTGAAAATGAGGTCAAGTTCAAATAAAACCTGCGTAACCGACATATAGATCATAAAATATTTTCATACACCAAATATAGTTGACCTAATGCATAAAGTATTAAAAAAATAGACCAAAACTAAAAAAGTTAACTTTGACCACTGAATTATGAAAATTAGGTCAAGGTTAGATGACACCTGTCAGCTAGACATGTACACCTTACAATCATTCTATACACCAATTTTAGTAGAACTATTGCATATAGTATAAGAAAAAAAGACCAAAACACAAAAACTTAACTATAACCACTGAACCATGAAAATGAGGTCAAGGTGAGATGACACCTGCCAGTTGGACATGTACACTTTACAGTTCTTCTATACACCAAATCTACCAGACTTATTGCTTATAGTATCTGAGATATGGACTTGACCACGAAAATTTAACGTTGTTCACTGATCCATGAAATGAGGTCGAGGTCAAGTGAAAACTGTCCGACAGGCATGAGGACCTTGCAAGGAATGCACGTACCAAATATAGTTATTCAATTCTGCCGCCGGATCACTATCCCTATATCAAGCTAACTGCAACAAAAGTTGCAGGCTCGACAAAAATGTTCTATTTAAAGTAAGGGCGGCCATGTTTTTTGACGGATCAAAAATCGAAGCACACACTTTGTGCAGGATAATCTAAGGAACTATCATGCTAAGTTTCATCCAAATCCATTCAGTAGTTTCAGAGGAGAAGATTTTTTAAAGTTAGCAAATATGATGAACAAATTGTGAAATATTGTCATTAAAGGACATTTACCCCTTAAGGGGTCAATTGACAATTTTGGTCATATTAACCTATTTGTAGATCTTACTTTGCTGATCATTTTTGCTGTTTACAGTTTATCTTCATCTATAATAATATTCAAGATAATGACCAAAAACTGCAAAATTTCCTTAAAATTACCAATTAAGTGGCAGCAACCCAACAATGGTTTGTTTGATTCATCTGAAAATTTCTGGGCTGATAGATCTTGACCTAATGAACATTTTTACCCCATGTCAGATTTGCTCTAAATGCTTCCGTTTTTGAGATATAAGCCAAAAACTGCATTTGACCCCTATGTTCTATTTTAAGTAACGGCGGCCATGTTTTTTGACGGATCAAAAATCAAAGCACACACTTTGTGCAGGATAATCTAAGGAACAATCATTTTAAGTTTCATTCAAATCCATTTAGTAGTTTCAGAGGAGAAGATGTTTGAAAAATTGTTAACGACGACTGACGCCAAGTGATGAGAAAAGCTCACATGGCCTTTTAGGCCAGGTGAGCTAAAAACGCATAAAAGAATTTCAATATGTAGTTAAAACTGCTCGATTCAACTTGTTTTATGTGTGCATATGCATTATTGCTTTCTATGTTTAATTTATTTGTGCTTATGTCAGTTTTGAAATATTTCTAAAGCAAACAGTTGTATCATCTTGCGCCATATCAACTTTAAATAAAGTATGGTCTTAAAGTTCAGAGATTAAAAGTATCAGTATCTGAAAGTCTTGTTCTACTTGAGGTCAAACAGTGATTAAATTTACTTGGTCATACTAGTATAAAGTATTTGATTTAGAATATGTAAACCACTTTTCTGCACAAAATGAGTCTACATAGGTAGCCTTAATCTATTCCTTTGATGTGTTGGACCTAAAAATCAATATATATCTTCTTCTTGCAATTGTTAAAAGTGACCACAAATCCCAGAAAGATTACAATCCCTTGAGAGGAGATTTATTTTGCATACAAATATCACTTATCTGCAATAAGTTCAGTATATTTTAAGCAACTTTAAACCTTGACAATAGCAACCTCAAATCCAATAGCTAATTTCCACTCATTATGTGTGACGACAAATCCATGTATGGGTTGAATTCTTTATGAAGAATTGTGGTTGGCATCCAAAAACAAAAATGACCAAGACCAGTCAAACTATATAAAGTAAATAAATTGTTGACAGAAATGTCTCTGCTGTCAGCATAATAATTAGTAAAAGACAACCTGATGTTAAGTAATGGAAAGTCACCAGACCATAGCAGAAAACTTAATATTAAAAATTGGTATTTAATTGCAAGTCACTACACCATTACAGGGCATCAAAAGAGTCATCAAACTGATATGTACTGAAAGCAATTTTGCTTCAATTTATTTTTCATTTTTTATTCATAAAATAGGTCTTTAGTTTTCTCATATTAATTGTTTTACATTTATATTTGTCATTACTGGGCCTTTCATAGCTTAATATGTGGTATGGTGACCTATAGTTGTTAATTTCTGTGTCATTTGGTCTCTTATGAAGTTGTCTCATTGGCAATCATACCACACCTTCTATTTTATATTAAAGTAAATATCATTGATCTACCATTGAACAAAGTTCCTATCATACTAGGAGCAGAACTTTACATTGAAAATTGCGTCTTATTCAAAGTTACTAGAACATGACCTAGGGTGCAGGGCCTCATAAAAGTCATCAAACTGTTATGCATTGATAGAAATTAAACTTCATACAAAATATCATTGATCTATCACCGGTGGTTTCTTTCAAATTAACTTCAGCAAAAAAACAATTGATTACGCCATCGAAGCTGCTGGAAAACAGCGCCTATATCTTGCCTTCCAAGACGATAGTTGCAGGGGAGACATAAAACAACCAAAATCCAACATGAATAACTTTCTACTTCAATAGATTTAAAACATTCAATAAACTTTTTTTAAAGACAGCAGGGACAAGTAATGGCAGTAGCTAGGACTGCCTTTTATGTGGTGACTAAAAATAACAAAATATTTTTTTATTAGGTTTTTAATTCAATTGACTGATAAAAAGAGGTGACAATCAATTAAAATAGAATATATTCAAAAATATGCATGAAACAATTCTAAATGGTATTATAATTAAAAGCAATAAAACAATGAAATATTACTTAATTTCTTCTTACAAAGTTGTACCTGAAAGTTCAACAAAAAGACAATCTGTTCATCTTTAAAAATTTCAATGTGTAAAAGTAAATTCACTATTCATAAGAAAAATGCAATAGGACTATTTTATTTTAACTATTAAGTAGATTTCTTTTAAATTTCAATACACTTAAACCCATTGTATATGTAGTACATTATTATCTCCATTTCGAAAAATCAAGACAAAATGAAAATGACTCAATGAGCCACTATTCAATCTCAGAAATTATAAAAATTTAATTCAACCTTTGAGCATTGTATTTTATTGATCAAATAATGAATAGAAAGATGATCTAGAAATTTCTAAACAAATTTCATCCATTGCTTTTGTTGGTCATAAACACGTCATAATTACAATATTTCACCAAAAATGGTCAATTGCTGTTCAGAAAATATTTAGTTGAACCTTTTAATAAAAAAAACTGTAACCTGTGTCAAGGTATTTCAAGTCATTGTCAGTTAAGACATTTGTTCAATGCATTTCCAACTCTGGTGAAGGAATTTATTTTGGGGTTTTCTTAAAAAAAAAAGAAATAACATCTAAATTAACCCTGATCAATCAAAATTTGAAGTAGAAGAAAAATGAAACCAAAAGAAGTCATTTGAAATAATACTTATTCAACTCCATGTTTTTTGTGTGTAAACCAACACACTTTTCATAGGACACCAGCAGATCAGGTTTAGGAGAAATAAATGAATCTCACAACTAGTTCTGTTCCAAATATTGACATATTGTGTATTAAAAGTGAACAATTTTCTCTGTATATTTGAGGAAATGAACAGTTATTTTCCAGTATCATTAATTCATACAGATGCAATAAAATGTTTTTTTTAACCATTACACACTATTGAAATGGTCACCTCGGATAATTTGAGAAGTCTACTTGGGTTACTTTTGAGTTATTGAGGATTGACTGTAATTATGCCCAAAGATTTTCAGCAACCATCATCATCTTTGTAAAAAAAAATTGTTGCTCACAGCAAGCAGAAAGATCACAAAGTTGAGCAATCTGAGGACTTTTTTCTTCTTCAAAATACAGAAGTTTGAAGGCCTTAAATCAAATATGCCTGATAAACATAAGTAAAATACTTTATTACTGATATCTAATACACTATATTTTGTTTGAACATTCATGTTTTTTATGCAAAAAGAATAAACACTGGATTAATGTTCACATTTATCGATAATAAAAAAACAATCACAGAGCGATATACATGTATTGTAAGTTTAGGGGTCTACATAGCACTATTGGATCATTGAATCCCTTCATAACTGCTATTCCTTACAAACTTAAAATCCAATCTTCTATTTATATATACTACACTATCTACAACTTTATTTGGTTAGAATAAATTACATATGTGTTAAAAACATTCAACTTCATTTCATATTATTGGTTTTGAAATAAAATTTATCTAGTTGACTCCCTTTTTTATTTGAAAAAAAATCAAACCCCAAAAAAGTCTTTTGTTTAAATATTTTTCACTAAATAAAATGAATTTATTCAAGACACCTTCAAAAAGATAGCAAAATACAGGATTGTACAATCAAAATTCTCATTTTATACTGCAACTTTATTTTTAAAACTTCATTAAAACAATCAGAGTATTGTGAAATTTAAATTCCACCATTATTTTTAAATACTAATGAAATAGTTGTGGGTAGAACTTTAAAAGGGTATACAACTACCATTGTTAGGGGGAGATAATCACAGTTGGATGCTGTCATTGGCAACACAATAACATCTCAAAATTTAATAATTCTCAATGAGGGACTACTTTTTACAGATATGCTATAAATTTCATGTTTATTTATCTACAAATTATCTAAAAGTCGCTTTAAATTTAACAAATAGATGGGTATCATCCATAAAATTTAAAATATAATTTCCACCCCACTTATCGGAGAAACTCTTGGTTTTATAAACAAAACAAATCAATATAGCTTCACATACATACATTTAACTTTCCTAGTGATTACAAAACCTGTTCAATACCTTTTTCACCAACATGTTTATAATTCAGTTAAAATACACATTTGTATATTCAAATCGGTTACAATAAGTTTTCTCTAAAATACAACAAATCAAAAAGTTTAAGAAGATTGTTTTTTTATTGTAAGTGGGATAAGAATATGATTTATTTCACACTTTTTCAAACGTCAACCCAAAAAGTGTTTATACCATATGATTTATGAAGTTTGACAATTAAAGGGATAAAGGCTAAATTAAATAATAAATGTTTTAAAACTGGATGTTGATTTTCAATTGTAAAGGTATTTTTTATATATATATTATTATTGGAATAGGAACATCAATTTCTTTATGGAAGTATTTCAAAAAGTATGAACATTATTTAATATATACACAAGCAATTTCTATATACAATTAACAATTATTGACCTGTTACAGGTCTATGTTTCATGTTCAATATTATTATTCAATTCCATTAAAAAAAAAAGAAAAAAAGTAGGTCCTGAGAAATTTGATAATAAATTAAATTTCAAGTATAAATAATGTAAATTATGAGATGATACCATACTTTACAACTTTTATGAATTTTATACAGAACAGAAAGAAAACATTTTAATTTGATCATTGTTTTCCATTCTTTTTGATACCACATACTATTACCAACTTTTGTACTTTCAAATACATCCAGCAAAAAGCTATAAGAAAAATTCAAATTTTCTCAACATCTGGGCTGTTTAGTTTACTGCTATAAATAAATTCAAAATAAATATTGCAATGTTTTAATTCATAGAGAGCTGCCTCTTGGTAAATAAAATTTGGTAAAGCAATCATATCTCTGTCAGCAATTGCTGCCAAAAACCTCACTATCATTTGTTCAAGTTTATAACACTTGTATGCAAAAATAACCAATCAAATTAGAGAACAATTGTATCTTTAAAAATCATTCTTGCCTACATTTTCTGTACCATATTTTTATATACAGGTTTGTCTTGGAAAAAATATATGAAGTTGTCAATTTTGTTCATTCTCTTAAATGCCAATTATAATGTGGCGGTACTATAACATACCAATGACTAGTAATCAATTAAGAAATAAAACTCTCAATCAAAATAAAAAGGTCCTCTTAAAATACCAAAGCCATTTTGAGTAACATGAGCAAAACCAAGTCTTTCTCAAATATATATATTTTTTATCTTTATACATTCTGAACACAACTGTGAGTACACTAAAACAATGATCTGAATTCATTATAAAACAACAAATGTCTAATGATTAATAACAATCAACAATTAAAACAAATATTTTCTACAATTTTTTGCACCACACTGACAAACAATTCTATATTGATCGGTCAATGACTTTGGAATAAGTTCACTTTTTTGTGTTTCAAGTTTTGGAGGTTCATCAAAAACCTCATCTGACTCGATGGATAGTTCTGGTATATTACTGTCATTACTGTCATTACTGTCAGCAGCGTCTCCTGTTTCCTTGACCTCATCAGGCTTTAACTCTGGTAAAGTGTCATTCTCCTCCAGGGTGACCTTTAATGAATCCCCTTCACCCTCGGGCATGTCTGGATAAGTCTGTAGCACAGGTGTTTTCAGGAACTCTGCTGCTAAATCCTTTTCTACTTGATCAAGTGTTGGGGGTTGATTTGTAGTATCTCCTGTAAAAAAAAAAAAAGTTTAAAAAAAATGCTTCAATCAAAACTTATAATTTAAGATCAAATTGCAACTATAACTATAACCTATCAATATTTTTGTGACTTTTTTTTTAAAGTAAAATATTATGTGACCTGTTGAGTGTTCAGTAATGCTGGATTACAATTATAACCTGTATTGACAATACAATTGTTCAACTTTTACAAGTTCACTTTTGTTCAGTCTTGTCAAAATCTCAATTGTATATCAGTGCCAAAGATATTGTATTTTATATCAATTCAAATTGAAGAGGAACATTTACTATCATCCTAAAACAAATGGTTTATTAACGACAGCAAATGTCAGACCCATCAAAAGCAAACTTGGCTATTCTTTTTATAAATATTTGGGCATTATGTGCAAAAATATGTGTTTTTGTTATACAGGAAGTTGATAGGAGACAAATCTGAAAATGCATCACAAAGTGAAGCATGTTGTAAAAAATTTGTAAGGGTTCCACGGAACCCAGTGTCTCTCCTACTCTTTCTGTTTATTGCAAGCTCAACAAAAATGAGGAAACAAATCAATAAAATATTCCTGTTGATACTATCTTTTGATTGTAAGAAGCTCTGTCGAAGTTTGGTAAAAATCCAGGATAGTTTATGTAATAAATGTTTAAAAAATTTAACTGCACACTGAATGTAATATTAACTAGAAGAAAACAAAATTTCATTCTAGATACTAGCTTTTGATCATAAACAAGCTTCTTTCCAAGTTTGGTACAGATCCAAAATAGTATAAGAAAGTTATTAAAATTTTTGAAAAGTTAAACCATAGAGTGAATGTGTTGTTTCGCAGCAAATCGAAGTCACTTTAAAAGTAAAATACAAAAAAATAGATTTATTTTTTTACAAAATTTTCTTCTAGATACTAGCTTTTGACCATAAACAAGCTTCTGTCCAAGTTTGGTACAAATCCAAAATAGTATAAGAAAGTTATTAAAATTTAAAAAGTTTAACCACAGAGTGAATGTATTGTTTCCTGGCAGAAAATCTAAGTCCATTTAAAAGTAAAATCCAGAAAAATGGATTTTTTTACAAAATTTACTTCTGGATACAATCTTATGATCATAAACAATCTTCTGTCCAAGTTTGGTACCAACCCAGGATAGTTTAAGAAAGTTATTAAAATTTTTAAAACTTTAACCACAGAGTGAATGTAATATTTCCCGGCAGAAAAACTAAGTCCATTTATAAGTAAAATATGGAAAAAATGGAATTTTATTTTTACAAAATTTACTTCTGGATACTATCTTCTGATCATAAACAAGCTTCTGTCCAAGTTTGGTAGAAATCCAGGATCGTTTGAGAAAGTTATTCAAATTTCAAAAACTTTAACCACAGAGTGAATATTTGTGGACGCCGCCGCCGGAATGTAGGATCGCTTAGTCTCACTTTTTCGACTAAAGTCGAAGGCTCGACAAAAATGAGCAGAGTTCAAAATGTAGGCAGACATCATGTTTTGGGCTTAACAATTGACTAAACATACCTGTCATCATGTAATCAAAGGTTAATTCCTCTCCCTTCTCTATGTCTCTCCTTGAAAACAATGCAATCCTTGGTAATGTTGGATCTAATGTATTAATCCACACTCCAAATACTTCCAAATTAGGATCACACTGAAAAAGATAAGTTGTTATTCTAAAGTGGACTTGATTTGTAAATTGCTTTTAGATAATACATTTTCCTCATTTAAATTCACATATTACGTTTGTCATCTTTCCCAGTAGATTGTCATTGATGTATAACCGGGTTAACTTTTAAAAATTAAAATAGGTTCATTTTAGTTTATCATTTACTTGGCTCTATCAAAAGGGATTGTGTCATTGATACAGAAGCATTTTTGAACTTACAGAAAACATACCTGTTGACCTACAATCTCTGATGTATAGTAAAAGTCTATATAGTAGTAAACACTTTCCATCATTTTTATTAAAGTGTAGACTATATTAAAGCTACCAATCAATTTTCATAGTGTATAGACTCTATTGTTAGTCAAATGTAATAGGAATTTTAGAGACTTACAAGTCGTACTTATGCAGTTTTTTGTGTTTTTGAAATTAAAACTTAAGGGCTCAAGCATCCTCAAAGGATTCATATTATTTAAGGTCTAGGTAATTTCACCTGTGTGAAAGATCCAAATCCAACAATGTGCAAGTCTTTTCGATTGGCTGCCTAAAATCCATTCAGGTCACTTATCCACACCCTTTTATTGAGTGCAGATCCCAACATTGCCCATTAATTGTCAATTTAGATAGCAAGAGACAATTAATCTCTAAGTATATGGTGCTGTTAGATTGCTCAAGTTTTTCAATGTCAAAAATATCTTACCGAATGATTGATAAAGTGAGACACATTTCCATAGTAACCAGCATCAACAGTATATGGACAGTCTCCATCATTATAATCAAGATCAAAGAGGTAGGTTCTTCCAACAGCATCATAATACTTCCCTCGTTTTTCTGCTTCCACATCTGTTATAACCTGCAAAACATCACATTAGTTTAGAAGCCATTACTATGTATTTCCTCAAGTGAATCATGCAGCTTATCTAGTTCAATTTTACTATTTCTGGTAATATTCATTTTATAAAGTTTGATTCAAGGGTCACTGATGAGGTGTATGTAGATGAAATGCACATCTGGCACACCAAATAATGATCCTGGTATCTCTGCACATTTTTTTGTATAATATCATTTTTTTTTTTTAAATTTCCCCCATTTTGAAATGTCTTTCTAATGTTAAAATGTAGCATGTATGTTTATTTTGATTAGGCAGTAGTTTCCTTGAGGTAAATCAACATTGTATTCATTAAATTGTAGCAAATGCACACAATTCAGACTAAAAGTTACTTGTATTTTTTTTTAACTCTACATGTAAGTTGCATTTAATTTTGTTGTCTAAAGAAACATCTGAAAACAGTTTGCAATTTAATTTGTTGTCCATCAGCAAAAGAAAAATTCATTTGAGGTCATACATGTATCAGCAGTAGTAAACGTCAGAATTCAATTTTTATATTCAAATTGTTTCTATATATTATTCAGGAGTTTTTCTTTTAAATGAAATCTTACATTAGCTGAACTTCCAGTGACTAGGTGAAAATGCAGCAATGCATAATATAAAGTATACTTTACCTCTCCAACATATTCAACAACAAAAGACCCTTTCTTAATCTTCTGTAGAGTTTTCACACCCCATCCTCTACCATTGATTGTCCGAAATATGCTTAGTTTGCATTTTCTTCCCAACTGAACAACACGATTAGGACACTCTGGACCACATTTACAACGTTTATTACACTCATAAATTGGTGTTCCTTTGAGTACTCTTAGTCTCTTGTTTTTGTAGTAAGCGAACTCTGATCCACACTGTGTTACACAGCATTTTTTCTTATTATCTAAACAACTGTCACATTCACATCCTACAAGGGGGTCATTTGGTATGATAATTCCTTCCATTGGCTTATAGTCATTGATATATACAAAGTTTTCTGGTGGACCCTCAAGATCTATATTGTTTTCTACAACTATTCCAGCAGGGTCTGTACTGATGGCATTTAAATGAACTTGCCATTCCTTGAGTGCTTTAATAATTTCAACTTTCTTTTGTTTGTATGCTTTGGATCTAGGATTTAATGGTTTTCCTGCTGAAGGTTTATATTTTGGTTTGTATTTTCCACCAGTAGCAATCAGTCCTTTGAAAATAGGTTTCCCCCCTTTAACTGGACTACTGACAGAGAGCAACTGAAGGGGAGATATTTTCCCTTTCATTGGTTTAAGTTTCTGAAATATTTCATCTACTCTGCTTCTCTTGGAAATTGGGACGCTATCATCATATTCAAACTTTCTCTTGGTACCCCTAACATGAAACTCTTCCAAAAGATCTGTACATTCTAGATTAGCCTTTGGTTCCCAAGAATTGTGTGCATTACTCCAGTCTTTCCATTTGATAAGATAATATTCTTCTCCCTGAAACAATTGTGATTTAGTTTATTTCAAAATGATAGGAAGGTTCAAACCTTTTTCATTAACAAAAGTTACAAAGTCACCTGCAGTATTTTTTTTTAATCAGAGTGCTTGGTAATAATTGCTTTAATTTATCACTGATAATTTTTTGGAAATGTCAATGGATAGATGTTTGGAATGATCAATGCACTCTACTTTGTGTACCCTAAAAGTAGTAATGATCCTTGGAAGATTTATATATCAAGTCAGTGAGTACCATAGGGTTTTGCTTGCATTTCAGTTTCAAAATACAGTAACATTGTATTTAAATTCTTAATTTATATTTTGAGCACATCTGTGAGTATTTCCTGGCAATACATAGTCACCAGCCACTTAAATATTCATTGTATTTGAACAAAATTCTAACTTAATCTATAACTTGTCATGGTGTAAAATAAAATAGTGTTGGATAATCGGTTGAAATTACCAACCGATTATCTATTACAATTGGTTGACAGCAACCAACCGACTATCAGTTATAATCGCATTATAATACCTTGCCCTTTTTTTAAAATGAAATCATGCATTAAGTCTCATTGTACATGTCTAATGTGTACATTGTATATTCCATATCATTGCAGAGTTTATATATTCTGTTTTGTTTTCATATTTTATTTAGCAATTAAACAATGATTTAATTAGAATCTAGATTCAGATTGAACATATTTTATCTCATAATAACAACATTAATTACCAACAGTGACACTAACATTTCTAAATTTCAATGGTGTAACTCACATTACAGTTTCAATAACGTCATAGCTGTATAAACATTTGAATGCTTCTAATTAAGAAAAGATATATAAAGTTTTTTAACTTTAAGAAATTTAAAATTAACAGAAAAAAATTAAACAATGCATTTACAATGTACATTGAAATATATACAGTAAACAAAGGGGATAAAGCCAATGTTTGTTTAATAATTCGTGAAGAACGCTTTTTTTCACTTTTGTGATCATTATTTTTCTGTCAATTGTGTCATTTGTGCGTCTGAACTTATAATTGCAAGAATGCAGAATTATTACATAGTTGAACCGTATCCGATTCGTGACATTATATTTTTCAATGGCTGACAAATTTCAGAAAATTTACCAAAAAATAAACGATGTTTGACAAGCAATTTGGAAAGGAATATATTTTTGATGCTACAAAGGGATAAAAACATTTTTAAAAGGCAATTTGCAACACATTCTAATGAAGCAAAGGAATTATTTTATGTATGATCTCAAGTAACAAGTACCGGTATTGAAAGTACATATTTCATACAAGGTTATTAATTTTAAATAACATTCCATCAATCTGTATATATTTAAAGTCAATGCTTTTGTCACGTTTATAAAGAAGGAAATTGGTTATGTCTTTAATTATAGGATGTTTGACATTGTTAGTGTCATCGACTGATATTTTTTGTTATTATTTGTTTGACTGCGCATATAAAATGCAAACGGACCAGAAGTTGATAAGCTAAAAGTCCGGAAACGACAATCAATTAAACAAAGTCCCAATCGATTATCGACATCGCCAGGCCCAACCAACTAATTTCCGACTTATTCCGATCATAGGAACAACACTAGTGTAAACTATAACTAATATCAAGTCAAGATCTTCAAGCAGGACGTAAAAAAGGGTTGAAAACGGATATTTAACCCTTTCAACGCTACACAAAAAAATAGAAAAATGGCTGCTGCTGCTGCATTTTTTTTGTGTTCATTCATTATATAATTAGAACAGTATATTCTTTTTCAGACTGCTGTATCTTTTTTATTATAAGAGATACAGAGAAAGTTATTGCATGAAAAATGTTCAGGAGAGTATGAACTGTAATGTAAGGCAGTTATTTCAGTAAAATTTTTATCAGGTTACCTGCATTTTCAGGTAATTAACAGGTAAAAGGTGTAATTTATTACATTTGTGTTGAATTTGGAATAAAAACTACTTTTCGTCTTCATCTATTTTGTTGTTTTATCTGCCATATAATAAAGAAGACACCAATTGCACGATTCCGTAGCGTATTGCACCATACACAACGTGTTATGTAATTGTGGCACAAATCAGAGGCTCCGTTCCCAAAATTTCAGTCAACCTCCGTTTTCCCCCCTTTTTCTACGTCTCGTAATGATCGATCAAATCATATTTCCCACACGAATTGAATGTAATAAACACATTCAGATAACAAGAAACCTTTTAACTAATCCTCGTCGTCAGTTTCGCCATAGAAATGCTGAAATATTTCCATATTTACAGCTTCGTTTCCGATTTCCGCCATTTGCATTTGTCAAAATATTTGTTTTTATTTTCCTTCAATTTTCCTTCTACTGCATGATTTTACAATAAAAATTGCCGGGATTTCAAGCGCAAATGAGACCTTGCATATCCTCGATTCATACAAGGAAAAATTAGAGAGGACCCGAATGAAAACCCAATGGTTTAAGAGTCCTAATGAAAAATCCGTTGTCATCGCGGCATATGCCGCGAATAGCAGTGGCGGACGGCGTATGTCATCGCGGCATATGCCGTGTATAGCGTTGAAAGGGTTAAGTAAATTTTCCAAGTCCAAGGTCACTTAGGACCATATATAACTCACCACAAAATCATCAGACCACAGGGCATGAAGAATTTTTTGGAAGGCCACTTACCCAAGGGAAAGCGATAAAAAAAAAAAAAAAAAAATTCCTGTGTGCAATTCCACTATCTCCTGTTGAGACAAGCAAAGTGGGTCAAATTGCCTAGGAGGTTTGGGGGAATGCCTCTCCCCTCCCTCCCCACAAAATTTTGAATTGAAGATGCAAAATCCCACAATCTGTGCATACTTTGTAGGGTTTTAACATATATTTTGAAATTTAAACAATAGGGACAAATTATTTTATTTATTTACTGGAAAAGGACTTTCCCTACGGAATATTAGTAAAGTTCTGGAATGTCACTTTCCTGTGTAATAATTTACTTTCCCCGGGAAACGGGAAATGGTAATCTTTATGCCCTGGACCAGTACAAAATTTGAACTTCATCTGTAACTTGTCATGATAAAACAAAATATACACCAAATATCAAATTATTATCTTCAAGCATGAAAAAAAAAGTGGAAAACTGATTCGCCAGACTAATGGATGGAAAGACGGACAACACTGAGTGCAAATCCAAAGTCCCCTGCGAAAAAGAACATTATAATCAATTAATCTGACAGCATGCTGTTGTCCTTTTTTCAATAATATGCAAATAATTTAGAAATTTAGTACTAACTCACTTTTTCAATACTTAAGCCAGAGATGCAACTAATCGTCGGACCTAAGGGGCAGAATTTATGCAGGTCCGGCAAAACTCGTAGCTGTGCAGGACCTGATGGCCGGCAATATTTAAGTCCGCTTGGGTCCGCCAAAACTGAAATCCCCGTCGGCCCCGGCAGAGTATTTTGTTTATAAAATTGCGATCATCTTTAATAAAAGTAAATGTCCTGTTCCCCCGCATTTTCTAACTCCGGGAACCAGTATTTCCACCCAGTAATAGTCTTTCGTACCTTGTCCATCTCGCCCCGAACAATTCTCCGTATTTCCGTCATGTTTTTTGTTTTAGAAATTCTCTCTCTAGGAAGGAGGTCTATTAAGCATAGTTGATAAGTTCAGGAAATATGTCATGGCCGATAAAATTTGTAAGTGGGTCGAAACCCGGTAAAAGACCAAACTACCAATGACTATCTTGTTTCCAAGTACTCTTGTGAAGAATAACTTTTAATCAGATCAATATTATGTAATGTATTATTCAATAAACTACAATTGTTATGAATCACAGGTTTATATTTTAAAATAATAATAATATCAACAAAATCAAAATTAACGTTTGTTCAATAGCATAATTTCATTTGATTTTTGAGTGAAAATATGGGTCTGGCAGAAATTTGATGGGTCTGGCAAAACTTGGTACCCTGTAGGCCCCATTGTCTGACAGGGAAAAAAAACTGTTTTCATCTCTGCTTAAGCACATAATATAATTCTAAAAGCATTCCTTACATTTAATATGAGATGTCAACATGGTCAATATTATATTTTTAATGATTTTTTTTTAAATTTCTTTCACACAGACATAATGTTAGAATAGAATCATGCATTAAGAAAATGTGCACCATTAAAGATTAACTAATTATGATGACTGGAAACATAACTCTTAAAGATTTCCCCCTATCAAATAATTTTTGCATTTGCACAATGCTGAGCTAAACATGCTAAACCAAATTTTACTGGACATTTAGCAATTGTCTGAAGAACTGTTTTCATTGAAATACTATAGCTAATATAAATTGTCTTAGTTTAGGAAGTAAACATTTTCATACCTCATCTTCACAGTGGTCAATGATCTGTTCAACTTCCCAGTGGCCATCTTCCCAATTTATTTCTCCCTTTTCAACAACTGAAAAAGAAAAAAAATATTTTTGTTATTTGTTAACAATGCAGGTTGCCGTCTCATTGATTTTATTCATATCCATGTGTACATATACATTTGTAAATGTATCTTTTGTATTGTCTTGCATGTTCTTAATCGTAATTATTCAACAGAAAACAATTTAATATGTACATGTCTAGCTATTTGAAAGAGGATGAGAAACGTAATTATTTGTAATGACCTTTAGCAAATTTGGTTTATCATATGTTATAATCCAATAAGTGTTCTATTGTTGCAATTAATTTTGCAATATATTAAATAACACCAGCTGTGTATATGCATTGCCATTTAGTGCACAACAAATCAATACCACACTAATCCAAGTAAACATTGTTGAATTTTACCTTTTTATAGATATAGGAAGATGTGGTGCGAGTCTGATACTCTATATGTATTGATAAATAAAACCAAGCACAACATTTGTCAGAAATCTTTAAAACTGAACATTAAAAGTTAAAATCTTCTATTAAAGACTTATTGGGGCACACTGTATTATATAATATCCATGATTCATGAATCTAAATTACACCAAATAACGCAGAACCAGACTGCAGATAAAAAAAAAAAGATTCTGAATGACTTGCGGAACATAATTCTGAAAACCACCATCTTCCGACAGATCATTCTCATCAAGTTATCAAGTATAAAGAAAAGATGCCAACTTAAAAAAATATCTCAAATAATTTTTATGCTTAGTCTGCACCAAATTTCTTTTCAACTATATAGCTACTAGTCACAAGACCAATATTCCAACATTTTTTTTATTGGTCTTAACAAAATTTTGCAATAACTTACTAGTCCATATAAAATTTTACTAGTCTGGGGCATCGGACTATTGGCTAAAGTGCAGACTGTGCTTTGAGAGGATCACACTGTTGCGGCTCAATTGCAGGCAATAGAACCTAATGAATTCCTTTACTTGCTACTTAAAATGTCAATGCAACAGTTTAAAAAAATAAAGCAGTTGTGTTTAATTTTATTATATAAACAACATAATTTTCATCTATGACTTTTTCTGTTTATTGAAATACAATGTCGCAAGGCTTTTACTTAAATTAACAGATTAGAAGATTCTTCAATGGCGTCATTTACCATGATCAACGATCAGTCAATTTGTACACTCATTTTTCAGTTACTGTATGGATACCTTGGAGATATATCTATGGGTTTTTAATATGTCATAATACAAAAAGGTATTTTTTCGTAGAACATTTGAATTGTCAACACTAACAGCAGCGTTACTGAACACATAATTTTGATATCTTAAACTCATCGACCCCTATAGTCTATGTACAAATGCATTCTTCATGGATTGAAAACAATTACTTTTCCACAGCATGGAAAAGCTTGAAATCATGCAGAGTTGTCTGCCACAAGACCGGTCGAACTTCAAAACTAATAAATATCGCAAATGCAGATGTATTTAAAACTAACAATAAACTTACGTTTGCTGATCAATTTTTGTGCAACGAATGGACCCAATTTTTTCAGTGTCAAATATACCAGATACTGATTTGTTTCGGCTGAAAGTTTTAAATTTTGTTTTTGACACGCTCTTTGCAAATCGATAATTCCTGATAGACAGGACACCTGTGCGTCTTTAATCTCATCTTCCATGGTAGCAAAATATAGATTTTTTTAGAAGTTGTTTCAAATTTGTTGATCTTTAATGGTTGTCTGAAAATATCTGGCTGTCACCATTTACGATGCCAAGATAAGTTAACCACTGGATCAAACAAATGGCGCGCATTTGAATGTTTCCCGTTTGTGGAGACAGATGATTGGTCGAACACTTTTGTCCTAGGAGTTATCCCCCTTATAACTTATTTTTCACGCTAACCATCCCCCGCGTTGATTAGTGGCTATAAATTTGTGTTTCTATCTCCCCAATAATGAATTTGCATCGACAGCAAAAATTCTGGCTGCGCGAATACATGAATAGACTCCCCCTTTTTTTTTTAAATTTTGTTTGTGTTCACAATCTTATTTTAATCATTTTCACTAATTTAATATGTTATCCGCATACCGAAAAAATAACCGGCTCCGGCAAAATAGCGATTTATATAAAGATTTGCTATTTTGCCGGTCTTGATTAAGATTAAAATAGAAGAATATATATAACAGAATTTAAGAGTAGAACAAAATATAGAAACATACACTTCAATAAGAAATCTCTATACAACTCACTTACTATGTCTTCTTTTATAAACATTTATACAAAACGTGCAAAAGCCGTATTAAACCTGTTAAAATTGATATTCTTTACAGTCTCTAAAAACTTGTCTTTTTAAATATTTATAAAAAAGAATGATACTTAATACTTTTAATTCTTTAAAAGGAGGTACTAAAATATTTCTTAAAAAAGGTATATAATAAACGGCATAAGCAAAGCATATGATACGAACCAATGTTAAACATGTTACTGAAAAATCGACATTCTGATTAAAAGTTAATAAAAAATATCCTATTAGTTTTGAAACAAAACGTAACGCTCAAGGCGCTCAACAACCTCAAACTGCTTTACGAACCGGTTACAAAACCAGTGCCTTGCTTTTTGGTGCTTTTTGTTTAATTCTGGCACCAGAAAGATGCTGCCACTGCAGAAATGAACTGAACATATGATCACATGATTTTTCTGTGTCTGCATCACTTTTGCAAAATTTGCAGATATATAAATTTCAGTATTCAAGATCATTCAACATTCATGCATAGAATAAATGCTGTCAATAGCTAAATTTCTACGCATCGTGTGTACAAAAAATTTGTAAGGGTTCCGCGGAACCCAGTGTCTCGCCTACTTTTAAGTCAGAAAATAACATTTAACAATAAGAATGGGTGTAGTGTAATAGACTATATGTTAATTTCACAGAATATTATGTTCAATGTTATTAATAGTTTTTCTGTGGGATCGTTTAATCATTTCTCTTGTCATGCACCACTAGAAGTTGATTTTAATCTTACTGATAATGTTGTTAATAAAGACCAGTGTAATTGTATTAACCATGTTTGTGATATTTTTAAATGGAACGAGGGGTGCGAAGATCAAATCAGAGACAGTTTATTGTTGAACGCTCAACAATTTGAACTCTTACTCACAAATATAGACGAAATTAGCGATATTGATTGTTGCGTGGAAGAATTTAATAAACTTTTGAAAGATATATTCGAGCAATACAATACACAAAGTCAGAAGTGAAATACAAAAAACATTGTGACTCCTGCCCTACAAGTAGTAAAACACGTGACCAAAAAGATGATAAACCGTGGTTTACAGACGAATGTAAAAGTTTATACAGAGACTATTTACGAGCTATGATGGATTTTAATAGATACCGGTCGAATGAAAATAGACTACATTTTAATTTAGCCAAACAAAGATACAAACGATTGGAAAATCAACTGAAAAGACAATATAAAAACCAACAGGGGGATATGTTATCTAAATTACGTAAAAATAACCCTAAACGATTTTACAGGAAATTTAAAAAGTGCAAAAAAACTATTACCCATACGCTTACTGTAGAAGAATTTGAAAAACATTTTAAAAACCTGATTTCAAAAGATGTCACCACAGAGGATCAGCAAAGTGATTCAATTCCAGAGGTCGTATATGAAGAATTAGACTCTCCTTTCACAGACTTGGAACTTGACACTTCTATTAAATATTTAAAACGTGATAAATCCACTGGATATGACAATATCATGAACGAATATATATTAACGAGCAGAAACTTTATCAAACCAGTATTGTGTAAGCTGTTTAACCGTATATTGAGTGCTGGCGATTTTCCAGAAATCTGGGTAAATAACATTATAATACCAGTTTTCAAAAAAGGACCAGTAGATAACCCTGGCAACTATCGTGGTATATCTCTCGTATCACATGTGGGTAAACTGTTCACATCAATTATTAACACCAGGCTTACCAAATGGAGCGAAAAACACAATATAATAACCGATGCACAGTTTGGATTTAAACCGGGTTATGGAACAACTGACGCCATCTTCGCACTCCATTCTCTTATTTCTAAGTCTTTGCGTAGTGGAAAACGATTTTATTGTTGTTTCATAGACTATAAAAAAGCATTTGATAGTGTGTCTCATTTCAAATTGTGGTTAAGATTAATCAGATGTGGTATAAGTGGAAACTTATTAACTGTTATTAAATCTATGTATGCAAAAATTAAATGTTGTATTAAACTGGAAGGAAATTTTTCAAATTTCTTCCAAAGTAATGTTGGTTTGATGCAAGGAGAATCATTATCTCCTTTTTTATATTCTTTGTATATTAATGACATTGAAAATGAACTTTTAAGTCAAGGTTGTCAGTCATATGAGTTAAAGATGCTCAATTTATATTTGCTAATGTATGCAGATGATACAGTTCTTTTTAGTGAAACTGTTGATGGTTTACAAAAGATGATAGACAGTGTAGACATATATTCTAGAGAGTATGATTTGGATATTAACTTGTCTAAAACCAAAATTGTTGTGTTTAGAAATAGAGGCCTCGTTAAAGCGACTGAAAAATGGTACTTAAATGATGTTGATATTGAATTATGTGATGAATTTACATATCTTGGTCTACTTTTTAAATACAATGGTAACTTTGTACATACACAGAAAATGTTAGCTAATCAGGGTAGAAAAGCATTATTTAGTTTATATAGTAAAATATATGATGATTGTTTTAACCATGAAACTATGTTATCTCTTTTTGACACATATGTATCTAGTATATTAAATTATAGTTGTGAAGTCTGGGGACATCACAAAGCCGAAAATATTGAGAAAGTTCACTTAAGTTTTTTAAAACGTATATTGAAAGTCAAAACAACTACTGTTAATTATATGGTATATAGTGAATTAGGTAGATATCCATTGTACATAGAGAGATATTGCAGAATGCTTAGATATTGGTTTAAATTATTGAAAACAGATAACTGTATTTTACAATCTTGCTACCAAGAAATGTTAGAAAGATCGATATTAAAACCTCGTGACAAACAAAATTGGGCATGTGAAATAAGAAACATATTATTTCGTTATGGTTGCCAAGATGTATGGTTACACCAAAATGTTATTAATGTTGATCATTTTTTGCTAGAAATTGTTAATAGAATGAAAGGTAGTTTTGTCAGTGAAATGAATGCTTTTTTCAATGAGTCATCAAAGTGTAATTTTTATAGATATATACACGATCCAGATACTCTACAATTTTACCTACAAAAACCTGTAAACTATGTGTTTAAGCCATATATTAGTAGATATAGATTGTCTGCACACTGCCTTAACATTGAAACTGGTAGATTTTGTAATATTGAAAGAGAAAACAGATTATGTAATATGTGTGATAAAAACATGATTGAAGATGAATACCATTATATTTTACAATGTGAGAAATATTCTGATATAAGGAAAACATATATAAAACCATTTTATTGGAAAAAACCATCTAGTTACAAACTTGTTCAATTATTGTCTGTTCATAACATCAAAGAGCTTAACAATCTAGGTAAATACCTTTATTTAGCTGATAAGATTCGTTATTCATAATATTATACTTATATTTCATTATTTATATTATTTGTTGTCATTCTCCGCCATTGATACAAACTGTTTGTAATTATAAAACATGTATGTAATTATTCACTGATGCTATTATATTTGTATATGTAAATTCTATAAGCTGTATTGCTTCTGAATAAAAGACTATTATTCTATTATTATTTGCTGTAAATTGCAGGATCAACAAAAATGAGGGAAAAAATCAATAAAAATATTCCGCTTGATACCATGTTTGGATTGTAGGAAGCTTCTGTCCAAGTTTGGTAAAAAATCCTGGATAGTTTATGAATCTAATAAATGTTTTAAAAACTTTAACTGCAGACTGGATGTAATGTTAACTGGAAGAAAAACTAAGTCCATTTATAAGTGAAATACAGATACACACTACACAGGTACAAAATATTAACAAAATTTCCTTCTAGATACTAGCTTTTGATCATAAACAAGCTTCTGTCTTAGTTTGGTACAAATAAAAAATAGTATAAGAAAGTTATCAAAATTTTAAAGAATTTAACCACAGAGTGAATGTGTTGTTTCCTGGCAGAAAAAAGTCCATTTAAAGTAAAATATGGAAAAAATGGATTTGTCATTTTACAAAATTTACTTCTGAATACTATCTTATGATCCTAAACAAGCTTCTGTCCAAGTTTGGTACATGGATAGTTTAAGAAAGTTATTAAAATTTAAAAAAACTTTAACCACAGAGTGTATGTAATGTTTTCCCGCAGAAAAACTAAGTCCATTTATAAGTAAAATACGGAAAAATGGAATTTTATTTTCACAAAATTTACTTCTGGATACTATAATGATCATAAACAAGCTTCTGTCCAATTTTGGTAGAAATACAGTATGTTTTAAGAAAGTTATTAAAATTTCAAAAACTTTAACCACAGAGTCAATATTTGTGGACGCCGCCGCCGACACCGACGACGACGGAATGTAGTCTCGCTTAGTCTCGCTTTTTCGACTATAAAAGTCGAAGGCTCGACAAAATGAAAGAAAACAAATATGTAACACATCAAGAAACACTGACCACTGAATTACAGGTTGGGACAGGCACATACCATTATACAGAATGTGGCGGGGGTAAACATGTTAGCAAGATCCCAACCCTCCCGGCCTAAGCTGTAACAGCGGTGTAACAGTACAACATAAGGACGAACTATAAAAAAATAGTTGAAAAAGGCTTAACTCATCCGATGTATACGGCAAATAACATACATCGAACCAGTGGCGGATTTACCGGGGGGGGGGGGGCACAGGGGGCACGTGCACCCCCCCCCCCCAAAAAAAAAAAATTCTAACATAATTTTATTGCTATTGAATCTTCTTATCTAGAGCGGAAATTAATCCCAGCTTGATTTGACTTCTTAAACTGGCCGTTATGTAATTAATACCAGCGTCCACATGTGTGAATTATGACAACTTATCGGTGGGTGTGTAAATATTGACACCTGTGTGTAATGTCTGTTTGCTAAAGCTTTTATGTAAAATACATTTACATGTTGATTCGAATAGTACGATTTTTTATTGGTTTATAATTACGATAACCAGGTGAAACTTCTGATGTGTTTTTTTTTTTTAAATAGGTACAAATAAATGTTTGAAGTCGATAAGGATGGCATACATTTATATTTGGCTATATATCTCTTCATTCCAAATTACAGTACTCACAAATAAAAGTTCTTCTTCTTCAATTTCAAAACTCGTTTTGAGAATTTATTCAGCAAACAACTTAAACTGTTTTTTTAATACCATACAAGATTTGTTTTTTTAAACGGCATGTCATATTTCTTTCCCCTCTTATTTTCAAGGAAAATTAACAATTTGTTTTACCCCTCCCCCTTTTCACCAGGTCCAGGAAAAATGAATTGACATTTTCTAATAAATAATCATTTATAAATGCTATTTTATTTCCATAAGATCTACTTTAAAACGGAATCTGGGACTTATACAGCCCAAGCATACAGTTATATTTGTTTATTTTTCCTGTTTCAATTACCATATGTACGTACATGTACAAGGAAATGAAAAGGTCACCATATATAAGGATATGAAGGTGTTTTACAGAGATAAGAATTCTGAGCAAAAAAGTAATATAAGCCTGGAAGGGAGGCCAAAAAGTATAGATAAAAGACGGTAGAGGTGATGAAATATAATGAAAATATTGATTGATTGTTGGTTGTTTAAAGTCCAGTGCCAAATATTTGATGCATGTTTAGGACGAATTTAAAAATGATCAATTGACAGGAAAATAAAGCATAAAGTGAAATAGTTATAAAAAAATAGAAAACGATGAAGTGACCCCCCCTCCCCCCCCAAAAAAAACCCCCAAAAAAACAAACAATAAAACAAACCCACCCACACTCGCATATACATGTATGTAATATACATCTCTATAAAAAAAAATATAAATTTTGGTTTCATGGTGCCCCCCCCCCCCCCCCCCAGGAATCGAGGTTCTGGATCCGCCCCTGTCGAACAAAACACAGTACATGTAATTTAATGAGTGCAGTTCGCCAAAGGAAGGTAAGGCGAACAAAAAAGATTATTGACATCTAGCACCATATAATCACTTATGTAATAGTTTCCTTAAAAAATATATTTCATGTAGTCTTGATTAAAAATTTGAAATAAGACCGGCAAAATAGCAAAACTCTATAGTATATAGATCGCTTTTTTTGCCGGAGCACATAAACGAGGGGCGAAAGATACCAGAGAGACATTCAAACTCATAGATGGCTATTTTGCCGGAGCCGGCGATCCGACAAAATAGCCACTGCCTTAATTATAATCATGGTACCTTTGATAACTCTTACTCAGTATATAATACTACAACTACAGTAGTTTAGATACTAGTATGTAATTTTTATGATGCCACTATATTCTTATTTTCCACGTCTTAGTCGGAATAATATCATAAGTTACGTTTTTTTTAAGACTCTGGCACCAGGGAACACAACGAAACACCTTTTGACATATTCAACTTTTATTTTTTTGATAAATATAGATAATTCTCAATTATCATAATTTTTTTATCGTTGGTGGAAAAAGGTTCCAAGAAAACTGAATTGTTGTCTGTTTTGGACCATTTGAGCTTCATGGCTATGGTTGGCATACATATTTCGAGCCTATTTGTAAATTTACATAACAGTGCTTGGAAGTTACAAAGTTTCCACTATCTTATTGAAAACCCAAACTTTCCAATTGTCAACTTCCCATTTCTCATCGGTAACATACCAAATTCCTCAGTGGCAACATAGCCCTTGTCAAGAGGCAAATCTAGTCACACAAGTCCGTAAACCAATACGAAACTTCAATCGATATCATTTAAAAAAAACAGTTGATCATTGGCGTTCAATTAAAACATTTTATTCAGTTAATTGAAACAACCTTGATGTCATGTAATTAAGTCAAGCAAGCTAAATCTGTATAGGATTTTAATAGATACAATTCAGTCAATTTAACCGACAATTCACCACAGTGTCATTGATTGCACTGTTTTAAGATCTAGAGTTCGATTGATTCATTTTATTGTGCTGTTAGGATTCAAAAAATAATTGTAAGAAGCTAGGTAAATCTCGAAAATATGAAACAGAACAAAAAAAAACTCGCTTGTCAAACTACTAAAGCCATTACATGACTTCAGTTGATACTTGAAATTCAAATTGAAGCGATTTATTCAATTGAAATCCAAATTGAAGAGATTGATTCAATTGAAATCCAAAGTTGAATTAATTTAATTGTATCAGGTGTACCAATTCAATTGAACATGTGAAATATAAACGAGAAGACTTGACTAGTGTGACCTCATAACTGGGTCGAGTTCAGGTGATTCAATAGTATAAATTGCATTATACGGACCATTTGAGTCAATTTTGAAAAATAATCAGGATATGTTTTGGACATGAAATAATTGACTTGAATTGAATCAATTGATCTCAATTGAATAAAAACGTCAGCTGGGAAAATGATGACTCGTTTGACCTAGATCTTACGATAATTTGATACGAATCTTCAAAAGGTACTTAAGGCAACAGTAGTATATACCGTTGTCAATAGTTATCAAAAGTACCAGGATTATAATTTAGTACGCCAGACGCGCGTTTCGTCTACATAAGACTCATCAGTGACGCTCATATCAAAATATTTATAAAGCCAAACAAGTACAAAGTTGAAGAGCATTGAGGATCCAAAATTAAAACGAGGGAAACACTTCAACTACAAGAGGAAAATAAAGAAACAAAATGACAACGGAAGTTGAACTGAAACAAACACCAACATACATAGAAACGATCGAACTATTTGATAAAAACTGTCATATTCCTGACATTTTAAGAAAAAAAAAGTGGGTTGAACCTGGTTTTATGGCTAGCCAAACCTCCCACTTTAAATGACTACGTTACACAAATACAGCACAAAAACACGCACGAACACTCATCACAGAGAAACGCACACACAAATAATATAATAGTTGACACAACATGGAAACCACAGAACAACAACAAACATCTTCCATCAACGACAGACACCACAAACAGTGACACACATACTAACGTAACGAACATGTAATCTCGAACTTTATACAATTATTTTCACAAAACCAGTCAAAGCAACTTTCATAATAATGAAGGTATTGTTCACAAAGGCAATGGTATAATTATTTGTACAACAAACCATAAGACTCTAACCTAACACATTATCCAACCGAAACCATAAAAGAAACATAAAAAATAAATACATGAATGTTGGATGTACAAAGTACCGAAACACATCGTATAGCAATGCAAATTCACACTCGGTATATAAGTTAGATTCGCGAATAGGTCTCATTCGTTGCTTAACAGACATACGAAATAGATGTAAAACCACAATCTAAGAAGTGGCAAACATGTCATTAGTTAGTTAAGACACTGACACATATCGTAAAGTTACGTTATAAATTCATTTTTTTAATTTTTTATCATCGGAAAATGCCTGCACTAAGTCAGGAATATGACAGTTGTTTTTCACTCGTTCCGTTGTTTGATGCCGTTTGATTTTGTCAATTTTATGGACTTTCCCTTTTTGAATTTAACTTGAACTTTTATCTATCAATTTAACTTTACCTAAAAATAAGTGATCCCAAGAATCCTACATACAGCAAGACCGGTGCATCAGCAGGGTAAGAGTCTCTGCTGTGCATTCATTATACGCCATGCGAGTCCACACTAAGTCCACAACCCTTCTACAGATGAGACACATATCTGGTATTATTATTTAGTTCTAATACAGGGAAAACTTGAGTTAAGACAGACACACCAGATTAACCAATTGGTGATGGGGAATCTATGTAGTATCGATGCGAGTCGTTATTCATCCTAGCTATTCCTCATAGTTGTGTTAGGGACACACATTTGTTGATGAAGTCCATACAGTGTAAACATGCATGCCTGAAACGTTTCAATTGATATATGTAAACGCCATGCGAGTGGACAGAGGAGTATGCATGTTACCGTTGAGAAACGGGAATTAGGCAACTGGAAATATAATCGCTTATGATCGTTGACGTTGTATACTTAGTATATGAAATATCGTGTTTATCCATGCGCACTGATTAGTAAGACAAACTTAGAATGAAATTCAAAACAGTGTGGCTGTGGCCATTGATTGACACATTAAATTCATCCATTGACTGGGACAATTTAGGTGAACGTTTGTATGAAACGGCCGCTGCTCACTCTTTACTTTTTAAAGACACTTAAACTATGGGGTCACCAAAGGTTCTCAACACCTTCTTAATAAAGTAATTCGAAAAATTAATCAGGAATAACACGATGTTTTGATTTATATCAATTGTATAAATCAAAACATAAAGATTATTCCTGATTAATTTTTCAAATTAATTTATAATAAAAGGCGTTAAGAAACCTTTGGTGACCCCACAGTTTAAATGTCTATCGTAGGTTCGTCGTGAACAGTGGTCGTTACAGACACACCTTCACGTAAATTGTCCCAGTCAATGGATGAATTTAATGTGTCAATCAATGGCCACAGCCACACTGTTTTGAATTTCATTCTAACAACCCGTTTAAGTTGATGTAAACGAAAGCACTAATTGATGTTGTGTAAGAATTTATATTCATACTGATATACCAGGACACAATTAAGTACGCCAGACAGACTCAGTTGCAAAGCCAAATCATTAGTAACAGAAATTATGAAAAAATAAATAATCAGAAGACAAATACTGAACCCTAAGTTAAATTCAAAATGGGGGAATTTATATTCATACAAGTCAACAAACACTGACAAAATCAAACGCTACGCAAACCAACAGAACAAGTGAAAAACAACTGCCATATACCGGGCCTAGTAGCCTACAAACCAACAGAACAAGTGAAAAAACAACTGCCATATACCGGGCCTAGTAGGCTACAAACCAACAGAACAAGTGAAAAAACAACTGCCATATACCGGGCCTAGTAGCCTATAAACCAAAAGAACAAGTGAAAAAAACAACTGCCATATACCGGGCCTAGTAGCCTACAAACCAACAAAACAAGTGAAAAAACAACTGCCATATACCGGGCCTAGTAGTCTACAAACCAACAGAACAAGTGAAAAACAACTGCCATATACCGGGCCTAGTAGGCTACAAACCAACAGAACAAGTGAAAAAACAACTGCCATATGCCGGGTCTAGTAGCCTACAAACCAAAAGAACAAGTGAAAAACAACTGCCATATGCCGGGCCTAGTAGCCTACAAACCAAAAGAACAAGTAAAAAAACAACTGCCATATACCGGGCCTAGTAGGCTACAAACCAACAGAACAAGTGAAAAAAACAACTGCCATATGCCGGGCCTAGTAGCCTACAAACCAACAGAACAAGTGAAAAACAACTGCCATATACCGGGCCTAGTAGGCTACAAACCAACAGAACAAGTGAAAAACAACTGCCATATACCGGGCCTAGTAGGCTACAAACCAACAGAACAAGTGAAAAACAACTTCCATATACCGGGCCTAGTAGGATACAAACCAACAGAACAAGTGAAAAAACAACTGCCATATACCGGGCCTAGAAGGCTACAAACCAACAGAACAAGTGAAAAAACAACTGCCATATACCGGGCCTTGTAGGCTACAAACCAACAGAACAAGTGAAAAACAACTGCCATATACCGGGCCTAGTAGCCTACAAACCAACAGAACAAGTGAAAAAACAACTGCCATATACCGGGCCTAGTAGGCTACAAACCAACAGAACAAGTGAAAAAACAACTGCCATATACCGGGCCTAGTAGCCTACAAACCAACAGAACAAGTGAAAAAACAACTGCCATATACCGGGCCTAGTAGGCTACAAACCAACAGAACAAGTGAAAAAACAACTGCCATATACTGGGCCTAGTAGCCTACAAACCAAAAGAACAAGTGAAAAAACAACTGCCATATGCCGGGCCTAGTAGGCTACAAACCAACAGAACAAGTGAAAAAACAACTGCCATATGCCGGGCCTAGTAGCCTACAAACCAAAAGAACAAGTAAAAAAACAACTGCCATATACCGGGCCTAGTAGGCTACAAACCAACAGAACAAGTGAAAAAACAACTGCCATATGCCGGGCCTAGTAGCCTACAAACCAACAGAACAAGTGAAAAACAACTGCCATATACCGGGCCTAGTAGGCTACAAACCAACAGAACAAGTGAAAAACAACTGCCATATACCGGGCCTAGTAGGCTACAAACCAACAGAACAAGTGAAAAACAACTGCCATATACCGGGCCTAGTAGGATACAAACCAACAGAACAAGTGAAAAAACAACTGCCATATACCGGGCCTAGAAGCCTACAAACCAACAGAACAAGTGAAAAAACAACTGCCATATACCGGGCCTAGTAGGCTACAAACCAACAGAACAAGTGAAAAACAACTGCCATATACCGGGCCTAGTAGGCTACAACCCAACAGAACAAGTGAAAAACAACTGCCATATACCGGGCCTAGTAGGCTACAAACCAACAGAACAAGTGAAAAACAACTGCCATATACCGGGCCTAGTACGCTACAAACCAACAGAACAAGTGAAAAAACAACTGCCATATACCGGGCCTAGTAGCCTACAAACCAATAGAACAAGTGAATAAAGGGCTGCGCTTTAGCGCATGATACGACCTTTGCTCTTTTAACTTGTCTTTTATGCTTTAAATGAATTTATATGATCAACTAGAAATATATATACAAATCAAAAGGGATGTTACATTAATATATTCACCAAAGTTTCATAAAATCCCCCTTTTTTAAGTATAAAAATTCATTACTTAAGAAAACGTAAAATCTAAAATTTATAAAAATGGAAAGGAAGCTTATGTCAATAGATATAAACAATTTATCAAAAATGCATAAAATTTTGTGAAAGTGTTAGTTATTGTCCCAAAATTGGAAAATCCCCCATTTTTTAAGCATAAAAATTCATAACACGGAAATGTAAAATCTGAAATTTATTAAAATTGAAAGGGAGCTTACATCAATAGATATAAACAATTCACCAAAGTTTCATGAAATTGGTGAAAGCCTTTTTGAGTTATTGTCCGATGTGTTGAAAATCCCCCTTTTTTTTATGAATAAAGCCCCATAAATCCAAAACTTAAAATCTGAAATTTATAAAAATTAAAAGGGAGCTTACGTCAATAGATATAAACAATTCACCAAAGTTTCATGGACATTGGTGAAAGCCTTTTTGAGTTATTGTCCGAAGTGTTGAAAATCCCCCCTTTTTTTATGAATAAAGCCCCATAAATTCAAAACTTAAAATCTGAAATTCAAAAAAACGAAAGGGAGCTTACGTAAATAAATATAAACAATTCACCAAAGTTTCATGGACATTGGTGAAAGCCTTTTTGAGTTATTGTCCGAAGTGTTGAAAATCCCCCCTTTTTTATGAATAAAGCCCCATAAATCCAAAACTTAAAATCTGAAATTAAAAAAAAACGAAAGGGAGCTTACGTCAATAGATATAAACAATTCACTTAAGTTTCATGGAAATTGGTGAAAGTGTTTTTGAGTTATTGTCCGAAGCGTGGACGACGGACGGACGGACGGACAACGGTATACCATAATACGTCCCGTCTAAAAGACGACGGGCGTATAAAAACAACTGCCATATACCGGGCCTAGTAGGCTACAAACCAACAAAACAAGTGAAAAAAAACCTGCCATATACCGGGCCTAGTAGGCTACAAACCAATAGAACAAGTGAAAAAACAACTGCCATATACCGGGACTAGTAGGCTATACAAACCAACAGAACAAGTGAAAAAACAACTGCCATATACCGGGCCTAGTAGGCTACAAACCAATAGAACAAGTGAAAAAACAACTGCCATATACCGGGCCTAATAGCCTACAAACCAACAAAACAAGTGAAAAAAAACCTGCCATATACCGGGCCTAGTAGGCTACAAACCAATAGAACAAGTGAAAAAACAACTGCCATATACCGGGCCTAGTAGGCTACAAACCAATAGAACAAGTGAAAAACAACTGCCATATACCGGGCCTAGTAGGCTACAAACCAATAGAACAAATGAAAAAACAACTGCCATTTACCGGGCCTAGTAGTCTACAAACCAACAAAACAAGTGAAAAACAACTGCCATATACCGGGACTAAAGGGCTACAAACCAATAGAACAAGTGAAAAAACAACTGCCATATACCGGGCCTAGTAGCCTACAAACCAACAAAACAAGTGAAAAACAACTGCCATATACCGGGCCTAGTAGGCTACAAACCAATAGAAAAAGTGAAAAAACAACTGCCATATACCGGGCCTAGTAGGCTACAAACCAACAGAACAAGTGAAAAACAACTGCCATATACCGGGCCTAGTAGGCTACAAACCAACAGAACAAGTGAAAAACAACTGCCATATACCGGGCCCAGTAGGCTACAAACCAACAGAACAAGTGAAAAACAACTGCCATATACCGGACTAAGTCACTTGGTACAGGCATGTATTATCCGAAGAAAATACTGGGTTAAACGTGTTTTTTTTTTGCTAGCAAAACCTTCTTATAAAACAGTTGTTTATAAACCCGTTATATCGTGAAAAAAGTTGAGTGGTTAACCTAAAGAGACATTGGAGGACAAAATAACATATTCTTATGAAACCACTCCAGATCTTGGCATAGGCAACTACATTATATAGTCTAGCAAAGAAACTAAGATTACATTTCCCTTATGAAAAAATGTCCTTAGACTGTTTTTGCTATTCTTTTTAGGACACTTTTGGTTATATAGTACCTTAATATTTAATCATCCCTGCTTTCCAATTGTTTTGGTTTGACCTTTCCAGAAGAAAGGCAATCCTTAAAAATGATTCAGATGCAAAATATTTATCAAGTGTGAATTATTGACTAGAACTGGGTCAATGGCATTGCTGGTTGTCTGTTGACCCCATAACCCCAGTAGTCATGGCTTTCCTATTTAGATGATTCATAATATCCTGAATCCACGACATTTTTTTAAATATATTTTAAAGTAGCTAAGGTTGCAATTCCCTTAGCCTAGGTTGATCATAACTAATCTTTGCTACTAGTATTCCTTTAGGCCCATTTTCAATTTGTCATATACTAATGGCTCAACAAGTATCTATAATACCTTGGCTTTCAAATTAATGTTTAGTTTTGCAGATTCCTGGTTATATAAGGAAAATCTTGTAAAGCAATTCAGAAACAATAAATTTATAAACCATTATTCTATTTATTATCAAATTAGAAAGTCAAAGCAAATCGAGTTTACATATCGAATGATCATATAATATACCAGATACAATAAATATTCTGCTCTATTATACTTTCAAATGTTGTTATGCAATGGTGTGACCTTGGCCTTGACTAATGATAAATAATTCGTCTGATTGAGGTTAGATATAATTGAATTCAGGGCTAAATTTTAGTCTGATATGACATGAAACATGCACAAATAAGTTACAAAAATACCTTTGTCATATATTCCCTGTGACATTATAATTGAGACTACACTCACATGCATAACAGAAGAGTGTTACTTGCATCTTCACTCACAACTATTGGAGTTATTTATTATTCGTTTTTTTTTAACTTGATTTGTATATATATCTATATACAATGAATTATAGAGATTGAAACATTGATAAATTACTGTTTCTTTTCAATTACTTCTTTATATTTGTTGCCAAATCCTGACTTTTCTTACAAGACTTTATCAAGCCTTTTGGGGCTTTGCATCCTGTGCTTTCAATTTCTTTAGATTCAATTGTTTTTGTAGAACTAAGGTAGTGTCTAACAAATCAAGCTTGATGTGTCTTCTTTGATAAATGCAGTTATAAGTCAAATGTCATTGTTAAACAAATCAAGAACCATGATTTTCTTGAATAGCATTGGCTGAAATTGTTAAATCAAACTTGAACTCAATTTTGTCATCAAAAACAATATATTGAAATTTGAAAATATTTGGTTGAACACTTAGTGATTAGGATTAAAACACAATGTTTACTGCTGTACCCCTATTTTTCACATTTTTACCTATGTCTGTTTGTTTTGTTCACACTTTGTGATCAATATAATTGATTTTTTTGTGACTGATATTGAGTGAGTGGTGAAGCTAGTTATATAACCAGGTTTGATCCACCATTTTCTGCATAAGGAAATAAGGAATATAACAGTATTTGATAAGGGACTTTTCATTTTAAATTTTCCTTGAAGTTCAGGTATTTTTGTAATTTTACTTTTTTCAAGTTAAAGGTCTTAACAACTAGATTGGGTAATTTTTCAACTAACCAAGGATGAAGGTCTATAATGGCAACAGTGAAAATTGTCAAAATCAATATTGTCATTAGAAACAACATATACAATAAAAAAAAAAACTAATTGAGTTTTTCTCAAAGTATTTGCACACAGGGGTTATCATATGAATCAGTATTTTTCAAGTAATGAAGAACCAAAACTCCTAAAAGTGAAAATCATATTGAACATCAAACCTGTCCTGTTTTTCTTTGACGGAACAGTTTAAAAAAGAAAATGATTGGCTTGATTTTTCTTGTGCTAAGACAAGGAAATTGCTTGATATTGCTACCTGTTTGACATACTATCATAACCAGATAGTCTTTTTGGAAATCACATTCATTAAAGAAGGAGAGAAAAATATCAAGGGGGACAATAAAAAAATCACTAAACATCACTGCCATAAAAAAGACGAAAACACAACACAGAAAAATTTTAATTAACAACTCTGACCATTTCCAAAAATCTGTGGTAACACAACTCCAAATAAAAGAAAAGCAGTTCCTATTACACAAGTGACACACATCATACATTTTACATCATTATCTGGTGATAAGTCAAACCTGATGATTTCATAAATAAGGATCAACGGACAGAGTTGTCTCTGCAACAAGTGGAATACAGCTGTGCCGTCATCTATGACCCGAGACACAGATTTTCCAAGCAGTTGAATAAAACAAATAATGATGGTTTCTACAAAACTTTTAAATAGAAAGTAAAACATCAAATTATTAAGGTGTATATAAATATAAATTTAATTCATATCTAAATCGTAAACAAAAAAAATATAACACATTCTGTTTAACATTACACATTGATACATTTCCAATACCTTATAGGCAATACAAATTAAAAATTCAATCACTAGTTTTTCAAGGAGGCAAATACAGATATACGCTAGAAAAAGTTCGCAACTATTTATCCCCTACAAACATTACTTGAGGTAGCAAATGTTAAAATAAATGCTAGTATAATTTCGCTATTTGCCAAATAACCCAGTTGCATTACTATAAACCAACTTATCTTTCAGGACTGATACAAGAAGCAGAGAAAAGGTATGCTTATATAAAACTACTGAATATGCCAAACTTGGAGCTTCACTCATATAAATCAATCAGAATTTAGATAAAGTCACTAGAGCATGTATAGGTATTAAGGTAAGGAATATATGTAAAACTCAACTAATATTAAAGGTATCCCTAGCTGTGTTATACAACCATGCTACCCTAGATTTCCTTTGCAGTGTTAAACAACAATTTTACACTAGCATATCCACTGCTCTATCATTCAATTGACTTTAAAATCCCATGAGGTTGATATTTATTCTCATAAAACTGTTTCGTCTGCTGTTTTTTTTTTAGGTTTAAAATTTTTTGTTACATCTGACTATCAAAATGGATAGTTTGTCAAGTAAAGTCTTCAATAACATTTGAGCCTGTTAAAAAACTTCCTAATCTGATTATAAGAACACACTGAACTGAGGTAAACTGCAAAGATAAAAGGTTTAAACAACTGCATAAAATTTTTCTAAGCTTTCATTAAATGCAAGGTGATACTATATTTTAAACATTTGAATTGATACATAATGCTGTCTTCAGAAGTTTGTGCTTACTCAAAATAAGCAATGATTGTTAAATCACATAATAATATATCTCTATATGATTGCACATGATAAATAATTGTTCAAACTTTGATCTTGAATTAAACATACACAAAAGAGCAAATAAAGAAATCAAATCCATATATTAAATAAATAATCTTCTCGCTATATCAATGACAAACAGATAAAAAATATGGTCCCTTCACTTGCTGATTATAAAGGATTTTCCTTAAAGAAATAAATTGATCCTATCATCTTCACTATCATTATGATTGTCTTGGTATTCTTCCATGGAATATTTCATAGATGTCATCTAAACTTTCACTAAGACATTCTATAAAGTCTTGTACATTTGTGGCTGGAGGATAACTAGTGACATTGTATCCTATTCTGTTGTCTTCTATTGAATAACCTGAAATATTAAAACATAAGTAAATTAACTCATTGTAGTTACCAGGATTAGCATTTTGGTTGCAAGACAAGCGTTTTGTCTACAAAATACCCATCAGTGCTGCCTGATTTTAAAAAGTAGTAAATAAAGTAAGAATTTGAAGAGCATTAAGGACTCAAATTCTAAAAAGTTTTGCCAAATACAGCTGAGGTAATCTATTCCTATTTTCTATATCAAAAAATTGAAAGCTTTGTAAACAGTTCATTTATTATAATTACGACCATATCAATGATAATTCATGTCAACACAGAAGCACTGACTAAAAGGTCATACATTGTTTTTTATCTAACCAAAATACTATATATTAATTAGAGACACTAATTAATATAAGTTAGATGACACCAACTATTTTTCATTTGGCTCTTAATTGCAGTTTGACTTTGTATTTGTTTGAGATCATGCATATTTACCAGTTTCAAGAACTATCCACTTGCTTTAAAGGAAAATAGCACACAAAAATCCCACAAATTAACTCACCTACTCCATAGCCATCCCTAACAACAGGAGCAAAGCCTCCTATATTGATAGCAGGACTACCTACAGTAGAAGTTGACAGGATAATATGGTTGATCTTTGCATAGTTTGGATCTGAAAACATTTCTGTTTTTGTGCCATTTTTTTCAGCTAGGTTCCTTAAAGCAAACAGATGTCGATCAAAGCCATTACCTACAATAGAAAACATTAAGCCTTCATGTAATAATGTTAATCAAGTAGATGACAAGAAGACAATACAAAAAAACAAACAAACTCAGAAATATATGTGCATGTAGAACATGGCAAGAAAAACAAGAGTGCACAAACTGAAATGTCTCGCCTTATTTACTAATCAATAATATTATGTTGATAGTCCTAAATATTAAGCTTTATTACAACTGTCACATAAACTTAATTAACCAAGAAAACTAAACATTGACCAATGAACCATGAAAATGCAATTAGTATTAGAAAAAAAGACCAAAACTCAAAAACTTAACTTTGACAACTGAACCATGAAAATGAGGTCAAGGTCAGATGACACCTGCCAGCTAGACATGTACACCTTTCAATCATTCCATACACCAAATATAGTAGACCTATATTGCATACAGTATACGAAAAACAGTCCAAAACACAGACTTGACTATAACCACTGAACCATGAAAATGAGGTCAAGTAGTTATCAAAGGTACCAGGATTATAATTTAGTACGCCAGACGCGCGTTTCGTCTACATAAAGACTCAAGGTCAGATGACACCTGCCAGTTGGACATGTACACCTTACAGTCCTTCCATACACCAAATATACTAGACCTACTGCTTAAAGTATCTGAGATGTGGACTTGACCACCAAAACTTAACCTTGTTCAATGATCCATGAAATGAGGTTGAGGTCAAGTGAAAACTGTCTGACAGGCATGAGGACCTTGCAAGGTACCCACATACCAAATATAGTTATCATATTACTTATAATAAGAGAGAATTTAACATTACAAAAAATCTTATCTTTTTTTTCAAGTAGTCACTGAACCATGAAAATGAGGTCAAGGACATTGGACATGTGACTGACAGAAACTTAGTGACCGAGGCATCCATATACAAAGTATGAAGCATCCAGGTCTTCCACCTTCTTAAAAATAAAGCTTTTAAGAACACCACCGCCACCGGATCACTATATTTATGTCGAGCTTTCTGCAACAAAAGTTGCAGGCTCAACAAAAAACCCTGTTTGGCAAAAACATAAATAATGAAGACAACTAGAGGCTCTTAAGAGCCTGTGTTGCTCACCTTGGTCTATGTGCATATTAAACGAAGGACACAGATGAATTCATGACAAAATTGTGCTTTGGTGATGTGTTTGTAGATCTTACTTTACTGAATAGTCTTGCTGCTTACAATTATCTCTATCTATAATGAACTTGACCCAGTAATTACAGTGGAAAATATTTTGTAAAAATTTACAATAAAGGGCAATAACTCCTTAAGGGGGCAATTGACCATTTTGGTTACGTTGACTTATTTTTAGGAATTACTTTGTTGTACATTATTGCTGTTTACATTTTATCTCTATCTATAATGATATTCAAGATTAATAACCAAAAGCTGCAAAATTTTCTTAAAATTACCAATTCAGGGGACTTTAATGGTCTTAAAATTTCAGAGTAGATAGATCTTGACCTAAGAAACAATTTTATCCTGACAGATTTACTCTGAATGCTTTGGTGTCAGAGATATTAGCCAAAAACTGCATTTAACCCTATGTACTATTTTTAGCTATGTCAGCCATCTTGGTTCGCAGGCAGGGTCATCGGACACAATTTTAAAACTAGATAGCCTATTGATGATTATGGACAAATTTGTCTTAGTAGTTTCAGAGGAGAAGATTTTTGTAAATAAACACAATTTAGAAGGTAAAGGTCATGGTAGGAGGGGCCAAAGATCTTGTTCTGAACAAACAGTTATAAGCATCTCTGTAGAGACTCACATTAGCATTCTTATTGCCTAATTCCAGATACCTACCACAATCATTTTGAATCACAGTTCATGATCCGGTGCGTCGGGAAGCCGCTTAAACATTCTCCACGGCTCCCTCTCTATTAAAAATTCACCCTCATCAAAAAATGAGCTCACCTTCATTGAATTCAATCAATCAATGGCTTAGTTTTCCTTTTAAGAACATTTCTACTGTGACAAATTTAAATCAATAACGTAAGTACAACAGATGTAATTCCAAGACAATTCCATTTAAATGTAATATATATATATTACCCATTGCGGCATCCTTTGTTAGTTTGTTATGAAGATCAGAACAATTCATTAATGCTTTTCCTAATTCTAATTGACTTGCTGTGATATTTTGTTTACATATCATCTCAACAGCTTGTTTAGTGTACATTGTGGCAGGTCTCATTGTTTCAGTTCGGCCATGTTTAAATGCTGCTGTACTGCAAGATTCATATGTAGCAACAAATTTACCATACTGTTTATAGTAGGCCATCTGCAAAAGAACATGTATATCTATAAGCACAAATTAACCATATTGTTTGTAGAAGCCATATGAAAAGAACATGTTATATTTATAGCTACAAATTTACCTATTGTTTGTAGTAGCCCATATGAAAAGAACATGTTATATTTATAGCTACAAATTTACCATACTACTTGTAGTAGGCAATCTGAAAAGAACATGTTATATTTATAGCTACAAATTTACCATACTACTTGTAGTAGGCCATCTGAAAAGAACATGTTATATTTATAGTTAAAAATTATCCATATTGTTTGTAGTATGCCAATTAAGAAAATATGTCTTTAAATAGCTACATATTCAAATATTTTGTTTGTAGAAAGCTGCTTGTCTAATGTATAGGGACAAATTTTAAATATCAAACATAGAAACAACAATAACGGAAAAAAGTACAACGTTACAATAGATGGACAATGAACCAAGCACATGGAAATATCTCACACAGGCAATTTTGACAGGATGAGATTCGAAATATCTGTAGATAATGGCATGAAAGAATCAGGTCTTGCACAATATTCTTCAGAAAAATAACCTAAACCAAGTCTCTTAAAAATTAGTCTCCATAAAAACGAATTGGTAAATAAAGTTTCTGTTTAGCTAGTGTAAAAATAAATGGTGAGTTGTTGATTCAAATCAGATAATAATCTAACAAATTGCTACAAATTATCTAAAATATTAAAGAAACAGTGCTTTTTATTGCTGTTCATCATAAGGACAGTTAAAAAGGTCTTTAACATTGAAATAAAAGCTCAAAACCTACAAAATGTCAAGATAGAATCTATATCCACCACTCAAGCAGTATTCTGTGAAACTAGTATCTTCTTAATATGGAATTAAAGGAACATAGGGAAATAACTAATAAATTGCTCATGAAACTGGTAAAGTAATTCAATCAATTCTATCTTTCATTGTCGGTTGATAATTATGATCATAACATATTTTTCAATAAAATACTGTGGATTCCTCAAATTTCAACAAATTGCAAATTTGCTGTGATTAAATGCTGACTTTTTATACCAGGAAATCAAATATCTGTGAATATGCAAATTTTCCTCAATCTACGAAAATTGGTACCCACTAAAATAAATGAATCCACAGTTAAAATACCTGTATAGCTAACTGCATCAGAGCATCAGGACTCATGCGGAATTCTTTAGCTGTCTTCTTTGTTATTTTAAAATACTCCAAGTGATGTTGATCTAAAGCACCCACATGTTTATCAAAATTGATCTTGGCTGTTTTTATAGCTTCTTTTACATTATTATCTAGTGTGAAATCTATAGAAATAAAGAGAAAATAACAGAACAATTTTATGGTGAATTGTATGAAACATCCAGTATCAATTTTAAGTTATATTAAAATTTATGCTTTAGGCAAATAAAATTAAAAACTAAAGGCTCTCAAGAGCCTGTGTCGCTCACCTGATGCAGATGGTTTTGGAAATCATGTAAAATAAGGTTAAATCATAATAAATAGTATTAGATACCCCAAAATTGATTTAGACCATGTTTGGTTTAATTTGGCCCAGTAGTTAAATCAAAAGCAGGTCATCCCAGTGTAATCTTACAATAATTACTGAAGACACCTTATCATTATTTAAATTAGTGTTCAAGTTGTGACCATTTGAAATTTTGTTTTTTAACAATTTTCCCATCTATATAGCAAGCCATGTTGGTTGGATGGCAGGGTCATCAGATACATTTTTCAATCAAGATACCCTACTGAAAAGTGTGGCTTAGTTTTATTCTATTTGGCCCAGTAGATAAAGTTGAGAAGATCTTTGTAAAAGATTACAAAAATTTACTAAAAAATGTTAAAAATTGACTTTAAAGGGCAACAACTCCTTAAAGGGTCAATTGACCATTTTGGGGCAGCAACCTAACAATGGGGTGTCTGATTCGTCTGCAAATTTCAGGGCAGATAGATGTTGATCTGATGAACCACTTTACCCACTGACGGATTTGCTCTAAATGCTTTGGTTTCAGAGATACAAGCCAAAATCTACATTTTACCCCCATGGTTCTATTTTTAGACATGGTGGCAATCTTGTTGGTTGGCCGGGTCATTTTTTAAACTAGATACCCCAAAGTTGATAGTGGCCAAGTTTGGTTAAAATTGGCTAAGTAGTTTCAGTAGAAGAATTTTAAAAGTTACCTACAGACAAGACGACAGACAAAGGACGCCAAGTGGTGCCCTTTGGACAGGTGAGCTAAAAACAACTAACAGACTAAGTATCTTAAACTGGAGGAGAACAAATTAATTACCATCTTTGTTCTAAACCTGTCAACATTATGTTTGGCCTATGTTTTTCTTATTATCAAAAACATATAGTTTAAGATTTAAGGTCAAGGTTAAGAAAATCACAATATTATTATTATCTTTTTTTGGATAATAACACACTACAATACAAACCATTACACATGCACATTTTTTTTTATCAATTCACATTAATGTTGTTTTACCTAAGCACTGTACAATTTGAGAAGAATCAACAGTTGCTGGCTTAGTGTCAGGGTGTACTTTAGGATTCTCTGTTGAATCTTTGTATATCTCATTAATATAACGGACTACAGCCACACCATCTCCCCATGAATGTTCAAAGTTCACACAAGCAACACCTTCCTTATCAAATATCAATGAAAAACTCTTGTCAAACCATCTGAAAAAAAGAAAAATTTATTCAAAGAAATAAAGTACTATAAACATAAGAAATTCAAAAAATTTGTGAAGTTATTATTATTGTAAAAATTGCCATGATATAGAAGTCACAAAAATAAAACTTTTGATAACTTTTTTTTGTATGCAGCATTTTTTAAAATCACAATAATTTAACTCTGGTTCATAGATGATTGTTTAACAATCCCTAAAATAAAGCGCACAATGATTTCTGCATTTACAGTTCTTTCTATTACCTATTGCAATTGAAAATATGGTCTTTTGCAATGGAATGATTTTGTTGATAATATTATCAAATGAATATTCAAGATTTACACAAAATATAGTTTCCTTTTTAAAAAAATTTGTAAGGGTTCCACGGAACCCAGTGTCTCGCCTACTTTTGCTGTTAATCGCCGACTCAACAAAAATGAGGAAAAAAATCAATAAAAATTTCCCTCTCGATACTGTCTTTTGATTGAAAGAAGCTCCCAAGTTTGGAAAAAATCCAGGATAGTTTATGAATCTAATAAATGTTTTATAAACTTTAACTGCAGACTGTATGTAATGTTAACTGGAAGAAAAACTAAGTCCATTTATATGTAAAAAACGGAAAAAGTGATTTTTTTTTTACAAAATTTACTTCTGAATTATATCTTATGATCAGAAACAAGTTTTTGTCTAAGTTTGGTAGAAATCCAGGATAGTTTAAGAACATTATAAAAAATTTTAAAACTTAAACCACAGAGTGAATGTTTTTTTTCTGGCAAAAAAACTAAGTCCATTTATAAGTAAAATACGGAAAAGTGGAAATTTATTTTTACAACATTTTCTTCTTGATACTATCTTATGATCATAAACAAGCTTCTGTCCAAGTTTGGTACAAATCAAGGATAGTTTATGAAAGTTATTAAAATTTTAAAAACTTTAACCACAGAGTGAATGTAAATGTTTCCTCGCAGAAAAACTAAGTCCATTTATAAGTAAAATACAGAAAAGTGGAAATTTATTTTTACCAAATTTTCTTCTTGATTCTATCTTATGATCATAAACAAGCTTCTGTCCAAGTTTGGTACAAATCAAGGATACTCTATGAAAGTTATTAAAATTTTAAAAACTTTAACCACATAGTGAATGTAATGTTTCCTCGCAGAAAAACTAAGTCCATTTATAAGTAAAATACGGAAAAAATGGAATTTTATTTTTACAAAATTTACTTCTGGATACTTTCTTATGATCATAAACAAGCTTCTGTTCAAGTTTGGTAGAAATTCAGTATAGTTTAAGAAAGTTATTAAAATTTCAAAAACTTTAACCACAGAGTGAATATTTGTGGACGCCGTCGACAATGACGACGAAATGTAGGATCGCTTAGTCTCGCATTTTCGACTAAAGTCGAAGGCTCGACAAAAAAGACAGATATATTTCAAGTATTTTACCCTGTTTCTTTATTGCAATAGAAATATGGTCTAGTACAATGGAATAATTTTTCTGTTGATACATGTATAATCAAATGAATACTTAACCCTTTCAACGCTACACAAAAAAATAGAAAAATGGCTGCTGCTGCTGCATTTTTTTGTGTTCATTCATTAGAACAGTATATTCCTTTTCAGACTGCTGTATCTTTTTTATTATAAGAGATACAGAAAAAGTTATTGCATGAAAAATGCTCAGGAGAGTATGAACTGTATTGTTAGGCAGTTATTTCAGTAAATTTTTTTATCAGGTTACCTGCATTTTCAGGTAATTAACAGGTAAAAGGTGTAATTTGTTACATTTGTGTTGAATTTTGAATAAAAACTACTTTTCGTCTTCATCTATTTTGTTTTATTATCTGCCATATAATAAAGAAGACACCAATTGCTCGATTCCGTAGCGTATTGCACCATACACAACGTATAATGTAATCATGGCACAAATCAGTGGCTCCGTCCTCAAAATTTTCAGTCAACCTCCGTTTTCCCCCCTTTTTCTACGTCTCGTAATGATCGATCAAATCATATTTCCCACACGAATTGAATGTATTAAACACACTGAGATAACAAGAAACTTTTTAACTAATCCTCGTCATCAGTTTCGCATAGAAATGCTGAAATATTTCCATATTTACAGCTTCGTTTCCGATTTCCACCATTTGCATTTGTCAAAATATTTGTTTTAATTTTCCTTCAATTTTCCTTCTACTGCATGATTTTACAATAAAAATTGCCGGGATTTCAAGCGCAAATGAGACCTTGCATATCCTCGATTCATACAAGGAAAAATTAGAGAGGACCCGAATGAAAACCGAATGGTTTAATAGTCCTTATGAAAAATCCGTTGTCATCGCGGCATATGCCGCGAATAGCAGTGGCGGACGGCGTATGTCATCACGGCATATGCCGTGTATAGCGTTGAAAGGGTTAAGATTTACACAAGCTATACATTCCTTGTCAAAAAGAAAGATACTTCAAGGACTTTACTGTTTTTCTTTATTGCATTCAAAACATGGCCTTTTGCAAAACAAAGCATTTAGTAGTGATTTTATCTAGTCTTAATTTCTCTAATGAGTGACATTTGAGCCGTAAGAAAAATGTTGGTATTCATTAATGAAAGATATGTTGCCATCTGTTTCCTTTTCATTATTATTTGGATTTGTGATATATTGTAAGATATGCTGTCATTTTTCTTTTTTGTGTGTGTTTTTATAACATCAGATTAAAATTTTAACTTCTCCCTTCATGACCCTATCACTGTTAATGGTGCTACTGGGTAAGTATTCATTAAAACAACAAATGTAAAATAAAAGTGAAGAAATGGGTGCATTTGTAGTATAAGAGCACCTGTTTTTTCCATCACCATGTAAAAAGTTTTTAGTGATATCATTAGGATCTGTAGGAGCACAATCATCTAATGTCAACACAAAAGCTGCACTGTCTATCAGCTGTAGGGTATTCTCATTGCCTGAAAGAAAAGGAAAAAAAAAACTTTGTGAATTGTGATCCTTGGTTAAAATGGAATACAAAATTGCTTAAAGGTATTTTTTCTGTTGTTTTTTTACCTACTTTAAACAACTTTACTACACTATAGCAAAATGTTCACTGCAGCTTAACATAATAGTTTTAAGTGTGAAGACTGCAAAAAAATTGGCTACCAACATATATTCACGATGAAACATTAATTTGATTTACTTTAACAATGAATGATATTTTACTTAAAAATAATCATTAATGTGAAAATTATGTTAAAAAACTATGCATGGTGACAATCAATCCTATTAAGTATGACATCACTGACTGATGAAACAATTTGTGTCATGTTGTGCTTAAGGACAAAAAGGTGTTTTGAATTGCAAAAATGTTGCATAATTCTGGCAATTTTTAATGCATGCAAGATATTTAAAAAAAAATATATTCTGAATCAAAATCTAATGTGGGAAAATCCAAAAACTTAAATCAAATAATCAAATAACAATCCGTACAAGAAGCTATAAGTTGTTGCCTAATTTTGGTCATGGCATTGTTCAACAATTGTTGACAAAATACACATAAATACCTGAATTTAAGAGTTGTTGTCTAATTGTAGCCCATGTATCACGATTTTCAGAAGTCAGAACTCCAACAGGATATTCAGGAACTGGTCGACTGTCTTTTAGAATATAATCCAAATGGGCCATGATTACATCAGGTGCTAAAACCATTCCTGCAAGAAAAAATTTAATCAAATGTAATGATCCAATGAGTTTAGTAGTATATAATGTTCAGTTTTGTTCACCATGGCTCACTACAGTTTGTGGGTTTTTATCAAAACAAAGTTACTTTATCGACAATAAAACCTTCTAAAATTATACAACAAGAATGGATAAAAAGCTGTTAACTATTGTAATATAAAAAAGAAGATGTGGTATGATTGCCAATGAGACAACTATCCACAAAAGACCTGGCAAAATGACACAGACATTAAAAAATATAGGTCACCGTACGGCCTTCAACAATGAGCAAAGCCCATACCGCATAGTCAGCTATAATAGGCCCAGATAAGACAATGTAAAACAATTCAAACGAGAAAACTAACGGCCTTATTTATGTAAAAAAATGAACGAAAAACAAATATGTAACACATAAACAAACGACAACCACTGAATTACAGGCTCCTGACTTGGGACAGGCACATACATAAATAATGTGGCGGGGTTAAACATGTTAGCGGGATCCCAACCCTCCCCCTAACCTGGGACAATGGTATAACAGTACAGCATAAGAACGAACTATAAAAATCAGTTGAAAAAGGCTTAACTCATCAGATGGACAAAACTAAGCCATTGTAATTTTTTTCTTGTAGAGTTCAACATTTGGATTCATCTTTTTCTGGCAATATGATTGTGGTTTGAGTTTCAACATAACAGAAAATAAAACAAGAAAACACCAAAATTTTTGTCAACAATATGCTTTTCGAATTTGAAAAGCAAAAGTTTCGTTCAAATATTGCAGTGTTTTGTTTCAACAGTAAAGCTGACCTTGTGTAAAGAAAAATTCTTGAAATCTCAAATGTTATATAACACAATGCATCACTAAAATCTGTTTTAGTTTTTTTTATTAAATTCTAATCATCAATAAATGATAGTTTAAAATCAACCTCACGAAACTGTACTCAAATTTCTCTTTCATTCATTTAGAAGATTTAAAAATACCCTGGAGGAATTTATACCTTAATATCTAATATCATGTCTTATATATCAAACCAGACTGTTAAAAGCAAATAGTATTCTATAGAATAAATAATCATAACAACAACTTATGCATCCTTATTGACAATATATACAGTATACAGTAAAAAAATATGTGAACTCGTGATACACACAGGGACGTAGACATTAGAAATGAGCAGTGCCTTCTATCATAAAAAGGTGCCCTGCCCTCCACTGGCACCCTGCCCCTTTTGAATTCTAGCTTGAGCACTGTAGCATATCCATATTCACAAACCAAAAGTATCCATCACATTTCCACACTCTGCCATAGGTGTTCTAAATCAACATTTATTATTATATGAAGACATAAATAATGCATATCTATACCCACACAGGAAAAGAATTCATCTTATTTCCCCACTCCGCCGTAGCTGTTCTAAATCAACTTCTATTATTATATGAAGACCTAATAATGATTTTGTATCTTACCATCTCTATCAAAAACATCAAAGATATAATAATTTCCATTCCTCATCACAAGAATATGCTTAGCTGATTCATCTGTAAATAGTTCATCTTTACCATGTCTACAAATTACACAAAATAGCACTATACTTATAACATGTATAATTACATCTTCAAATAACATCATACTAAAAATTCTTAATCTAACTTCATATCAAGCTGAATTTTTTTCCCTAGAAATGTGTTTCTATAGAAAAAATCTGTCAAATCCAATTATCTCATTTTGGAATCTTCAAAATTAGAAATTAACTGAAAAACTCCTACAAACATAAACTGACTCAGTGCACATAACAATTTGAGCACATGACAGGAGTAAGAACTTATGCAGCTAGCGTAGTGGTGATGATCTATTAGCAGTAAATTTCTGCCTCAGAACAAATGGTGTCTGTAATGTACAAGAATATATCATATCTTTCACTAGTAATAATTATTCAATCTTGGCTTATTATAACAAAAAGAAAGGGTTTTTCTCAATGACTAACTAGACTGTTAAGAACTGTATTTGACACTGTGATTCACAAATCACAGTACTTGTAAGTTCACAAAAGAAGACCTGTGTATTCCGAACTCTGTTCAACCAACAAAACGTCAGACAAAAAATCAGATAGAACTTTTAAGATTTATTAGTTGAATATGAAATAGAAAAGTTCAAATTTCTTTTCAATCAGACAAACCCAAAAACAGATTGGCACAGACTTGCAGACATTGTTTTTAACAATTTGTTAATGAATCACTGTCAAGGGACAGTCTTAGTAAATAAAATTGGCAAAGGACTGATAAAACATTTTTGTCAAGCCTTCGAAAAAGCGAGACATAGTGATCCTGCATTCCGTTGTGGTCAGCAGTGGTAGCGGTGGTGTCCACAAATATTCACTCTGTGGTTAAATTTTTTGAAGAAGATGGTATCCAGAAGTAACTTTTGTAAAAAAACAGGTACAAATGGATTTAGTTTTTCTGCCAGTTAACGTTACAGTCACTTTGTGGTTCAAGTTTTCAAAATTTTAATAACTTTCTTAAACTATCATTGAATTCCATCAAAGCTTGTTTATGGTCAAAAGCTAGTATCTAGAAGTAATCTTTGTAAAAATATATTTCCTGTTTTTTTGTATATATTCATTTTATATGGACTTAGTTTTTCTTTCCAGTTAACATCACATACAGTCTGCAGTTAAAGTTCTTAAAACATTTTGTTAAATTCATAAAGTAGACAAGACACTGGGTTCCGCGGAACCCTTACAAATTTTGTCTTTATATGTTACTGTCTGTAGAAAATAAATCCATTGATTTGGTTCATAGTACACATGTCCAAGCAACCATAAGGCCCACGAGTTGAATTACAAGACTTGACATTCAAGTTGCATCAATCTTTGATGTAGTTATAGGTTGTTCCTTTTCAAGAATTCTAAGAGAGGAATTTGTAAAAGTGAAAATTCACTTCTTTTCAATCCCATCATAATAACACTGTCATATTGAAATGTTTACCTTATTATTTCCAAAATAAAATATTGTTTACACTAAGTATCAATTACAGTGAGTTTTTTATTCTTACTTTGGTATTCGTGTAGAGTTGAATAATCTAAAATATTGACTCATATCTAAGGGAAATGCTTTGTACCAGTAAGCGCCATACCAGGATATTAACTCGGGTAACCTTCTACAAAGAAAATGAAATAACAAACTGAATTCTGATCATGGACTGTGATGTCAGATGTTTTTTTTCTATTTGATTTCAACATTTTAATTCAAATTACACATATTTCATTGCAGGTAATAGATCATCTATACCTATCATCTTTAAAGAAGATTTTTGGTATCTTCTACAGTTACCTTGTTTTATTCAAATTTTTCTCTCTCTGCCAATTGAAAAAATGTAACCTGACTACTGTTGACTTCAGAAAACCTGTTGGGAGTGTTGTTGATGATTTTCACTGAGCAATATGTTTGTGTTTTATTTTTACCATGTATGATCAAGATATTAGAAAAGAAGGGGTGTTACACACATGAAATTGGTTAAATCCAACCACATTCTGTTCCTAAACCAAGTCAAGATATCTACATTATGTGTTGTTTGTTGTTGTTTTTCTCTGGGAGTCTAGTATTGATGGTTGGTGTGGACTATTGTTTTGTTAAAAATGTTTTGTTAAATATTTGGTTTATTCCATTTTTACCTGTTTTAATATGTAAGATATAATAAATTATTTCAAGCCTTTCTTCCTACAACCCTAACTAAATCATCACTTTTGTATTATCACTTTGGAATGTAATTAGGGGTATAAATATTTCATGTACAGCAATTCATATTCTTAATTATCTATCATATATCTGCATTGCATCATAATAGTGCTTCATAATCTAACTGTGACCAATTCAAATAATTTGTTTAATCAATGTGTAAGGCATAATATATACTACTAGGATAAAAACAATGTATGATCCATATTCCCCCTGAAAGACTTGCCTTACAAATATAAGAATGCCATACCTTACAAAATTTCTAAATTTCAAATTATCACTTTTACCAGGATTCAGATGGAAAACTTCTGGTTCTAAAACTTTTGCTCTATATGTCTTCAGATATTTCATGGATGACACTAACATGTTTGTGGCTCTAAGCAGCTAAAATTCAAATGTTAATTTTATATGCAAAATTCACAGCATTGTTCAATGTGGTAACTACAGTCATGTTTAGTAGTGTTGTTTATGATCTTTTATTTGTCCTATTGGTCTGATCAGACTTTATTGTCAAAATGTGTATCTAGTGTAGTTAAATTAGTAATGTAAATGTTATTATTCGCAAATGGCCATATTTAAGTAAAATAATTGCTAACAAACAGCTTTGGATTTTTTTTTTATAAAACTGCCATAAAAATATAATATTTAAAAAAAAAATATATAAATTAAATTGTCAGGATGTTGGTTTTTCTTTTGATATTTCTTACATTTTATAGTTTTATAGCTTACTTTACAGTATGTGTTTAAATTATTGTTGAATGCTTCAATGTAACCTTTTGAGGTTGTTCAGATCCTCATCCTTCGGTTTGTGACATTGTTGACTCTATGAAAATCATACCAAATATGATTTGTTTTATAGAACTACATTTGTACCTTTTCTCTTTAACATTAAACCGAATGAAATCATTTCTTTTTCATCATACCATCTGCTCCAAGTTGATGCAAAACATCCATGGAAAAAAAAAATACATTATATATGATATTTTTACCTGATTCTGATATTCTGGTTTAGGATCATTATGGAACACTATAAATGGATTATAGTTCAGCACTACTGATTCTCTGGCTTTCAGATACATATCAAACCATGCCTCTAGTCAACAAAACAGAAAAAGGAAAAACAATAAATATTAAGATTTCAAATTATAGAATTCAAAGTATGTTTAAATACTGATTACTCTTTCAAAGTAAAATTCTTTATAAAGGAAAGACATGTGAGACATTTTTTTTTTTCAGATCTAACTTCTTCGTTCCTTTTTTGTCAGATCTAACTTCTGCATTCCTTTTTTGTCAGATAAAACTTCTGCGTTCCGTTTTTGTCAGATCTAACTTCTGCGTTCCTTTTTTGTCAGATCTAACTTCTGCGTTCCTTTTTTGCCAGATCTAACTTCTGCGTTCCTTTTTTGTCTAAGTCGTTACTGATGTCCAGTAGATCAAGTTGGATTATAATCAAAAGTTGGTCATTTGAAGATGCTTCTAAATAAAAACTATTGCTTCGTTTTCTTTCCTCTATCTAGTGTTATTATCCTCATCTCTCTTGTTACAAATATTGATTTACCAGTAGGTTTTCTAGCTGCCATTTTTTACATTTAAGAATTGAATATTTAAAAAAGAAGATGTGGTATGATTGCCAATGAGACAACTGTCCACAAGAGACCAAAATGACACAGACATTAACAACTATAGGTCACCGTACGGCCTTCAACAATGAGCAAAGCCCATACCGCATAGTTAGCTATAAAAGGCCCCGATAAGACAATGTAAAACAATTCAAACGAGAAAACTAACGGCCTTATTTATATAAAAAAATGAACGAAAAACAAATATGAAACACATAAACAAACGACAACCACTGAATTACAGTCTCCTGACTTGGGACAGGCACATACATAAATAATGTGGCGGGGTTAAACATGTTAGCGGGATCCCAACCCTCCCCTAACTTGGGACAGTGGTATAACAGTACAACATAAGAACAAACTATAAAAATCAGTTGAAAAAGGCTTAACTCATCAAATGGACAAAAATACAAGTGGAAAAGCTTTTTTTTGTAACTTCATTAGGGTGTAAAAGTGTTGACCAAAGTACATTTTGTATGAAGCGTGGAAGTTACAAAAAGAAGCATTCAATACCTATAATTACATTTTTAAGTAGGATCATGAAAACACGATTTTTATCCAGTTTTTATTTAATTTACCTGTGCACTTTATTGTGGGACCTCGTGTCATCATGAATGATAAATTTTATCGTGTAATGAAGTTGGATAAGGAATAATGCGAGATTGCAGTGTAGCCAATCAGAATAATGTATAATAATGAAACATACATCTAATGTAATTATAACAAAATATTTCACTTGATTTTCCTCTTACAAAATGTGTGTTTGTTTAACTTGTATACTCATTCATTAAATGTGATTTTATATTTTTTTGTCCTAAATCAACTGTCATAAAAAGTAGATAAAACTATATTTATTAATTTTTCCCAAAATTATATTGTGTTTTTTTCTTGCCTTACCTGTCACATAGCTGGTATGTTTGTTTTTCTTGTCTTCAGCAATCAAAATGTTGTTCAGTTCTAAAACATAAGAAAACTTTTAATTACTTCTGGCAGTAAGATTTCAACAAATATGAAATAGACTTATATGGTATGATGCCTAAACAGTCAGAATACCGAGACGGCAACACAAAAGTTGAACATGTTGAATAGATATCAACAGCAACAATAGAAAAAAGATGTAATGATCAACACTAACCCATCTAAAAATCAAAAGCCATGTGCTTGGAATTTAAAGAGACTGATTTTAGTACAAAATTATTAAAAAAAACCTTTATTTTACTAAAACTTTTATGATAAGTTCAAAATGTCTAAGCCACAATTCTATTATCTTCTTGGCTGCTTATGACATCATTGAATGCCACTTGACACCGATTTTAAATTGTCTTGAGCAACAGATTAGGTGCCACTAGTGGAGAAGATATAAAAAAGATGTGGTATGATTGCCAATGAGACAACTATCCACAAAAGACCAAAATGACACAGACATTAACAACTATAGGTCACCATACGGTCTTCAACAATGAGCAAAGCCCATACCGCATAAGAAGCTGCTTATACTTTTGCAGTATCCCTTGCTGGGTTAGTGTAGATAAAGCTTTAGTTCACTGTGTTGTATTTTAATCACTTGTCTGTTTTACATTTTGACTTTTATTACTCCTTTGGTATCTCCTTAACAATTTAACTTCAGTAAAAGCATATCAGTAGCATGTTTATCGAAAAATATATGCAACTGACCCTTTGCATTACAGCAAAGTCAAATATTCTCATTCTCTTAAAAATTCATTGACATACCTTATTTTAGCTAATGATCTAACAAATTTGGGAATATGGTAAGATTAAAGAAAATTATCACAAATTTATATGTTTTATGACAAAATGTATGAACAGAATTTCACTTGAACATGCATGGTCATAGAAATTATGAATTAAATAACACAAAATATTTCATATCTGATTAGTAAACAACCTTGTCCATCATGGTTTTTAAAGTAATTTGTAATAACTGCTGTGTTCTGGAGCTCCTCTGGAGTAAGTATAACCTCTTGTGCTGCAAGATATCTTTCACATGTTTTCTCTAATGGTGGAATTGGGAGACGAGGCAAACTTTTTTGGAAATGTTCTGTTGGCACAATACTTTCATGAAGAAAGTCAGGATCTGACAAAGTACTGTAAAAAATAATAAACAATTAGCAAAGAAGCATAGATATTCAGGTAAGCACATGACTAATATGTACAATAATATATAGTTTATATCTTTAAAGGAGCTATATTTAAGTTTGTTGACTCTCTTTTCAAATTATTTTTTTTCCTTTCGCACTTGCAAATTGTGATTATAGGATTTATACATGTTGAGGTACATTTTAATTACACACTGAAAACATGTTGGCAAATTGTTGTCTGGGAAGTCAACATTTACAAACAAATATTTTTTAAATTTGGACAAATAAAGAATTTTCTTCATAAAAATGTATATGTACACAAGTTTTATAATAAAAACTAGCCATTTAGTTATAAAAAAACCATATGCATCCATTTTTTTTTAATTTGAAGTTTCATACATGTACATGTATGACTTTAACCCATATTACATGTCTTAACTCGGTAGACATGCAAATGACTTGGTTAGATATTCATATAGTTCTGAGTATAATAAAACTCATCTTTTTGAATGGCATATGTATATCATTTTAATCAACAATGGATTAGAAAATAAAACATGTACATTTTTTATCTGAAAAAAAAAATCAAACTGTTTTACACATTTACCTGTAGTGATTTGCCTGTGGAATCCTTTTAACTATATCTTTACACAATTTCTGAAATAAGACACAAACTATAAATGAAGGCTCTTATGTGTTTATCAATCTTCACATTAATTCAAACAGACTAATCAGTTTATGTCTATAGGTGTGATAAATGAATCAGCCTTTTGCCTGATGGGCTACCACATTAAAATTCAATCTCATAAAGTATTAATCTATTGTTGCATATACATGTACATGTACTGATTGTACTTTCGATTTCCCAATTCTTAAACATCTTGTTTTCTTTTAAATCTGTCTTCTTGTTTCGGTTGACTAATTTTGCAGAAATTTTATACTTCTGTGTTATCATAATTTTATTTGGAATACATTTTTACAAATGATGCAGGTCTTTTATATTTGTACAAAAAATCACTTTTTGTCTTCTTCAATTTGCACTGATCATGACTTAAAAAATTAATCATAAGCATAAGAATTTTGAGAAGAAAAAAACCAGATTCTTTTCTTTTTACAAAAATATTATCATAACAAGTATAAACTTATCATGATCATTTTCAAAGTTGTTTACTAAACAACTAAAGCTGTCTGACATGTTGTTTTGGATAATTAAAATTCAATACTATATGGATCAATTATGAGTACCGTACTTTGACAAACATGTATGATGGATGGTTTACTGTTACAAATTGCGACATGGATGGAGAATTGTCTCATCATGCTCATGCCACATCTTTATATATCTACTTTTAATGTTGATTGCAAAGTAATTTTATTTATTAACAATTAAAGGACCTAGTGAGCTCACTCACATACCCTGTATTGTCACTTGAGAAATAAAATAACTTTAAGAAAAAAAAAATTGTATAAGAAAAAAAATGGATCATAATTTCCTGTCATTATGCACATCTACATAGTATGTCCTTATTATCTACTAAGTTTCATAAAATTCTGTTGTGTAGTTTCAGAGGAGTTGCGATGACAAACTGTTGCAGAGGTATATTGAAGCAAATAAGTTCAAAGGGGTGTCACTCCTAGAAAAAAAATTTGAATCATAATTCCTTGTGGATATGCACATCTACATAGTTTGTCCTTAATTATCTAAAAAGGTTTCATGAAGTTCTGTTGTGTGGTTTCAGAGGAGTTGCAATGACTGACTGTTGCAGTAGTATATTGAAGCAAATAAGTTCAAAGGAGCGTAACTCCTAGAAAAAAAAATTGAATTCTAATTTTTTGTCAATATGCACATCTACAATATAGTTATCCTTATTATCTAAAAAATGTTACATGAAATTCTATTGTGTGGTTTCAGAGAAGTTGTGAAGACAAACTGTTGCAGTATTATATTGTAACAAATAGGTTCAAAGGGGCGTAGCTCCTAGAAAAAAAATTGAATCATATTTTCCTGCCGATATACACGTCTTCATAGTATGTCCTTATTATCTAAAAAAAACTGTTGCAGTATTATATTGTAGCAAATAAGTTCAAAGGGGCGTAACTCCTAGAAAACAAATTGAATCGTAATTTCCTATCGATATGCACATCTACATAGTACAAAAATGTATGTCCTTATTATCTAAAAAGGTTTCATGAAATTCTGTTGTGTGGTTTAAGAGGAGTTGCGATGACAAGAAACAGGACTGGCTGACAGACAGACGGATGGGTCAAAAACATTATACCCTCCACAACTTCGTTGCATGGGGTATAATTAAACTAAAAAGGCAATAGAAAATCTATAAAGAATAGTTTGTATGAGCATACACCTTTATCCCTATTTGTATATTTGCTATAAGTAGACATCAAAAAGGTTTCAATAAAATTTTAGTGTCATAATAAAAAATTCATGAAGCCACAATGGAAAAGTGGTTGTTGTATGATGTCAATAGTTCAAGTGGGGCAGTTTCTCTGGTAAAAGCCGGACAGATTTCCAAATAGTGATATAAATTTGTATTAGAACAATCTCATATTCTCTATGTAGACAGAATTAGTCTTGCTGACTCATGGAGATAAAATTCCACTTTGCTTGGACTTAAAAAAAATATGGCTTATGGTTGTATTGTGTCAGTAGGTTTAGTATAGCAAACTATTGTGTCTGTCAAGTGATGGTGGGTCAAAATAGTTATAAGTTCATCATGTTCCATAAAACTAAAACTAAAAGTTGACACTTTAGTTGAGTATCATATCACTTCAATAACCAGATAGACAACCTTTCTCTGTTTAAGGCATGATGACTGCAAGTAGTTTCTCCCAACTAAAATTTTGCTTTGTAACATAATGTTACAATCTAAGATCGGTTGATGTAGTAAAACTTTGGGATCTTTGGCTTTTTTTAGTTGAAACTTTGCACCGGTCGGCAACGGAAGTTTGAAAATGATTCTAATTTCTAACGAAAGACGGATAATGATTCCGGAACTATGAATGATATTTTTTAAAGAAATGACGAAGCCGTGAAAATAGATGGAAATTGAAATGACTAGACAAAACTATATATCATAATTTGATTGTATTTCAATGTTTAGTGGACAGCTGCATTCTATTTATATCATAAAAAAAAATTGTATATCAATCACTGAGTTCCGGTTTCTTAAAATATCACGCAGTGAAGATCAAGTATGGCAGACACTGGAAAAGAAATTTTGAAATACAAGATAAAAAATTGGTCAAGTTTTTCATACAACTATTTACCAGAGTATGTGTCACACATATTTTTCATTGTGTTAATTTTGAAATTGATAGGAAAAGATTTGTGTAATTAGAAACACTAAATATGAGTAAATTATTTACCAAAATTACGCAACAGTACAATACTACAAATCTGCATATATACATGACCATCTGCAACCACAGGTATTTGGGGCATGGACCCCCCTTTTTTGGACCTCACTAAAAAAAAAATTGTTTGGTGTTTTTTTTATTTATTTTCAATTTTTTACAATGTATAAACATATATCAAGTCTCAACAATCCATTGCAATAATCGATTGCAATAACTTTTTACTATCCATATGAGCCCCAAGTGAAAAAAGAAGCTTCTTTTTTCACTTGGGGCTCGTATGAGCTTCTTTTTTCACTTGGGGCTCATATGGATAGTAAAAAAGTTATTGCAATCGACTAGCAATGGATTGTTGAGACTTGATATATGTTTATACATTGTAGAAAATTGAAAATAAATAAAAAAACACCAAACAATTTTTTTTTTAGAGAGGTCCAAAAAAGGGGGGTCCATGCCCCAAATACCTGTGCCTGCAACTGGACGATCTGATCCTACAAAAATCTGTTAGATGTAGAACTCAATTTATATTTTAATGCAATGGAAACTGGGTGTTATGTTCTTTCTGCTTCTGCCAGACAATGGCCACATTCAACAAACTGATTATACTGCCATGGTTTGGTGTGCATAAATAGAAAACCCCCCTCCCCTCAAAAATTTTGATATTTAATTCAGCTTTGTCATCGAGGCCTTAAGGACAAATGGTTGGACCTGGGACTATACACCTTATCGCTGGTCCCAGCTGACCAGAGAATCTGTGCCGCTTGAACTATTAACGTCATCATGGTCATACAACAATCACTTTTCCATAGTGGCTCAGATATTTTGTATTATGACAGCTAATTTGACAGAAACCTATATGATGTCCAGCATTTTTGTCCAGTAATGGTGAACAAATAGTGATAAGGTGTATTAATTACAGGCACTTGTCTCTGTTCCCATGCCAAGCGAGTGGTTAGAAAAATATGGGAAAATATGATGCTATATTGCATTATTTACTCAGAAAATTAAATTCTTATAATTGACAATCAGCACTGCTATCATTACAGAATTGTGATTACCTACGACTTCTGCATTCACAAAATGTTTTCAATAACTACATGTATCAAATCACAGAAGAGCCCACCCAACTTGTAAACAATGTTAAAAGTAAGGAAATTAAAATTTGAATTTCTTATAACATGTTTAAAGCACATGTTCATTTGTATATATATGTAAGCCGACAGAACATTGGCAAAGATTCCAATGTTTTGATTTTGAGTAATATGAGTATTTTTCATCATCTTCATCTGACATGATAAAAATATAAGGATTAGAGGTATTGTTGAGGATGTCGGGATGTAAACAACAACAGGCGATTGCATGTATGGCCTTCACCTATAGAACATCAATCCTGTATGTTTTTGGAATGACAATGCTACAAAGATTTGGTTGCTTGTACATGTCGTACATGTATATGAATAAATATACATTGTAATGTCTTAAAATAGCAACAATCAACATTCAATCTATTTAGGAGTGGATCATAAAATTGAGAATGAAAATGGGGAATGTGTCATAGAGACAACAACCCGACCAAATAAAAAACAACAACAGAGGGTCACCAACAGGTCTTCAATGTAGCGAGAAATTCCCGCACCCGGAGGCGTCCTTCAGCTGGCCCCTAAACAAATATATACTAGTCCAGTGATAATGAACGCCATACTAATTTCCAAATTGTACACAAGAAACTAAAATTAAAATAATACAAGACTAACAAAGGCCAGAGGCTCCTCACTTGGGACAGGCGCAAAAATGCGGCGGGGTTAAACATGTTTGTGAGATCTCAACCCTCCCCCTATACCTCTAACCAATGTAGAAAAGTAAACGCATAACAATACGTACATTAAAATTCAGTTCAAGAGAAGTCCGAGTCTGATGTCAGAAGATGTAATCAAAGAAAATAAACAAAATGACAATAATACATAAATAACAACAGACTACTAGCAGTTAACTGACATGCCAGCTCCAGACTTCAATTAAACTGACTGAAAGATTATGATTTCATCATATGAACATCAGGCACAATCCTTCCCGTTAGGGGTTTAGTATCATATCATCATAACATATATGAGAAGAACATAACCCGTGTCATGCCAACAACTGTTTTTAGAATAAATGTGTTTAGTTCCGATGCAAAGACCTTATCAGTGACTCAATATTAACGCCAAAATATGCAATCTTTAATGACTTGACAACAGTATCGTAATTATATCCCTTCTTAATAAGTCTATTCAAAGGTTTTGTAAGTTTCTGAGGTGAATACTGACATCTTTGTGCTTTATAAAGAATATTTCCATAAAAAATTGGATGTGAAATACCTGAACATATTAGAAGTCTGCATGTTGAGCTATATTTACGAATGATGTCTTTATACCGATGATAAAATTTAGTAAATGTTTTGACTAGTTCGTGATATCGAAAACCCTGGTGTAATAATTTTTCAGTAATCAGTTTGTTAAAAAAACCTGATACAGTTACTAAATTAAAATTATATAAATGTCTAAGAATATAACTTACACATGCTAATTAATATATAGTTCTATTAGATTTTAAATAGAAATACGCAGTATTGCGCTATACATTAATTAGCTTCATCAGGCTTGTGCATCTATCAAGGTGAAATCAGATGCATGACAAAAAATATTTTTGTAGCTTAAAGTACACATAGTTGGAGTAAAAGTTGAACACATTTATTGATGTTCTATGTAAAAAAAAGCTAAATATATTTTTGTATATATATATATGAATTTATATAAATTGAAGGAATTGTTTTGATTTGTTTTTTTGAATCTTTTCTCATCTCTATATATGAATAAATATATATACTTTATTAACATAACTATTCCAATGTGATAACATATCCTTCCATTCCAGGAAGTACAGTAAAATAGTTGGGGTATGCTTAGCCTGACAATGACACCCAACAGCACAAACAAAAGTAAAAAAAATGTATTAGGAATGCACTACTGGTGCTTTTTAACTTGTTTAAACAAAATATTTGATGTCTACATAGTGATGACCTTCACTGAGTTACAATTATTGGTAGACAAAGTGGTGTGCTGATAATTTAAGTGAATCATTATCTCAATTACATGCAGTTAAATGGTAACCTTTGGAACCATAAAAATTATATAGTATTCTATTTCTTGTAGAAATATTTACCTTGATAAGCCAACAGACCAGTCGTCTAGGTGGTCATCAGATTCTAATCATCCACCACAGGTCAGTGATTACTCACATTGTCACTTGAATGATATTACTAGTACATTTATATGGGATTTGTGATATGTGATTTGTTCTAAAAAAAAACCAACATCAATATTTTGAAGACAAGCATGATATGAAGGGACATGATATTTTAATTGTCCATGAAAATTTACTTTTTATGAAAAGTTAGGACATCTATATATGACACTCACAGACAATTTATATCAAACATTCAATTAAAGCAATGCTGTCCATGTATGCAAAAGAAATTCAAGAAAAGAAGAAAATATGACAGTTTTAAACAATGGTCATTGATGGTATCCTGAAACAACTCTTGATCAAATAACACCAATGTTCCCTTCATTTTTTAATAAAAAATATATGTTTTAGAAATTTTAAAATTTGCTCCTTTAATTGTCATGATTGTTATGTTATAATGCATTTGAGTTAATTTTCTTATATTTTTTTATTTCAGTTCCTAATATTAAAATTAGATAAACCAAGCATTGTACAGACAATAACATTTGGGAAATATGAAAAGACACATGTATGTAATTTAAAGAAGTTTAAGATATTTGGTGGAATATCAGAAAGTCATATGCTCCAGTTACTAGAAAGGTTAGTACATTCTGTGATGTTGAAGGATTTGTGCTGAATACATTTTGTACTAGAATAGACAATGATAGACAGATTAGACATTTGATTACAGGTAATTCACAAGTCAGAAGTTTACTCAAGAACTTATTAATTAATGCTCCATACTACTACTCTATACTATGATAAGCCAACAGACCAGTAATAAAAAAGGGGGGATGTTCTGAAGGGAGAAACAAGAAAAGAAAATGCAATACTGCATAATAAACAGAAAGACAAAACTCAATCAAATCTTAGTTTAATTTTGAAAGGCATAATTGAAAGTACATACTTTTTTTGTAATATCGAACAGTTTTCATGGTTTCTGGTCATGTTAGGAAAATCCAAATGCTAATCCAATCTGTAACTTGTTCCGTCATTTTTTTTTACCATCAGAGGGAATCCTTAAAAGTTTGTTCATGTTGTTGGCAGGAGATTAAAATTGACAAATTGCAAAGAGAAATTCCTTTCAGCTACTAAATATGGATGAGAATGAGGTTAAAGGGATAATTCGCGATTTTTCACTTTTCATCTTATTATGTTCATAATACCATAAAAAACATATTCACCAAGTTTTATTTCGATATGAAAAGTAATAAAGGAGAAAATTGGGAATAATGAATTTTATTTTATCAAACTTCCTGACTTATGTGACGTAGTTTAAGTCTTTGAGCATGCCGGGAGTGAAATTAATCTCATTTAAGTCTTGTTCGTTAACCATCTAATAACGCTATTTAAAGCGCATCGACGACTTTTGGTGTAGCTATTAACCAACGAAAAGTAAGTGATAGCCATGTAACTTTTTAAATTAGATTGTAGGATTCATGTGTGGATTTTTTTATACGAATTCTAGTAATTAAAGTAAATAATACAATAGAACATTTTTATGATTTTTTTTCTTCAAATACTTTAAACAAACATATGAAACTGACACGATCGATAGTGTATAAAAAAATACATGTTTGTATTCTGAACTTTTTTGCTTCATTCCAGAAAACATTTTCACTTGCTTGTACTGTGGAAATTAAATGTGTATTAATTTGTGACACTTAGTGAATGTTGAATGCGTAGTTAAACTCAAGGTAATTAAAAGATTAGCATTATGTAATTCTAATCTTTTGATCTTCATTCAGTGACACCTAGGCGTCACGGTTCAGCATTTCAGGTGTGAACAACATTTCGTATGAATGATATATGGGAGTCAGTTATAGTTATAGACACAGAAATGAAAGAAAAAGAATTAAAATGAATTTACGGGAGAAATAAGGTCGCACAATAACTGGATAGCTGTTGTATATTTTTATGTATTTTGCATAAGCTCACTTTTAAATGAATTATGACTTCTGATTAGTTTTGTAACGATAAAATACTGAATTATTTTAATTGAATAAATTTATAAATAAAAATAGCCTTCTAAACACGAGTGTATGAACTAAAAATTGTACTTTTTTTTAAATTAAAATCGGCAACCTTTAATATTTCAAACAGATTGCAATTATATAATTTAGTCCATCCAAAGCGATCTTTATTTACCTATTTAGGAATTAATGTTCTCATCAAAATATTTTAAATCTCACAACGCATGAATACTTCAGCTATTTGAAAAAAAATATGTTTTAAAAAATTGACAGGAAATTTAAGGATCCTCTTGGAATGGAATCGAAAAATTACGAATAGAAATTCTTTTCAAGTGTGAAAAACGTCAACCAAATTTATTCATAATCGGGAGCGTCCTTATTAAAATAGTCTTCTTCTAACAACGAATAATACTTTAGCTATTTGACCAACGATGTTTAAAAAAATAGACAACGAATTTAATGTCATCTTAATTTCCCTATTTTTGAATGTAATTATAAGTCTGTTCAACTGGCAAGAATACCCCTAAAGCGGGGAAGCAGTTTATTCTTTAAATTGCTGTCATTGAATATCAAGAAAGAAAATAAATCCCGAAATCAATTTGAAACTTTAATACTCAAAAGTTTTCCTAGAAAATATTCACATTCCTTGGGGTTTATTAGTGTACGTCCAGTTGCATATGTTTTACATGAATGTCGGAACAATTGTGATGATGTCGAATTTCTTCCTTTATTGGAGAACGATCTAATTGATATATAAATTTGTGATTTTACTATGTTCATAACTTCGATGAACCGAAGCAAGTTATTATATCGACCTGTATTTAAATCAAATTGGTCATCTTCTTCTTCTTTTGGTATACAATAGTCTATCTAATTCGATGATTACATACTGTTGGCATACGTGGACTAGTCTATTTACAAAACTGTTACCCCAATTTACACAAAATGTATGTTTCTTTCTTATGTTCAATGTATACATGTATATATTTTAAATTGCGATATAGCTCCGTAACTTTCTACCCAGGCATAGAAATGAATCGTCGACAAGTGCGTACATTTTTTTTAAATCAATATTTCTGGTATGTTCCAATCTGTCCTTTACATGTTTACTATTGACAACGAGTATATATTAAATTTTCCCAAATTAAACCTTGGAAAAAAAATGTAAATAGATTTTTATTTTATCAAATCTTTTTTTTTTTTTGTATTATTTATATTTTTATAAATAATATTCTTTACACCAGTAATGTTATTTATAAACAAGCGTATGAGTTTAATAATGATTAGTATATTATATCACTTTCGGACACGCAAGACAGAGATGTATATTATAATTTATACACCTGATAGTTCAAAATGGAGAGTTATAAGTTATCGGCTGTGTACACTGATCAATACCTACAGAAGTGAAACGATGCATGAACTTGCAAGCCCGACAGGAAATCGCTTGAATACCTGGACATGTCACCTCACACCCCTCACAATACCTTTGGGAGTAATATCTTTAGTCGTGCTGGTGATCAGATGATGGAAGATCCGAATTTATTTGAATAAAATTTATTACTTTAAAGAATTATAAACGAATTAGATTTACGCAAAAACAGTTTTCACGGAACACTTATTTATGATTTAAACTTTGACTTTTTAACTAATTCCAATATTAACAGTTTAAAAATAACAGACTATGGTTATTTAAAAAAATAAGAACATGTTCTGTATCAAGTTAGTTTGTCAGATAAAACAACCGTACGATTGACAAGATATCGACACGCAATTACGACTACATCGGTTACTATAGTTTTGGTCCTTTGTGGTTTATAGACATATCTTGATTTTTAATCGGGGAAGACGACAAAATGGCAGAACGCAGAGAATTGATACTCTAAATTTAAAATCGATGGTGATCTCTTATCTAGCGGAATAAAACTTTAATATCTATAAATTTGAGCATTTCTATATAGAATGGACATAATATCAATTTTTGATTTTTTTGCGAAGTTTCCCTTTAATCCTGTGGAAGTTTCCAAATACACTCAGTCATGTCAGTCGCACATTATACATATAAATAAGACAAGATTTATACACATAGGATATGTTTTTTCTAATTAGACTGCAATCTGATTGATTCCAATCCTGGAGGATATCAGAAAATGAATGATAAAGTCTCTGTTGTTATGGTAACAGTTGACACAAACAGATTGCTATAGAAGTAACTAGGGTTTGCCAAGTCTCACTATTCACTTGTACTGTGTGGATGAGAAGTAGAAACACCAAACATACATACAAATACCCTAGTTTTGTGAAGAAAAGAGCTTTTTAAATTATCATACACTTGCTAAATACTGGTTCTATGTATTAAAGTAAGATGTATATATTAACACACATATCATGAATAGTCATCCATTTATAGTTTTATACAATGTATAGCATCAATAAATATATAAATTTTTAGTATTTATCTGTTCTGATCTTCAAAACAATATCTATATCGGAATTTTTAACATTTTGAATCATTTTTGTTTTTCTGTGCACCTGTCATCAAATAGAAATTAAAAAGATGAAATGAAAAATTCAATTGTCTCACCAAAAACCATATTTTTGCTTATTTATACCATGTATACCATTTAGTGGGAATTAATGAATTATCAAATGATATATATTATACATTGTTGTACTTATAAATGTTTACATGATCAGTTTCATTTTTTACAGTGGATTAAAGAATGACCATATACCAGAATCCTTTCCAATAAAACATGAAATAGATGGAAATCACTTTCCATGTAAATACCTCAAAATAGGTAAGATAGAAAAGATTTTATGAGTATTAGAAGGTTTTAAGAAACTGCAAGTTGACTGATTCCAATCCTGGAGGGAATCAGACAGTAAATGTCTCTGTTGTCATGATAACAGTTGACACACACAGCTTGCTATATAAAGTAATTATGGTGTGACAGGTCTTGCTACATACAAGTACAGTGTAGATGAGAAGTATAAGTACCATACATTTATTTTACAAACTTTTGTTTTGGAATGATTTAATATACCTTTTACTGCATTTTCCTTTAGGTTTCAATCACTGAAATATGAAGTGTTCAGGCATAAGAATTGCTTAAACGTAATATGAAATATTGATTGGAAAATACTTTTGCACATGAACATGATGAAGATGTGGTTTCATTGTTAATAAGGTTTATGCTATCTGTACAGATTAATATACTGGCCAAACAGTTAATAATGCACACCACAAGTTAGTAGTGTAGACATTTTTCTTGTTGACTTTATTTTGATAAAACTGGTCCTGGAGAAAAAAAATCTATATTCAAATTGTCAGCTTTCACTTTGGTGAGCATAAATACATTTTTACAAACTGCAAGTTGACTGATTCCAATCCTGGAGGGAATCAGACAGTAAATGTCTCTGTTGTCATGGTAACAGTTGACACACACAGCTTGCTATATAAAGTAATTATGGTGTGACAGGTCTTGCTACATACAAGTACAGTGTAGATGAGAAGTATAAGCACCATACATTTATTTTCCAAACTTCTGTTTTGTGATTATTTACTAGACTGTTTATGGCTAATATATAGGTCATTAACTATTGGTTCATACTTAATAAGGCTTTAGTGGGCATGTGGAAGATTTAAAGAACTATGTTCCAAATATTTTTAATAGAATTAAGTTAAGAAAAAGTCTTATGCTAATCAGAAGTGCAGATCTTAAAACACCATTTGCTATTTGCAACGATTCAATTATTATATTGACCAAACCTGTAAATTATGGATACCACAAGTTCTAAGTGTAGAAGTTTTCCTTGTTTACATCATTTTGACAATAATGGTCATGTAGAAAAAAAAAGTTAAAAGATTCAAAACGTTTTTATATGAGCGCAATTTTTTTTTTATACGATCGCATTTTTTTATCATTGTATGATGTTGTGTCGTCTGTTTTGCGTCATCCGAAGATACGTTTGGTTTCCGGACAAAAACTTGAGTTTAAGGGAATGAATCTGAAAAGGAAGGTTGGGATTTATTTTGGGGTTGATGGTCCCAACTGTTTTGGAAATAGGGGCCAAAAAGGGGCCTATAACACGATTTTTTTTATACTTTCAGAATAATAACTTGTGTATAAGCATTTCAATTGCTCTGAAATTGTACCACAATGTGTAATACCACAAGTAGAATGTTGGGATTCATTTTGGGGGTTATGGTCCATTTTTGTAGTTTCTGGACAATAACTTGTGTGTAAGTGTATGGATCTCTCTGACATTATACCACAAGGTTCCTTAAATCACAAAAGGAAGGATAAGATTGAGTTTAGGGGTACTGCCCATTTTATGAAGGAATTAGGGCCCCAAAAAGGGCCAAAAACAAGCATTTTCTTGTTTCCAGACAAAAACTTGTGTTTAAGTGTATGTATCTCTCTGAAATTGTATTACAAAGTTACATTCTACTAAGGAGGGTATATAGAGTGTGGTGGTAAACAAAAACTTTGGGGGTTACAATTTGTTTTAAGTGGTTCAAAAAAAAAATTTCAAATTTTTTTCAAATCTCAAATTTTTGAAAAGTTTCAAGAAGAAATCTTTAATTGCACAGTATTGCACAATAGATTTGTAAGATCTTGACATTTATTTTGTGTCAGAAACCTACACTATGTCAAAAATTTGATCACAATCCAAATTCAGGCTGTATCAAGCTTGAATATTGTGTCCAAATTTGCCCAAACTGTTCAGGGTTCAACCTCTGTGGTCGTATTAGGCTATGCTAGCGAAGCATTTTATTATTTCATCCTTACAAATTGCAAGTTGACTGATTCCAATCCTGGAGGGAATCAGACAGTAAATGTCTCTGTTGTCATGGTAACAGTTGACACACACAGCTTGCTATATAAAGTAATTATGATGTGACAGGTCTTGCTACATACAAGTACAGTGTAGATGAGAAGTATAAGTACCATACATTTATTTGACAAACTTTCGTTTTGGGACTATTTACTAGACTGTTTATGGCAAATATATAAGTCATTTTTAAACTATTGTTTCATTGTTAATGAGGCTTTAGTGAGCATGTGGAAGCTTTAAGGAACTATGTTTCAAACTTTTAGAATAAAGTTAAGAATAAGTCATATAATAATAAGAATTGCAGATCTTGCACCTGTCCCAAGTGAGGAGCCTCTGGCCTTTGTTAGTCTTGTATTATTTTAACTTTTAGTTTCTTGTGTACAATTTTGGAGTTTAGTATGGCGTTCATTATCACTGAACTAGTATATATTTGTTTAGGGGCCAGCTGAAGGACGCCTCCTGGTGCGGGAATTTCTTGTTGCATTGAAGACCTGTTGGTGACCTTCTGTTGTTGTCTGCTCTATGGTCGGGTTGTTGTCTCTTTGGCACATTCCCCATTTCCATTCTCAATTTTACTTAAAACAAGATTTTTTTTCTGCAACAGTTATTATATTGGCGAAACCTGTTAATTATGGACAATACAAGTTCTAAGTGTATAAATTTTCGTCGTGGACAATATTTGACAAAAATAATTCTGGAGAATTTTTTTTTTCAAAATTCAAAACTGTCAGCTTTTTTTATTTCAAGAGCATAAACTCATTCTTACAAACTGCAAGTTGACTGATTCCAATCCTGGAGGGAATCAGACAGTGAATGTCTCTGTTGTCATGGTAACAGTTGACACACACAACTTGCTATATAAAGTAATTATGGTGTGACAGGTCTTGCTACATACTAGTACAGTGTAGATGAGAAGTATAAGCACCATACATTTATTTGACAAACTTCAGTTTTGTGATTATTTCCTTGACCTTTTCACTGAAGATTTATACTAAGTGAATAGCATGATAAAAAAGGATGTAGATGTACATCATTTCTAATTTTAATTGTATTGTGGTTTTCATGTAGGGGTTTGACCACTTTTTAAGGGGATTTTCATCTAAATGAAATATGAATTGTGCAGACATAAAAATTGCTTGACCAAAATTTAAAATTTTGATTGGAAAATTCAATATGTGACCCTTCTTTTGCACAATTTTATGTTGTTTAATTGTTAATAAGGTTAAAGTAAGCATATGGGGGCTTTACAAAATTATTTTCCAAAAATTTAAGAATAAATGTAAAAAAAATAGTGTATTATGATTATTAATATTGCAGGTCTTAAAATAAGATTGTCTATCTGCAACAAATTCTATAATTGCCAAAAAACGTAAATTAAAGGTTTAAAATGTTGAAATAACCTTGTTTCTGACTGTTTTGAGAAATATTGTCATTGAGAATTTGACACAAGTTTCTAAATCCAAAACTATCTGCTTTTTCATAAAACAAGCATAAATACATTTTTACAAACTGCAAGTTGACTGATTCCAATCCTGGAGGGAATCAGACAGTAAATGTCTCTGTTGTCATGGTAACAGTTGACACACACAACTTGCTATATAAAGTAATTATGGTGTGACAGGTCTTGCTACATACTAGTACAGTGTAGATGAGAAGTATAAGCACCATACATTTATTTTACAAACTTCTGTTTTGTGATTATTTCCTTGACCTTTTCACTGAAGATTTATACTAAGTGAATAGCATGATAAAAAAGGATGTAGATGTACATCATTTCTAATTTTAATTGTATTGTGGTTTTCATGTAGGGGTTTGACCACTTTTAAAGGGGATTTTCATCTAAATGAAATATGAATTGTGCAGACATAAAAATTGCTTGACCAAAATTTAAAATTTTGATTGGAAAATTCAATATGTGACCCTTCTTTTGCACAATTTTATGTTGTTTAATTGTTAAAAAGGTTAAAGTAAGCATATGGGGGCTTTACAAAATTATTTTCCAAAAATTTAAGAATAAATGTAAAAAAAATAGTGTATTATGATTATTAATATTGCAGGTCTTAAAATAAGATTGTCTATCTGCAACAAATTCTATAATTGCCAAAAAACGTAAATTAAAGGTTTAAAATGTTGAAATAACCTTGTTTCTGACTGTTTTGAGAAATATTGTCATTGAGAATTTGACACAAGTTTCTAAATCCAAAACTATCTGCTTTTTCATAAAACAAGCATAAATACATTTTTACAAACTGCAAGTTGACTGATTCCAATCCTGGAGGGAATCAGACAGTAAATGTCTCTGTTGTCATGGTAACAGTTGACACACACAACTTGCTATATAAAGTAATCATGGTGTGACAGGTCTTGCTACATACTAGTACAGTGTAGATGAGAAGTATAAGTACCATACAGTTATTTTACAAACTTCTGTTTTGGTATTATTTACTGAATCCTTAATGGCAAATTTGTAGGTCATAAAATGAAGAAAAAAAGATGTTATTTTTTTGGTGGATTGTCTTTATGTTTTTTAATATTACTTATAAGGTACTTTTCAATGAAATATGACCTGTACTGAAATATCAGTTGTTTGAACAGAATATAAAATATTGTTTAGGCAATACATAGGCACAGTTGTTTGCTTTAGTTAGTATATGAGAGCTTTGAAGCACTATGCTCCTCATCTTTTAGAATAAATTTAGATTGTGATAATCAGAATTGTTGATCTAAAAACAACATTTACTGTCTGCAACAATTATAATATCGACACCACACCAGTAAATTATGGACACCACAAGTTCTAAGTAATAAGTAAGTATAGAAATTTTCCATGTTTACATTATTTTGATAAAAGTAGTCATGTAGACAAAAAAGTTAAAAACTTTAGAACTTTTTTATTTCATGAGCATTAATACATTCTAACAAAATGCAAGTTGACTGGTTCCAATCCTGGAGGGAATCAGACAGTAAATGTCTCTGTTGTCATGGTAACAGTTGACACACACAACATGCTATATAAAGTAATTATGGTGTGACAGGTCTTGCTACATACAAGTACAGTGTAGATGAGAAGTATAAGCACCATACATTTATTCGACAAACTTTTGTGTTGGGATTATGTACTTATCAGTTGTACTACACACTCATTGATTTTATTAAACTTAAACGGTGTTAAACAGAACTTTTATCACATAAATATACCTTTTATTTTTTATTCATTTGGTTGGAGAGACTTTTATGAACTTAAAATTGAGAATGGAAATGGGGAATGTGCCAAAGAGACAACAACCCGACCATAGAAAAAAACAACAGCAGAAGGTCACCAACAGGTCTTCAATGTAGCGAGAAATTCCCGCACCTGGGAAACACTTTAGTGAATTATGTTTACTTTTACTGTTTATAGAGTTTTATATTTTTCAGTTCCAATTCAGTCGTGGGACTTAGTTTTAATTTCTGTATTTTCATATTTTCAGTTCCAATTCAGTCGTGGGGACCTAGTTTTAATTTCTGTATTTTCATATTTTTCAGTTCCAATTCAGTCGTGGGGACCTAGTTTTAATTTCAGTATTTGGTATGTAGAACTACAAGGAATCTCAGACTGGCATATTGTAAAACCAACAATGCATTGGTACAATAATGTAAGTTACAACAATGAAGTAGTATATGACCTAATTATTACTTGATATCTGAATCATTCAAGGTTTATCACTACCTTTTAGATACACAAAATGTAGTACATTGATCATAACTTTCTATATGTCCTATCTATGAAAATTTCCAGAAATTTATCAATGAAGTAGATGCTAAGATATTCAAGTAAAAATGATGTTGTTGTCAAGAAAAGTACAAAAAACTTTTGAAAGGAGCAGGATTCAATTTCACAAATATACTTACGACTAAATCATATGTAAAGCTCAATCACATCAAACGAATGGATAACAGCTGTCATATTTCTGACTTGGTACAGGCATTTTCATATGTAGAAAATGTCTGATTGAACCTGGATTTATAGCGCTAAACCTCTCACTTGTATGACAGTCACATAAAATCCATTATACTGACCACAATGTGTGAACAAAGCAAACAGACATAAAAGGTAAACATGTCAAAAATAAGGGTACAGCAGTCATCGTTGTTATAGTCTAAATCACCATTAAAACAAACGAATATGTAACAAAGAAACACAAAAAGACAGAATTGTAGTTAAATCAACCACATGCTTTATACAATGCAATATTCAATTTAATTCCCACTGATAAATTAAAGTAATCTTTTCCATTCAATGCATACCAACGCTTTGATTTTATGGTCAATTAACTTATATGATTACTTTTACTTTCAGTTTAGAGAAAGAGAAGCTATACGATTGTGTTTAAAACACTTTAGACAGAGACAGTATTTAGAGGCTTATGAAGCTTTAGAAAAGAAAACAAAAATAGTATTAGAACATCCTATATTGACAGAACTACATACAAAACTGGTAAAATATTATATAGTATTAAAGCATCCAATAATGACAGAATTACATACAAAACTGGTAAAATATAAAATATTATCAGAACATCCAATATTGACAGAATTACATACAAAACTGGTAAAATATAAAATAGTATTAGAACATCCAATATTGACAGAATTACATACAAAACTGGTAAATAATAAATAGTATTAGAACATCCAATATTGACAGAATTACATACAAAACTGGTAAAATATAAAATAGTATTAGAACATCCAATATTGACAGAATTACATACAAAACTGGTAAAATATTAAATAGTATTAGAACATCCAATATTGACAGAGTTACATACAAAACTGGTAATATAGGAAAAAGTATTTTAATATCCAATATTGACAGAGTTACCCACAAAACTGGTAAAATATTAAATAGTATTAGAACATCCAATATTGACAGAACTACATACAAAACTGGTAATATATAAAAAATAGTATTAGCACATCCAATATTGACAGTGTTACATACAAAACTGGTAAAATATAAAATAGTATTAGAACATCCAATATTGACAGAACTACATACAAAACTGGTAATATATAAAAAATAGTATTAGCACATCCAATATTGACAGTGTTACATTCAAAACTGGTAAATAATAAATAGTATTAGAACATCCAATATTGACAGAGTTACCCACAAAACTGGTAATATAGGAAAAAGTATTTTAATATCCAATATTGACAGAGTTACCCACAAAACTGGTTTAGTAAAAATAGTATTAAGCATCCAATATATACAGACCTGCAAACAAAACTGGTAAAATATTGATATTAGGACACACTTTATAAGCGTAAGAACATAGCTTGGTATTTCAATGTCCTTTTCTTTCTTTGATTCTCAGCCTTAACATTTCAAAGCAATCAGAAAGGGTATAGATGGCGTTATCAAAATTCTAAGTTTTTCACCAGTGAAAGCAAAAGTCAAACACACTATTCCAGAACAGGCTGGTAATTGCTGACAAAGTGAAAATATAAAATACTTGTGTTAGATCTCATACAGAAAACAAAACTGAACAGTAATGAAAATATCAAGATTACTACACCTTGGAATGACAAAATTCCCAGTAACCCTAGATTTCAAGCCTGCACCATATTATGTGTATTACAGTTTGCACTTTTTTGCCCTATCATCTTGTTAAACATAACAATGTATTTTCAGGTTAAAGATGGTGATTTTGATGCATGTGAACATTTAGTGTATAGAGCTTGTGAAGGTTTGTAATATTTTATTTACACACATATGGTTTGTTCAAAATAGTTTTATCCTTATAAAAAGGAATTGATATTGCTTAAACAAGAAAGATTAATTTAATATTCTAATATAATGAATATCAACAAAAAAGGCCTAAAAATGTACTCTTATTACATGTTTTACCAGTAGTCTAGAATTTAAAAAAAAGATTTGAATATTCAAATATTCAAGTTCTGGTAACTCACATGTTCAGATGAATATATAAGCTTTTAGTATGAATTCATAACTTACATATTTCTTTGTTTCTGTGAAGTAGTTTACTAACTTTCATAGATTTGGGTTATTTGTGATGACATTCACTTGAAGCAGAAAATTGGTTTTAGTCATACTTATTGACAACAGTATCAACCATTACATGCATTATTGATTTTTTTATTAAGACATTTTTTAAAATGGAGTCCACATATAATAAGTCAATATTTTGTTTGTATTTGCATTAACACCAAAAGAAAATATAAAAAAGAAGATGTGGTATGATTGCCAATGAAACAACTATCCACAAAAGACCAAAATGACACAGACATTAACAACTATAGGTCACCGTACGGCCTTCAAAAATGAGCAAAGCCCATACCGCATAGTGAGCTATAAAATGCCCCAATAAGACAATGTAAAACAATTCAAACGAGAAAACTAACAGCCTTATTTATGTAAAAAAATGATTGTTTCACTTTTCTTCTTCCCTTTCTCTTTTTATATTTATTCAGTTTGAAGTCCTGAAGACGCCACCCTTGTTGGCCATACATGTGGACCAGAATAAATTCTTACCATGGGGTAATTGATGGGTGTTGTTGTCTTTATTATTGTTTTATTTATTCAGTTTGTGTAATATATCGCTTTTTGTTATTTTCAGAAGGTTTATTTCATCATTATATAAGTTTACAAGATTATAAACCATTATGGTCACCCATTGAGCCAGTAATTAAAAGTAAGTAACATCTATTGCAGCTGGTAATTTTTTTATACATCATAATAGTGTTTTTGAGATATATTTGAAATGAACAATGAAAGTGATTTCCCAAATATGGTCTGAAATTTAAACACAATTTTTTTCACATTCCTTAACAGTCTTCAGTTTTTCTGTTTCTAGTTAGAATCTAGTTTATACTATTTATGAAATCAATGCAAGAATACACAATTGATAAAAAAAAAGTTGGTAGAATATTTAAATTCTTTGTATGTATTCTGTTATTTGCAATGTTTCATCACTTTGTTCATGAACAATGTAAGATAGGATTTATATAGGTATCCACAACTTGCATAAAGATTGGTAACTTTCCAATGGTAATACATTATGAATTTATTCTTTTTGTCATGTACAGATTGATTTTATTTTAGATTAAACTTAATAATGATGTATGTGAAAACCAATTATTCCAATGAATGCTGTTTTAATGAGTAATGGTTATTTTCTCTTTTTAGCAAATGACAGTTTAGTAGATAGTAGGCCTGGTATGAGAGGTGGACATCAGATGTGTGTGGATGTATTGAGTGGTAAGTAGATAGTAGGCCTGGTATGAGAGGTGGACATCAGATGTGTGTGGATGTATTGAGTGGTAAGGACATATTTGTTTCCTCTGTAAAGATTTACGGTCAGACTACTTTTGAGATAACTGCTTTTTTTTATGGGGACGGAGTCCCCAATAACAGTAGAAAATTCAATAAAAAAAAAATACGGGAAAATTTCCTGAATTTTTCATTGTACTAATGAACTCAAAATCGTTCAAATTTTTTTTGTCGTGTTTTGAAATCCCGGACCTGCGCAGAAATGTACAATGTACTTCCTTTTTCCGGTCTCGTTTGTATGAAACTTTGAGTAAAATATATATTTATCAGTCTAGTATAAAATAGGAAGGAACGCGCAATACCAATTTCATTTTTAATAATTCCTTGATATGAAAAAACGTTACCTGATGATAGCGTTTCTTTGTTTACATTGCATATGACGTCATAATTTAAATAACGTCACAACTAAATCCCTAATAACAGAACCAAAATCGGAAATGTTACGGTATTTTCGTTTTATTTTTTTTAAACAAATATTTAAGTTACAAAAAAATAATTCATACAGACTTCGTCCCCATTTACAGGTAATGCCTGCCTCATTTATGTTTTTACCTCACCTGGACAAAATAGTATTTGATGCTATCTTGTAATTCATTTTAAATTTCTTCAATTTCTAGATACAATGTAGTGCTTTTCCTTGTATAATAAAAACATATAGGAGAACTTGCCTTCCGTTTTGGTAGATAGTTTTCTCCTTTATAAATTTATATTTATTTAAACATACCTAATTTAGGTGTAACCCATCTCTAGCTAAGGGATTAAATTGTAGGTCACATAAATACAGATTTAATGAGGTCAAATGCAAGTGAATTATTCATTGGTAATGTTTCTAGCTTATTTTGACACAATTGACCGAACTGTCTGCTAAAAACATCTTTGTATTCCACCTTTTCACTTTCATTAATGATAGGGGAAAATAATATATTTTTTTTATTTTTTTTTTATCTCATAGCTGATGCTACTTTAATAAAGTTATTTTTTTGTTTAAAAAAAATCTTCAATAATTGGATGCAGTGATCTTATGATTTAAGATCTTTGTTATACATTTACCTTTGTCATATGTCATTACAGAAACTTTATATTTATTTGGTGGTTGGGATGGTAACCATGATTTAGCAGACCTGTGGATGTATCATGTACCATCTCGTGAATGGACATGTTTATCTAGAAATACACAATTAGAGGTAAGTAACAATTTATTCTGTTGAAATAAAAAAAAAGTCCTATTTCTGCTTTCGAAACCTTGAAAATTTTAAATAATTCAAGATTTCTCTTATGCATCTAAACACATTAACATGTGAAAAAAGATCACTGGACCTAACAGTTTTATAGGTGGTGCTCACTAGACAAATTCAAATTGTTGTGAAGCAAGAAAATTGGCGTAATGATAATGTTTTTCTCTTTTTTTGTCACAAAGGATTTCATATAAACTTTCTTCTTGTTATTTATTTCAAATTCATCAATTTCTAGTCGCACAGAAATGCTTTTCCCTGTATAATAAAAAAATTATGAGAATTTGCACAATCTATTGCTTGGTAACAGAGCCAGTTATTGATTCTGATTCACTTTAGAAACATATCTGGTGATCTTACACTTTATTGATGCTCATTAGAAAAATATACATTTGTCTAACAGTTGTAGTAACATTATAATTTATTGCGAGAATGTGAAAAGATAAAATTGTTGATATTATAACTAATTCTGCTAAAAGATTGCAATTAATTTGATGTTATAAATTATCTTTTAGGGTGGTCCTGGTGCTAGATCGTGTCATAAAATTTGTATTGATTATGAAAGAAAACAAATATTTACCCTTGGAAGATATTTAGACTCAGCTATGAGGACAACAGAAAATCTAAAGGTAGGTTCAATGGTAATTATGAAATAACTAATCCAAGAATTTTACAATAATATAGAAAATTATTCAATAATTGATGGAACAACACATGAATTCTCAATTTTGTAATGGTAATCTACAAGTCTTAAAATACCTTTTTGGCTCACCTGTCCCAAGGGACAATTGAGCTTATGTCATCACTTGGCGTCCGTCGTCTGTCGTCGTCGTCTGTCGTCGTAAACTATTTCAAGAATCTTCTCCTCTGAAACTACTGGGCCAAATACTTTCAAACTTTAACTGAATGTTCCTTAGGGTATCTAATTTATAAATTGTATCCGAAGTTTTGATCTTTCAACAAACATGGTCGCCATTGCTAAAAATAGAACATAGGGGTCAAATGCAGTTTTTGGCTTATAATTCAAAAACCAAAGCATTTAGAGCAAATCTGACATGGGATAATATTGTTTATCAGGTTAAGATCTATCTGCCCTGAAATTTTCAGATGAATCAGACAACCCATTGTTGGGTTGCTGCCCCTGAATTGGTAATTTTAAGGAAATTTTGCTGTTTTTGGTTATTATCTTGAATATTATTATAGATAGAGATAAACTGTAAACAGAAATAATGTTCAGCAAAGTAAGATTTACAAATAAGTCAACATGACGGAAATGGTCAGTTGACCCCTTTAGGAGTTATTGCCCTTCATAGTCAATTTTTAACCATTTTTCGTAAATCTTAGTAATCTTTTACAAAAATCTTCTCCTCTGAAACTACTGGGCCAAATACTTCTAAACTTTAATTGAATGTTCCTTAGGGTATCTAGTTTGTAAATTGTATCCGAAGTTATGATCTATCAACAAACATGGTCGCCATTGCTAAAAATAGAACATAGGGGTCAAATGCAGTTTTTGGCTTATAACTCAAAAACCAAAGCATTTAGAGCAAATCTGACATGGGGTAATATTGTTTATCAGGTCAAGATCTATCTGCCCTGAAATTTTCAGATGAATCAGACAACCTGTTGTTGGGTTGCTGCCCCTGAATTGGTAATTTTAAGGAAATTTTGCTGTTTTTGGTTATTATCTTGAATATTATTATAGATAGAAATAAACTGTAAACAGCAGTAATGTTCAGCAAAGTAAGATCTTCAATTAAGTCAAATTGACCAAAATTGTCAATTGACCACTTAAGGAGTTATTGCCCTTTAAAGACTTTTTTCACAATTTGTTCATCATGTTGACTTACTTTAAAAAATCTTCTCCTTTGAAACTGCTGTATCAATTTCAGCCAAACTTAGGCTAAATGAGTTTCAGAGTATCTAGTATAAATTTTATATTTTATTTCCTTGTATGTCAAGAAACATAGCTCCTATGGCTAAAATAGAACATAGGAGAAAATGATTATTTTTTTTGGCTTTTGAAGAAAATAGGACGATCCAAAAAACATTTAAATAAATTGAAAAGCCAAAATAATCATTGATGAGAGATTTAACCAAAAGAATTAAGGTGAGCGATTCAGGCTCTTGAGAGCCTCTTGTTTTGTTTGTGGTCATAGAAGTAAAATTATTGGATTTATTTCATTCCATGATTTATCAATCTACATGTGAAATTACAGATTTTACATGTAGATTGATAAATCATGGTATTTTATATGTTAAATTGTAAAACTTAAAGTGATCAATATAACAGTATTTTTATGTAAGCTACTGTTTATTGGGAACATTTTGCTTGGATCTAATTGTTGCAATCTTTGCAGGTGTTGTTTAACCTTGAATTTTACTCTAAACAAATATTTCACTGTCCATTTTAATGCACAGTACAAGGCCATAAAATGCTTACTATAAACATGGCATGTCTGATTGATGTTTACCCCAAATTTCCTTTTACTCAAATAGAATTTTCTAACTTCATTTATTGAAAAATAGTAATATAGATACATATCTTTATTAATGAAGAATTTTCATCATTATCTCCATATATCTAAATTTTGTTTTCAGAGTGACTTTTATATGTATGATATTGGTTCTGGAAAATGGACATTGATAACAGAAGATACACATGCCATGGGTGGACCAAGGCTAGTGTTTGACCACCAGATGGCAATAGATGTTGAAAGGAGAACATTGTTTGTGTTTGGTGGAAGAGTATTACTAAGGTAAGATATGACAAGTGATTTTGTTGCTAAGTCTAACAAGTTATGGATGAATTCAATAGACACTATCTTGAGCACGAATTACATATTGGACCAAAATAATAAAATACAACAACCATGTACGTTGTTCCTGAATTGTGATAGGTGCAGCAGAGTAAAACTAGATGAATCTTTTAGTTACTTTATTGTCGAGCCTTCGACTTTAGTCGAAAAAGCGAGACTAAGCGATCCTACATTCCGTCGTCGTCGGCGTCGTCGGCGGCGTCAACAAATATTCACTCTGTGGTTAAAGTTTTTGAAATTTTAATAACTTTCTTAAACTATACTGGATTTCTACCAAACTTTGACAGAAGCTTGTTTATGATCATAAGATAGTATCCAGAAGTAAATTTTGTAAAAATAAAATTCCATTTTTTCCGTATTTTACTATAAATGGACTTAGTTTTTTCTGCGGGGAAACAAAACATTCACTCTGTGGTTAAAGTTTTTAGAATTTTAATAACTTTCTTAAACTATCCTGGGTTTGTACCAAACTTGGACAGAAGCTTATTTATGATCATAAGATAGTATCCAGAAGTAAATTTTGTAAATAAATAAATCCATTTTTTCCATATTTTACTTTTAAATGGACTTAGTTTTTCTGCGGGGAACCATTACATTCACTCTGTGGTTAAAGTTTTTAAAACTTTAATAACTTTCTTAAACTATCCTGGGTTTGTAACAAACTTGGACAGAAGCTTATTTATGATCATAAGATTGTATCCAGAAGTAAATTTTATAAAAATAAAATTCCATTTTTTCCGTATTTTACTATAAATGGACTTAGTTTTTTCTGCGGGGAAACAAAACATTCACTCTGTGGTTAAAGTTTTTAGAATTTTAATAACTTTCTTAAACTATCCTGGGTTTGTACCAAACTTGGACAGAAGCTTATTTATGATCATAAGATAGTATCCAGAAGTAAATTTTGTAAATAAATAAATCCATTTTTTCCATATTTTACTTTTAAATGGACTTAGTTTTTCTGCGGGGAACCATTACATTCACTCTGTGGTTAAAGTTTTTAAAATTTTAATAACTTTCTTAAACTATCCTGGGTTTGTAACAAACTTGGACAGAAGCTTATTTATGATCATAAGATTGTATCCAGAAGTAAATTTTATAAAAATAAAATTCCATTTTTTCCGTATTTTACTATAAATGGACTTAGTTTTTTCTGCGGGGAAACAAAACATTCACTCTGTGGTTAAAGTTTTTAGAATTTTAATAACTTTCTCCAACTATCCTGGGTTTGTACCAAACTTGGAAAGAAGCTTGTTTATGATCATAAGATAGTATCCAGAAGTAAGTTTTGTAAAAATAAAATTCCATTTTTTCCGTATTTTACTATAAATGGACTTAGTTTTTTCTGCGGGGAAACAAAACATTCACTCTGTGGTTAAAGTTTTTAGAATTTTAATAACTTTCTCCAACTATCCTGGGTTTGTACCAAACTTGGACAGAAGCTTATTTATGATCATAAGATTGTATCCAGAAGTAAAGTTTGTAAAAAGATTACTCTGTTTTTTCTGTAATTTACTTTTAAATGGACTTAGATTTTCTTGCAATCATAAAATAGTAACAAGAGGAATATTTTTATTGATTTTTTTCCTCATTGTTGTTGAGCCTGCGATTTACAGCAAAAATAGGCGAGACACTGGGTTCCGCGGAACCCTTACAAATTTTATTAATATTTAAATGAAACATGTGACTTAGATTGATTTGAAATTTACACAGTTGTATTTTTTATGTCCCTGCTGTTACCAGATAGGGCATTAAGTGTTATCCTTGTATGTCCATAGGTACTTCCCAAAAGTCGTTTTCATTCTTAACATTAGTTTGCCTCAACCAAATGCTAAAAAACTAATACATAATGCTTGTAACCACAAAAAGATCAGATCAAGAATTTGGTAGACTTTTATTGTTCTTGAGTTATGCCCCTTATCATGTTATATGCAAGCAGGGGCACCATCTGTATCTTAAAGACACATTCTTTATTTATTTATAGGCATTTAAAAACAATATGTAAATTATAGATATTTGATAATTGTTTTTCAGTCCAACTGAAGGTGGAGAAAGGGGAAGTGAACCAATATTTAGTGGTTTATTTGCCTACCATATACCTACAAATACATGGAAACTGGTGATGGAAGATTGTGAACAACTTAGATCTAGAATAGGACATTCTATGTTGTTCCATCCAGTAAGTTAGTCCATATACCAGTTACATAGTAAATATTTTTGCTAGATTAATGATGTGATAAAATTTCAGAATTTTTATGGATATGTTAATTCAATGGTGCCTGAATTATCTGTAAAGGAATAATGTCCCTTTGAAATGTAAATTCTATGGAAAATTGCTTTGTAATCACTTTCAGACCTATGTTTGCTTAATTTTGATCATGAAATAACATGTAATGTTATGAAGACAGTTTAAAAATGTAATACATTTTCTTCACTTTATCTTTTTGGTTTAATTAATTGAGTATGAAGTGTTTTTTTTATGGTTTTCATGAAAGATCATGTTTCATTTTCAGAGAAAAAGATGTTTATATATCTTTGCTGGTCAAAGATCAAAAGAGTTTCTGAATGATTTTCTAACATACAACATAGACACAGGTCAGATAGATATGATCGTGGATGGAACCAAAAAGGACGCTCAAGGGGGTACGGTATCATCACAATCCATATTATTTGATCAGCCAGTTCATCATCCATATTACCGTCATGTCTTGAAAGACTTCGTCAAGACTTCTGGTGAGAATTGGGTCATCACAAAGCTTGAATGTTTTAGTGTGTTCAACTGTACACTATCACAAAGTACATGTATCTCTAAACACCTGATATGCTATTGACTGGTTATCTTTTGAATCATTCACTCAAACAATAGAATCCAAAGTAGTGATCCAGTTGGAAATTACCATGCTCTGCTTCCATATATTTTATTGTGAATAGATATATTTACTCTTTTGGATATTTAGCTGAATATGCTTGGAATGACCCTAAATCTATCTCTGAATAACCTTTTAGCATCATGCAACAATCTTAACTATGACATCAAATGTTTTGAATTGTGACGGAAAAAAATATTGAAGCTTTATTTGCCTTTAAGTAATGATAGTCAAATTTATCTTATAAGTGATAATACTTCTATTAAATTCTAGGCAAGTATTTCTATTGTTGGAATGATCTGATCCCTCAACTGGTTTCCAGATAACTGCAATAATGGTGTACAGGGATACAGGATGACTATGCACTAACATTTGGTGGTTGGGTTTTAATTTCTTTGCTGTGATTCTTTTTCATCATACCTTTCATCATAACATTCTTGTTTTATCATCTTTTGAGTAAATATATGTTTATAACCTAAACCATTTTGTAAACATGGGCACTTTAATTATACATGTATAGGAGGTAAGGAAATAATAAACTTGTATAACATGTGATTTTGTACAATTTAGTATGGAAGACCATGTTTTAGCTAAATAAAAAGGATGGTAATACAAATAGAAAATTGGTTGTGTTGGCTAACTTTTAAAGTCACCATTTATTATACAAACACAAGTTCATGTTGATATCTGTATATATTTTAACTTTTACTTTTATATTGTAAAAAGACCCACTAAGAATGGCTGTTTATATAATTTTGATATTAGTATTGAAACTAAATGTTTTTCTTTCACAGTTTTGACAGTTTTGTATCACCCTTCCATAACATACTAAACTTAAATGAGTTATTTTTGTACATACCTTACATACAATCAAATTTAAATGACACCTTTGAATTGAAAGCAGCAGTTGCTATGTCTGTTATAACCATATATGGATAAAAAGTTTTGACAATGAGAGATTCTATATCTCTAACATATTATATATATATTAGCCCAATAGACATACTTAACTCATTTAAAACCACACTTTGTCAGATTTCAGGAAAAATGTTTTATATTGTGTCAAAATTAATAAAGAAATGGCTTTCAAATACACATACCTGTAAATGGAACTATTTTCCCCTGAAAAGTACCATTATCAATTTACTGAATTACTAATAAGATTATGCTATACTTGTAGTACCAGCAGCAGGATTTACACAGAGAGCTACTATAGACCCTGATAAAGATGAAATACATGTCTTGTCTGTAAGTAACATGTTTGAATTTAAAAATACTGAAATTGATTGTGCATAAATATTTTTAACAGAAGATATCTTTTTAATGATACCGCATACCTGTCAACCTGTGACGATGAAAATGCAGGTCATGACCTGCATTGAAGAACAAATCTCAGGTCATAACGCGTACGAACTTTTTCGAGCTGAATTTCAGTATTTATGGTACATTTTCTTATAGTGTATATCAAAGATACCAAAACATCAATGCATGTTCACTGTGTAAATTTTATTAAATATTATTTCATTGCACTTTTAAAGATTAAATATTATTTCATTGCACTTTTAAAGATTAAATATTATTTCATTGCACTTTTAAAGATTAAATATTATTTCATTGCACTTTTAAAGATTTTTACAACTTTGTGTATCTCAGTCTTATGTGCTTTACTTTTTGAGAAAAAATACTACAATCATCAAACACTAGAATTTAATGTAATTCTTAAGTGTTTGAGACTATTGCCTATGTAAAAAAAATAATTTTCAACTTTTAAAAAAAAATTGTATAAAGGTATAAAAATAATGAAAAGTTATTTTTCATTATGTATTTGAATTTTATATTTTTATGATTTAATCTTTTTCACCCATAAAACGTAAATATAAGGAATAATTTTGAATGGTGACAAATAAGGGGAAGTAACTCTAGTTCAGTTTGTTCAATGGTGCAATTTATTTACGACCTAAAGCTAAGGTAATTGGTGTTAATTAACAGTGTTTGACATCAAAGCTGTCAAGTGAAGCCATGTACTTAATGGGTCACTTAATTTGACAGTTTACATAGCTAGATGAACTTCCTGTTCATGGAAGAATTACGAATTTGCCGGTATTTCAAAGGAATATTACTTATGAAATCAATCTCAAGGCTAAGAAATACGGGTGAAATCGGGTCATTTTCGGAATTCCCGGGTTATTTCAATGACCCGGCAGGTGTTCCGGGGGAGCCCTTAGAATTGTGAAAATCTCGGGTCACACCCGCAGAATACGGGTCAGTTGACAGGTATGATACCGCCCTCAGATGACAATCCTGACAAAAAAATGAATACACGTCATACCCACAAATTCTACAGCCCAAATGGTGTTATGTTTTAACAGATTTCAATGTATTTACTAGTGCATTTTTAGCTCACCTGACCCAAAGGACCAAGTGAGTTTTTCTCATCACTTGGCGTCCGTCGTCAGTCATCGTTAACTTTTACAAAAATCTTTTCCTCTGAAACTACTGGGCCAAATTTAACAAAACTTGGACAGGATCATCATTGGGGTATCTTGTTTAAGAAATGTGTCTGGTGACCCGGCCAACCAACCAAGATGGCCGCCATGGCTACAAATAGAACATAGGGGTAAAATGTATATTTTGGCTTATAACTCTGAAACCAAAGCATTTAGAGCAAATCTGACACAGGGGTAAAATTGTTTATCAAGTAAAGATCGATCTGCTCTGAAATTTTCACATGAATCTGACAACCCGTTGATGGGTTGATGCCCCTGAATTGGTAATTTAAAAGAAATTTTGTCGTTTTTGTCAAGACTGTCTTGTATTATTTTAATTTTAGTTTCTTGTGTACAATTTTGAAATTAGTATGGCGTTCATTATCACTGGACTAGTATATATTTGTTTAGGGGCCAGCTGAAGGACGCCTCCGGGTGCAGGAATTTCTCGCTTCATTGAAGACCTGTTGGTGACCCTCTGCTGTTGTTTTTTATTTGGTCGGGTTATTGTCTCTTTGACACATTCCCCATTTCCATTCTCAATTTTATTTTAACTTTTGTTGCAGAAAGCTCCACATAGGGATAGTGATCCAGCGGCGGCGGTGTTAGCTCACTTCTTAAAAGCTTTATATTTTAGAAGGTGGAAGACCTGGATGCCTCATACTTTGTATATAGATGCTTGCTTCATGTTACAAGGTTCCGTCAGTCACATGTCCAATGTCCTTGACCTCATTTTCATGGTTCAGTGACCACTTGAAAAAAAGTTCAAATATTTTGTAATGTTGAATTCTCTCTTATTATAAGTAATAGGATAACTATATTTGATATGTGCGTACCTTGCAAGGTCCTCATGTCTGTCAGACAGTTTTCACTTGACCTCGACCTCATTTCATGGATCAGTGAACAAGGTTAAGTTTTGGTGGTCATGTCCATATCTCAGATACTATAAGCAATAGGGCTAGTATATTCAGTGTATGGAACGACTGTAAGGTGTACATGTCCAACTGGCAGGTGTCATCTGACCTTGACCTCATTTTCATGGTTCAGTGGTTTTAGTTAAATTTTTGTGTTTTGGTCTGTTTTTCTCATACTATATGCAATAGGTCTACTATATTTGTTGTATGGAATGATTGTATGGTGTACATGTCTAGCGGGCAGATGTCATGTGACCTTGACCTCATTTTTAGGTTCAGTGGTCAAAGTTAGTTTTTGAGTTTTGGTCTTTTTATCTAATACTATATGCCATAGGTCAACTATATTTGGTGTATGGAAATATTTTATGATCTTTATGTCAGTCGCGCAGGTTTTATTTGACCGTGACCTCATTTTCAAGGTTCATTGCACAGTGTCAAGTTTTTGTGTTTGGTCTATTTTTCTGAAACTATAAGTAATGGGTCAACTATATATATGTTGTATAGAAGCATTGTTAGCTGTACATGTCTGCCTGGCATGGTTCTTCTGACCTTGACCTCATTTTCAAGGTTCATTGGTCTTTGTTTAGTTATCTTGGTTAATGTTAAGCTTATGTGACAGTTGTAATAAAGCTACGCTTTATACTTAGGACTATCAACATAATATCAATGATTAGTATAGAAGGCGAGACATTTCAGCGTGTGCACTCTTGTTGGTTATTATCTTGAATACTATTATAGATAAAGATAAACTGAAAATAGCATTAATGTTCAGCAAAGTAAGATCTACAAATACATTGAAAGTAAACATGACCAAAATGGTTAGTTGACCCCTTAAGGAGTTATTGCCCTTTATATTAATTTTTTACTAATTTTTCATAAATTTTTGTAATCTTTTTCAAAAATCTTCTTCTGAAACTACAGGACCAAATTTAACCAAACTTGGCCACAATCATCACTGGGGTATCTAGTTTAAAAAATGTGTCTGGTGACCTGGCCGACCAACCAAGATGGCCACCATAGCTAAAAATAGAACATAGGGGTAAAATGTAGATTTTGGCTTATAACTCTGAAACCAAAGCATTTAGAGCAAATCTGACAGGGTTAAATTGTTTATCAAGTCAAGATCTATCTGCTCTGAAATTTTCAGATGAATTGGACAACCAGATGTTGGGTTGCTGCCCCCCAATTGGTAATTTTTAAAGAAATTTGGCCTTTTTTGGTTATTATCTCGAATACTATTTATTATAGATAGAGAAAAACTGCAAACAGCAATAATGTTCAGCAAAGTAAGATCTACAAATAAGTCAAATTACCAAAATGGTCAGTTAACCCCTTAAGGTGTTATTGCCCTTTATATTCAATTTTTAGCAATTTTCATTAATTTGGTAAATTTTGGAAAAAAATTTCCAAAATAATTTCCTCTGTTACTAATTATGGGCAAAGTTCATTATAGATAGAGATAATTGTAAGTAGCAAGAATGTTCAGTAAAGTAAGAACTTCAAACACATCACCATCACCAAAACACATTTTTGTCATGAATCCGTCTGTGTCCTTTGTTTAATATGCACACAAAGACCAAGGTGAGCGACACAGGCTCTTAAGATCCTCTAGTTTAGAAATATGAAGACTTGTCATATATTCCTTTATATCATACATAATCTTTTTCAGGGTTTAAGTAAAGATAAAGACAGAAGGGACAATGTTAAAAACTCTTTATGGGTGTATGATATTAATAAAAATAAATGGTAAGATTATCTGAGGTAGATAAAAATGAAAAAAATCTTTATTACTCTATAATTACATTAGATGTATGTTTCATTATAATACATTATTCTGATTGGCTAACTGCACATCTCACATTATTTCTTAATCAATTGCATTACACAATAAAATTTATCATTCATGATGACACGAGGTCCCACAATAAAGTGCACAGGTGAATTAAATAAAAACTTGATCAAAATCGTTTTTTCATGATCCAAACTAAAACATGTAATTACATGTATAAGTATTGAATGCTTCTTTTTGTAACTTTATAGGGTTGTAAAAGCGTTGACCGTGTGCACATACAAAATGTACTTCGGTCAATGCTTTCTCACCCCAATGAAGTTACAAAAAGAAGCTTTCAATTCTTAAATGTTAATGGAAGTAAAATGGTTAAATCATTATACAATATAGATTGGTGGAATGGGGTGCATTAAAGACAGCAAATTGTTATTATTTTACATTCTTCTTGAATGAACTTGGTTTCACAATAGTTTTTTTTTCAAAACCCATAGGCAAAATAAATGTGCAGATGTTTGTCTTAGAATCCTGTCATTGCTAACCAGAAGTTAACATTATTATGATTCTGTCCTCAGAAAAGAATGTTCTTCCTAACATTTCAAAATTCACATTCAGATCTTAATGTCACATGTCAACCTTTGCAGCAACTAAAGATTAGCAATTCTAATACACTGCTACTTTTGCATAGATAATATTTCTGTACTAAAAATCTGTAGTACTGCAAATTTACTTTTAATATTAAGTACTATTTCTTTACTATAGAATTATTGTAATAGTTAGGTACCTGTATTTTACAGTACTTGATTGTACTAAATATTTTGGTACAGAAGTAATACCAACAGTGATCACAATAGTTCATGTTTGAAAATCATAACTTTAAAACATTTGAAATAGACAATCTTTCAAAATGTTGAAAATGTAATGATGTAATAAAAAATCTGCAGTACTTAAATTTCAAGAACAAATCAATTACTGTAAAATACAGGTACCTAAATATTACAATAATTTTAAAGTAACAAAAGAGTACTGAATATTAAAAGTAGATTTCCAGTGCTACAGATTTTTGGTACAGAAATAGTACCTATACAAAAGTACCTATGTAGTCTAGATTAAAGTGACTGTTAGTATCAGGTATAAATAAATGATATAAAACAGATTGAAAAAAGAAAATTGTTGTATTGTGTCTCTTCATATGAAAAGTAATTATTAAATAGTGTCTCTTCAGATATTAAAGATTTTTATGTTATCATTATTTCTTTTATATTTTTTTAAGGTCATGCATTTATAAAAATGAAAATTCTGGTCAACAATACTGGACAAAAATGCAGCATTTAGAACCTGTTCCAAGGTTTGCACATCAACTAGTATTTGATCATATTAAAAAGGTATGTATGATAATTAAAAACCAAAATTATAAGGACTGATTTTTTTTCAGAGCCAGACAATAAACTATTCATGGCTCATGTCCTTGTGAACTAATGCTATCTCTTCAAATTAATTGTGTTCAATATAATTTTTTGCATTGATGTACTCTAACACTGATGAAATTGACAATAATGATTGTCTGTGTCATTACCAGTGTTATACTTATGAAGGTATAAGAAATACTTTTGACCTTTTAAAAAATCTTTGATTAAGTTGAAAACGCTAATATTTCCCTCATTTGCAAGTTGAAAGTTTCCATAAGTTAGAAGTTTTTGTCGAGCCTGCAACTTTTGTTGCAGAAAGCTCGACATAGGGATAGTGATGCGGCAGCGGCGGCGGCGGCAGTGTTAGCTCACTTCTTAAAAGCTATATATTTTAGAAGGTGGAAGACCTGGATGCTTCATATTTTGTATATAGATGCCTCATGTTACGAAGTTTCCGTCAGTCACATGTCCATTGTCCTTGACCTCATTTTCATGGTTCAGTGACCACTTGAAAAAAAAGTTCAGATTTTTTGTAATGTTAATTCTCTCTTACTGTAAGTAATAGGATAACTATATTTTGTATGTGCATACCTTGCAAGGTCCTCATGCCCGTCAGACAGTTTTCACTTGACCTCGACCTCATTTCATGGATCAGTGAACAAGGTTAAGTTTTGGTGGTAAAGTCCATATCTCAGATACTATAAGCATTAGGTCTAGTATATTCGGTGTATGGAAGGACTGTAAGGTGTACATGTCCAACTGGCAGGTGTCATCTGACCTTGACCTCATTTTCATGGTTCAGTGGTTATAGTTAAGTTTTTGTGTTTTGGTCTGTTTTTCTCATACTTTATGCAATAGGTTTACTATATTTGTTGTATGGAATAATTGTAAGGTGTACATGTCTAGCGGGCAGATGTCATCTGACCTTGACCTCATTTTTATGGTTCAGTGGTTATAGTTAAGTTTTTGTGTTTTGGTCTGTTTTTCTCATACTTTATGCAATAGGTTTACTATATTTGTTGTATGGAATGATTGTAAGGTGTACATGTCTAGCGGGCAGATGTCATCTGACCTTGACCTCATTTTCATGGTTCAGTGGTCAAAGTTAAGTTTTTGAGTTTTGGTCTTTTTATTTAATACTATATGTCATAGGTGAACTATATTTGATGTATGGAAATATTTTATGATCTGTATGTCAGTCGTGCAGGTTTTATTTGACCTTGACCTGGTTTTCATGGTTCATTGCTCAGTGTTAAACTTTTGTGTTTTGGTCTATTTTCTTAAACTATAAGCATATTTGTTGTATGGAAGCTTTGTTAGCTGTACATGTCTGCCTGGCATATGGTTCAACTGACCCTGACCTCAATTTCATGGTTCATATTAAGTTTATGTGACAGTCGTAATAAAGCTTTATATTTAGGAGTATCAACATAATATCAATGATTAGTAAAGAAGGCGAGACATTTCAGTGTGTGCACTCTTGTTAACTCTTTAATATTTGATTTTCTGTTGCATTGGCATTCTTGCATCTGAAATGATTAAACACATAGCTTAAAGATATGTTCTATTTATAATATATACATGTATATGTATATTTGTATGTATCATCCCTTAAAATATTTATGTATGTATATTTTTTTAGTTTTTTTAAAAGAGATAAACATATGTTCATTTACATACACTAAAGTTTCATTGTATTCAAATACGTTGCTATTTTATAAGACAACAAAGGCAAATATCTGTTTCATCAGTTACATCTTGTATATTTTAGGTGCATTATTTATTTGGTGGAAATCCTGGGAAGGAGAGCTTGCCTAAAATGAGGCTAGATGATTTTTGGTCGTTAAAAGTAAGTTACACTAATGAATTTATTATGTTCATTCATTCAATCTCTAGGTGTTATACAATTTTCTTGATGGTTCATTCCCACTCATCCTGTCATTGATATTATATGAAAGACTTAATTTGAAAATTGTCTAATTTAAGAAATTATGTAACTCACCTGTTTCAAATTACAGGACCTTGGTTAGCTTTTCTCTTCACTTTTTTTCTTTGTCTGTGGATATTTGATAAATATTTGTCTTAAATCAATTTTTATATTTTAGTTAGGAAGACCTTCTGCAGAGAACTTATTACGTCGATGTCAATATTTAATAAGAAAACATCGATATCAGGAAATGGCGGAACGATATCCAAAAGCAGCCATGGAATATTTACAAAAAGATTTAGCACAGATAGTGGATCATAGAAGTGAAGAAGAAAAACAAGAGGTCTGTTAGAGATTATACACTAAATATTAGATTGACAATTTCTAATGTTTTATTTAGATATGGTACTGAGGACTAGAGTTTTATTTTTCAAAAATGTTACAGTATGCAAAATATAAGACTTCAAACTTTTATACAGTTATTTCTAAACTTTTCAGTAGATATTTCAAAATTAAAATCAAGATCTTACATTGAGACAAGATAGACATGTATATTTTTCTACGTTTCGTACTGAAATAGAATTCATTGATTGGACATATATTGTTATTACAGTTTCATCAGCTGGCATCAACATTATTTAAAACTGATAATGAAGATGAAGAAATGTTTGATGGTGAGTTAAGAATATTTTGTTATAACTTGATACAATATATTTAACTGATTTTCCAGAAATGTTCTTTGGGAGTTTGCGATGGCACTAATCATTTAATTTCTGTTAACTTTATAAAAATTAAGGAAAATTTTCAATAAAAAACCTGTAGAAATCAATTAGCATTTAACAGAGAGGCAAAGATACCCAATGAAGATTAAAACTCATAAATCAAAAATGAAATACTGACGTCATTGTTGAAAGAGAAAGAGACCAACAAACTAACAGTACACATAACATAACAGAGGAAATTCAAGTCTGAAAAATTAGCCATTCACATTTGATACCAGTTAATTTTTGTTTATAAGTTTATTAGGATATTTATGCAAGTAATGCAGAACAGCTTTACCCGCTTTTTCACAGTGTATTGATAGTGGCATAAGGTCTCATGTTTCACAATGTTTTAACAACATCACATGGCAAATATTTGTGCAAATTATACAAAACCTATTATATAAAACAAATATATTCTATGAATATCAGGGAGTTAATATTTTAACAAATAGAAGTTCAGATAGATTTAAAGTGAAGATGCAGCATAGTTTTTAAATAGGTGTATATGATCTTTTGAAACAAAAAATGGTATATATAAATGTTGCAATGATTTCTTGATATCTATTTTTCAGACTCTATTACAGTAATGAGTGACCATTATCAAAGTCGGACTAATTTGTTTGATGAACTTGTGGCATTTTTCCCTGATGATATGACACAGCCAAAAGAAAATCTTGTTGATATGATACCCATTTGTTAAAAGTGGCATTTTTAATAACATCCTGGATGTACGCAATGGAGGTGTCTAAATTGATACCCATTTAATGGTGTCTTACTGGATACCAGTTGAATGGTGCTTAAATGGATACCAATTTAATGGTGTCTGAATTGATACCAGTTTAATGGTATCGAACTGGATACCAGTTTAATAGTGTCTAACTTTATACCAGTTGAATGGTGTCTAACTGGATACCAGTATATATATGGCATTTCACTAATTGATGTTAGTTATGGAATATGAAACCCTTATACTGTGATACATTGTACTGTGTTTTAAAGTACTAAAAAATTAAAAAAAGAAATTGGTGCTGGACTACTGAATGAATACAATTATAAAAGAATCAATGTTTGTCTGTATTATTTGTTTCATATGACAAGTGTGATTGCATTAATAATGATGGACATAACAATTATTTGACAACATGCATATGTGTGACATTTATATTTCATCAAATGCATTAGCAAGTTATTAAAATAAACTATTAAACAACAAGTTCATCATAAAAATCTAGAAAAAGCTGACCCGTAGCAGTTTAATACTGTTCATGATTCCTTTCTAGGCTTGTCTAGCACAAACAACTATATGGGTTATTATCTTTACTTTGCAACCAGCTATTATTTCAAATCTTCACTTTTTAAAAATCTATCTGAACTGAAAACATGAAAAATATAAAAAAAGAGTACAATATTTTACTACTTGAAAAACTACAGTTCAATAACAATATAATGCCACATGAAAAAAATGAAAGATGTGGAAGGGATTTGCAAGCTATTAACTCAAAGACAAACTGTGAATGCCATGGCTAAAAACCAATCAAAAGACTAAACATACATCTACAAAACACAACATAGAAGACAAAATACTAATCAACATGAACCCTACCAAAACCTGGTGTTAAATCAGGTGCTCTGGAAGGGTAAGCAGATCCTGTGAATCATGCCTCTGTGTCCGATAGGTACCATGCATAGTTGCATTTGTCGTCCTTTCTTATGATTATTCGGTTTAGGTTATTTTGGGAGAAAAACAAAAAAAATGTGTCTGGTATTGGTTTCCATCATCAGACCAACTTTTAAGTCAGACAAGACTTCCAGTTTTAAACTTTTGAACAAAATTTTCATAATTACTTGGGGAGAGGACAATTATTTTTGCGTTATTCTGCATGTATACTATGATTATACTCCTATAATATAGAGAGACTCTAAGTCATCGCCGTGGAGAAGAAACTTGGAATTGATAGTTAAGAGCAAATACACTTTTCTTATAATAGACGTATGTTCATAGTATACAAAAACGCGAAAATCATGGAATTTAACAGTATGCTAAAATTAGACTTTGGAAAACAAGGAGAGTCGCTTTAAATAATTTTCCTGTCTCCAAGTACCTATGACTTTTGATACCTTTACTGAAATTCTCAAGACATAAAATCTATTACAAAAATTCATCCTTAGTATACAACAGTTTACATACTTTCAGCCAAGCTCTAAATGCCTGCAAATTCGCAGGTGTGGTCTAGTGTCTTTAAAATTAAGAACAGCAAAAGTACAATGTTCTCCAACAAAAATCAATTTCGTTTCAATGTCTTTGCACCGAAAAACTTCAATACAAGTACAATGTCCTTGCAGGAAAGAACATCAATACAAGTACTTTGTCTTTCCACATAATGAACAGCAATAGAAGTGTAATATCCTTCCACATAATGAACAGCAATAAAAGTGTAATGTCCTTCCACATAATGAACAGCAATAGAAGTGTAATGTCCTTCCACATAATGAACAGCAATAGAAGTGTAATGTCCTTCCACATAATGAACAGCAATAGAAGTGTAATGTCTTTCCACATAATGAACAGCAATAGAAGTGTAATGTCCTTCCACATAATGAACAGCAATAGAAGTGTAATGTCCTTCCACATAATGAACAGCAATAGAAGTGTATGTCTTTCCACATAATGAACAGCAATAGAAGTGTAATGTCCTTCCACATAATGAACAGCAATAGAAGTGTAATGTCCTTCCACATAATGAACAGCAATAGAAGTGTATGTCTTTCCACATAATGAACAGCAATAGAAGTGTAATGTCTTTCCACATAATGAACAGCAATAGAAGTGTAATGTCCTTCCACATAATGAACAGCAATAGAAGTGTAATGTCTTTCCACATAATGAACAGCAATAGAAGTGTAATGTCTTTCCACATAATGAACAGCAATAGAAGTGTAATGTCCTTCCACATAATGAACAGCAATAGAAGTGTAATGTCTTTCCACATAATGAACAGTAATAGAAGTGTAATGTCTTTCCACACAATGAACAGCAATAGAAGTGAAATGTCTTTCCACATAATGAACAGCAATAGAGGTGTAATGTCTTTCCACATAATTAACAGCAATAGAAGTGTAATGTCCTTCCACATAATGAACAGCAATAGAAGTGTAATGTCTTTCCACATAATGAACAGCAATAGAAGTGTAATGTCCTTCCACATAATGAACAGCAATAAAAGTGTTATGTCCTTCCACATAATGAACAGCAATAGAAGTGTAATGTCCTTCCACATAATGAACAGCAATAGAAGTGTAATGTACTTCCACATAATGAACATCAATAGAAGTGTATGTCTTTCCACATAATGAACAGCAATAGAAGTGTATGTCTTTCCACATAATGAACATCAATAGAAGTGTAATGTCCTTCCACATAATGAACATCAATAGAAGTGTAAATGTCCTTCCACATAATGAACAGCAATAAAAGTGTATGTCTTTCCACATAATGAACATCAATAGAAGTGTAATGTCCTTCCACATAATGAACATCAATAGAAGTGTAATGTCTTTCCACATAATGAACAGCAATAGAAGTGTAATGTCCTTCCACATATAAATCAGCAATGCATGCACATTCTTCTTCCAAATAAAGAACAGCCAGGGCCGTAACTAGCCTCTAATTTTCGGCGAGGGTCTGGGGCCACTGAAGGCCCCCAGAAGCTCTGGGAAAAATAACGCAAAATTGTGCATTCTGAGCGTTTCCCGGACTCTTTCTTACATTGAAATGCAAATCAAGTTTTTTAGCCGCGTATTTTTTCGACAATATTGATTTATTGTAATTTAAGATTTTTCGGTTTTAGGGACAAGATTAAAAAACCAATATGTAGGATAAAGCAAAAAACGTAATTCTCATAATCAAAAATACCGGTCTGTCAGTTCTCGTCTTGTATTGTGATGATTTAAATATATTGAGAGGGCAGTATTATACTTTAAGTTCTAGTCCTGCTTAGGTTGACACTAGGGACCATCTTGACCTTGTTTTACGGTATAAATGATTCTTTTATTATTGAAGACCCTCCAACAATTATCAAGATGGAGAACAGTGATAAAAACTTTGAGCATTGATCATTTATATTTTTTATATGCATTGACGCTGTGTGATTAGGTTCCGTGCACGTTTACTCCATATTCCTTTATTTTCTATTAAAGGGTTGAACACGACTTAATGCAAGTTTAACCCTCCAATGTAAAAGGTCATATGCCAATACATTGTTTTTTTCAAATGATTTGATAGCGGGAAATTGGTTGTCTTACTTTAATTTAAACCATGGCAGCTAGACTTGCTACAATTCCCTTTCTAATATTTCTCTCTTACTAATTTATATGTTTACTGATAAGTGCCAGCCTACTGATTGCCCTTGGAGAAAGGCCTTCCTCCTGCAGATGTCAGTATAATTGTAATCTCCTAGTTATAGCAGTAAAATTATTAAAGGGGCAAAATTGAAAAAATAATAATAATTAGGAAGGGACATGTAGCAAGTCTACATGGCAGCTATCTAGTTTTATCCTTAGTAGCCTGGGATCCGGCCCAATCTAGCTGCGCGTCGTATACTGACAAGATTAGCCAGGACCCCAGGCTATATATCCTTGTATCGACCTCATACAAAGGCTATATTTGTATAGTATCAATAAACAAGAACTTCAAGTATTTACGGATGGACATTTTATTTATCATATGAATCTATTTTTAAATTCTAACATTCCACTTTGGGAATATATTACTATACAAACTATAAGCAAAGACTTCTAAATCCATACTAAAATAGTATAAAATAATCAACATTAATATAATTGTAATTAAATTTTGTTGTGATTATTGTAAATCATTTTTTGGTTGTTGTGAGCTGCAAGGATTTAAAATCATGCTTTATGATAAGAAAACACACAAGTATTTTTATCCACGATCGTTTAAAATTTAAATATTGAACAAATTTATCTTAATATATACTTTCCGTTTTATGGATATATTGCAATACAAAAAAATAAATAATAATTACTCATAAAAGTTAAATACTAAAATGGTATGAAATAATTAACGTAGAAATATAATGATTATTGTTTATAAACATTTTTTTTTGTAGGATGCAAGAATTTATTTAGATTTAAATTTTATGTTTTCTTTACAAAAATACCAAATTAAGCAGAGTATATTGCCATATAAAATACGTATTTCTTAATTGCAACTCTGAATATTTCTTTGATTGAATTAAATAACTTTTGATAAGAATATTATATTTCTGTTTTCCGATCGAATATTATTATTTTAACCAGAATGTTCTCTCCCGTAAGTCTATGGTGAAATACACAGTATCCCGTGGTTAAATCTTCAAACATAATTACTTTACATGTTATCGAGTCAACAGACAATACCACGTATAATACTACTGTATTTACTACTAAACATATGATAATATCAGATTATTACATGGCATTTTTCATATCGCATGTATCATCAGCCCTCGGTCAATATCAGCCCTCGAGCCCTTGGGCTGATATTGAACCTAGGGCTGATAATACATGCGATATGAAAAATGCCATGTAATAATCTGATATTATCATATGTTTAGTAGTAAATACAGTAGTTTTGCATATGTGATAAATAGCCTGCTGTTTAATCCATATCGCGCAACTTTGATGCGCACCCTTTATCGCATACCCTTTATCACACCCCTACCCTTTATCGCATACCCTTTATCACACCCCTACCCTTTATCGCATACCCTTTATCACACCCCTACTTTTTTTTTTTTTTTTTTTTTTTTTTTTTACATAGTCAGTTTTGGTTTTTTTTTTGCTTAAGAAAAATTTTCCTCAAAATAGGTCAATTTTTTGAATGACGTCATTGTTTGGTATGTGACGTCACGAACGTCGAGTTTTCATATTTTTTGGCACACTAAATGCAACTATGAAAAATACAAAACACACAAATTAATACAATAATAAACAAAATATTTTAAAACAACAGCACGCAAATTGTAAGGTAACCCAGGTGCTTCGGATAAGTAATTGAGCAGTTCTTTTAAGGCCTTTGAAACAAGACAAAAGTAGAACTGAAGGTAACCCAGTGCTATGGATCAGAAAACAGTTCATATAATATAATACTCTTCTGTTGAAATATATGATAAAGTGTATAATACATGGCAAAATCCGTATCACATGCCGTATCACCCTCGACTAATATCATCCCTCGGGCCTAAAGGCCCTTGGGCTGATATTGATGTCTCGGGATGATACGACATATGATACGGATTTTGCCATGTATTATTCTCTATATATAATTGACCCAGATACACACAGTGTACAGCGGTCGTTTTAAAACAAATATAATTGCGTCGTCAAGGGCCATCAAGGGACCATATCAAAGACGTGTTTCAATGGCTATGGTTATCAGGGTTTTAATGCTTAGACTTAAATTTAAACCAAACTTCTGCCTTTTACCCCCTTGTGCAAAGTTTAACTACGGTACATATCGTTTTTGAAAAAAACATGTCTTTTGATATCTTACATGGGGTTCGACGAATTACAGAAAAGAGCGACGATTTACAGAAAATAACCGAAGAGGACCAAAAAGGACCCAAAAAGAACCGAAAAGAACCGAAAAGGAGATCAATGTTTTTGTAATCGAAGAAAATTAGCAAATTGCAAATTATTTAAGTCTATTAAAAATGAAAGGATATTTTTGACAAAAGTTTATCATTAGGTTTTTAAACCTTATACTGCGACAGGACTACATATAATAACTTACTGTGAAAAATTGTAGGTAGGGTCGGATGCCTAACTTATGGAATAGAAAACATAGAACAGAAAAGAAAAGAACATATAAGATATTTATTCATTACTGTCAAACAATCGTTCTACGTTAATTGTATTTATAAGCTAAGTGTCATTATTTTGTCCAATCTCGGTCGCTAATTCATTTCGAACATTACAACAGTTCCTTATATATTTTTTTTTTGGAATGTGTATATATATTCCATTCATCAGTGAATATATAATAACATGGACATTCGTACAATCGGACAAAAACAAAATAAAACAAAATATCGTGACGGAAAACTTTACAGTAGTTATTGAATAAATACGAATATTTCGTTCTTTTTTTGGTGTTTGTGTATGTGTATTACATGAGGGAGGTAATGCCCTTTACCGTCAGGCGTCAAACGGTCATTTTCGGCTACCGTTAGCGTCAAATGTATAATTTTTTACCGTGATTCGTCAAAATATCCTTATCGTGATTCGTCCGATGTCTTAAATAATTATCGTAACCGTTATTTTTGGGAAAAAATACCGTGATTCGTCAAATTCAGCTGATTTTTTTTATCGTCTAAAAGAAAGTGTACATGTTATCGTCATTCACTAAAAATTATCGTTAACGTTTTTGGTTAGAATTTTTACCGTTATAAGTCATTAAGGTACCCCCATTCCTACCCTGATCATACATGTTAAATGAAAACACATTAATTGTTACTTTGACACGTTAAACCTGTCAAGGATTTGAATTCTTCAAGGAAAAGTCCCGCTATCTCCATGCACAAGTTTCTCTATAGATACATATACTAGCACAGGCCAACATTTATTTTATCACCATCTGACATCGTTTCGCTAAAGTACATAGCTGTTTTAAATGGTTTATAAGATCAAATTATTAGAAATCAACAGGCCATTAACTTTTTCACACCCTTTAATCTATACCTATAAAAGAGTAAACAGTTATCAATTATACCGAAAGCGGGTGCGCTATTCATTTATCTATATTTCCTGAAAGACGAAATGAAATGACTGTGATGTGCACAACATTTATAATATGTAGATAATGATGTATTTTTTTTTATTGATTTATCTCCTTTTATTCACATGTAGCCCAACGTTTTATACCGTAAATTGAATTAAGAAATTGAAACGAACCAGGAACATCTTAAAGTTTGCCATGGTTTACATGTAGCAGGAATTGAAATTTTCTTCAAATGTTTTTTACAATTCTATTTTCTAAAGCAAGGAAATGACACTTTGATTTTTTTATTTTTTTTTAAAGATTTAAATGCCTTAATCTGATACAGGGAAATCTAACTTTTATAAATCTTCCGCATAAACTGTGATCCTTATTATCAGTCTTTGCTCTAAATATAGTATCGGAGGTTAACTCTAAACAACTGTAAAATAGAGGCGTAAGATACATAAGGGATACTCAAACTCACAAGTCGAAAACGAACTCAAATAAAGAAGGCGAACAAAGACAATCAACAGTATACAATTAAAAACTTTGAAAACTTAGATCAAACAACATGAACCCCACTAAAAGCGGGGAGGATCTAAACATTTATAAAATGAACCATGACAGTAAGAACATGTACGCCGTTCAATTATTCCATACACCAAATAAAGTTGATATGCTTATAGGACCTGAGAAATAGTCATAATATGTGACTGTACTTTATTCAAAGAGAGAAAATCAATTCTAGATACAGTTTAGTCACCGGTAGTTTGTCCATCTATACTATATTGTAAACATGGTAAAACTATATATATATATCAATTCTGCAGAAATTATTTTGTTGAAAAAGACTTGACTTTGTTTAATTGTTAAATAATCAATGTAATGAATATGTAATCACTTGTATGAAATTGAACTTAATTGTACTGCTCAAATTATTGGGCGTCATAATTGACAATAAAAAAAACTTTGTATTGTATTGTATTGTATTGTATAATAGCATTAGTATGAACACTACCTCAAACTCTTAATTTGGATTGTGATTATAAATTTAACTCTATATAGGTTTCTGAAAAGAATGAAAGCGGTAAAAGAACTGAAAAAAATAAATCAAAATAGAACTTCTACCTAGGAGGGTCAAAGATCCAAAATCCAAATACAGGGTTTGATTCAGCTTAGGTAGCAATAAACAGTTAGGAAAAAATACTAAAATTTGCCCTTATGAATTTTACCATCCCCTTTTCATTGCCGCTTTCTTGCAATATCAAGCTTACTGTTTGTGTCATGTATGTAATCAGAATCTTCCATAGATTTTATATCCAGCATATAAAATGGAAAAATATAATTTCTTTTTGGTGTATCCATGGCAACAATCTGCATTTATTTGTTATAAAATATTGCAAAAAGGGGGGGAAAGATGTCACATATTTCCCCAAAATTTGGCTAAAAGTAGAATTTCAATCGCTTGAAGTAATACCTTTTCTGAAACTGTGTACATATATCAATCAGCAAATCCAATGAAAATCATATGTCTTTCATCTCATTTTTTTTGTAAAATTGCGTCAAAAACTTCGTGTAGAAAAAGAGTGTTTGTAACAGTACAATAATTTCTGGACCGATGGCCGGTCTAGCTATGAAAATACGGATTGTCAAACAGAAAACAGCCCATAAAACATGTAAAAAATAATCTTGATGTACTTGTACTTGTATAAACCATCTTTGAAGGCTAAATTAGCACTCATCTGTCTAAAAATGAATTTTATTACACAATAACTTTCCTATTTGAAAAATCCACAGGGGCCAAAATACGAAACTAAACTCCTAACTGTGTATTGCTACCTTATACAAAATCAACAGTAGTATACACTGTTCGTGATCATTCAAGAAAAGCTATGTATAAGTTTTTGACGCAACACCAAGTTCTTTACAAAACAGGATATTAATAGATTAAAGTGTTTTTTTAAAGAGGATTTGATTAATTTTGTCTGTTTCCGATTTATAAATAAATTTCAACTGTGATTCGTGTTGCTCTTTGATTAGGAATAAAGATATTTAATTTTATATTTGTTCATAAACTTATGTTAGATTGTAACTACATTCGTAATATGTGGTAGATTTTGATATTTATTTACGCTTATGTCTGGCAACTAAAAGGTAAATAACATATACTGGGTATATCAGGTATTTGTATCACTACATGTTGTATATAATATTTTATTAGTTGAAATTTATTTATAAATCGGAAACAGACAAAATTAATCAAATCCTCTTTAAAAAAAACCTTTAATCTATTAATATCCTGTTTTGTAAAGAACTTGGTGTTGCGTCAAAAACTTATACATAGCTTTTCTTGAATGATCACGAACCTTCGTTTTTAAAGTATATATAAAGGCGATGTTGTAAAGAGAGGAATCATAAGAAAAAAAGACAACGATTGAGAGTGCAAAGATTTACAAACAGGAGATTACGAAAGAAAAATCAACAATTGATATATAGTATACTGGTATGTAATTAATTTCTTACTGAATAACAACGAATAGTCTATAGTTAATTTAATATATGCTCAAAATTATTTTCGATGTATCAATATTGAATCCTAGAAGAGTTGAAATAAGTAACAGTATTGTATTCCTTTTTTTGTTTTTAAAATTTTGTGTTTCTGCCCAGTTAAGGCTGTAAATATAAAAAAATCTGTGTGTGTGAATTAAGTCACTGAAAAACAATTTTTAAAACATAGTTCATAGAGAATATTTTAGTTACATTTGAGCCTATTTTTTTTCCTAATAAGATACACATTATTGATCATTCACAGGTCAGATCAGGTTATTCAAACTACTTTTCGTAATATTTCGCAGTTTCACTTTCCAAGCAAATTTAAAGTTGGGTTTACTTCAATTATACAGATATATAACAGAAATAACTATATATATATATATTATCTTTCCAGATTATAAATAACTACTGAGATATGGCAGGAAAAGGTCCAGCAATCGGAATTGATTTAGGAACAACATACTCTTGTGTTGGTGTTTTCCAGCATGGAAAAGTAGACATCATAGCCAACGACCAGGGTAACAGAACAACTCCAAGTTATGTGGCTTTCACGGATACTGAAAGACTGGTTGGTGATGCAGCTAAAAATCAAGTCGCATTGAACGCTACAAATACAATATTCGATGCCAAGAGACTGATCGGCAGAAATTTTAGTGATTCGACAGTTCAGTCAGACATAAAACATTGGCCATTCAAAGTCATCAACAGCGGAGGCAAGCCAAAACTACAAGCTGAACACAAAGGAGAAACAAAAACATTTACACCAGAAGAAATAAGTTCAATGGTATTGGTTAAAATGAAAGAAACTGCCGAGGCTTATCTCGGACAGAAAGTTACAGATGCCGTCATCACAGTACCTGCATACTTTAATGATTCTCAAAGACTAGCCACAAAGGATGCTGGTTTCATTGCAGGACTTAACGTACTACGAATAATAAATGAGCCAACAGCTGCTGCTCTAGCTTATGGTCTGGACAAGAATTTATCAGGCGAGAAAAACGTTTTAATATTTGATTTTGGAGGAGGAACATTCGACGTTTCTATACTTACGATAGACGAGGGTTCTTTATTTGAAGTTCGCTCAACAGCCGGAGATACTCACCTTGGTGGCGAAGACTTTGACAACAGAATGGTCAATCATTTTGTAAATGAATTCAAGAGAAAATGTGGTAAAGACATTTCTGGTAACAATCGTGCACTCAGAAGATTGAGAACTGCTTGTGAGAAAGCAAAGAGAACATTATCAAGCAGTACAGAGGCAAACGTTGAGATAGACTCATTGTTTGAGGGAACAGACTTTTACACAAAAATAACAAGAGCACGGTTTGAAGAACTGTGCTCAGATTTGTTCAGAACAACACTGGAACCAGTTGAAAAAGCTTTAAGAGACGCTAAACTTGATAAAAGTAGTATTCAAGAGATTGTACTTGTCGGAGGTTCAACAAGGATACCAAAAATACAGAAAATGCTGTCAGAATTTATGAATGGTAAAGAACTTAATAAATCTGTCAATCCAGATGAAGCTGTTGCTTACGGGGCAGCCGTCCAAGCTGCTATCCTGTCAGGCGATCGTAGCGACACTATCAAAGATGTACTTTTAGTTGACGTAGCTCCATTGTCCCTTGGTATTGAAACTGCAGGTGGTGTAATGGCCAAACTAATTGACAGGAATACAAAAATCCCTACAAAGGCTTCACAGATATTTACAACATATTCCGACAACCAACCAGCAGTTAGCATTCAGGTTTTTGAAGGTGAAAGGCCTATGACCAAAGACAATAATCATTTAGGAAAGTTTGATCTCACTGGTATACCTCCAGCTCCTCGAGGTGTGCCGAAGATTGAAGTGGAATTCGATATTGATGCAAACGGACTTTTAAATGTTTCGGCTAAAGACCAAAGCAGTGGAAATTCCAAGAAAATTACAATCACCAATGACAGAGGAAGACTCAGTAAAGAGGACATTGATCGAATGGTTTCTGATGCTGAGAAATATAAAGAAGAAGATGAAAAACAAACCCAGCGTATCACTTCAAGAAATCAATTAGAAAACTACATATTCAGTGTTAAGCAAGCTATCGGAGATTCTGGAGACAAGCTGTCAACACAGGACAAAGATGATTTAGGCAAAGCCTGCGAAGAGTCACTTAAATGGTTAGACAATAATTCTCTGGCAGAGAAAGACGAATACGATGACAAAATGAAAGAACTACAGAAAATATGTACCCCCGTCATGTCAAAACTTCATGGTGGTGCTCAAAATGGACAATCAAATAGTACAGGAGGATGCAGCTCTTCTAATGGACCTACTATAGAAGAAGTTGATTAAAAGCATAGCCCTTTGTAAACTGACAATTACCTAAACTTTGTATTATAATTACAGTAGTTAAAATTTATTGTTTTAACTACTGTATTTACAATTTGATGTTATCGATTAATATTTATTGTTGTTATCAGTTAACATTTATTGTAAAATGTTATGTTTAAATCTCAATATTTTGTTCAGAAATAAAACTTGTTAAGAAATTAATAATGTTTCTTTATTTAAAGAATATACTAGTAGTTGGCAACATGAACGTGTAATATAGCAAAGCTCTGCTTTTGCATGATATAAAAAGACAAAAAAATGACGTGAAATGTTTGCCAATGAGAAAACTCTCCACAATACGGAAATCACCGTACGGTCTTCAAGAATAAGCACAGCCCATACCTCATAGTCAGTTATAAAAGGCCACGAAATTACAAAAGTAAAACAATTCAAACGAGAAATTAAAGGCCTAATACAAATAAGCAACACACAACAACCACTGAATTACAGGATGACTTGGGATAGGCACATACAAGCTTTTATTGTGCTGTAATTTTTGCACTGATACGAATTTTCATCCTAAGACTAAGTGCAGACTGACAAATAAAGCTCAATTATTTTAATGCAAATTCATTTATATATTGTTGTCTGATGATTCCCTCAGTGTACGCGGATGTTTAATGGGTAAAACTTGTATTGTTATCCGAAAGATAAACAATTTCAGTGGGAAAGAAAGAAGTTATCTTAAATGGTAAGAACAGAGAAAATATGAAACGTTCATGAATGTTTAACATGACAAAATTACGGTAAGGCGTTTGAAATATCTCACTGCAAAATAATTTGAAACAATAGAAATATTGAGAAACATTGCAACCAACAAAAAAAAGACTCCCAGAGCAACAACATTGAACAATCTCAGATTCTCACTGTAAATATGCACACTCAGGCAATGAAAACGAACATCTTTCAGTAACTATTTGCTAGCCTCGAATATATATAAACGATACTCGCACCACACGATTGTGTGAAAAGTAAAATCACAAAAATACTGAACTCCCATGAAAATTCAAAAAGGAGAGTCCCTTATCAAATGGCAAACTCAAAAGCTCAAACACACCAAACGAATGTATAACAACTGTCATATTCCAGACTTGGTCAGGCATTTTCTTATGTAGAAAATGGTGGATTAAACCTGGTTTCAAAGCTAGCAAAACCTCTCACTTGTATGACCGTCGCATTAAATTCCAAAGACAACGACATCTGAATAAAGACATAGATATAGGAAGATGTGGTATGAGTGCCAATGAGACAACTCTCCATCCAAGTAACAATTCATAAAAGTAAACCATTATAGGTCAAGGTACGGCCTTCAACACGGAGCCTTGGCTCAAACTGAACAGCAAGCTAAAGGGCCCCCAAAATTACTAGTGTAAAACCATTCAAACGGGAAAACCAACGGTCTAATGTAAATATAAAAACGAGAAACGAGAAACACGTATGAACTACATAAACAGACGACAACTACTGTTCATTAAAATATCTTTGAGTTATCTTTCTTTATTCAGAACATGTCCGAGGAAATTCATTGGTATGATTTTTAAATTCGCTTTTTTTGGCAATATTGATATTTTCGGGTCCTACTAAAATGCGCCCGGGTGAAGAAAAAGCGTCCGGGGAAAAGAAAAAGCGCCCGGGGAAGAAAATATAGCGCTCGGAGAAAAGAAAAGGCGCCATGGGAAAATATAAAAAATATTTTATTGGTACGAGACAATTTTGTGTCGATGAAATAAGTTATGAACATTTTTTTTTTTAATTCTAGGCAAGTATTTTGCAAATTCAGATAATAGACATTTGTAATAAAGCACAATAACAAGTATGAATGTTTCAATTTTAACAATAATATATGAATACTACTGTTTCGAGAGACTGATAATATTATAATGGATCACAGTTCATGCGGAAGATTTATAAAATGCAAGACATCAAAAGACATGTTTTTCAAAAACGATATCAAAATGAAAAATGTAAAAAAACAACTTAAATTTCACTGAAAAATATTAATTTAAACAAAATTAAAAGAGTTACACATTATAAATCAGCAAATAAAGCAGTACTGTACATGTACCGTAGTTAAAACAAGGGGACAAAGAGCAGGAGTTTGGTTTAAATTTAAAACTTAGCATTAAAACCCTGATAAGCAAATCCATTGAAACAGTATAAGTTTTATACTCATGAAGTATATATATAAAAAGATATAATAAATCTGTATCAGTATCTGCATAAAAAAGTGTTCACAATGCATGTAGTTGCGAAAATATAACACCTCGGGCACTGATTATTTTTAAATAACAAAATATACGTTTTAATCGAGGACAATATCGTTCACGATTCTTGTAAATACTTTTATTTATATTTATTTACTTACTTATATACCATTTTGAAATCAAAATCAAAATGTAAAAGTGCAACATTTACAACGCAGTCACTTTAGATGTAGCATCGTACATATCCCCATTTAGATTAAGGAAAAAACAAGCAATGATTATTTTTTTCAGGAAAAAAAATATTGTTATAAAATATTATTTTATTATAATTTTCTTCTCCGGGCGCTTTTTCTTTACCCGGGCGCTCTCGGGCGCTCCCGGGCGCTTTTTAGTAGGACCGTAATGCCCATTGTGATGATGATCAACACTTTAATTTAGAATTATTTGGTTCAATGTTAAGGTCACATTAGTTACAGTAACTTATATACTGAAATTTGGCAAACTTTTGTTTTTGTTGTGTTTATTTAAACTTGCATCAAAATATCAGCAAACTTAAATGTTTAATGCCTCATGGGAAGGATAGGTTTTGGGTTACAGCAATATTATTTATAGAATTAAGGATTGCAAGGTGTTTTTATCTCCTCCGATAGCCTCCTTCGAAAATAGGACTGCAGCAATGTTGCACTTTTAAACTTCGGTTTAATCTTCAGTACAAACATGCTTTATTCATTCTTAGTTGATGTCCTAAATATGCAGGTAATTGTTGTCGCTGGACGTAGGTATTAGTCAATTAATTAATCTGAATATTATGTCTATTACTGACCTCATTACTTAAGACCGGTACGAATATGAAGCAATTGGTCCACTTTCACATTAGGTCCTTCTTTTAAAGTCTTTCAATCCTTACTTGTATGTAAGATCAGGTTTTGGCAATATTAATAATATGGTTTCTGTTTAAACTGATGACCAAAACTATAAATACCCGAGTTTAGACGATTTGCAAATTGTTTGGTATTTATTCAAAAATAATTATGAGAAGAACATTCATCAAAATATATTTATGAGAAGGACATCCTTAACCAAAACAGAAATATACTTTCAGGCCTTCATATGCATTTTTTTTGCATTTTGGTTATAAATGGTTATAAATGTCCTTCAAAACCACAAGCACTTGTCTCAGTTCCCCCCTAATATACCTTTAAATATTAAAGTATATAGAAGAAAAAAATTCTGAGACAAGTGCCTGTGTTCAAAACATTTTTTTTAAAAGAAATTTGCTATTTTATGTTAATAGCCATCAACCACAACATGTATAGTTATATAGATTATCGTGGATCATCTCAACGAGATTCTCGGTTAAGCCGGAACGGCGAAAGTGAGAAAAAGCAATCGAATTGAGAAGACCAATGATAATCTGTTTATCGCTATTTACATATTGACAACAACACGTGCCCTCTTATATTCCTTATATATAGATTCCAGCGATAATTTTTCATATCAATCGACTCCGCTGAGAAGGAAAATTAACAGTCAGCAAAATCAAAGGAAAATTTCGTAATATAGCGATAATCACGATTTCCATTTCATTTTACAGTAATATGAAATCATGTCTAAACATATATTTGAGTATAAAACGACTATGGTTTTGATCCCGCCATTGAAACAAATTCAAGCGAAATTTGGCTGTAAGTGTAAAACTAAGTTTTTCCGTTCGGTGGAGTTGACCTTAGACTGTTGTTTCTACACTTTTTATCTTGTGAGAGAGACACGGGATGCCAATTTTCCAATTCCCTTTTTTAAATTTTTTTCTCATCTTTCCATATTCCCCGAGATTCCACTTTTTACTCCCTATATCCCACATCCCCTCTTTAGTAGTTTACCCACTGCAAGCCACATAACAAGAGAGTGTCATTCTCCTCTATATTATTTAGTCTCTTAATTGTTTAGCCTCCCAAACTCTTTGTAACTATATCTAGCATCCTTGATTAATTTTTTTCTTGAACCCAGCTTATATTGATATTAATTCGATGAGCGATTATGGTCAATGCTAGAATGTGCACCTTCTCTGATTTCTATTTTGAATTATATCGTTTGCCATTAGGTGCCACATAAATGAAAATTAATAGATTTTATATAATGAGGATATAAGTATAGTTGAAGTGCAAGGGATAAATATAGAAACTTGTATTTGGAATATACGCAATTCCTTAATTCATTCCGATGATAGATTCTACTAGAACTAGAGGTATTAAACAAAAAACAATTATTTTCCATCAAATTTTGAAATTTATTTGAAAGTGTAGAGTCGTTTCGTGCTTTCGTTTAAGTGTTTCATACCACCATATTTGTTTATGTGAGAAATTGTTTACCCTGTATACAAATAAATAAACCGAATAAATGATACGCTTAAAATTTATAGATTTTCAATGAATAATACTTGATAAATTAATCACAAATTTAAGTGGTTGGGATTGGGAAATTTTCAACTGAATTGAAAGTCGACAGAAGATAAAATATGCCCCCTTGGATTCATAATTTATGACTTGGTTTTAGGATTATTAAAGTAAATGTTATTTTAAGAAAGAAGATAAAGAATTTAGAATTTGATTGCACATTATTTAGATGACATTGAAATAAAGGCAGCAGCAAACAGCAAAAATTGAATTCAAGCAAGTACAGATATCGTCAAGATATGAAGAATTGCAAAAAAAATAAATCAAAGTTAAGATAAAGATACCAGTTTTAAGGAAAACCCGTAAACACAGATACTCTTATTTAGGTATTATAAATCAAATTTAAAAGAATAATTTTATCGATATAACCTTTTACAACCAAAGTTTCAAAGACAGAGTTATAAGAAAAAGGCAGATGGAACTCTGCATGGAACTTTCATAAAAACACATTTATTTTTTTTATAATCATTTGTGTTTATTTTCTTTTTTTGGCTACATCATGGCTTTGTTGATTGAATTTACTTTAAATAAAAGATAAAGATTAATAACACCTATTATGATTATTTCAATTCTTCAAACTGCTGTTTCAAGTACATGAAGTACATGTCTCCAAAGACTAGCGTGGAACAGAGTTAAAAAGTTGTTGTTGCTGTTTCTCAGATATTTTGAACATTATGTCAACTATATTTATTTTGCGTTTGCCGGGGTGGTTGTGAAGTGTAAATTTCTTTTGCATTATAACATATATGGAAACTTGTTCCTGGTGATTGTCTTGCACTTGACTGTCGACTTATGTGTTCTTTATCCGCGTTGGATGCCTGGAGATTATATATTAAAATAAGTCGATTTGGTATGATTGACAATGAGGCACTTATCCAGCAAGACAATAGGATACAACTAAAGGTCGCCGCATGGTCTCAACTAATCGCAAAATCGCACATCGCAAGCTATAATTATACACCCACCCAGCTGGTACACTCAAATTTTTTTCAAAACTGACAATTCAAGCCAATAACACCCACAAAAAAAAAACAAACACAGACAGACCACTGCAGACTGAAAAAACAAAACTTTTTGGAAAGGCACTTTTAATGCTGAGGGTATTTTAGATTATGATCAAGTCGGGAGAAAGGTAGAAAGACCATTCACAATTTGTTTTACATTTGATTTTCTCTTTTAATTAAATAAAAATAATAATAAACCTTTCAAATGTAGAGTTCATAAGATAAAAAATATTCCCTGTGGAACACCTCCCCCCCTTTTTTTTGTTCTCTCTATTTTCAACCCTCGAATTAAGCTTTCCAATCTAATTAAAATTAAAAACTTGCTTTCTAACCAATTTGTTCATGTACCGGACCGGCAACTTTCTTTATTTAATACGAAAATCTACAGTGCCGTTATACACATGCATGTTAATTGCTTGGAGTATACGCCCGAAAAGAAAGAAATAGCCTAAAACTCCAAGATACTATATTCCTGCATCACGTGATTTTTACCACGTGGAGCTTACATTAGAATAAATACCGAATATGGAAAGTGAAACTACAATTCAAAACATAAAGTCCGAAGGCACAAATAAGAAAAAGGCAAAGGGTGCCGGGGTAATTCTCTCTGTGTTCAAAATATACATGAAATATTTGCCACTGCCCCTTTTTTTGTTCTATGCATTCTAACCCTGAGTTTTGTTTTCTATCTGTTACATGCCAAGAAATCCTCGCTAAAAATTCCGGTCGACCTCCTACGTCACCCATTAGTAGTTAAAGATTTGATTTCATCCAACAAATTAATTTATGACCTTCATGTACGTGTCGCTTAGAACACAGCCATATACCAAATGGTCAATATGAATCATCCTTGTAATTTGCTCTATGGGGTGTTTGCAGAATTTCAACGGAGGCAATTTCTTGGCATGTACACAGTTCAGGACTATTATTACTGAATTCTTGGGTACTAGCTCTTTCGACGTGGTTTCATCCATATTAAAGTTTGAAATATTTCGTATGTTAAATCATTCCATTGTTAGTTTTTTCTGCTTATCTAAAGTAAATGGTACTTATTCAGTAATTAAAAGGGGGAAAACCATTTTAGATTAAACTTTATCGATATACTCGAAACTTAACCTAAGATAACCAAAGAAATATAAAAAAAGATCGGAAAAACATATATAAACATTGGTAATGTAAGATCACAAATGACGGGTGGTTCAAATAAGTTTTTAAACGGTTATACATCTGGGAGTATCAAAGTTTTTTCGATAATTTTTCATTGTCAGTGTCATAGCTCTTGCAATGGTTACTTGGCAAACAGTTCTATGGTATGCTAGAGAATAACCCTCCACAAGTGGTTTCGATTCATTGTCAGCGTTCGACATCGTGCTGCTAGATGTATCCACTCTCGTCTGTCCGCCATAATCTGTATCATCCCTACGGTCATAGTATCGAAACTTTTCTGTGCAGAAACCGTAACTGGTGGTGAATTTTAAGTCAGAAAATTATCCTGCAACGCTACAAACTCAATACATATTCCCTTTTCTCTGTAAAGAAGCGTAGCATTATGTCCCCACTGTTTAGGAGTTCGGCAACATTGGTGACTACTCATTGTCGTGTATCTATACAGAGCGCGTGACCGTCTCCGTGTTACCCTATGCGAATATAAAGAACAGATAATCAGTGTAATAAAATATGATCATAATAGAAACCGTGACTTGTGAATACCTATGCCTCGACTATACACGACAATTGTATTATTTTGACTTGTTACATATTTGATAAATAGTTAAATGATAACTTTTAAAGAAATTCTTTAATCAGTATTTATTTTAAATTGAGGTTTTGCCAGGAGACTAATGATTAGAATAACTATGTGTACATATAGTAAAGTAAAGAGGAGGAATAGAAGTTTGGGATTATCTTTATTAATGAATATGACATAATCTTATAACAGCTAAAATATGGCGAAATACTATCAAATTATAATTCATTGTATTTTGTATCTAGTTTTAATTATTGAGACTGATTTATCACTTGGAGTAAAATTAGATCCAGACGTTGTGAAAAATACTTGGATTCCCAATTTTTCAAAGACTCTGATGACATTCTCTAATGATGTTCTATCACCACAAATGATACAACGGGACATTTCAAATCATAGACGGACCAAGGTTAGCAAAACTCTGGCGAAAGACATACAAAATGAAGTTTTTCAGGACATGTGTCAAAAAATTGGAGAAAGATTTTTCCAAGTGAAAACAGCTGTATTTAAAATCAAAACTTCAGCTGAGACAAAAACAAAACTAAATCAAGGAATTAAAATTGCAAGGTGTTGTAAAAGCGGGCCTGTTCCTGGAATGTTATACGAAGGACGGCTCCGACAAGACGTTAACAAAAATTTATTATGTATTGGTTCCAGAAATTCAACTTCAATATCACAAATTGATAGTGAAAAGTTATTTCCAGTATTCAAGGTTAGTTTAAATTGATGTAATTTGTCAAATCTTAGTATTATTTGTCAAGTAGAATGAAAATGTTATGTAATGCGTTAATTTTTTTTCAAATAAGTAAACTGTTGATTGACAACAAATATAATTGTCAGCAATACGCAGTACTATTCCATGTATACAAACTACTCTACTCATTTGTTGAGTGTCTTATGTACATGTGATACCATCTAAACAGTAATATAGAACATGAACAAAATTTCATAGTTTTCTGTTTACTTTTTCTTATTGGTTGCAATCTGTCATTAAATTACGTTCTGTTTCCATCTCCCCTTCCCCTGGTTTTCCCTATATCACAAAACCAAGAAAACAGCTTGAGTCCCATTAATGAATAGTACAGCAGTCAACAAAAACACCAATTCCTAATACAGCAGTCAACATAAGTTTAAATGAATAGTTCAACAGTCAACATACATATTGATGTTTCGTACAGCACTTAAAACATCTTTGACTAACATTAACACCAATGATAATCAATGTTTATTGCAAAAGTCAAACATACACACAATTGTCTAGAAAAAAAGAACAGCAGGAACATAAATGTTTAGTACAACATTAACATCAATATTTTAAGTTAGTTCAACAGTCAACACACACAGAAATATCTAACAGAACAGTCAGCAAACACATCTATGTTCAAACCAAACACTTATGCCTAGAACAAGAGTCAGCATAGACATTGGTGTTTAGTTTAACAGCCAACAGAAACGTCGATGTTCAAAACAAATGTCAACAGTAACACTAAGGTCTAGACGAGGATTAATTAGTTCATCAGGATGTTTAGTTCAACAGCCAACATTAAAAATGATGCATAATACAACAGCCAACATTAACATTGATGCATAATACAACAATCAACATAAACATTGATATTTAGTATTTAGTGCAGCAGTTAACATTAACATTAATATTAAGTACAGCAGACTTCAACAGTCAAAATAAAAAAAAATAAATGTCAATAACAACAGTCAAGACAAATATCAATGTATAATATAAAAGTAAACATTAACGTTAATATCTAGCATAGACATTGATGTTTATTTTAACAGCCAACAGAAACATTGATGAATAGTACAACAATCAACTTAAACATTAATGTTAAGTACAACAGGCAATATAAACATGAATGTGAAAATTGCCAATGAGACATCTGTCCACCATAGTCAACATTTTGTGTATAAAGGCACATATATATTCCCGTACGAAATTCAACAATAAACAGACCCCATACTATATAGTCAGCAATAATAGGCCCGGCATGCCAAAATTGAAACATTTGCAAAGATCACAAAAACTAAGAAAGAATAGGAGGAAATCTAATCATGTTTGAACCGAATTGAAAATCGTCCATCCCAGAATATCTATCAAATAATACATGAGGGTATGTAATGGGCTTACAGGATAGAGTAAAATGAACAAAAAGAACAGAATAAAGGGCCAAACAAAATAAAAAGAAATAATGGAGTTCTCAAATATAAAGAATAGAGAATAGTGGGGTTCTAAATCATAAAGATAGAGAAAAATGGGGTTCTAAATCATAAAGAATAGGGAAAAATGGGGTCGTATAAAATAATGAAAAATGGTATAAGAAAATAAAGAATAGAGAAACGAAGGATCCCTCTTTTTCAATCCAGACACTTATATATACATCATGGACGGTAAAGATAGTAATAGTAAAGGAATTTCCTCATGACAATGGAATTTGGTTTCATTTGAAACACAGGTTTAATATCAATTCTTGTTTAATCAAGTCGATCAGCAGAATTAGTGTTAACAAAAGCTTGGCAATTCCAATGGTCAAAACTTTACGTAGGAAAAACATTTTAAAATCACGATGATCAATTAGTACATAAGATGTTGGACTTAAAGGCGACACATACACTTATCTTGATTCTTTCTGGTTGTATATCATGCTTAAAGCGTTGAAAGTCGAAGTTTTTATAGTATGTGTATTAACAGGGATCTATTTGCGATAACGGCTATTGTTCAGGGGCTTCTAAGGTTAAACTTCACATCACAGTAACATATTTAGGAGAAGACTGGTGTACAATGTTGATTTTTACATCAATAAACACGAACACAAATATTTTTAGCATGACTATATGATTCAGCTGACTACTTTACAAAATGTTTCTTGTATTAACGAAAGGCATATCTTCTTTCAACGCTATTTTTAAACGCTTTATAATTTTACTGTAATTCTGCGGTGAACAATTTTTTTTTCGCCATTCAGTTATTTTAATGAAGTAAGAAACAAAATTTCAATTGAAAGATATTTCATGATGTTGATCGTATACATGTATCCGATATCCACGTTTTTATAGGAAATTGCGGTTATTGCAACATATGCCGACATTACAAATATTTGAAACATTGAACACTTGTAATCATTTCAAAACTTTTATTACCATCCAGTATTGCCCATCACTGTAATCCAGTTTTAGACAAACTGCTATACAGATAATTTCTAAACAATATTGATATATACACTAGCTACTGTTATACATTGAGAATAATATTCAAATTTTAAAATATTCTTAAAGTATATGCATACTGAACCCCGTATGTTTTTTTTTTTTTAGTTAAGTGTTTACATTTTGTGCTAGGTTTATAAATATAGAACTGCTGACTGACAAACATGCATCTGCAGCATGTAATAAATGATGTATATGGCTCTCCGCTTGCTGATATAAATGACCTTGAATGTGATAATCACAAACGTATAAATACTGAGGAAATTTCGAGATTTTAAAAGTTGAAATTATGAGATTTTAAAGTTGAAATTTCGACTTTTCTTAAACTACAAATTTCGAGTTTTCTCAAACTCTGAATTTCAACATTAAGTCGAAATTTTAAGATTTTAGGAAGTAAAAATTTTGAGATTTGATCTTTTTTTAGTCTAAAGTCGAAATTTCGACTATTTATAAAAACGAAATTTCGAGTGTTTAAAAGTAAAAAGTTAGATTTTTTTAAAAGTCGAAATTTGAAGATTTTAGAAAATTAAAATTTTAAGATTTAAAAAAATTAAAATTTTTAGTTTAAGTAAAAATTTCGAGATTTGAAAAAGTTAGAATTTCGAGTTGAAGACGAAATTTTAAGATTTGAAATGTTAAATTTTCAACTTTGAAAACAAAGTTCACTGCCAATTTTATTTTACTATGTCCTCAATACGCTTCCGTATTAATCAGGTGCACTTGTTTAACAATATTGTATTTGTTTCGCAAGAAGGGTATTTTATCAAAATTTAGCCGATATTTTAATAGAATTCATGTATAATAACATATGTGTAAAACGAGGGTAAACTTTTGAAAACATTATCAATGTCACATTTCTTGGCATTAAATCAGTTTATAAATGCTTCTTAATGGCTAAAAACACCCTAGTTTTGATCTATTAGGTAATACATGACTGTTATTAATTTAAGTTCTACTTGTTTTCATTAAAGTTTTACGACCTTGTCTCTGTAAGAGAAATAAATAACATGGGAAGTGACCCTTTTTTAGATAAATATTCAAAATGCCTGCACATTTTGTGAAGTTTATTTGATAATGCTTTGAATGATTTATATTAAAATGTATTTAGATTTGCAGTATTTTCATTTACAATACCTACGTCCGGTTCAAATTAAATAAAAACAATGATTGCCAATGACACAACTTATCATAAAGACTAATGACAATAATGTGAACAATAACAGGAACCGTAAGGCCTTCAACAATGACCAAAACCCACATAGCAAACACTATGGATGATGAACTGTCACTAAATAGATTGATGTTATAGTTTATGCATGCATGTTGGCAAGAGGTTATTTCTTCTATTATCACCCTAGGTAGTCGAATTCATCGAATGGAAACCTTAGAATTGTCAACATCTTGTAATTTTATTTAAACCAAACAAACACATTCTTTAATAAACCTTTTATAACTACAGAACAAAATAATGTGCATCATGGCAAGGAATAGCGGCTGGTCGAAATCTCTGAAAATTTTGTTTTACTGATTTTTAGGATAACTACCAAACAGTACCCAGTGTACTATGGCAGTACTATGCTGATCTAGATGGAGATTTTGTTGAATATCCTGACAGTAACAGTCATCAATGTGACAAGAATGGAAATATTATCAGTCCATTAACAGAGTAAGTATAATCGCAGTATTTTTGTTCCAAATGTCTGTTGGTCGACTCAAGTTAAAACGGTTTTAATAGTGATTTGAACCAGGAGTACCATTTGGAAGGTCTGTTTTGATTATGATTAATACAAATCAAAATTTGTTCTTATTAGGTAATCAAAAACATAATAAAAGTGTCAATTTTGAAAACTGTTTTTTGATATTTTTATTACTTTTATTTAAAAGCAATCATTAGTTATATTATCCGAAAAATAATACGTTAGAAAACAGCCATTTTGTAAAATGTTTTAAAACTTAAAGCAGTGCAATTGCGGAAATGAATGTAAGAACACTGTGTCGTTCTTGGTATATATTTATAACTAAGACAAACTTTGCTATTTATTAATTGTGATACAATCATGGGAAATCTAGAAGTATTACACATCGCTTAAATACTTTGGTTAAAAATAAAACCAAGAAAGACAAGAATGAAATGTTGAATCAAACTACTGATGTTTATTTCAGAGACTGGTTTGCTGTAAAACATCTTAAAACAGAAAAAAACCTTGTTGTTGTATACGATGTAGGATCAAACACAGAAAGAACTGTCGATAGTCAGGGGAGAAAATTTAGTGAAATTGTTATAGAAGCTGTCAAAGAAACTTTACATACGCTAACACCTAATGATAAGGTACGTAAGATAAGAAAAATCACACAAAATATATTTTAAAACGTACTGTTTTTAATATATTAATATGCAAATACTAGTATTTTGAAACTATATAAGATTATTAGAATGCATTCATTCACGTTTAAGTTCATTCATTCGTCCATTTTATGTTATGTTTACGAAATGCAATGACTTAAAAGATGAAACCAAATTGTTGACTGGAGTGTACTTAAATTATGCTATTGTATCACATTATTAGCCTTTCAATGTATATAACTTCAGTCGACCTTACAGCATATATATACACAATTGTTACGAAAACATTGGGGTTGAGTTTTTTGATTGCTAGATGGTACATGGCACAAAAATTACCTTTATTCAACAATTAATAACTGTCCATACAGCTGATGATCAACTGATTTATTGGCTAAAAGACGAATTATTTGAATTTGTCATATGCTTTCAATTTCTATCTAAAACAAATAACCCAAGTCGTATGAAAGCATTACAAGATATTAGAATTATGAGGTCCACCAAACAAAGTAATCAACACTATTGGTGTCTCATTGTGTTCGTGTTCCTTATTCGTGCAAACTGTTATGCTCTTTATCTATATATCAATAACGTTAATTTTTATATAGTTATTGCTAAAATGTTTTTGACATTAACACTTTCAGTTTATCAGCCTTTCTTTTTTCTCATTTGCCAAACCATTTTGCAGGTTAACATTATTGCTTTCAATGAAACAGCTCAGATGACAAAAGTTTGTAATAATAAGTTATTCATCGCTAATCAAAGAAATAAAGATATCCTATCTGAATTTGTAACAACTATGGGAAAATCTGGAGGTAAATATTGATATGTATATAAATCTTTCTCAGAGAATGCACAATTTGTTTGTCGGATATTATAAAGACCGACTGAGATTACACAATACTCCTTTAGAATTTAAAGTATTTTTTTCTCATTTCAATATTCATGCTTTACTGTTGATAATTAACCGCAATACATAAAACGCAATGGAGCAAAAATTCCGAGCTCCAAGGGAAATTCAAAACGGAAAGTCTTTTACAAAATGCCAAAATCATAAGCCCAAACACATCTAACGAATGGAAATTGAAATAACTTTCATATTCCTTACTTGGTACATGCATTTCCTTATGTAGACAATGTGGATTTAACCTGGTTTTTATAGCTAGATAAACCTCTCGCTTGCGTGTATGTTGGAATTTACAATATTTTACGTTTGCGTAATGATTTTTGCGCGAATATGTAATGAATCTTGTAATTCATCTGTTTTTATAATACCGGCAATGTTTATCTTTTATATCATTTTTATAAATTTAAGTTGTAATTTTTATTCAGGAGTCTCAGATTACAGCGTTGGATTGGAAGCTGCATACAAATTATTAGAAAGAGAGAACTTGGACAAACAGGTAGTCAATGTAATGAGAATTTTTTGGTCAATAAGCATATGTGATTTTTTACTACATTTTCAATGTTCGTAAATAATTTTAAAATGCCTTTGACTTTTCTTCAACGATTTTTTGTTGTGACCTTGTCTCTCCTTTGTAAATATATTGTAAGGGGTTTTTCTTTCAAAACCAGTTCTAACAAAACAAAAATCAGCCAAAATTTCGACCAAAGTAGACAAAACCAATCGGTAGCTTATTCGTGATCTTAGTTAATTGACATTGTATCAACGTTAATACGAACAATTTATCCTGAATTAATATAAAGAAAATGATAATAAACAGAAATGACATGCATGGTTAGAGCTAATGTTAACAGTCGTTGACCCACCGCCTTATTTTAGTATTAATCTAGGTTATGCAATTTTCACATTTTTGTCAATTTCAGAATAATCCCACATCTGTATCAGACATAGTTATATTAATTACCGATGGCAAAACACCGACAGTTAACACAACAAAACTGTTTACAATGATAGAAAATCACCAGAAAGCTGTTGGTAGGAGCATTTCACATGTTGTGTTTTCACTTGAGCCCAGTACTGAACAAGTAAAACATATTCTCACGAACATTGCAGAACAGCATGTACCAAACTGGCCTGTAGTAAGTTTTTTTGCATTTTTATCAAGAAAGTGAGTTGATGAGCAAAATGCAGTTTTGAAATTCAACGTAGATAATGATTTACGTCACAAATTTATATCAAACGTATTGCTTTCATGTTTAGGTACTTTCTGGTCATATAGATCTTCAACTGATTTGGTAATTATACATCATTGACTTTCAAATATTTGATTGTGATCCTTCCTGATGACGTTTAATCTAGAGAAACACTTCTGACGCACGAAATTTACAATGTGTTGTACTTTTTTATTTGATTCATTTTTTTTTTCGTAAATGTTCTATATTATTTCTTATATCCATAACTCATTGTCAGTGGTTTTAAAATTACAAAAGCAAGTAGATATGGAAATAACCATAATTCATGGTAACGTGCTACCAGATATTTGAAAAAAATGTTAGCTAACGTTGATTTTAAAATGCTGTAGATTAGTATTCAATAAAATACAATATTTTTTAACTTGCAGGGCTTGAATATATCAATAAGACCAACAGGAGTCAGTAATCAAAATGGAATAGTTCATTTCTTTCCTGATTTAAAAGGTTTTCCTACAGGTGTTGCAAGAGAGTTCACATCGAGTTTACCAGTCACTACAAACACTGACAAAGAATATTCAGTCATAGCTCCTGTTATTGAAGACAACTTAGGTATAAACGTAAACACCATATCAAGTCCAAAATTAATGTAAAACGAACGTTTTAATGCAAAATTATTGTAGTTCATTATAAAATAATGTATAAAGGAAATAGCAAAAACACCGAACTCCAGGGAAAATTCAAAACGGAAAGTCCTTAAACAAATGACAAAATTAAAAGCTTATACACACCACACGAATTGTTTACCATAGTTACTTATTTACAGATCGATAACCCAAGTGAATGCATTTGATTTGGTTTGCAGAATCAAACACGATTAATCATGAAAAATTGAGGAATATTGGGTTCTTTTACAAAACTGACGTAAAACAACATTGCCTCTTTTGTTTAGACACATTTGTATTTAATGCTTTTTGTGAATTGTCCATTTGACGTCTTCAACTTTTAATCTATATTTTATATTATGAGGGTTACTTCAAAGACACATTTCAAATTTTGAAATCGAACTATTAGATGATATTTATATAAAGCATTATGATTGATCTACAACATCAATATTAAATTGGTATGAGTTATTTCCATGTTTGTACTGAATTACTGATGCGAATGCAACTTCTTTTGTAGGTCTGAAAATGACAATAAGTGTACCTGTGATTGATAAATCATCAAATAATTCAGTAACTGGAACTGCTGCCATAGATGTTTCCATGGAAACAATGTTTACAGAAATAGAAGATTTTGTGCTTGGTGTTCACAGCTATGCATTTTTATTGGAGAAAAGACATGGTCAGATTTGTTTGTGCCATCAATTCATATATCCCCCCCCCCCCAAAAAAAAAAAGCCAACCCGACATGATTATAGATCTATAAAGAACATTTTTTGTAGATCCAACAAGATTTTTTTTTTCATAAAGATAAAGATGAAAAAAAAAATAAAGATACCAAATTAGAATAGATAGATAAACCAATACATTCTGTTCTAGGGAATCTAATATAAAATAGACTTTGATAAGGTGATGAGATAAGGTCAGTTTCTCATAGACCAATTTCACACCAAAGCAACTATTGAAAGTTCTTTAATCTTCCCAATTCGATAGATTCATATGTGTACACTTGATTTTTAACATATTGCTATTTTCTGACTAGCTAGTTAGATTTGGAAAAACAAGGATTACTTATCCCAAAATTATTCATAAGAAGGACGTTATCAACCAAAGCTAAAATTCTAAAGTAATTTATTTTATATATTTTCTTTCACAATACACATTTATTCAATTCATTTAATGATGTTAATCGATGCAATTTCCCCTAAACATGCAATCCCTAGCAAAATTTTACACTACAGCACTATGTTGCACTGAAAAAAACATTGTAATCCTTTAAAACTATGTAAAATCTGTTATATAGGCTTTGTAATATTCGAATTCCAGTTGGTTTTAAAAACTTTATAACTTTGACCATATGTATTATTCATAGTGAGTTTGTGTTTATTTTTCACAGGGCATGTTTTACTTCACCCGAAACTGAAAGATCCAGCTAACACTAAACATGTTAAAGAAGATGATAACATCTTCCCATCAATTCAAACACTGGAACCAAATTTAAGTCAAGAACAAATTAAGAAGATTACAAATGAAGGACATATCGGATCTTTTCCTGCTAAGGTAGCTAATAAATTGTACTTTTATTTAAAGCTTGGTTAAGAGTGTTATATCGCTTTGAAAATAAACCAAGAAGAAAATTTATTTCAAACTGAATAGCACATCCAAATTGTTACGGGGATGCTGTTTATAGAGACAATCCGGGTAAACTTACCATTCCTTTGAATAAGCTTATTCTGAAAGGTTACCAATTCAATTCTGTAACTAGATCTTTGAATATTGTTTTTATTGGTATAAATAAAGATTGTGTTATAAGTAAATTAAAACCATACTATTTATTATTGTTATACACATATACATATGCACGTTTACGAGTTTGTTATATGTCGATACCTGTAATTTGGCATTGCACAATGTCATGTTTTCTCTGAATGGTAATGACATCTGTATTCCAAAATCCATCGACATCGAATGTTGTCTGTGTACTGATTGATATTTTAGTTTAAGATACAGTAACTTTTTTGGATGGCTCTGTACTTTAAGGTCTATACTTTGTGTCTTTTTTATTGTGAGTGATGTTTACCCTATTACATCCGGTCTATGTTGTGGTTTTGCATTGTGTCGATCGGATGACTTGAGCTCAGAAGATGTGGTCTGATTGACAATGACACAAATCTCCACAAGTTTGTTCTTATACTGTACTGTTACACCACTGTCTAAGGTTTGGAGGAGAATTTGCACCTTCAAAAATATTTTACCCTGCCACATACTAAAACCAAATCTATATCATAACCAAGGTCAATGATACCTTTTAACGATTTTTCAATTTCAAATTCGATTTTTGATTCAATTTTGAAAAGAAACTACAAAAAAAACCACAAAAAGCACGTATTATTATCTAGAGTCAAAGAATGTAGTGCTTTATTCTATTTAAAGTATACTCAAAGACTTTGTATTAAAAGATATACTAAAAATCAATGATGTACTGGATTACTACAGAAACAACAGTAAAACATATTTCGAATTTTGATCAAATATATTATTGCAGACAAAACCTGGAAGGAGTACGTTTATGAGTAATTTAGACATGCCACTCCAAGATTCAACTATTATGTATCAACATCTAGATGGTACACAGTTTGTTATGGTCATGGTTATGTTTCATTCAGATAGTGAAATTCCAAAACTGATGCCAATCCCACCGGTAATGATAATACACTGTTACCTATACACCATTCAGATAAATCTGGATTTTGACTTTTAAAGTGGTTGAGCTCTATTTAGGAATTCTTTAAAGTTTTTTTTGCTTAATTGAGATTTTTGGTAAACTATTTTTTTTATGTACATGTATATGCTTATGTCAGTTAATAATTATGATGTATTTACACTTAAGGTGTTATAACTTAAAATAGATAGAATCTTGTCAAATTAGGTTTCCCCAATTTTATAGTTTTATTGTTATAAATTTGTGAGTAAAATTCATACCAATTTTTATCTTCAAAAGTGTATCAATGGGGAAAGATGATGGATATGAACATGCGGTTGTTTTATACAGAAAGTGTATACGTTTAAACTGTTTACGAATAAAAAAAAACCAAACTTATACACAACATAAACAGATTTAGATCATCTTTTCTATGGTGCACAATGGTAGTACAGAATGCCGTTTATAAGTTCCAGAACTAGAACACTTTTGTATTCAATTGTCATTTCTATATTTACAAAGACGTTTACATGATCATTTTTCATTTTTCATTTAAGGGTATCGATATAAAAAACGCACCATACCATAGATTAGATATCAGTCACAGCTTTCCAGTATGTTCTATAGATGGTCACATTGTGACAACAGCTGCTACAACAGTTAAGGTAACAGTAATTATACTAACAGATTAACTAGGGTTGACGTCAGTGTATAACGTAGCCTTACTATTCAGAATATATGTGAAGTTAATATAAAACAGTATGGTTGTGTTTCTGCTTTTTAAATTACGATAGTTGATTTAGCCCCGATATTTATTTTCTGTTGTCTCTTTCAGTATAATAAAACACTTACTGACTGGATATTTGTGGAGAAATAAGTTTATTGTTCCCTCGGATATAACTATTTCCCTCGGCTACCCCTCAGGGCAATAGTTGCACCTCGGGAACAATAAGCTTACTATTCCACTCATACCCAGTCAGTAAGTATACAATAGTACCTAATGGGATGAAAGATGTAAAATGAAAGACGAGATAAGCCCGATGACGCTACACATTTGTAGACGGAACGCGCATCTGGCGTATATATAAAGTTTAGTCCTGGTATCTATGATGAGTTGATTTATTTACTGTTATCTTTGTTTTGTTTATTTTCATGCATACATGTGCATATTACCAACCATTACAGCTTGATGATATTGATGACTTTAATTTAATTTCAGCTTTCGCCATCTGTATTTGTTGATTCAGAAGTATATAAGTTTACAGAGGAAACCCAATCTAAAATCGGAACCATATCGAATTTTTTGTCTGGTAGAAATAATACAAGCATTATTAAAGAAGGTAATTTACTCTCACATTGAATTGGAAATTTATAGAAATCTATGAGAATTGTGTTATGATTTCAATTCTCATTCTTTAAGTCAGCAACAAGAAAACTATCACTAACGGTTCTAAATGGTAAGTTGAAGTCATTCCTGTGAGATTTACGAACGGAATTATCATTTAGTTGACTATATAAAACCTGTGTCACAGTTGACCATGGATATGTACTAATACCTCCGTATGCGGGATTTTCTCGCTGTGTTGAAGACTTATTGGTGGCCTTGGACTATTTTCTGCTCTAAGGTCGGTTACTTTTCTCTTTGACAAATTTCACGTTTCTATTCTTAATTTTACTTGAAGTGACCCCAACCCCGTCTTCCTTTTTGATTGAGACTTTACCAAGTGCGACTTATCACTTTTTTATTTTTAATTCCAATTAGTATGTTGACGGTGTAAATATTGGAACAGAACCTACTTCCCTTTCAGAATCACCTGAGTTTGTTTTTGACGTAGTTCATGTTGTCCAATCGTTAGTTTGTGTGAAGTAATCATATGTTTGATTATGTCATGGTTTTTTTTAATCTTTTATCTCTCTTTTAGACATTGTTTTTTTTTTCTATATAGAAGATACTCTTTTCAACATTGTTGTCATTCAAGTGACAGTGAATGTGAAGACAAAAACTTGTACATGTTATAAATAAACAATTGTCACAATGTTATCCAGAATCGCCAAGCTTAGTCAATGTTTATAAACATCGAAAACAATGAATTTGTCAACAAAAGTAGTTTATAGGTGTTTAAATCGCGTAAAACCAGTAAAAATATACAAATGAAGATAGAAGCCAAATTCTCAGGGAAACGATTCGAAAATGAATGTGACAAATAAGAAATGTTTCCTATCAACTGATGTACGTCATACGCGCGATTCTACGTCAGAATAAAAAAGCAATGAATGAGGTTGTTAAATTTGATATATGCCTTTTTGTGCTTCTTTGCTACATACTTGATGGTTTTAATAGGGATAAAGTTTATAACACAATTTTGACTGTTGTATCCCTATTTTTGACATTTTTACCTATTATGTCTCTGTTTTGTTCACGCATCGTTGTCAATATAATGGAATTTGATGCGACTGTCATACAAGTGAGAGGTTTAGCTAGCTATACAATCAGGTTCAACCCACCATTTTCTACATACATTCATTCGTTTGATATCTTTGAGCTTTTGATTTTGCCATTTGATAAGAGGTTTTCCGTTTTGTTTTTTCCTCGAAGTTCAGTATTTTTGTGATTTACCTTTTACCCACTATATGAATTCCCACGCTGTCAAATTAAAAAAAGAAATCTAAGAACGCGAAAAACGTCAATTGTGAGTTATGAAACAAAAACGCGTATAACGTTTTAATTGATACATGTGAACGCCATAAAATGGGACTAAACATCACCGCCTTCATTTGTTAGATTTCATTTTGTTCAACGTAATCTGTACGATGTTTTACGTTTGAAGTTAGATTCAAAACAAACTGGACATAGCTATATAATATAGTTAATTGCTACCTTAGTTTGCTATTAATAAGTATTGAAATGTGCATTGATATTAAATGTTATATCAGTATTTAGTTCACATATAATCTTAAATCAATCATAATTCTATCTTATTCATTCAAATGTGACGTCATTTTTAATTTTTTGATGATCTGTTTTACAAATTCAAATGTGATGTCATTTTTTTGGTCATTTTTTACAATTTCAAATATGACGTCACTTGGCGTTGAGGTTTTAACTTATTCGGATGTGTCTATTTTGTCGGGTTATGTAATGTATTTCGGTTGTTTCCTGTAATTAGTTAATACTTCAGTTTTATCAAATATCTTTTGTATAGTCATTTTATAAAATTTACTGTTCGCAAAAGTATAAATTCTTCTAAATAATAGGGATGTTCTGGTACCTAACAGAAAACTCTGGCCGTTTTTGGCACAACTTTTTTGAACTTTTGGTCTTCGATGCTGTTCAACTTTGTACTTGTTTCGGCTTTCAAACTTTTGTATCTGGGCGTCACTAGTAAGTCTTGTGTGGACAAAATGCACTTCTGGCGTATTAAAATTTTAAACTTGTTGCCTTTTGTTAGCTATTATTCGTGTGTTTCTTTGTCAATTGTGTTCTCCTATTTATTTATATTGTAGTCCTGTAATGTTGTGTTGTCATTTTAATTTTATATTTCACATGGCCATAAAAGAGGAAGGTTTGGCATGCCACAAAACCAGGTTCAACCCACCATTTTTTCCTTTAAAAATGTCCTGTACCAAGTCAGGAATAGGGCCATTGTTATATTATAGTTCGTTTCTGTGTGTGTTACATTTTACCGTTGTGTTTCCGTTGTGTCGTTTGTTTTCTCTTATTTTTGAGTGTGAATTCACATTACTATAAGACGTGTCAAGGTAAAATGTACTTATCTATCCCAAATTCATGTATTTGGTTTTGATGTTATATTTATTATTCTCATAGGATTTTGTCTAATGCTTAGTCCGTTTCTGTGTGTGCTACATTTTAATGTTGTGTCGTTGTTCTCCTCTTATATTTAATGCGTTTCCTTCAGTTTTAGTTTGTTACGTCGATTTTGTTTTTTATCCATGGATTTATAAGTTTTGAACAACGGTATACTACTGTTGCTTTTATTGATACTCAAAATGGGATAGCTAAAATCAACATGCATTTGTAGTCGTTATTCTGTGTTGATATAAAAAAAAAGATCCAAATAAAAATCATACTTTGTAGTTTCATAATTTCAAGTATATCTGGATATCCTAGATGCAAGTCTCCACTTAAAGATTGACTATTTGGTAACAGGATACCATTCCTATATCGAAAAAAGGAATTAGAAAATTCGCAAAGATGTCTTTTCTTTTTGTCATTGATACGATTGTGTATGAATAATTCTGTTTTATATGAGTTACTGAAGTGTGGTGCTCAAATAGTTGTATGTTGAAATATTAATCTGATACAATTTCAACAATTCAAGGATGTTTTATTATTATATCTCCGATGTATCAGACGTTTGAATTAGTGTAACTCTTCACAAAGTAAGATTTTTGCGATCTGAAACAAAAATAGGACTTCTGATTGCGAAAACCTTTTTACAATATTTAAAAACCCAATTAATTTTACCATTGAAAGACCGGTATTAAGAATTTAAAATGAAATGTTCTGTTGACAATTGAAAACGCTAGCTATATATAAATATGAACAATGGCTCCTCGCTAAACTATGATAGCAAGTATTGAGACAGCAAAGTGAGATAAACGATTATGAAAGGAGGCAGATGATACCTCAAAGGTATTCAGAACTTTGAGTCGTAGATGCCATTTAAAAGTACAAAATTCGACGAAAAGACAAACAAATCCAGAAATCACTAAATAGAAAACTATAGACGACCATTATCACTGTACTTATATTTTTTCACTAAACAAGGACCATATATCTAACACCAAATCACCACAAACTCTACAAAACTTTTTCCTTATTTATTTGATAGGGCTTAAAAAAGAGATATGGCATTCCTTGATTGAAACTCAAAGTTTGACAGACTACTGGAGAAATTCTAAAAATAAAGTTATAGAAAGGTAAATATCAGAAAAAAAACTATTGTATGTACATCAAAAGCAGCAGATTCTTAACGAATTACTTGAGTTTTCTGTCATTGGGTGTCGGTTTATTATTAGTGTCAGAGGACCTAATCACTTATATGATGATTTCAGCTGTCCAATTGTTAACTTTCGATTTCTAAGTAGCAACATTCCAGCAGCATCTGCATACGGTGTATATATCTCCCAATTGATACTCCCGTGCTTGCATTTCCTATTATGATTTTCTTGATAGAGGGTTGATTCCCACAAGGACGCTATTAAATCAAGATGGTGAAGTTGAAATCATCTCTTCGTAAATTTTACGGACGCCATCACGAGTTGGTTGACCGTTACGGAATAACCGTTTCACAAATGATATCGTATATGTTCCTTACGTCGTAACTACAATCTCCTTCCCTTTTATAAATGTGACCTACCGAATTAGACTATTTACCGGATTTTTAATCTCATAAGCAACACGACGGGTGTCACATGTAGAGCAGGATCTGCTTACTCTTCCGGAGCACCTAAGGTCACCCCTAGTTTTTGTTGGGGTTCGTGTTGTTTATTCTTTAGTTTTCTATGTTGTGTCATTTTTACTATTGTTTGTCTATTTGTCCTTATCATTTTTATCCATGGCGTTGTCAGTTTATTTTCGATTTATGAGTTTGACTGTCCCTCTGGTATCTTTCTTCCCTCTTTTATATGTCGCGGTTTTAAATCAACAATGTTGTATGACATATATTTTAAAACATTTTCAGCAATGAGTGTTCAAATAAGTTTGCAATTGTCCTTTGGATTTTCAGTAGAAAGATTTCACAATGGCCATCATACCACATTTCTTTAGAACAAAATGGTTATTTTCTCAGCAAAATCAACCTCTGACAGTAGGGTCTACCAATTCAAAGTCCCTATACTTTGAAAACAATATTTAATATGTGTTTAGTTCATGGTCGTTCTGATTCATTCGACAGCGAGCGTTCGCTTTGAAGTTTCGGTGATACAGATCTTCGACATAGACTATTTATAAGGTTGTTTTTTTACGTTAATTTATTGAATTTTGCAAATACCTATTGAATTGCTACTTTTTGTCACAATTTTTTTTCTTGAAATTTGAAATCCGACTTAGCTTTTTATCCCCTCACATTATATATTGTAACATTATACTTTTCAGATTTTTTGGCTCACCATCTGGAGTCTTCAGAATGTATCCAGGGGTAGCCTTAAGCAACACATTTGACCACATTCAGTACACATGGTAATCATTCATTCAGATATTGAAAATTTTATAAACGGCCATAAGGGATTTTTTAAATTTAATTTAACTGGTAAAGATTGCATTACCGCCTTTTGACTACGGAGAATATAATTTTTCGACATGTTGCCTACTCTGTGGTAGGACATTCTGGTACTCGGTCAAGTAAGAGCAGTTAAAAAAGTAGATTTAAGCTTACGATGGTTGCAATTTAAAGGAAAATACACTGCTTTCCGATGATTAAGTCGAGTATAAAAAAACTAAACCAGATTAAACAGTTATTTTCCCTCCAAATTGCACCGATTGTTAGCCTTATTTAACTTCTCTTAGTATGTCTTACTTGTCCGACTACCAGAATTTCCTACCACAAAAGGTAACCTGTCAAAAAATTATAAACTCGGGATTTTAATGTATGTAATATGAATATAGTCTATTGAACAATCATAGTCACTGGCTTATTAGTTGTATTTCTGTCATCTTTGATTTAATTTAAATATACATTTATTAACGAATTCAGAAATATCTTGAAAAAATAATATTTCACGGAACCGAAACGTTCATTTGTTTAAATCAACAGAAGATACATGGTAGAAGTATAGCAAATGATATATCAACCAAAACATAAACAAAATTCACAACTGAGTTTAAAACAAAATAATTATTTGATAAAAATGAAATTGTAGTGATTGTAGAACAAATATGATTCTATCTAGCTTACATTATAGAATTCAACGTATACTTTTCTTTCGTCAGATACATATATATAAAAAATTATATGCGAACGAAATATATTTTCAGGTACAAGAAAAGTGTAGCAAGATTTCAAGACATTGTGTTTACATCTGGAAAAATCAGTGAATTTACTACAAAAGATGTTATGATATTAAGCAGAGCTCTCTCTGAAAATATGTAAGACTATAAATGACAAGTGTTTGGGTATAGGCTTTCTTCTTCAAAGGTTCCTATGCAGATACAAATTACTATTGCTAAAAGGATGCACCAAGTATGTTTAAAGTATAGTGGCAAGTTAAATGCAAATTCAGGGTGATAATATAACGTTAATTAATATGGATATTCACCCTACAACAAGACACGACGATGAACTGGATTTTAGTTTGGCAATTTACAAAATAATAGTTCTTAGGTAAACATGTCAACCTAACCAGACACACTTTGCTAACTCGAGTCGATCAGTCCCTGGTCTCTGTTAATAATGCGGCGTGGTTTGCGGTGAAGAAGCAAACACCACTGTTCAAGTCTTTGGACTGACGAGGTCGGTGATAAAACATACGAATTCCCAAAATTGAGACAACTAAGCTACAACGATATTATCACGACTGTTAATATTGTTAGATAAACTTATCATTTTATTTTTCTATTCTGGCAAGTTGCAACAAGTGGAAATATAAATGATAGTGCTGTAGTTTTTGAATGAATAGTAATATGATTTGTCTGTGGTAGGAGGGGTGTTAAAGACTTTCGAATTTGAACTCAAATAACACGTTCCAATATTTTATCTCTAATTCTCATTCTCAAGTTGGTGTATTGTCAGTAAATGTTACATTTGTTTCAGTGATAGAAAAGACACAGGTGCTGCTTCATCATTACAGGGAGTTGTTGGAGCTACTTTAACACATAGTCAACTAACAGCTATGTTAATAAATAACGTATGTATGTATAGGGAAACGTATGGCATTTTATAGAGAAATTTATCGAATCTTTACCCATAGCAATATGATTTGTTATTAGGATATATATATATAGTTTCTTAACATTTCATTTTCTATGCCAATAAAGACAACATTGGTGACACATCAGTATTAGCAGTATAATCTATAACATACTTATATAAAAATATTATTAAAATGTCAGTAAAAAGTATCGATGTTTTTTGGACATTTGCCTTTAATATTTTTGTAGGTAGAAGATTGTACAATGAAAGGTTTAGAGTGTCATATTATGGATAACAATGGGTAAATAAACAATATCATTTTAGAAAAGTGAAGTATATTAATAAGTTTCCTTTATTCAAACCTACAATAAAAATCGTGGTTACCCTTCTATCGATAAGTGTCATGCCAAAAAATGACTTACGTGTCCCCGTCTTTCCACCAACAATACAGTAAGGTCCACATTTAATGGTCGCACATTTTCTCTAAATTTTGAAACTGATATTACTTGAAAAACAAACAGTATTATTTATTTACTCACATGAAACAAACCGGGATGCGGTATTCAGTACGTAGGTGAAACTGGGCGATATTTATCTAAACGCACGCAAGAACACCTGTATCGTTTTAAAAGACCCAATAAATTCAAAAGTATCATTTATCAACATCTTAAGAAGCACAGTCATCCTATTAAATATTTAACAGTTCAACCTTTAGAAGTAGTAAATAAGCAGCCTGGTGAATCTCATTCCAAGTTTGTACGATCACGAAAAATAAATGAATTAAATTGGATTAAAAAATTACAGACAGTCTACCCTCTCGGTCTTAATGATAATATCATGGGAATTGGCAATATATCAAGAACCGATTCTGTTAACATTTTGGATATAGTTTCTAAAACTGTTCGTAAAAATCGTTCTCATGGACGCAGAAAAAATCGCAATCAAAGAAAATTTCGGACCAACCATACAAATATTTCGGACCTAATTTCCATTTCAAAAAACAACGGCAGACATTATCTGTTAACCAAGCTTTGTTCTTTACCTATAAATAAATTAAATAAAATTTTAGAGGATTGCAACACAATTTCATATTACAGTCCTAAGTATGAAATTGTCCAAATTATAATGGCATATTGTTATTCTAAACTGTTTCCTAAAATTGATCGCCCTGAAGATCATAAAAAACATTTTATTAAAATAAAGTATGTCAATAAAGGTTTTGATTTTGTAAATATTGCCGGTATTTTTAACGACCATTCTGTTAAAGACCAAATTCCTGGATATTTTGATAATACTGAACTCCCTCTCATTTGTTATATTTACAAGAAATCTACCCGAAAATATGTGTTTAATTATAGCCAATTGTGTAAAGATGTAAATATCACTGAAAATACACCTATGTCGTGTAATTGCAGTAATTCAGAATACACCTATGGACCAATTTCCCATGTTATAACAGGAGACCTTAACATCGTTCGCGACCGAGAATTAAAATCATTCCTCAGTAAAGGACCTAAATATCGTCCCCCGTCAACTGTTAACTGGAATGAGTGTCGTAATATCATCAACGACTCACTCCGCGCCTACTGTTTGAAATGGGTAAAACGGGAAAAAGCTGACAAAAAATCTTTGGACTCTTTTTTTAATTCAGTAATGAAGATAGTTGATATTCGAATACAACATTTTAAAGAACATTTTACCCTCAACAAAAACTATAAAAACCCTATTTCGCGTATCAAAAATAAACTAACAGAACTAGCCAAGGAATTTGTTTTTGTCCCGGCTGATAAAGCTGCTAATAATATCATTATTGTTTGACGTAAATTTTATATAGAGGTTCTGCAAAAGGAAATCACGAATTCACCAACATTCCAACTGACTTCATTTTCAGAAAACGACATCTGTAACAAACATAAACTTTTAGCTACTTCTTTACAAGCAGAACCAAACACAATGAAAGTCCCAACTATGTACTGGCTTCCGAAGCTGCACAAAAAACCTTACAAATATAGATTTATTTCATCTTCCAGCCATTGTTCAACTACTAAATTGTCTGTTTTACTTACTAGTACACTTGGTACAATAAAAAACCTGATAATAAATTGTTCAAATAAGGCCTTTGAAAATAGTGGAATTAATTACTTTTGGAGTGTCAAAAACTCGTTGGAAGTACTTGATAAATTGCATGCATATATTGGTGATTTTGAATCTGTTCAAAGTTGATTTTTCTACCCTATATACCACTTTGCCTCATATTCTTATTAAGAAAAAATTCACATCCCTAATTAACTGGGCATTTAAAAAGTCGGAATGCGAGTACATATGTTCAAACTCTTTTAGATCATTTTTTAGTAGCAATAAACAAAAGAACTATGTCAATTGGACATGCTTTGATACTATTTATGCACTTGAATTTTTACTTGATAACATTTTTGTTCGCTTTGGAGATTCCGTATATCGTCAAGTTATTGGAATTCCAATGGGGACTAACTGTGCACCACTTATTGCGGACCTGTTTTTGTATTGTTATGAGTTACAATTTATGACTAAAATTAGCAAAGACCCATCAAAACAACATTTGATACAAAAATTTAACAATACTTTTAGATATTTGGATGATATATTGGCTCTAAATAATGACGACTTCAGTATGCATACTAAAGAAATTTATCCTGTAGAACTTACTTTAAATAAAGCTAATGATAACAATGACCACTGCCCTTTCCTCGATCTTGATATCTATATCATAAACGGGAAGCTTAATACAAAAATTTATGATAAAAGAGATGATTTTTCATTTCCTATTGTTAATTATCCATTTTTAGATGGTGACGTTCCCTTGTCACCATCTTATGGTGTTTATATATCTCAACTTGTACGATTCGCTCGTGTATGTAACAATGTATTAGATTTTAGCGAGAGAAATTTATGTATTACTGAAAAATTATTACACCAGGGTTTTCGATATCACAAACTGGTCAAAACATTTACTAAATTTTATCACCGGTATAAGGAAATAATTCGTAAATATAACTCAACATGCAGACATCTTATACGTTCAGGTATTTCACATCCAAAATTTTATGGAAATATTCTTTATAAAGCACAAAAATGTCAGTATTCTCCTCAGAAACTAACAAAACCTTTAAATAGACTTATTAAAAGGGGATATAGTTACGATACTGTTGTCAGGTCATTAAAGATTGCATATTTTGGCTTTAACATTGATTCACTGATAGGGTCTTTGCATCGGAACTAAACACATTTATTTCTTAAAAAAAACAGTTGTTGGCATGACACGGGTTATGTTCTTCTCATATATTTTATGATAGTATGATACTAAACCCCTAACGGGAGGGATTGTACCTGATATTCATATGATGAAGACATAATCTTTCAATCAGTTAATTGAGGTCTGGAGCTGGCATGTCAGTTAACTGCTAGTAGTCTGTTGTTATTTATGTATTATTGTCATTTTATTTATTTTCTTTTGTTACATCTTTTGACATCAGACTCGGACTTCTCTTGAACTGAATTTTAATGTGCGTATTGTTATTGTTTTACTTTTTCTACATTGGCTAGAGGTATAGGGAGAGGGTTGAGATCTCATAAACATGTTTGGGGAGGGTTGAGATCTCATAAACATGTTTAACCCCGCCGCAATTTTGCGCCTGTCCCAAGTCAGGAGCCTCTGGCCTTTGTTAGTCTTGTATGATTTTAAATTTTAGTTTCTTGTGTATAATTCGGAGTTTAGTATGACGTCCATTATCACTGTACTATTATGCATATTTTAGGGGCCAGCTGAAGGACACCTACGGGTGCGGGAATTCTCGCTACATTGAAGACCCATTGGTTGCCTTCGGCTGTTGTTTGGTCTATGGTCGGGTGGTTGTCGCTTTGACATATTCACCATTTCCTTTCTCAATTTTAATACTTGTATTTATTTGATGCGTTAAAATGTGCTCTATTTAAAATCTTTTAGAAAATACTTTGAATTTAAAAACAAAGGGAAATAAAGCTTTAATGCTACGAAAAAGCAAACCAATAACATGGATCACAAGACAATCAGCAACGGACTAAAGTTAAGTAACAAAAAAACAGAGCTCCGAAGAAAATTTAAAACGGAAAGTACGTTTAAAATTGTTACACGATGATGACTGCTGTACCCATATTTTGACTATTTATTTATTATGTCTGTTTAGTTCACGCATCATTGTAAATATTACGGAATTTGATGAGACTGTCGACAAAGTTAGAGGTTTAGCGCTATAAAACTAGGTTTAATCCACCATTTTCTGCATTTGAAGGTTCATGTCAGGAATATGACAGTTCTTGTCTATTCGTTATTGATGTGTTTTGTCATTTGATTTTGCCATGTGATTATGAACTTTCCGATTGGATTTTTATCTGAGTTCGGTATTTTTGTGATTTTACTTTTTCCCAAATCAAATAGAAAAAATCAAAAGCTTAAACACATCATACGAATGAGTATCAACTGTCATTTCCCAGTTTTTCCATATTTAATACTCTTAAAGTTGTGGCAAAACACGAACATCTATCAAAATGTAAAATCACAAAAATACCGAAAGCCGAGGAAAATCCAAAACGGAAAGTCCTTAGTCAAAAAGCTCAAACACATCAAACGAATGAATAACAACAGTCAAATTCTTGACTTAGTACAGACTTTTGTTTATAAGCTACAGAACGCTTAAACTTATAATAAGCCCTTGCTGGAATAATTTTAAAGTACTCTAATCATTTATTGCTTTTATTAACATTTAAAATTGTATGCATTTAAAAAATATTATAATGAATTGTAGATATTTTCTAACCTTTGGAACAGAGAGACAAAATGGAAAATATACCTCCCATCTGACACACAAATTTCCTTGGTTAGCTTCACAGCTTATTAGAAAAAAACTTCTTAAGGTATTATATTCAAGGAAATTTGAGAATGATGTTAACGCGTGATACTAGCATTATATGGTCAAATCGTATCATAAAAAAAAGATAGCGTCACAGTAAATGTTTTATGAAAATTTTATATTCGTAAAAAAATATCAGTGTAGATTTGTAAGTACATCGTCGTAAAGCATGATTTTTAATGATTAATGGGAAACATTACAAAATCTGTTTAATCATTGTTATATGTGCTAGATGAATTTTAGTCTGAAATAAAATTAGATCACAAAGGCCTTCTAGTTTGGAACATAGAACCATCAATTCTTGTTCAGGTTTCAATCTATGTACAACATGGCCATGGGTTTCAACAGTGCTTGGGTGAATAATCTCTTGAGTAAAACTAAATTTGAGTAAAAAGGTATAAAAAAAATTTGATTCATATATTGTTAATATTTGCAAATTTGCTAGTTTATTCGAATAAGTAAATTCAAATGTACGCAAATGAAAATATCACTTAACTATGATCAGATATATTGAGTATGATGTACCAGTATATCAAGATTGTATTACTATATTTGAAAATAATAGTAATATTTCGTGCATCGGAGGCGTATATTTTGATTTTCTTTAACCGGGAACACTTTAACCCAAACCAAAAACCTTTAAGAGCCAACGAACAACAAGACCTAAACACGCGATGAACTACTTAGTATATGACAATTAAAGGACCTAAAATAGCGAAATATCTATAGGTATCTTATTTTTGGTTGAGTAATTGTTTGATACACGTACATCGGTGTATATCACATTTCACCTTTTATTCGTATATTTTAGCAAGTTTGGTGTACAAGTATGTCAGAAGGTAACCATGAGTTATCTTACTCGTTACAAATACCAGTAATAGAACATGATGTGACAGCTGCCGATGTATGTAGACAATATGTGATTGGAGCGGTAAATGGGACAAACTTGTTTATATTAGTTGTCAATGGGCGTGGTGAAAATAAATGTACGGAATCAAAACATCAAACAGAGGTATTTAAACGTTTTACTATAATAAAAAATTAAAATGACGAAATACACAATATTAAATGTAAAAAAACTTGAAATAGTTAGAAATGTCAAGGAGACAATACAATTGTTAGTCGAGGAAGGACCGACAAGCGAAAACATCAAGAACTCTCAATCCCAATCATATGAAAGACACGCTGTATGAATACAGAGTCGCGAAGAGACCATAGGGGACGTAAGAGAATAAATAATCAGAGGACAACTGCGCCTGAAAGTAAGACCCTTAGTTTCTTTATAATTTATCAATGAAATAGAGTGGTACTGAAAAAATCCGTTTTGTTAATCATAGTTTACCTAAGCACTGACTGGTGCGCTTTATTGTGATACAACACATTAAATTCATTGAATGGTGGTTTATGAGATTGTTAATGTGGGATTTTAACTGTTTGGTATTAACATTAACTGTTTTTCCTTCAGGAACACTCGATTTCTTCTTACTGTTTGTGTACTTAATTTTTGCTTTTGTATATTAATTGAGTACTTAGTATTGTAGACTTTTGTTTGTCTGTTCGTTGTTTTCTGTAGGGCATGGTGTTTTGTAGACTGTTGTTTGTCTGTTCGTTGTTTTCTTTAGGGCATGGTGTTTTCAATCTTTCTTCAACATCTGAATTTTGATTTCCCCTCTGATATCTTCTTTAATTATTTGTATTAATAATATCATTATTTCACCATTTCATCTTTATTCTTATCGTCATAGATCTTTTAATTTATGAACACTTTATCAATTCAGTTGTACACTTTTTAGATAGATATAGGTATGTGGTGCCTATGAGACAATTCTCCATCAAACTCACAATCTATTAAGTAAACCATTATTGTTCAAGGTACGGTCTTCAACACGGAGCCTTGGTACACACATAACAGCAAGATATAAAGGCATTAAAATGTTACTAGTGTAAAACAATTCATACGGGAAAACTAACAGTCTAATCTATATTAAAAACGAGAACGAGAAACACTCATCAACCGCATCATCAAAGTGTTTTTCATCGTACTAAAATGTAGGATGCAACAGACATTCAGTATATCTCATATATCTTGGCTTGCGTAAGAAATTGGCAATAAATCGATTAAGAACTTAATTTTCATACAAAAGAAATAAGTTCAACTTCTTATTGTGAACTTTCAATTTCGCGTCTTAAATTTGTCTCTCTGCTACAAAACTGTTGCGTCTTTTTTAGACGTATTTGTATGTATATTTGCATTCATTAGTCTGTTGTGTGTCATGTCTGTGATGTATTTTTACACAGTTTTTGGTCCAAATTATAATCACATGAACCTATCTTTTTGACCTGTTTTTGTTATTATGTCTTTATAACAGAACTCATAACGACTGCCATAAAAATAAAGTTAAGATAGCTATAGAACCAGATGCAACCAACCGTTTTCCTCAGCGAATGCTTGTAAAAAGTCAGAAATAGGAGTCGTGTTTAACTCGTTCCGTTTTTTGATAACGTTTAAATATCTCAGTATTATGGACTTCTCCCTTTAAAATTTATTTTTTGAGTTTTGCTATATTGTGTTGGTATCTAGTGTTCGTTTAGCACACAATTGATTTTTGACCATTGTGCTGTTGACTTTTTTTAATTGTGATTTTTGTTGTCTCATTGGTGTTTTATGATCTTAAATTGGGCATTTGGCAATCAAAATAATATTGCATAACAATGGAAATAAAAGGAGAAAATACAAAAAAAAAAAAAAATCAGACGAACAGGAAACCCTTTAAGAATAACTATTATCTTCAGCTGCTTCTTTACAAATGACTATTTCGTTTTTTACACTTTAAATGTATGTTTAATTTTCTACAGGTATGTGATTCGTGTGGCATTACATATGCTAAATGTAGCCAGTGCATTAATGGGGACAAGCTTTCATGTCAATGTCCGTGTTACTGTGAAGTAGATTTTGATCAGTGCTCAAGTCAGTTTGATGATACCAACTCTACAAACTTCCCTCATTCAGCATGCTACTGTACGTGTTAATTTTATATATGTAGTAAACGTGGTGTGCCAAAATACATTCATTTAGCTTTATGCTAATTTTGATATGGAGTGATTACATTCACTGGTGTTTGGTTTTACTATCATATTTTCTTTTTTTTCTTACAAAACTTGAAAATCGGAAACCAAATTTTTAAAATACAGGCATCTACCGAATCACTAAATGCATACATCTAAATGCTTGAAAAATGGTGCTACTCAACAATGTTATGTCTGTATATCCAACTAATTAAGAGGGAGTGTTGTTTTCAGTTCGCTAGAAATTCAATGAGTTTTGTTCATACTATCACGAGGGAAGACTCTTGATCATCTGACCTTCCTGATATTTTCTATTTGCTCGAGCAGCTACTGATAAAGTAAGAAGTAAAATCACAAAAATACTGAACTCTGAGGAAAATTCAAAACGGAAAGTCCCTAATCAAATGGCGAAATCAAATGATAAAACCCATCAAGCGAATGAACAACAACTGTCACATAGATGTAGTGTCATTCAGATACACACAAAAGTGCAAACATAAGTGAATAAAATAGTATGTGATATTTTAGATTATTATTCATAATTATGATGTCAGAGAACGGTGCGAATGGGCCTTTAATAGGTGATACTGGATCTTAAAAAAACGACATATTGTTTTCAAATAATAAACTCAGATTAATTTTCTTACTTACTCAGGGCTACGAATACGATGACATCAATAAATTGCAAAAATATTTTCTCTTTAGATGAACCATTATTTAGAAAACTAACAGAAGTGAAACAATTAACACCTGTACTTCCCTGTAAAGTACCGTGCCAAGCAATGTGAGTCAAATATAATAAATCTGAAGTAACATTGTTAAACATAATAGGGTTAATTGTTACAATATTTAGCACACTTTGTGTCATTATTGTTTTTTGTTTGTTTGAATGTCTCCTTCTACTATTCAATATAATAGCATATAGTAAATAACAAAGACAAAAGAAGAGAAAACAATACACAAATATATCTCATATTTATGAATCTTAGTTAATAATATAAAACAGATATGATGTATAACGTTTTTGAGAAAACAATCTAACAATGAGGCAAATAATGTTGGTTCAAGCAATTATAGCACCTTCAACAATGAGCAAAAATCATTCCGCTATAAAATGCCCGACATGACAAAGTGGTAACAATTCAAACGAAAAAACAACGAAAATGCCTACATACCAGTAAATAATTGAAAAAGAATTTACTAGAAATTTAAACACAAAATTAAAAACACTTAAAAAATGTATATTGTCGAAGGAGATAGAAAAACAATAAAATGTAGGGTAAATCAGAGAAGGTTAGAAAATACGAAAATATTATATATGTTTTAAGTGATATTATGCTATGTATTTTTGTAGAGAGGAGGAGAACAAATGTAACACCTTGGTACATTGTAAATGGGATGCAACTATTCAATTCCCATTATGCGTATATGACGAAGTAACAACAACAGCTACGCAGAAAACACCTACCAAGAAGCTAATCTTACCAACCAAAAAACATAACTTGCCCTCCAAAAAACCAATTGGTCCCACAAAGAAGCCAAACTTACCATCGAAGATGCCAAACTTACCCACCAAAATGCCAAACATACCTTCCAAGAAAACTAACTTACCAGGCATTTCTACCAATTCAATACCTAGTCATACACATAAAGTACCACCAAAACCAATACATACACACAAGATACCACCAGGTCCAACCAAAAAGATTGGAACAACTAAATCGTCAACACCTTTAGAAACATCAATAGCTGGTTCTTCAACATTGGTCGTTGCACCCACCCTAAAAATAGTAAAAGACACCAAATCAGGGTATGTATATATGTGTATATGTGTTATAATTTATTATACCATGATTTGTAATGAAAATATTCATGTAAATCCAAATGTCTTATCTTTATATCGACTCTCCAATAAACCTTATTTGCAGCAAAAGTGACTGTCATTAGTTACATCTCCTGTCGTTTAACGATATATGTAAGATATAGCCGCCAATTTCTTCGAACATTGATCAAATGTGCATAACTTACTGTAAAAATATATACATGTAGCATATGTTATTAGAAGTGATTTTGCATTATCAAAAATCATTATTGTCGTTACGAGTTGATCAATATACAGAATAAAGCAACATCCTCCAGAAATAGTAAAGTAGTTAGGATCAGACTGTTGATGAACTCTGTTGAGGACTATGCCTCTAATTAGACAATACGGAATGTCTTTGACGCTAAAATTCGTAGAGTTAAAGGTATTATATGTACTAAACGTTTAAATATTTTCTTTCAGTTGTCCAGTTTATGTACATGTTTATATAAAACTCTCGGAAATAGATTGTTGTTGTAGCCATTAAAACAGTTAAGAACATTATTTTGATATGAAACATCCTTATTTGGAATACATCATTTAAGGGCATACGATACAGTTACATGGGAGGTAATGACGTTGCTAACGTAAAATGTTATTTTCGCGACGTCAAACCTATGAGTTATCGGGAAAAGATGCATTTTTCGACTGATTTTTATCATTCAAACTGATTAAATTTGAAAACGAGTGCATGAACTCCTATGTTTTAAAACGACATTTTGTTTCATTTTGCAGGGAGATTATGTGGACCAAATTTTAAAAACTGTAAATAGTGCTTTTTTTTTTAATTTTGATAAATATACAGCAAAAAAATGACGTTTTTTTCTCAATTCATGACCATTTGATAAATATGAGTTATTTCTGCATAAAAAATAGGCATAATTGTTTTTAGGATACTTGTAAAATACAGAAATTACAAATTATTTAACAAAAAACAATTTGTGTTTATCTTTTAAAACCAAAAAGTTATGTCTTTCTTTCGAAAGGGAAAATACGGCCACAAATCCGAATTTTCAGCAAATATACATAATTTCGACCTCATTTAACTAAAATAGTAACACATGGAGGTATCTTTTTTATTACACATTTGAATTAATCAGGCAAAAAATAGCCTACATGAAAATTGTCATCAAACTGTAAATACGGGATCAAAACTATATCGTATGCCCTTAACAGTGAAATGCATCCTGTATTCCTTAAAGACCCCTATATTTCTAACCTAGGAAAAAGAGATGTTCGTTTTCCTTTTGGTGTACATATACAAGAGGAGGATGGCGATCTATTGATACTCAAATAAAACTGAAATCTATATATAAAAAAGAAGTGTGAATATTTGATTATTTCCAAGTCCCAGCCCTAGCTTTGACACTGACATAGAGTACTAGATATCAAAAAGAAGATGTGGTACGATTGCCAACGAGAAAACTCTCCACAAGAGATCGAATGACACAGAAATCAACAGCTATTGGTCACCGCACGGTATTCAACTGGTTCATATTCAATCATTTTGCAATATTAACTGCTATTACATTGTTTTCAGTCAATAAACATAAACAACTTGAATTTTTCAGGAGAGATAATACAGGTCTTGTAGTTGGACTTGTTCTGGCTGTTATAATACTGACAGCTCTTATTGTGTTTATTGCTTGGAGATTTTATGGAAAGAATATTCAGAAAGCTCTTGGAAATAGTTAGTGAACATTTATATTTGTACAAATGAAGTTTTGTTAATAATTACACTTTCAAATTTTAAATGACTTTTTTATAAAGAAAAACAACTTGTACAAGTCCTAAAAAAAATCTAACAAGTTCTTATTTCAAGGACTTTTTTTCATTTTTCATTTATTAGCTAAATATTTTTCTGAATTACCACCTAATAAAACAGCATACATCTAACTGTATTACACAAGAGTAGTTTCTATGAACATAAAATATGTTGGAACTAGAAGACATTTCCACTATTGACTAAACACCTTCTGTAAACCCAGACATTTACATCTGTAAACATCTTATTAAATACGGTTGTATTGGAAGATCCTTTTCCACATCTTTAGATAACGTATGATACCAAATTTGCTTGAACAATTTTTATGATTCGAAAATTGCACACAAAAGAAAAAACAACTTTTATGTATATTAAAGAGCCTTTACATTCTGAAGTGTTGTGAATTGCACACTGAAATACCACAATAGTCATCGTACATAGTTTTTCCACCAGCATACTTCACTATATACCATCGCATTATTACTCAAATTTATACACTAATAAATGCGCCTTTATTGTGAGTTTTGTTAGTTATAGAAATCTACATTCATTCGTATGTATTTTTAAACATGAGATACTACTGACAAAATTTCTCCATTGTTTATTTCAGCTAAAGCAGGCAAATATGTCCGACGGAATAGTGTGGTGGATCGAGTCATGTTCAGCAAAGTCAATGAGGAAATAATAACATCAAAAGGTCCAGCAGCTACATCTGTTCCTTATGGACAAATTGATTAATCACGTGATAAACAGACACTCAAATTAACATAGAATTATCTTATGCTTCTCTGTATAATGAAGACATTTTTACTCTTAAACTGACCATTTTACATTTAATTAATTTTTAACTTCATTCATAATTTTTCGAATTCCTGTAGTAACAGAAAAGTAAAAGGTGCATAGATCCTTTCAGGCCCTTTATAGCTTGCTTTTTGGTGTAAGCCATTACTATTAACAAATTGTGACTTGGATGGAGAGTTGTCTTATTGACACTCATAGCGCATCTTTTTATATCTATATATGTACAATTCTGATTTTTTGAAAATATTTTTATAAGCATGTAAAACAAAGTTACAGAACTGGGTTGATAATATTTAATTCACTACAATGTCTTAAAAACTTCAGAGAACTGTTTAAAATTTTAAAAACATTAAAGGTAAAAACAAGTGCTAGTATGTTATTGATTGTTTAAAATTGTTCTAAATAGTCTTAAATTCATTTGAACAAAATTTTTTCATCATATGCGATCACAACAAACTAATGGATTGATTATTTTTTGCTCGCTTGCTTAACGCTCAGTAGCAAATGTTAAATGTATTTTGGAACAAACGCAAATTAACATTTAACAATACGTATAGGTTTAACTAGAACATCGACCAGGATGAAGAGGCGATGTTATTATGGACTGCAACTGGAAAGTGATTTTATGTTTAAAAGGGGAACATATTTTCCCTAGAGCATGCCACATACGACCCCTCAATGAGTTGTTTAAGTGTTAATAGAGCATCGTACGCACCAGAAATTCTGGAAACGCCCTCATTTAGATCGGCTGTAGCTAGGTGTTTATACACCCGAAATTCTAAACGAATGTGACATTATTAAAGCAAGGGTTTTAAAGGTTTACTGTCAGAAGGGGGAGTCAAAGTATGGACATATATCATGAATACAAATAAGACAATGTGGTATGAGTGCCAATGAGACAACCCTCCATCCAAGTCGCAATGTGTAAAAAATATAGCTCAAAGTATGGCCTTCAACACGGAGTTTTTGCTCACACCGAGCAGCAAGGTATAAAGGGCCCCAACGTGACTAGTGTAAAGCAATTCTAACAGGAAAACCAAAGGTCTCATCTATATAAAAAACAAAACGAGAAACTCATATGAACCACATCAACAAACAACAACAACTGAACAACAGGTTTCCGACCTAGGACAGGTACAAACAAACTACCCAGCGGGTTTAAACGTTTTAACCGGCACCAACCTGCACCATTACCTTAAGTAGTAGTGTCACATTACAACATAGAAAGACACACTATGAAATATCAATTGAAATGGCTTAAGCGGTATGGGCTTTGTTCATTATTAAAGTCCGTACGTTGACCTATAGTTGTTAATTACTGTGTCATGTTCGGCTCTTGTGGAAAGTTGACTCATTGGCAATTATAACACATTTTCTTTTTTTTATAACTCAATCAAATAAACATATTAAGAAACTAAAAAAAAAACAACACTGAACGAATAAATTTGCTTTATGACACAATATAAATGCAATATTAATAAAAATGGGAGATATCAGAAAGAAAACTATAACGTTAGACGAAATGGCGTTAAATAAAATAACATACACGGGTCAATACAATAATTTTGTAGTAAAAAGCACATAGGTTACGGAAATACATTTTGTTGTTCATAGTACGAGAACTTAATTGAAAATATATCGTCATAGTAAATACTTGTCAAAGGTGGTACATATTAAAAATAGAATGATTGTCAATAGCACACTCATCATCAATTCAAAATGACAATGATGTGAACAACGATAGGCCACGATACGGATATCAACAATTGAACAAAACACATACAGTATGATAAGCTATAAAAAGGTTAACTCAACATATTAAAATGACAAAATAAAATTGAGAATGGAAACGGGGGTTATGTCTCAATCTGGTAAAGTGTGTCCCTGTGAAATTTTCTCTATATAAAATTGAGGAAGGAAATGGGGAATGTGTCTAAGCGACAACAACCCGACCATAGAGCAAACAACAGCCGAAGGCCACCAATGGGTCTTCAATGTAGTGAGAAACTTCCGTACCCGGAGGCGTCCTTCAGCTGGCCCCTTAAAAAATATGTATACTATTTCAGTGATAATGGACGTCATACTAAACTCCGAATTATACACAAGAAACTAAAATTAAAAATCATACAAGACTAACAAAGGCCAGATATATATATATAGCGGTTTTCAATATTATTGACAAAACTTGCATTTTACTATGTTTGTTTTGAGTCATTTTGGTCATGTTTGTTGTAATGCTCTTATTGATGGAACGTAATTGTTTCAGTTTGCGAAAGTACACTAAATTATAATTACCAATCAAAATATCTTCACCTTGAAATTGTCTATACTGACCTTTAGAAAAAGTCCTAGTTATACACTTCTTGCTAAAGGTTCATCAACAATTTGTTAAGTTTCGAACAAACCGCGTTTACAATCAATTAAAAATAAATCAAATTACCAGTGTGCCATCTGTTCAAAGTTATCTTGCTTTGATTTACATATCCATTATTTGTGAGGAAATCCATACGTAAACACTATCATATGAGGTTCATATCTTCATAAATAAGATATTCAAAACTTATTGAAAACAAAACTTAATTTATTGCGCACTTTGACCTTTCCTAATTGTGAAGAATCGTATATTAACAACTTAGGTACCTTGTGTTTTATTTTTGTATTCATTAATATGTGTATTTCATGGTGCCTCATATTACACAGTTTTGTCTGAGATTTGTTCAATAAAACTAGAAACTTGAAACATGTCATAAATCTGCAAAATTAGTAGAGCTCAACCGTAGAATGAAATTATGTTGTAAAATGTTTAACCAATAAAACTACCGTATATGAAAAATACGTAAAAACACAGCATTGAAGGTGGGAGCACGAAATCTCACCTTTGATAAAACTTATAAACATTTGATAGAATGATTGTAATTTGTTTAACGTCTAGTGCGGACGATATATTGTTACAGGGTAATTTTTCATTGTTTCATTTTCATATCTTATTTCATGTTACAAACTGATTGTAGTACCCCTTATTAAATGATATCATTTAATTTCTAAAACATAAGCAGAAAAGTTGGCGCCAGGAGAGAAGCAACATTGCTCTACTTTTCAGACTAACTTGTTCATTTCGATTTTTTTGAATGAGGTTTATACATCCCAATCATTGATAATTTTGTATGTATGTACAACCCTATTATTCAACTTCATATTTTAACCCTTAACTAATGACGTGCAGGATTACCTATCGAATAATGTTTACAAATATTCTAGTTGTCAGCTGTCAAACTCAAATCTTATTTGTATAAAAGTATCTTAATTAAAACAACACAAACTTAATAAATCATATGTGAAACCATTAGATAAATAGACGTCAGAAGACTTTTATCAATGAACTAATTATGAAAATGAACTGCATTATGGGAGAATGCTCCAAACATATATTAGTCTTCTGGAAGGTATCAGTTTCACATTCAAGTACTGATACTAAAAAAAACAAAATAACAATGAAATTACACATAAGTTTTGGTAGGATTATTAACATGAACTTGATTTTACTTAAGATGCAATATTTATTAACTAATTCATTAGACATGCATTCAAATTATTACAATTCAATTGCTACTGTTAAGTATGACCAGTCTGTAGATGCTGAGGGACCTTTTGAAGGAACGAGAATAAAATGTGCATGTTTATGTCATTCTGACAATACTTGTGCATCGATTAGCTATAACAAAGTATTACAAATGTGCTGGAAACATAACCTTGATCCTACTAGAAATCTTGACAAGATACAAAAAGACAACAACTGGGATATTTTATACACTGGTACAGGTAAGGCAAGTCTAAGATTATTGGGGATGGGATTCTATCATTCAATATTAAAAAAAAAGAGATACCTTTTTTAATGAATGAGATTCTCGAGAAACTGTACAGTCAGCGATTAATTCAATGTTAACTCTACATAAACACTGTGTCGAGGCTTGAATTGATTGAAGTTTGACATATCACGATATTTTTTATACTTATTAGTAAAAAGCTGTTTTATGGTAGTATGGGAGCATTTTTTTTTCTAAACCCTTGAACATGTAATATACTATATAACAGTATGGTATTTAATTTTACTAAAAGAAATTGTAAATATATGGTCTTGTATAACATCTACTAACATATCATACCCATTCCACCATTTGGTTGGTTTCTACAGGTGAAAGGATATTTGAGACCCTACATAGAACGATAAAATCTATAAAATAAAATGAAAAGATAGATTTTAGCAGTGCTATTTAATACATTGTATTATATGTCTCTGATTTTAGTAAATTCTTTCTAAAAGTAAAAATGAGAAATGAGATACCATATTTTTTTCATCCCTTATTGGTCTTTTTTTCGATATTTGTGTATTGCCTTTTTAACTTTGCTTCTTATCAAAATACATATTTATCTACCAGATAATTATCAAAGGTATTTTATTTTTAAATAATCAGCATAAACAAGTGTTTCTGTATTTGTGATTTTTTTTTCTTTCTGTATGATAAATAATGTCTTCTTTCAAATAAGAAAAAGTGTAGCAAATAACATGGATATTTCCATCACAATTGTATCGAATATCAGAAAATAATAAGACAAAAGATTCAATTGCAATCCTTTACTGAAAACGGAAGCTTGTCATGCTAATAGTACTATCACGTTTTGATTTTTATTTCAGTTGAATTTGCACCCAAAGTTTTGAATTATACTGCACCAGAAATAATTACTTACAATCAGAGAGTTAATGTTACCTGTACAGTTATAGGAAATCCATATCCAAGAATTAGTATATTGACTACGGTAGGAATAAAATATACTATAGCTTTTATAAAAAAAATCATGTTGAACCTTAAATTAAGTCAAAATGTATCATTAAAAGTTTTGCAACTGAACTTTTATCATATTCGTAAAGGGAGTTGTGGAATGTACATGAGACAGCAATCCAACACAAAAACACAAAAGAAATATAGAGGTCAACAATACACAATTGATGAAACAACTGTTTAAGCCCTGCATGAAAAGACCAAATTCTTATAGTATAGATCTTTTACAATATATGTCAAACTTTGAAATCTTTAATTGACACACACGTTAATGAAAAACACCTGACGAGAATCCAGAAATGGGACATACACAGTCATGTTCTTTGTATTCTTTGTAATATATTTACATGCCTAAATTATTTCGTAAAATACTTTTAATTTTGTCAGACCACATACCACAATGTTGAACCAACGAAAACTGGATTAACTGTGATAAGCTTTGAAAGAGAACACAATGGGCACTACAAATGTATAGCCACAAACAAACATGGTACAGACGAGATAGTATTTGTATTAAAAGGCCAGCCTTAATGAACCAACTTGAATCAGAATAGAACCTGCTCTCTTAAGTTAAATATATTATGTCAATAAAGTAACAGTATTGAAAGAACTTGACCTCAGAATTGTTCTACATGATGTTGTTTGACTCCCTGAAGAAGGAACCAATCAATCGAAAAATATTGTCATTTACCTGTGTAATTAACATAATTATAATAATGTAAGGTTTGTCATTGTTTAAATATAAAGTTTCATTTTTGTAACACTGGTATTAAAGGGGCACTAGCTGTCAATTTCATGTTCACTGATTTGACTCAAATTTTCACATTTGATTGATATCAATGTAAAACATTTATCAAAATTATCAAAAGTCTAAAATAAATAATTTACAGAGCATGTGATCGATAATTTGTAGCTTCGTTTCCTGTGTATTTTAGTCTAGACGCCATCTAGTTAACTATCGAGTTGACCTCGTAAAACCTCCAATGACCATATAAGGTATATAAACAAATATAGATATAAATAGATTAAGCGAAATCGTGCAATTGGATTTTATTAGGTCTATTTAATTTGATATCATAGATTAAAAATATATGTTAATCATATTTTTTACCTGTATAAGAATATTTTTTGTCGATCGAATTAGTCAATCAAATGATTTACCTTTGTTTCATTTTCAATGTTGACATTCTGTTCCTTTAAAAGACTGATCACGCACGATTTATGCGTAATCCATCTCTAGCTAAGGGATTAAATTGAAGTTCACATGAATAGGATTCTATGAGGATTCACTTGCAAGTTAATAATTAATCTTCAATATTTCTTAGCTTATTTTGTCAAAATTGAGCCATACTTCAGTTGCTGCTAAAAGCGAATTAGCATTTTACTATTTCACTTTCATAAATGATTTAACAAAAAAAATCCTAATTTAGTTTTTTGTATATCTCGTAGCTAGTGCCCCTTTAATCACCAAAATTACATGTGATTTTATTTCTTATATATTTGTTAAAGTACTAGTATATCTTCAACATTGTCATATGCAATGACACGGAATCATCTTTTTAAACGTTATGTTAAAAAAAAAAATGTTATTTTTAACCAAATTTGAACAAATTGACCATTAAGAGTCCTATTTGGCAATCTACTATACATCCGTTCCATTTTTGCATTAATCTTTCTATGCGTTACCCATCTTTCCTCCTATCTCTATTGATAGAAGGTTTCGTTACCTCATTTACAGAGCGTAAGTATGAAAAACGTAGATCTAAAGTAAGTTCCTTGTAGAAAGATCTGACTCTGTAAAGAACAAAACAGATACCTAAATCAAATACACACCAAATACATCATTGATATGCTGAATTTCTGATTGGCAACATATTTCTTGATTTGAGTGAGTTTATATTTCAGTAGTCGCTCGATATTCTAATGGTTACTACTTTTCCACAGCTACTAGCCGACTTGTTTTTTTTAATACACATAACCATCTAAAAGACAAAAATAAAGACCATCTTGCAAAGTATTATAGTTTTATTTTCATATATATTGATGATGTTCTGTCACTCAACAATCCACAATGCAATGAGTGCTAAAAAAAATTTACTTATCACAATGAAGCTGAGATTGAAGTTACCTCCGACAGTAGGAGGTATGCTTCATATATTTATCAATTGCCCAAGTTTGACTGTCAAGAAATAAAAGTTCCTTCATAATATAAGTTCCAATGGAAAAATTATTCTGGAATATTATTTCCACTGGAATTAATACTACAGTATTAAGGGAAAAAATGGTACAGAATGTTTGTTCCAATAAGATTATGACATTGTTTGTAACAAAGTTTCTAGTGGAACATCTGTTAGGTGGTACACATTAACGTTGACAGGACGACTTTAAGGGCATATGATACAGTTACAGGGAAGGTAATGACGTTGCTAACGTAAAATGTTATTTTCGCGACGTCAAACTATGACATATCGGGTAAAAATGCATTTTCGACTATTTTTTATCATTCAAACTGATTTAATTTGAAAACGAGTGCATGGACCCCTATTTTTTTAAAACGACAGTTTGTTTCATTTTGCAGGGAGATCATGTGGACCAAATTTTATAAAACTGTAAATAGAGGAATTTTTTTAATTTTGATAAATATACAGCAAATACATACGATTTTTTCTTAATTCATGACCATTTGATAAATAAGAGTTATTTCTGAATAAAAAATGCATAATTTTTTATGATACTTATAAAATACAAAAATTACAAATTATCTAACAAAAAACAATTTGTGTTTATCTTTTAGAACAAAAAAGTTATGGGCTTTCTTTCGAAAGGGAAAATACGGTCACAAATCCGAATTTTGAGCAAATATACAAAATTTCGACCTCATTTAACTCAAAAAGTAACACATGAAGGTATATTTTTTATTACATATTTGATTTAAGCTGGCAAAAACTAGCCGATATGGAAATTTTCATCAAACTATAAATACAGGATCAAAACTGTATCGTATGCCCTTAAAACTACAATCTATGACTAACGTGACAACTTGTCATCTTTCATTTTAAATGCGTAGCTCCATCATATTGCGTTTACATAACTTATTTAATACGTTGTGTTAGTACAAATTCACACTAAACGGACTTCATAAACCCCTAGGACATGCTCCTTAAATAAAATATTCTCCAACAAAGTTAAAAAAAAAAAAGAACAATTTACCACTAATCGACACTTCACATGTTTTATAGTCACCATCTTGAGTTATTGTTTGAGCGATCAGGTGTGTTCGTATAACAACTCACTAGCAATGTATGTTTTGGGTTTTTGGTCATTAGATATCAATACATTCGTCTAATTTGTAATGTTATCGATTGTGTCTTACTCTTTATTATAAAGACATTTTGATCGTGTGTGAATTCGGATTGGTAATGTTTGCATAGCAGGAGACGCTTGTTATACTATTCTTTTATTCGTCTTTTTAATATTACTTCTTCTCTTTCATTTTTGCTAATGTGCTTTGTCTATATGCCTTTTGGTGTTTCCTTGAAACATATAACGTGGCTCTGTACTATTTTGCTATTTTAAAACATATATGTCCCGTCATTGTGTTATTATACTATGGTACATTTGTCTATTCTTTATTAATTTTTTGCTAATATGCTTGGTCTAAATTCCACCTTGTTCTTCTTTGTTACAAATTTACCCAATATGTTTGTTTTGTTTACATATCGTTGTCAATATAATGGAATTTAATGTGACTGTCATACAAGTGTGAGGTTTAGCTAGCTTAAAAACCAGATTTAATTCACCATTTTCTACATAAGCAAATGCCAGTACCAAATCAGGAATATGACAGTTGTTGTCCATATGTTTGATGTGTGTGAGCTTTTGATTTTGTCATTAGATTTGGGACTTTCCTTTTTGAATTTTCTCGAAGTTCGGTATTTTTGTGATTTTACTTTTCAACGTTTCAACTCACTTGTTGTCCCTGTTTTTTTTTAATTCTTGCAGTTCTAATCAATTTACGAGATATGAATAGCGGTAATCTACGGTTGCCTTCGTTTACAACTGTCAGCGAATTGGTATAGGAAGATGTGGTGTGAGTGACAATGAGACAACTCTCCATCCAAATAACAATTTAAAGTAAACCATTATAGGTCGATTGCCTATTTCAGGATTAATTCACCGACTGGTACACAAAGACACATTACAATTATAGGTGAAATTGTGTTGAAAAAAAACCCGACTTAGATACAAATATACAAATATCAGTTTAGGGACAAAGACTACTTTGTTGAACAAAAACATATATAAGAAGAAACAATATAACACTATGAAAAAAAATGTCTGGCTCTGACAGCAATTGGTTTTTTTTATCGACACCATGATGCTAATAAAGACAAAATGTACAATTTTAAGATGATTTTTGACGCGCTCAATGTCTTCATTAAAATATTTTGCAATATATTCATATAAAGGAAGGTCTAATGTTGCCCCATCATTTTATCCTAGGACTAAGTAACAATATGTTTTTGCTAAGATTACGTGTAAGCGATGAAAGTACGGCTTAAACTGAGATAGTTGGCCATTAATTCATTACGTTGGGCACTACCACCAAAAAATGTGAAAATTTTCGCAAATAAGGGATATTTTACGTGTATCAAAATATTAAACATTTTTTTATTCCAATCAGTTTGTTTTTTTGGCCTTTTGATAAAAATGGAATAGTTTTTCAAAACGTACAATACTTTAACTTTTACTCATCTGGCGTATCAAATGATAAGCCTTATATCTTTGATTGAGAGTATCAAGATATAAACCTGGTACCTTTTGATAACTATTCAAACCACTGGGTCGATGCCACTGCTGGTAGACGTTTCGTCCCCGAGGGTATCACCAGCCCAGTAGTCAACACTTCTTTGTTGACACAAATATCAATTATATGGTTATTTCTATAAATTTACGGTTTGCAAAAGTATAGATTTTTCGAAAAAAAAATCATTTTGTTATCTCAGGCATAGATTACTTTATCCGTATTTGGCCCAACTTTTTTGAATTTTGGTCCTAAATACTCTTCAACTTTGTACTTGTTTTTAGCTTTCTAGCTTTTGTTTTATTTGAGCGTCACTGATTGGTCTTATGCAGACGAAACCCGCGTATCAAATTATAAACATAGTATATTTGATAACTATTTACACATTGAAACTATCAAATTTATACCTGGTACCTTTGATAACTACTAAATAAAGGCAACAGTAATATACCGTTGTTCAAAATTCATAAATCGATAGAGAAAAAAACAAATCCGGGTTACAAACTAAAACTGAGTGAAACGTATCAAATATAAGAGAACTACGACACAACAGAGACACAACACCGAAATGTAACACACACAGAAACGAACTATACTGTAACAATGACTCTTTTCCTGACTTGGTACGGGGCATTTTATGAAAAAAAAATGGTGGGTTGAACCTTTGTGGCATGCCAAACCTCCCGCTTTAAATGCAGTGTTTATTATAACATTAAAATGACAACACTACACGACAGGATTACAATAAATAAACAGATAAATGGGAAAAGATATAGGACATTTTATCACATAAGAACACGACAGGTGCCACATGTGGAGCAGGATCTGCTTACCCTTCCGGAGCACCTGAGATCACCCCTAGTTTTTGATGGGGTTCGTGTTGTTTATTCTTTAGTTTTCTATGTTGTGTCATGTGTACTATTGTTTGTCTGTTTGTCTTTTTCATTTTTAACCATGGCGTTGTCAGTTTATTTTAGGTTTATGAGTTTGACTGTCCCTTTGGTATCTTTCGTCCCTCTTTTAAGTCAGATTTGTCATTTTACACCATTGGATTTGTTTTTCATGGTCGGTAAAATTTTCACAGGATCAAAGACAAACTGATTTCACCATTATTCTGATGATAAGGTATTTAAAAAAATGAATAAAACGAGGAAACGTAATTGTTTTCCTATGTTGAGAAATGTTTACTCTCTGGTTTGTGCATACGATCAGAACTACTTCATGAATTTAAATGGTGTGAGCAGAGATTCAAGATTATATTCGGAAATATTTTGCAATTTACCCGACAATATTTTTCATAGACTACAGCTGTATACGAAAAATACAGAACAACTTTTGTATAGTTGACATTTGATTTGCTGCTGAAAGGTTACTGAACATGACTCTTACTTAGATGTGTTCAGATATCAACGTAGCTTCTGTGTTTAACATAAAAACCGACGGAACAGAGTTAAAGATCCGATTTCAGTCAGTTTTTACAAGTCTGAAGTAAATTAGAAAGGACTGTTTATTGTATGCAAAAAACTCCATATTTTTAGAGAGTCATTTTTGAGGATGTTAAAACGCGTTAAATTACTAGTATTTGTTCTTTGTCTCTCTGTTATACTGCTTTCTGATAACTATATTTACCGTAGCCTTTTCAATCTAATAAAAAGACATTTTTCAGTTAATGAGAGCGTTAAAATATTTACAGCAGCAGCGGTTGTTGAAAATGTTTCTATGAAAAATTGGTTCCATAAAACAGGGAAATTACTAGTCAATTCTGAAAAATGTAAAATTCTTAGTGTGGATCCGTTTCATATAGACACGAAGTTAAACAAAGAAGCTGATATGTGTGACGATAGGAAAGAAATAACATATATCTGAGAAAACACATTGTTATTGAATCAGACTAGAAAGCCTAAAAGTTTATCCTATTGTCGATTAAAACCAATTGACAGAAAGAAAGATAGTTGTTCGGGAAACGAAGCAAACCATTTTATTGCTTTATTGATACAAAGGACGAGTTTATAAAAGTTAAATGCTACAACTTTTCTGGAGATGTTATTTCTGAAAATTTTCATATGCATTTCACCATTAAGGTGAAAAACGACATTAAGACAAATACCAGCCGCAAACAATCAGAATATAGCAACACAACTAGAAATGTAAATAGAAAAACTAATGCACAGTCAATTCAATCAAAATAGTCTGTTTGAAACAAAACATCGTTTGAATGTTTTACTAATTATAGTTCCCGATATAATTAGTTGTGACATTTACCAAAGACAAGGAGCTATCGAAATGCTTGGCTACAACAAAAGTGCCAAACATGGTGCCGTTACTTACATGTGATTACTATGAAAATTAATCATGCTTAGGCAGTAAACAAGGTGTGGACAATTGTTCCTTCATTTCGGAAAATTATTCAAAAGCTGGATATTGGACTCACCTTGCAGAAGATTGGCCTGATATAGAACTTTTCCATTATTCTTTAAAGGCTTTTAACGACATCCAAAGGATTACTACGACAGACCATTCCATAAAGCCAACAGTATGATATATTTTAAAATTAACGATAAAAAAAACCCAGCAAAACATAACGAACACTGTTTGGAAATTTCAAAACTTGTAAAGTAACTTCCTAATTATGCTGAAAACTTTTGAAAAATACATTTATTGTATCATTTTGCCTCGAAAGGTGGAGAGAACTGGAGATGGCAAGGGCTTGAATTATTCGAGTAAGCATTTTTTTTTTGAAAATGCAAGTTCGGTACCTTGTGGTATATTAATGGTAATAGGATTTGTTTCTATGACAAGTGCCTCTTGTATATTTTGAGGAATTGTAACGTGCTAAGAACTATGTGGAATACTCATAAAATTAGTTCCTTGAAAGTTCTTGAGATTTTGTATGTACATGCTTTTACCATTTTTTTTTTTATCAATTTGTAACTTATGTCCAAACTTAGAAATTGATATGTAGAAATAACAGCACTTCTTCCTTCGACGTTCGTCAAACAACATTCGAACGGTTAAAAAACATTTGACATTGAGGTTCAATGCTGCATACGCTTGTACTGTAACTTATTTTAGATACGTTAAATGTAGCTCCCCGTATTTCAGTGGTAAATTTAAGGGCATTGGGTTGAGATCTACGAAAACAAATTTAAGCCACAACATTTCCACGTGCCTGTCCTAAGTCAGAAACCTCGTTAGAAGTTGTCATATGTCCTATCTAGATGCGTTTTGCTATGACGTCGCGTACGGTGTTGGTGATAATACGGGTTTTGCTCTCCAGTTCGCCTTTATTGCATTTGTTAGAAGTTTCGGAATTGATAACTATATAAATGTATATATCAAAATGTGCGTAATTAAAAGTAGAAATGGAATATGCCTTAAAATCAATACTTTTATTCATTTTGTTACTCGAATGATCCCTAATAACACTGATTTTGAGCGTGTAGACAAGTAACACCGCGACATATGATCAGCGTTGCTTTGAAGTTATTCTTGTCATTTTTTAAACTTTGTTTTGCGGTCAAGCCGAAAATTGAAAAAAAATATGGATAGGGGTGAAGTTAAGAGTGATTTTTAAAGGTAATTTAAATAGATTATTCCGAAATTGATATATCTTTTTATTCCGTATATAATAAGGGAAAAAAATTAAAAGTTTTGTTACAATATTTCAAAAGATCGTAATGATTTTTTGAAATTTGTATTTCTGTCACAAAACCTAAATCTCGCATATTTTTTGGAGCTCTACAAAATTCGAACGAATGCTGCAGATCCAAACCACAATTTTCATATCCACCCTTCCTGTGTTAAAATTAAACAATAAATATACAACTTTCTATGTCTTCAATTAGTAAGTATTGTTTAAATTATGTCCTAAATTGTTCATTTTATTAAATCCGTTGAAATGTCACACTCACCGTTTTCTGACGTTATGGCGTATTTGTTAAGTGTCTTATGAAAAGTAATAGGCAGTTGCAGTCTTTTCTACGATATGAAATTTTATTCAAACGTGAAAACTTTTTTTTAAGTATATGAAAAAAAATTGTGTCGAAGTTTTAAGAGAAAATATTGAGAAAAAAAAATAAACGGGATCTTTTTGTTTTTGTCTAGTCAAAATGTCACAAAAAGCCGTTTTTTACATTTTGTTACAAGTATGATAAGTCATATTATACAGTTCTGGAGGGGGGAAATTTGAAATTATAATAGCACAAAAAATACTATATAACATTAAAATCTATTGTTCAGGAATTTTGTTGAACCCATTTTCGATCACATGTCGGAAGTATTAACGACACAGTCAGCGACTACTTTTGTTTAGTCATAATGTCACACCATGCTTTTTTACTTGTTTTGACGTTACGTTCTGTAAAACTTGACATGTAGTGCCTAACGTCGCAAATTACGGAAGCCTTTATGTGCCATGCTAATCAACAATTTGATATAACGAATTATGAATTTGATATAACAGATTATGAATTTGATATAACAAATTATGAATTTGATATAACAAATCATCAATTTGAAATAACAAATTGTCAATTCGATATCACAAATTGTGAATTTCTCTACCAATAGTATGATTTAATTATAATAATGAGATTGGTTGAAACATTGTGTAACCCAAATTGGCGCATTTTTTTGTGTATTGATTCATTGTTTATCTGACTTCCAGCGACAAATATGTCATTGAATGCTTATTCAAAACTTTCTTAACAGGTTTAATGTTTCTGAAACCCTCTCTCTCCCCTTTTATCTATTATTTGAGGCAGTTTGTGGGGACTAGTTTGAATGTTCTCTATTCAGTACATGTGACCTGGTGTCTTAGAACGAACGATTATAATAGAAAAAGGATCTATTTATATTGCACATTTTCAAATCAGAAAGAATGGATAGTGTGTTTCTAGGGACATATGAACATGCAAGGATAAAAAATGCTGACATGCTTCTTTATCAATTTCGATGGGCACATACAAGGATTAATGAAACATCCTTAAGTTCATCCTTGCCTTTGTCTTTATATATTTGTTTCAATATTTATTTTGTTTGCACACTTTTTATTAAAAAAAAAAAGACCCATGCGCGAGATCTAGAAGAGAAAACCCATGCGCAATCAGTAAAATACTGTTGATAAAGTTGCAGTAGGAACAATTTTTTCTCTTTATCTTGTCTAGATTGTGGTGCACATTTGCCTATACATTGTATTTTTATATATGTTGTTGTTTGCAATTTGATGATAGTATCAAGAAAAACGTAAATAGCTGAGTGTGACAACTATAGAATTACTTTTATTTCCATGATGAACCAAAGCGAACATATATATACATACAACTTTAATATTAAACTAGCATAAATTAATGCTCGTGGTTTTAGTATTATTCAACTAGGAAAGTTTTCGCTAAAATGGGCTATCGAAAATACAGCTGAACGAAATAATCCTGCGCTAAAATGGGCTCTAATGTCTGCGCTAAAATGTCCCCAAGTAGTTTTTCGCTAAAATTATCTGCGCCCATCTGTTTTCTTGTTCAAAGTTCAGATTTAATTTTTTTTTGTTTATGAAATTGACAAATTTGATTAAATTAATTTTATTGTGGTTAATTTTGAATTTGCTTTCAACTGTTGATTCTTTTAACATTTAATACAGGCGATGAAACAAATTAAAGATTCAACTAATAAAATTTTTATTCGGAAATTATCAAAAGCGGATAAAAGAATAAGCCCTTGACACCATTTGCGAGTATGATGGTCTTGTGAAACAATGATAGTCCGTCGGAAGGGGGCGATAAGTGTCTGACCCGTGTTAAGAGAGAGCGATATCTCTTGCACATAAAAGTCACCCTTTTAGATTTCGAAAAGAGCAGGCTAAGGCTACAAGGAAGCACTCGCACCCTCAAAGTGGAAACGGATTAATATAAGTTGTAATAACTTGTTTCCCAATCCACTATAAATAAATATGTTTAAACTAAAAGAAAAAGCAGCAGAAAAGACAGTGGTTTAAACTTTTTTTTTAAATATCCTGTTTCAATCAAAAGAAAGAAAAAATATCTTTGCTCCAAGGGGATACTAATTTAAATGAATATTATGTTTCCGTTTTAATTTAACTGTACTTAAAAAAATATGTGCCGCATTTGCATTTCGGTTCTATACGTAGCAAGTCAAGCAAACCGCTTATATAAATTATGCTCCAAGACCCCGTTCACACTAGCATTTTTTTTTAATCGATCTAATTTGAATCGATCTAAATAAAACCAGTTAGCGTTCACATTATCTTCACGGCCGACACTCGGCTAACCGAGAGATAGGTCGGTTAATCTATATTGAGTATGCGGCTATATCGGCGGTGAGTCTGTTAATTGGGTTGGCTAAAGTCTGTTAATCAGGTGTTATCGTGAAAATCAGTGCAAGTTCAGCATGTTTCATTGTATTACTTTTTAATTATATTTATATCATAAAAACTATTCATGTCTGACAAAATGATTTGGAGTACTGAATACAGTGGTGTAATTATTTTTTTTCTAGCTTCAATAAACGATCTATAAAATGAAAAGGCGAGTTACTCATCAATAAATTTATACACATTTTACACACACAAAATGTACACAAAAATGACAAGTTGGTTGAGTTTACTTGCATGCAATCGTTTGTTTACCATATTAACATCAATATGTGAAAAATCTACACGAAAAACTGTATTTTGGTGACATAAATCAATTTTTGATAAAAATATGGTCTGTTAATGGGTCGGATGTATAAAACTCGGTCTGTTAATTGGTCTGTTAAGAGTTATGAATGACATTACAAGTATAATTTAATTGCTATATGGAATGTTATCTGAATAAAGAGATAGGCCAAAGATTAGTGGCTAGAATAAATGGAAACAACACATGAACAATGAAACATAAGTTTAGACAATGGAATCTGAAAATTGATAGAAATGATTTTAAAAAGTGTAAAATCAAAGTAAAATTAATTTCATCAAAGAATGGTCGCATATATCATGTGGATTCTGTTTCATTGATATAAATGGCACCAATTTGTCATTTACATAGTTAACAAGTACATACATCAGAGATAAACTTCGTAATGTTTTGATTTTTTTTATCAAATGAACTGAAATATGTTTATAATGCAAACAAATATAGACAAACCTTTCAACATCAACCTTTCTCTACACCACCTTGAAGGTCACTCGATAGAAAAACAAGCACGTTTGCGGACTGCGAGTCGGCTAAATGACTTACGATATCATAGGAATACATCATTACTCAAAAAATAAAATTAATATTATGCATTTATTGTGATTTACAGGAATATAAAATTGTCTTGTTGTTACACATTAAATCAGCACCCAACACTAATATAAAAAAAAAAGCTTACTAATGTCTATTTCTTGTTTAGAACCACGTCTTAGAACTTGATACAGACATTTCCTTAGGCGGCAGAAAATGAGAATGATGACTCGGTACAAAGGAAAAAACATACCGGAAATAAACTTCTCATATAGATACCAGGATTGAAATTTGATATTCGCGCCTTATATTTACGCCAGACACGCGTTTCGTCTACGAAAAACTCATCAGTGACGCTCGAAAAAGATGTTTAAAAGGCCAAAAACAAAGTTGAAAAGCATTCAGGAAATACAACTAATACCGGCGTCACACATCAGCGTATAGCTCCGTCGGGGTTAAAAATCATTTACGCTGCCAATATGCTTTAAGCGTGTATTGGGCGTACTAAGGCTAAGCGTTTATCCGGCGTTCAAGAAACGTATGTTGGCGTATGTTGTATGTTTTTTATGCTGCATACACATTTCCTCGGGTTGTAGCGTTCATCAAGCGTATTTACTTTCCTTCAGTGGCTAGAGGTATAGGGGGAGGGTTGATATCTCATAAATATGTTTATCCCCTCCGCAATTTTGCGCCTGTCCCAAGTCAGGAGCCTCTGGCCTTTGTTAGTCTTATATGATTTTTAATTTTAGTTTCTTGTGTATAATTCGGAGTTTATTATCACTGTACTAGTATGCATATTTTTTAAGGGGCCAGCTGAAGGACGCCTACGGGTGCGGGAGTTTATCTCTACATTGAAGACCCATTGGTGGCCTTTGTCTGTTGCCTGTTCTATGGTCGGGTTGTTGTCGCTTTGACACGTTCCCCATTTCCTTTCTCAATTTTACATGTTTTTCGACGTACTTCAAACTTATGAAACGCGCTTTGAACGATTGCTAAACGTTCCTATGGCGTGCAACTAACGTATACCGACTTTGTCAGTTTTCTCTGTACGTTTGATGCACGCTGGTCTATCCGCCAATGTGTGACGCCGGCATAAGGTAATCTATTCCTAAGGTAGAAAAGCCTTAGTATTCCAAAGAAAACGCATGGAATTTAACCAGCTGAATTGCAACACATGACAGATTCATAGATGTTACAGACTTTGAAAAGACAAAAAAATAAGGCTGATTGATAACTTGGCGTAAATAATAAATTCATGCGAATTCGAGCGGCCAATCAGTCCATATAACGCTAATTTGAAATGACAAACCCTTTTAATGAAATGCAGAGAAATTGTTTTTAAATAAAAGTGCTCTTTCTATAATGATACTTTTGCACCGTATTGTAATTTTTCGTTATAAGTACATCTCATTTTTTTCAATGTGAAAATATAAACTCAAGGTAGTAAGAATATTGTCGTGGCTAAATAACTCTTAACTGACACGATTTAAATTGTCCAACCCATTAACAGACTGTATTCCCCTAATATTCATTAAAATGTGGTACAATTCAACTTATATAACAATTATGAAATATTTATCAATGACAATTGATTTTTTAGAACCAAAGTACTACTTTGTGTCCTTTAAATCATATCTAAAAATGGTTTTTGGCCTTTTATCTAAAATATTGCTATGCGTACAAGCATAAAAACCACATACTTGCGCGACGCCTTTTCGTTTTACTTAAAATTGCGCAGACTATGCATTTTTTTTAATGGTGGAAAATGTTCAATGATAGATATCATTTTGTCAGACACTTTTCTTTTTTTTATGTGATTCTCATAATGTGCCAAAAAATCTGTATATTTAACAGAGTTTAACATTAAATTGTGAGTTTTACTCTTAACAGACGTATAACCAACCCGATTAACAGACCCACCGCCGATATAGCCGCATACTCAATATAGATTAACCGACCTATCTCTCGGTTAGCCGAGTGTCGGCCGTGATCTTTAATCATAACGATCTCTATCGGTCTACACCGATCCACTGCGTTCACACTACATTTAAAAACGCAATCGATCTAACCTTTTTACCCGTAAAACTGTAAACATTGTGTATAAATAGAACTGATTTATTAAATTCATCTAAAATACACTGACACACACACTTGAACAAAAAATGGATAAAGTTATTGTTTCTCCTGAATCAGAAGTTAACATTTTGGTACAGATGTTATTGCCGTTTTCTTTAATTTTGAAAAAAATATCTGTAGTAACTTCGTTACAACAAGACGAAATATTGAGGTTCCTGAAAAGAAAAGAAAATAATCATCATAAGAAAAAAAGACACAGAATTCGCAAATCTATGCGATGGCGAAGACAAAATGTTTTCAGTTTGTTTTAAATGTCTGTAAACAGAGAAATATGGGTTAAACAACGAACCTCTGAGATAGTTTTGGCACAGTACATGCGCATACGTTATTTTCGATTCAATTGTACTAGTTTAAACCGATCTCTGCGTTCACATTTAAAGTAAGATCGGTTTACTTTAGATCGATTCAAACTAAACTACCTCTTTTGGTGTTTTAGTTTAGACCGATTGAAGATCGATTCAAAGCGTTCACATTGGCCCTTAAATCGATCTAAAATGAACCGGTCTAGTTTAAATCGATAAAAATGTCCTAGTGTGAACGGGGTCTATGATTGAGCTGCACGAAATAAAAAACAAGTATGACGTTATTTATACAATGCATGAAAAATAACGTCAAAATAACGTTACCAAAACTAACACCTGAACACCGTAAAAGAGGTCTATTTTATAAAACGCCGGAACTGTCTTATAGTGTAAATAATTAATATGTTTTGTCGATTTGCCTTTACGTCCTGTCATTTCTTCTTTATGTTATGTGCAGATGCCTTTATTTCCTGACACGGCATCTCTTTGTTATGTAAAATTAGTCATTTGTTCGGTCAAACAATTGTATGATATGTCATTGCTAAACTTTGTTGTGTAAAATATGCATTACATTATGCTGTAACTACTATATATTCTGTGAATACTTCGAAACTCTATGATCAACCACCTTTACATTCTCTCATATTTTATCTATGCTGTTTCTATTCTTCTTTTACGTAAGTCAGTTAATAATTGCGTCATGTCTCAAGTGTTATTGTTACGTCAAATGTTCTAAAGGTTTTGTTTTGATACACCTTTGTTCTATGTAAATCTCATGATATTATGGTCTTTTGGCGTTATGTTGTGTTTATACAGATGTATCTCCAGTGAAAAACACAATGCATCATGGTATAATTCATATGCGTTTTGCGAAACAATTGATACTCTCTGTGAGCATTAATTACGTCATGTGCAAATGCCTTTTACCTTATGTGCAAACAACTATTACGTTTTGTGCAAACCTCGTTTACCTTATGTGCAAACATCGTTCACCCTGTGTGAAAACATCGTTTGCCTAATGTGCAAACACCTATTATGTTATGTGCAAATACCTATTAAGTTATGTATAAAAACTACATCATTATGTGCAAACACTATTACGTTATGTGCAAATACCGCTTACATTATGTGCAAACACCATGCAAGTTATGTGCAAATGCCTATTACATTATGTCCAAACATCTATTACGTTATGTGCAAACACCTATTACGTTATGTCCAAACACCTATTACGTTATGTGCAAACACCTATTACGTTCTGGTAAACGCTTTTTTGACACAGATTGAAACAAAACGCATCAATGATATGCATTTTGAAAATGAAGAAAATTAAAAGTTTGACCTTTATAACAAACTGTGGATTTTTATATTAATTATATTGATTGGTGTAAAAATGCTATATACATACAATGTATCTAGTTTTATGGGAAATTATTTTGCTCTACTTTAAGAGTGTGCTTTATGCATCCATGCTTTGAAAATGTGTTCACTTTACTTGTTGAAAATTGTCACAAATATACAGACATGACTTTAGTTTTCAAGAGGTGCAACGGAAACGAACAAAACGATATAAAAAAGAAGATGTGGTACAAATGCCAATGTAACAACTCTTCACAAGAGAGCAGGATGATTTGTTATTACCCTCTCAGTAGGGTTTTCATCTAGCGAGAAACGTGTACTAGATTAATGCTACAGATGTAATGACGTCTACCACGTTCGTGTAGCAGCTAAGGAATCCTACAAAATGTTTAAGATTTTATTTTCGTTCATTTCCTTTAACAGTTGTGAATATTATTCTGAATAACCTTCTTAAGACTTATTATTTCCTCCGTCCGTGACAAGGCGTGTTGAGACGGGTAGGTGTCATGAAAAGGGGTGGTCAGGTGACCCGCCCCTTTTATCTGACATTTTCTTTTATAAAACTTACACGGATGTTTGAAAAATTTGATCCGATTTTGGATCAGACAGGTAGAAGGGTGTAACAAAAAGCTGCAATTTCTCAAAAAAAAAACCTATTCTTTTCATATTAAAAACTGCATCATCCTGTAATCCACAAAAATGACGCCTACGCATATATTTTTCTGAATAAGAGGGTTATCAGCCTTGTTTCACCTTCACTAGCCATACTCGAAATTAAATCCCGCAACTTGAAACTCCAGATAATGACTTTCATTTATCCGTATTTGGTCCGGTAACTTTTCGAAACGTGTCATCAAGAACGATACATAAAAAATATATTCTAGTAAATTTTAATTGTTTTCTTCTATTATTTTTTTTGATAAGTGATATGCATATTGTTTATTTTGTTGTCTATAAGAATAAATAAATAATTTCGTTGCTAAAATGGTCATCATAACATAATTTTCCCTTTGAATTTCAGAAAAAAAACTGACTATCTCTAAAAAAAAGATGTGGTATGAATGCCAATGAAACAATTCTCCACGACAGATCAAATGACAAAGAAACGAATAACAATAGATATTCTTATGGCCTTTAACAAAAACTCATACCGCATAGTCATCTAATGTATTTATATTTTTCTACCCCATTTAATTTTTCACCAGTTTTAAAAAATGGTTACATTTTTAGTAATTCGCTTTTATCCTGCAATTAGCTAGTTATTGTATATGTTACAGGCATTTTCTAAATTTAGGCATTTTGTAAAATGACTGAAAACTTTAGGCATTTTCTAAAATGCCTGCAAGATTCAGTCATTATACATAATGACTAAATTTTCTAGGCATTTTACAAAATGCCTGGAAAAATTGAAAGGCATTTTACAAAATGCCTGAAATCATTTTACAGAATAAAATGTTAAGAAAAACAATTGAAAGATTTGAACACCAGAGCTGTTTTATTTATGACAATTACTTAATTAAAAAAGAAGAGCTTAAATAATCAAGAATACATTTTACTGAATCAATGCAATTAATTCACAGAAGCACAGAACTAGAATTTATTTTAATATCTGACAAAGCACTGTTATGTTTTTTCTTTGTCGATTTTTAGCTCTCCTAGTCAAATGAGTCAAGTAAGCTTTGCTCACCACTTGGCTGCTGTCTTTCGTCTTCGTCTGTTTACTTTCACAGACATGTTCTCCTATAGAGCTACTAGGTAAAATTTATCCAAACTTGGCCAAAATTGTCATTAGAGTATTTTGTTTTAAGAAACTGTCCCACTGATTGCCAAACAACATGGCCAACATGGCTATAAATGGAACATATGGGTAAATACAGTTTTTTTTTTGCTTAATATATCTCTAAACTGCATTTAGATCAAATCTGACATGGGGGTTAAAAAGTTCATCAGGTTAAGATCTACCAGCCCTGACATTTTCAGACGATCGGACAACACGTTTACAACTCTATGGCTGTTCTGCAGGGGGATTTTCTGATCCAGTCTAAAATACCTTCATTTCAATTGCAATCTGCAGTCTAAATTTCTGTCCTTAATCTTGGTCAATCCTCTGTAGAAATAACCCATACGAATTATAACCAAATTGTGCACGTCTTAAAAATGCATGACATATTTGCGACAGAAAGCAAAAAAAAACAGCAATCGGTCAAATGAAAACAAACTTTTCTCTATTTCATGTTTCACTTTAGTGTATTGAATCTAGATTTTCTAAAAATTTGATTGTAAATTTTGTTCTATTGACAGAACAATTTGTCTTTATGTCATTTTGACAAAATAATCATTGATTCAATGTTGGTATCTGAAATACAGAGTGAGTAAGTACTTAACGTAGTTTCACTAAAAGAACCTATCATAAGGCCCCCCCCCCCAAAAAAAACCTTCCGATATGGTTTTTGGAGAATAAATTAGTTATTTTCTTTGGAAGATATTGTGTTTTTGTCAACTTTTGCCATTTGCATCTCATATTCTACAAATTGCCTGATACTCAACAGGCAATTTGTGGAATTTTGCTTCAAAATTTCAGTCATTTTACAAAATGACTAGGTATTTTTAGTCATTTTGTATAATGCCTGTCAAGGTTAGGCATTTTCTAAATTGCCTGAAAATTCAGTCATTTTACAAAATGCCTAAATTTAGAAAATGCCTGTAACATATACAAATAACGGGTAAACAACATTTATTTTTTGCTTTGTTTGTACATGTACAAATAAATTTTCCTGCTACCCGCTTCCATGTTGATCAATCGGTAATATGGATATTTCTTTCTGGGTAATAATTCATTTTTGGGTTTTCTCCGAGTCCGCGTTTCAATAATTGTAAAAATCAGAGACAATAGTTAAGATTTAAACAACTTATTCTCAAATACCAGGTGTAAATTGTAAACAATACTAGAACACACCCGTGATATCGCGGGTCCGTGACTGAATTATAAAGTATATAACTATGCGAAAGCCTTATTTTAGTATTGGTATTGTCATCTGATAAAGTCGTGCCGATTATAAGATACACAGTTTTCTCTGCTTTCAAATCTTTCTGTTTGAACCCGTCGACCTGGAATTTTCAATTATTGGTAATATTCAGGTCCTGGAATTGAGTATTTTTTAATCAACAGCATTGACCTATAAAGTTCATATCTTTGATTCGCTGTTTTACGTCATGCCCGCTAACAAATTGAAAACTGTACCTATACGCCTTAGTTCAGATTTTCAGTATTCGTATTGTTATCTTAGAAAGTCTTACTAATTAAAAAACTACAATAGGGAACAATTTGACAATGATTGAATTTAGTTGTGTCGACTTTGTGATTATGACCCGTGTATATAGTAAAATCAAATATTAGTACATCATTTGGTGGTGCGCCTGTTAGATGCGGAACGTACAGATAAGGTAATAGGTAACAGGTGAATATACTATTGGTATCGGTACCGGATTCGACCCGGAACTTGTTAATTATTGGCAATATTAATTATGTGGAAAACAAAAGCGTCTGGAGTGGTGTTATTTTTAATCTACACAATTGTCCTATATTAGCTATATATAAAGTTGAATTCTTTGATATGTCGTTTTTACCTGATGCCGGCTGATAAATTGGACCTCGTAATTTTAGTATTATAGATATGTACATTGTCAGAAATATAAAATGTATTAGTTCTCGCTGAGAAACAGGAGCAAATTCGGTAAACCTCGCTTTTCGTCCTATTCCTAAAGCTCGTACAAATAAATTTCATGTTTACCGACAAAGTACATTTATAATCAATACATTATTCCACAGTTGTTGATATGAATTTATCTTTTTGTTCAATATTTCAACGATTATCGTCGTATAAAGTAGAAACATCAACCTATTTTCCGAACGGAGAGTCATAAATTCAATGAATATTTTTGCAGGATATACGGTATAAACGGTAAGATTCGATGCGTTAAGTTATGAACGCGAATGGTTCGATAAATATAGCTAATGCACAATTAAGCCAAATGTTCATAAAAGGGATTTCCTGCACATCATTATTTTGAGAAATCTTATTTTAAAAAATATAAAATTTCGTACAAATATATATCCTTTGAATCTAAATGTTATCATTCTAAAATATATTTTGACAGTTTCCGTTAAATATTGCCATTTTTAGATATATCGGTCCCCCTTTTCTCGGCTATTGTTACAGCGAGACGGTTTTTTTTTTATTAATAGCTAGTGAAGCATGAAGTTCATATGATTCAATCCAAATTATCCTCAAAGTGCGGAAACAATCTTGAATTGATGCAATCTTGTTCGCCTTGAAATCGACGTAACATATTTAGTCAAAATTCTTTAAAAAAAAACCCACCTATATAACGAAAAGAAAACTGTGACAGACTTTAACACGAAAGGGAAGGCTTAAATTCTTCTGTAATTTTCCTGCTACTGATTATAAATTAAGAAAGTTCACTTGTCATGTTTTGTATTGTTGGAATTTCGGAACCCTCTTGTTCATCCGTTTAAAGCACCATGAAACAATTGCCAGCTAACTCCCAATTTTCAAAAATCTTTAAATGTGCAGTATGTCATTGATACGATTTGAGTTCTCAAAATGAATCAAGATAAAATAAGGATAATAAAACATTTTTAAAAAATATGAATCCCTTGTTATGTTTTATTAATTTTTTAGAACATCTTTATGTTAAAGATACTAATCAAAGTACTGAAGTACTGAACATCGGATGACCGCAAGTTCTTGTGGATGGTCACAAGCACTTGTCCTAGAAAACCAAATCACATATCTTTACCTGAAAGTGACGTTAAAGTACAGATATATATATATTCTGTGGGTGGAAGATAAATTCAACCTTTTTTTGTTATACATTATTTTAATATTTGTAACTTACAATTATATGTATATATAATTTTTATCCATTTGTATATCATTCTATTGCACTATATTAATTATAGTACTGTGCAAGTGCATGGTGGACACTCTTCTGTAATAATTCGATTTTTCTGATAGATTGAATTTCAGTGGGCATTCATATATTCCAGCAAAACATTCAATGTCCTACGCAGAGAGAGGAAGCAAAGACAGATAACTCTGCATGGGAAATTGCATGCAAACGTTCTTTTGATATTCTTCCCCATGCGGTCACACACTTTTTCTGTACGTGTGTATAAAAATTAAAGATTTTTTACTTTATTTATGTTTCTAATGAGTTTAACGACATTTTCATTAATTTATGTTCAAAAAAATATATTTTTAGGAGTATCCATTTGAAATGAATTAAGAACAAGTGATAATGAATGTAATTTTGCACTCGATAATGTCCGCGTATTTATTATTATCATGTTTATAGATCGGTTACAATCTCAAAACGAAGGTTATGTAATGGAAATTTAGGCGACAGCAATACACATGAATGCCCTCACGGTCATCCGATGTAAAATTAATAGAGAAGTTGTTCATTAAGATATCATTAGATAAACAAACACACGGACCTAATTTTTTTTCTCTTTTTGTTTTCTCATTTAATGACCAGTGGCGGAACCAAAATTTTTGAAAATGATGGAGCTGCGTTTGTTGGTTCTATAAGCAGTTTGATTGAGAGGGGTCTCTGGACTCAGTTTTGCCAAAACTCCCTGCTAATTCAAAAAAACAAATACAAGATAAGAGGTGGCGGGAAATTATCTTCGTCCCCGGTCAATATAATCTGAATAGACGCATATATATTGTGTTGACCTTGTCAAAAGTCTATCGTTCATAAATGTAATTCGGCGCCTTCCAAAATCATATGTTATGATTATGTATGCAAAATGGCGACCTATGAAATGACCCGCTTAGTGCAGATGAAAGAGAACATTACATAAATAAGGCCGTTAGTGCTCTCGTTTGAATTGTTTTACATAATCTTTTCGGGGCCTTTTATTGTTGACTAGGCAGCATGGGCTTTGCTCATTGTTGAAGGCCGTACGGTGACCTAAAGTTGTTAATTTCTGTGTCATTTTGATCTCTTGTGGAGAGTTGTCTCATTGGCAATAATACCACGTCTTTTTTTATATCAACTTATTTACCGTTCACATTTTCCGTAAAAAAATGAGGTTGCATTTTGTTTTTACATGTAGCTTTTTTTTTGCTTCGAATAACAGAGCTTTTAGTTTCAGTCGATATACACGCCATCTTGAAATAATTACTTGTCACATATAAATTCTGTTTGTTTGCTTAATGATGTGGCTGATATTTAGCAACAACTATTGGCTTAAATGAAATAATTAATTACAGACTGTTCTCTTCTGAGGATATTAAGCCATCAAATGCCGGAAAATTAACTGTTTATCATATACTTAGACTAAATAACATATGATTTTTACCGTATGATAATAGCATTAAATTAAAGTATTTTCCATATTTTTCGAATTGGTGCTTAGCGGGCTGATATGAAAAGTTTATCACATGCTTCGATTGTTATCACATGCCTTTCCGTAACGTTATCACATGGCATTCCGGTGATACTCGGCAAATTCCGGAATTTACACCTCAATGCTACGTTTTCACTGAAAAACATTACAAAGTAGTGTACAAAACAATTATTTGAATACTGAAAAGTGTATTGTATAAAATATTAAACTAAATTAAAAAAAAATCATTAAATAAATGCATTTTTTAAGTTTGTCTGAAACATAATTTAGAAAGTTACTTTTAAAAAGTTGACTTTTCCAAACAACGTTCATTATGTATATTGTTGAATTATTTCTTTTTTTGTCGATTCGTCCATATTAAAATGTGTTTTTTTTCTCTGTTGAGACATATGATAGACAGATTTCATATTTGGGGTCCGACGTCCGTGAACTTTTACTCTTTCAACTTCTTTTCGGGAACCACGTCAAAGGATCAATATATGAATCTATTAGTTTTCTCTACTGATGAAGCATATGGTGGCACATGCGGCTCTTGGGCTGATATTGAACCTAGGGCTGATAATACATGCGATATGAAAAATACCATGTAATAATCTGATAGTATTACATTTCAGATCAAATGTTATTAATTCATGGTCGTTTTATTATGCATATATTACACACTGAAATTGAAAATTGAAATATCAATCATTAATACGTCTTTATTTGCATTGCTTATCTGCAATATGCACGCTTTGTTTGCTAAAAATTGTTCCTGTACAATGTTTTCAAAAATGCATTAAATGTTTTTTATGACTTTTGTAAATCTAGGCACACCTCCAGAGAGACACACCTCGAGAATCGTGTCTATATATTTGTAAATATTTTGATTTTCAACAAGTAAAGTGAACAAAATATAAAAAGAATGGATGTATAACGCACACTCTTTAAGTAAAACTAAGAACTTAATATTTCTATAACATTTTTATATCAATTAATATATAAAAATACTACATTTCCAATACTAAATCAAAAACCCGATGCACATATATAACCTTCAGTTCACATTCAGCATCTAATGGATATTACCTTGAAAAAGAATACAGCGAAGTAGTTCAGAGCTTTTTAGAAAGCTAAATCTTTCAAAGCGTATGTCACTAATGCGTTTTGTTTTAATCTGTGTCAAAAAAGCGTTTACCAGAACGTAATAGGTTTGCACATAACGTAATTGGTGTCTAGACATAACGTAATAGGCGTTTGCACCTAACGTAATAGATGTTTGGACATAATGTAATAGTCATTTGCACAAAGCGTTATCGGTGTTTGCACATAATGTAAGCAGTATTTGCACATAAAGTAATAGTGTTTGCACATAATGATGTAGTTGTTATACATAACTTAATAGGTATTTGCACATAACTTAATATTAGGTATTTGCACATAACGCAATAGGTGTTTTCACATAAGGTAAACTATGTTTGCACAAAGGGTAAACGATGTTTGCAAATAGGGTAAACGATGTTTGCACATAGGGTACGATGTCTGCACATAAGGTAAACGAGGTTTGCACAAAACGTATAAGTTGTTTGCACATAATGTAAAAGGCATTTGCACATGACGTAATGAATGCTCACAGAGAGTATCAATTGTTCGGCAAAACGCATAGGAACTATACCATGATGTGTTGTGTTTTTCACTGGAGATACATATGTATTAACACAACATAACGCCAAAAGACTATAATATCATGTTGTTTACATAGAACAAAGGTGTATCAAAACAAAACCTTTAGAACATTCGGCATAACAATCACATTTAAGACAGGACGCAATTTTTAATTGGCTTCCGTAAAAGAATAAACGACAAAACATAGATAAAATATGAGAGAATGTAAAGGTGGTTGATCACAAAGTTTCGAAGTATTCACAGAATATATAGTAGTAAAAGCATGATGTAATGCCTATTGTACACAACACACATTAGCAATGACAAATCATAGTACTGTTTGACCAAACAAATAACTAATTTTACATAACACAGAGATGCCGTGTCATGAAATACAGACATTTGCTCATAACATAAAGAAGAAACGACAGGACGTTAAGACAAAGCGACAGAACACATTAAATATTTACACTATAAGACAGTTCCGGCGTTCCATACTATTTGAATAATTGTGTGTTTAATGGCAGATCGTTGATTGTGATCCTGCAATAATTCAAAACTTTTAAAGACTGGATGTTTTAGATATTTTTGTTGTTGGGTTGGTGACGGCTTATCATATTAGTGTAGGTTACTGAACCCATGATGTTATTAGGGTTAAAGAAGATCAGCCACAATCATAAAATTGACAGGATTTATCTTATAAAACAAAATCCAGAAATTATGTTCTTTGCATACATATATATTAAACAAGAAATTAATACGTATAATAATTTATTTATCATATATACATGTGCATTCTATTTTACAAATATGAAATACGGCATGCTTTGGCACTATATTGCTTTAGGTAGTTCTATTCAACATCCTCCGTAATAAAATGGCGGACACATTCCATATGGATAAGACAACGGCATGTATTGCTTCAAGTGTAGCATATTGGGTTGCATATGTGATACTTGTCTTGTTGTTTCGGGACTTTGGCTGTCAGACGAATTTGGCGATGACGACGTCGACGACCTTGGCGATGGTGTTGATGAAGTTGGTGAACTTGAAAACTGATCATGTAGTTGAATACCTGGCAGCTGTTGTTGATTTATAGATGAAGTGATGGTCGAAGCAGGAATGTGATGATGCATTGGCATGGGAAGTCCTGGATAGAAAAACGGACGTGGCATCATATTAGCCGGTGATCCGTGTAACATGGAGTGATGAGGTGGCAACATTCCATACGGTCCCATTTGTGGTATGATTGGAGACATGTGAGGCAGTGCATGCTGTTGTGGCTTCTCTTGAGCGCGTTTACGGCACCTAGCTCTTTTATTCTGAAACCAAATCTGGAAAAAAAAAGAAGACATGAAAAGCATGTGAATAAAATGTTCATTTATCTGCTTTGATCATGTATAACTAAATCTTTATTGGTTTTAAGTGACTTTAAAATCGACGATTACTCCACGTCTCATTTACTATTATTGGTAATTCCCTTTGTTGACTAAAGTACCACGTTTATTTCAAGTTTCTCGTTTGAATTGTTTTACATTTTCATTTCGGGGTCTTTTATAGCTGACTATGCGGTATGGGCTTTGCTCATTGTTTAAGGCCGTACGGTTACCTATAGTTGTTAATTTCTCTGTCATTTTGGTCTCTTGTAGAGAGTTATCTTATTGGCATTCATACCACATCTTCTTTTTTTTATATATATTATATAACTGCAAGGTTTAAGACACAAATACGAAATATGCAATTTTTAAATTAAACATTAAAATAAAAAAAAAACCAGATACATAAATAAGTGAATTCTTACTTTGACATTTGGTTCGGCTACTTTGAGATCTATTGCCATAGTTTCAATCTTAACAGAGTCTGGGTACGGATTTTCGTAGAAGGACCTCTCTAACATTTGTACTTGGCTTGGTGTGTAAGTTGTTCTATTTTTCTTTTGTTTTTTACTGTCTGTAGACTTGGAAATCGGACTATTTGTTGATGAACTGTTGATTGAATTAGTGTCTCCAGTATTTAAACATTCAGATGCTGGGGACAGCTCAAGTTCACTTCCGCTTCCTCGTGGAATCTGGTGGTTCATATCATTGTCTACTGAAAATAATAAAATATTAAATATATGCATTTTTTCATTAATAATAAATCTCTAAATTATTCAAACATTAAAGGTTTTTTACTGTCATACTATTCAATTAGAAATATATGCAATCTTATTTTAAAAAAATGTTAAAAATAAGCTTGTTTGAATGTGACGAAATGGAATAAGGCAAATTCATACATTATAAATTATTTTATTATAAACACAAAAGGTTTAATTAAGGAATTGACATTTGCTTAAACTTCTTCCCTATACATGAGGGTGTGGATTTAGATTTACAGAATAGAGAATGATGAACAAAATATTGAAGAAATTGAGAAAATGGACAAAGAATACAAGGAAGGAATAGAAAAAAATGGACAAAAAATAAAAATAGAGAATAATGAGTTGCTAAATTTCGAGGGTCTGGGTAGAGGTCCTTTATTTCTGTATTAATACTTTGTTATGCCATTTTCTATATTCTTTACACTTATTGTCCATTTTTCTCTACTATAAATCATATTTATATTTTAGAATCTGCATTAGGGGGGAAAAACTAGACCTGGATTGATATCCTCAGAGCAATAGGCAGATTTTACAAATAAAATATAGTCTTACCATACGATCTGTCAGAGTCTTCCTCCGATGAACTAGTGTTTCCTTCTATTTTTTGTACATTGCACATCTGCTGTGTTGACGAAATATTTTGCGCACATTCATCGGTTGTTGTCTGTACCATTGGGTATAACAGGTTTTGGCTTATCATATGTCTTGTGAACTGATTTGTTGAAAATGAAGGCACGGTCTGGTGTAAGGACAGGAAGTTGTCCTGTAATGCGTCTCTAGGTATATCTATAGTAAGTTGTGACGATTTGTTGTTAAGAAAAGGCAGCACTGTCGTTTCTTCCGACACTTCACTCTGGAAATTAACTTGAAGAACCTATGGAAATATTAAAATTTCGTTTATGTATCGTTTAAATAAAGACGATTTTTTTAAGGATGAAACCCAATAAACAAACACCAAGTGCATTAACTAAATTATCTAAACAATAAGTACAATCATTGTTACATACAAGATTCATAAATATTCTTCAAAAAAGTAACTTTTAGTTTGTTTTTATTTCTTTTCACAGAAATGCATTGCTATTTATTAAAATAATACACTGTATAAAGTGTGCACGGTGAACTCCGCAGAACAATACGTTAGATTAGCTTAAAATCATATAATAAAACTCACCTTTTCTTGCATCTTGTATTTCTTTGTCAATGCTGAATTATATTCCTTAATATTTATATTTTTTTTATAAGATTATCTTAAATTCAGAATTTAGGAATTGATAACTAACCACTAAAATGCAGGTTTATATATTTACATTTAGTTCTGAGGTATGGCTTTGAGTTAATCAAATGATCAGTTGAGATGAACACTTCTGCTCAGTTGATTAATTAATTTAAAAATGTCTACTGATTACAGTTCAAATGAACATTCGACTTTTTAATTAAAGAGCTTTTGTTTTATAATTCATTAATCACTTTTATTTACCTGAAAGACGATGCTAATTGTTGAATATTTTCTGATTAAATAATTAATGTTATACGCAGAGTAAATAGTTGAACACATCCCTTGATACAAAATTTGCAAAAAGATATTGGAAGATGTGGTATGAATGCCAATGACTCGGACAACTCTCCATTTAACTAATAACTAAGATACTTGTTACATGTAGACTTCGACGCGTTACGTTTGCGTGGATTGGTCCTACATTTGCGCGAAAAAAAATCCACATTTTTTGCGACAATACGCATTACGTTTGCGCGTAATTTACCTGTTGAAAAGTTACTACATTTGCGCGTATTTATACAAAAACGTATGAAAATTTAATCTTTATATTTTTATAAAAAAAAATTATAATTAATTTGAACTATTTTATCGATCATCTTACATACACATGTTAATGATTGAGCTAGCTGTACTCACCAATTGTCCACCCATTTACAAGTTTGAAAGTTTACTGACAAGATGGACTTTACTATCTATAGAAATTAAAAACCAATTCTTCAGAGAACAATTGAAGGTCTTTCCACCTAAATTATAAGAATGAAATTTAAAAAAAACGATGTTAGAAAATGTCACTCCTTGTTGATGTAGTTTGGTACTTCAAAGTGATATAAAAAAAATAAGATTAATAAGTATATGCAGAAGACTTAATTGTCTTATAATGAACAAGAAAGGATTTTTAGCAAAGGTCAAAATTAAGAACGTCAAATTGACCTTTGACCTTAACCTCGATTTCAAGGTCATAGGTCAGTGATCTCAAATCAAAAGACCCCAGATCAATTACTTGTATGGTTGTGGAGAAATACCGATTTCAAATACAAAAGGGGAGAAAACACTTCGACTTAAATGGGTTGAAGTTGCGCCTTATTGAAAACAGTTATTTGGCAAACACATCATATCATTAACTGTTTCATTTTCTTTTGAATAACGATAACAAGCAAAATTCAAAAATTAGAAAGTCACTGAATTTTCATTTACATTTAAATATAGTGAAGTATTTTTAAGATGTTTGGGTAGCAATTTGAATGGAGATAACATAATTTTATTAATAAAACATCTTCATTCTATACATTCATTGCCAAAGGGAAGCGTGTATGAATCTAACCAACATTACACAGTTCTCAAACGAGAGCTTACTTTGGAAGTATATTTATATTCGGTTATAGCTATATTATCAGGGTTGATAATTTTCTTCGGTATAACCTCCGTTTCCTCAATTTTCTTTGTAATATATATACTAGTAGCAACATGGATATATTTTTCGGGGGCCTTTATAGTTTGCTGTTCGGTGTGAGCCAATGCTTCGTGTTGCAGACCGTACTTTGGCCTGTGATGATTTACTTTTACGAATAGTGACTTAGATGGAGAGTTTTCTTATTGGCACTCATACCACATCTTCTTATATTGTTCTGCTCATTATTAGTCAATGATATGTTCTAATTATTCAAGCATTTTACTTTACAATGACTACAAAGGTGATCAATTTTAATATATACAGCCTCCTCCATTAATAACGGCTGTTTCCTTTGAATCTTAAATTAGAAATTAGATAAAAAAAATGTTTGCGTTATAACGCAAAGATCGGAAGAAAAATAAAAATAATTGAAATGTCAATTGTTCTTGAACAATTGAGAGGTCTTTCCTTTTGTAATGTAAAATACATGTTCCAATAGACGTAGAATGTATTGAAAAGTTCTCACACAGGTTATGCCCCTTACAGAAAGGTCAAATCTCTTCGGTCAAATGAAAAAAAAAGTTGCGCCTCATCCACCTCAACGTTTTTCACTATTTACTATTTCTGTAAGTACAATCGTTTTTGAGATATCGGCTAAAAAGTTGTAAGGTCAAAGGTCAAGGTCAACCTTAAAAAGCTTTAAAACACACTGAAATTCTTTAAATAAGGTCAAAAACACACAATTCACTATATGGGACATGACCTTCGTCCCCAATGTCATTGCTGAAGACCCCATGGGTCTAGGACCTTTGGTTATATAGTAAAAGCTGATTTTCTATTTTCAGAAACCTAAAACAGGGGTTCCTAACAGAAAGGTCAAATCTCTTTGGTCAAAATGTAACAAAGTAGCGCATTAATGACCCAAACATTTTCCACTATACAACACTTCTGAAAGTATTAAGGTTGCTGAGATTATCCCATAACAAGGTGTTAGGTCAAAGATCAAGGTCAACATACACATTTGACCTTGAGGTATTTCTCAAAGTCACATGAATTGATGATGAATGGTGAAGATCCTAGGTGTCTACGACTTACGGTTTCTGAGTTTTGGTGGTCAACCGACACCGGTTAATTTTAATAGGGGCATAACCCTACCAATGAGTCGTTGAATCTTTTCGATCCAAATGTAACGAAGAACCAGGGTCTGGTCCTGAACAAATTTCACCCTTCGTTTTTTTTCCTACCTATTATGGTTACGGTGTTGGAACGATAACAAGGTTTTTGGGTTTCGGAGGGATGAGGGATTACTCCGAACCGACAAAATATTTCGACTCACAGGGTGAGTTCCGGATAGGTATTCATGACACCGATACAAAGTGTGAACATGAAAGCGACACATTTTACGGTTAAGGCTGCTTACTTCGTCAAAGTTTGGCGGAAGAATAATAATAATAAACAGAAGAAATACAGTAAGGTCTTTCCCTTTTGAAAAAGGAAAGACCTTAAAAATAAAAAATGTGTGGCGCTAATACGCTTCCGTAGCATATTGCTGTTGTGCTCGCACATATTTATTATTCTATGAATTTACAAACTTGCGGAAATGAAACTTTTGGTGAAAGAGAAATATATTTAGACCTTTTTGGGCCAAATTTAAATTATCTATAAGTTTGCATTAAAAAGTGAGGATGAATGCGCTTCATAGTATGCTAAGAAAACCAGGGTATTTTTAGTATACATTAGTTACACCTTATGTAAGAATCCTGAATTTTGATTGGTTGATAGCCAGTGTATTTTTCACCAATTTACTCTTATCAAATGAATTTTTTAACGCCGCCGGGGTATATGCAAAAACGAAATGCCTTTTTTACCCTCTCTGCCGTGGTATTTGCCAAAAAAATACTCTTTCGACTGAACGCTTGTAACGTCACAATCATCAATGCGTTTTTGAACGTTAACATTCGGTGTAATTTTAAAACAGACTAGACCACACCCGCGAAAACGCGGGCATATACAGCTTGTAAATGGGTAAATATTATAGGATGAAATTTTGTAAAAGATATTATGACTGGAGAATTTCATATAAGGTATCAAAAGCCTTTTTTCTTTTTTCCAAAGTCTGTTATATGTTTCTTTCTGTTAAATTCAATTAATTTTCGTGTTTCTGGCCTTATACCACAATTATTCTTCCCCTTTGCTACAATGCATTTTTTGGTAAAATTCAAATTGAATTCAACATTTGCACCGCTTCAAACATGAAATAAATGAAACTGCTTATAGACCATTACTATTCTTATAAAATGTACTTCTATTTATCAGTGTATTTCCTTTTAAGAGCCCTATTTACATGCCAATGGTAGGATTTGAATCTCGTATAAATGACTAAGACTCATTTGAGGGGTGGTCTGAGGGGCCCTGATCCCGAAATCCTAGGCTTAAAAACATGAAATCCTGACTCGGGTGTATGGCAAGCCGTTCTCGTCAAAACTATGTTTAAACCATTTTTCGAAAAATTTACACACTGAGAATTACAACAAAGCACACTGAGATTTAAAAACTTCAAAACGCACATTGAGAATTGAGAATTACACACTGAGAATTGAGAATTACACACTGAGAATTGAAAATTACACACTGAGAATTAAAAATTACGCACTGAGATTTCATAAAGACGCACTGAGATTACAAAAATGAAAAACGCACACTGAGAATTGAAAATTACACACTGAGAATTGAAAATTACACACTGAGATTTCAAAAAGACACACTGAGAATAAATAAACTGAAAACACACAATGAGAATTTGAAATTACACACTGAGAATTTAAAATTACACACTGAGAATTTAAAATTGCACACTGAGATTTGTGCGCACTTTTTATGCGCACATATTTAATTAGCATACTTAATCTGAATCTATTACAAGCTTAAAACAACAAGGGGACAAAACTCGTTAGTCCTTCGATTTGGTTCCAAATTATCAATAAAAAAAACACTTTAGAAATACAAGAACAAGAAAAATACCCACTTACTCTTATTACAAAATATAACCAAATGGTGAAAAACTTAAAATTATAAGAAAACATTGGAACAATCTGCAAAAGAATGCAGTGAAATTTTTACTCAAGTGTCTATTATAGCATATAAACGTAACAAAAATATAAAAGATTAACTAGCGAAATCAGGGAAACAGTTGGAAGACTTTGAAAAGGGACACATGTTTAATTACTGGTAGTAATGATCTGAATTATAGGCAACAAACTTATGAATATGAGCGATGTTAAGTCTTGAAATTTACTACGAATGTTGGTTGAAGGAATCGCGTTTCATTATAATGATAAGAGTTCTTGAGATCAAGATATAAATCTGTTGAATTATTCATCTCATGAATATTCATTAGTAATTTGCATATTAATCTCAGTGCGTATTTTTGAAATCTCAGTGTGTAATTAACAATTCTCAGTGTGTGTTTTTCAATTTATTTCATCTCAGTGTGTCTTTTTAAAATCTCAGTGTGTAATTTTGAATTTTCAGTGTGTGTTTTTTATTTTTTTAAATCTCAGTGTGTAATTTCGATTTCTCAGTGTGTTATTTTAGGTTTTTAATTCTCAGTGTGTTTTTTTTTTCGAAAAAAGGGTTTAAACATAGTTTTGACGAGAACGGCTTGCCATACGGGTGCGTATTTAACGAAATTCATATCCCGGCATCCCGAAATTAAAAAAACAATATTCCCGCATCTCGTAAAGATCAATTCCGAAATCCCGAGCTTAAAACAGCCGATCCCGACGTCCCTAATAAGTCCTGCCTCCCTCTAATATCTACTTTCATTTTGGCCAAATCACTACTTTCACTTTCAACAATAAATTTGTATGCCCCATTTATGGGAATTATGTTTTCTAGTCTGTTCGTCCGTTCGTTCGTTGTACCGTTCGTCTGTCCCGCTTCAGGTTAAAAGTTTTTGTCGAGGTAGTTTTTGATGAAGTTGAAGTCCAACCAACTAAAAACTTAGTAAATATGTTCCCTATGAGAGATTATACCCCATTTCACGGTCCACTAAACATAGTAAATGATAGTGCCAATGTGAAATCCGTATACTATGGAAACATTCTTGTTTCCACATGTTTTACTTATTTCAATATATATGCAACTGGTATGACCCCTTAGATAGTAAATATTTCAGAAAAAAGTAGACAGGATACAGAGAGTCTCTGTATATTATAGTAGTATAATCGTAGTTTACAGGTAGATAGACGCGATCTAAAAGCCATGATATGGAGAACGCTCTGATTGGCTTATTTGTTTTTCATTGTAATCCAACATACGATTGGTTGTTCTTGTGCATGTGTAAAACCGGAAGTCTTATTTATGATTAAAAGTCAGTCTGATAACGGAAACAATATCCGGACACCTATTTTGTTGTTTTTCTCCCAAAATAACTCAATCTCAATGGTCATAAGAATGGATGACAAATGCGACTATGCATGTTACCTTAAGAACACAGAGGCATGCTGAGTAATTTATTGTGGAAGGAAGAGAAGCGACACACAAAATGAGGTCTTCTCGTTTAATAGTATAGATTGTGGAAGGAAGAGAAGCGACACACAAAATGAGGTCTTCTCGTTTAATAGTATAGATTTAATAGTATAGATATAGCATTTTCTTGAGTGTACTTGTCTTCAGCCAACCGTGCAAGGGCTGTATAGCCAGTCAAGATCGTTAAAAACTTCAATTTGTCTGGTCTTCAGAAAGGCAGTTATGTCTTAGAAGATTTTAAACATGGGTTTTCAATTGGCATGTAGAAAGGTGATACATTACATGCACAATTCAGGATAAACTAATTTCTATGATGTTAAACTTTATAAGGTCTACTTTTAAGAAAGCTGTGAAAATTGCAAACTTTGGTTGAATTTATATAAATTTCGAATTGGTGGTCTGACAGCACGTGTAGTAAATTAGAGGAGAAAAAACAGACACAGATCTATCTACTACGTAAGATACGGATTAACAATAACATAAAAAGGTCGGGCTCTGATAACGGTCTACCTGGGAATATTTTCGAAAAAAAAACCGAAACATTAAATATCAAATTTTAAAGAATTACGCATTTAAAAGTACGTAGTTTCAGATCAAAAATATTGATGCCATACCATGAATTAATTGGTTTATGGTCATTTTATATCAATAAAATGTTTTTTTCATCATTTTTGAAGAGCTGAACTGCTGTTGTACATTGCAGATTAAAAATCAATGGTTCTGAGCTTCAAGGCCAACTCATGAATAAAATAAATTTTATTATTTTGATTTATCAAGAAGAACAATCAAAGGCTTGAATATATGTCATTATGTCGGTATGTCCTTCAACAATCAGATAAAACTGCACAGCAAGTTAAATCGTCTAAAACTTGCGCATTTTTCATCTTATTTGAAGTTGTAAGCTGCTGTTGTACATTGTACTTTAAAGATAAATGCAAACATACCTTTTTTTAAATGTTTGAAATAATTCATCATATTAACAATTTAATAAACGAAATCATTTCTTTGATAGAAGCATATTCAATAGGATAAATGGTTCGGAACTAACATGGCTTACCACTATATGCGAGTTTGTCTACTTAGGCGAAAGCATTTATTCTTTGATGCTTGTGCCATTGCTACTTTTTTCAGATATTTTTTTTTTATCTGAAAAGTATTATCAGTCTTGAATAACAGTTCAAATTGCAAATCTACTCATTGGCAATCATGCCACATCTTCTTGTTTCCTTAATTCAACTAAAATTAGCACATAAAACCATAAATTATATTCGTTTTTTTTTGTATGATTAATCTGCAGGCGTAATCATACTGTGAGTTATGGGTTTTGCTCATTGTCGAAGGTCGTAAGCTGAACCGTATTTGATTTATTCTACTTCTGTATGTCTCTGGTGGAGAATTGCAGTCTCATTGGAAGTAATACCACATCCTGCTATCTTTATAGAGTCCTACTATTTCAAAAGCACAATTAGCCTATGGCGCAAAGACTTTATAATGACAGTAATGGACGAATCATTTATTATAAAGTAGAAATTATACAGTTTTTATAAAAAGACAGGAAATACGAAATAAAATTATACAGGCAACATTCAATAATACTGATCGTAAAAAGAAATACGAACAACAACCATTCTAAATGAATTAAATGCATTCTGACAATATAAAAGTTATTATTAACTTAACAAAATAACAAATAAATGATATCTATAAACGTTTACATATATACAAATACATAAAATGATACTAATTTTACAATAGACTATTTGAAATAAAGTAGAAGTTTTAGACACATTCATGTGCAGAGTTGTCGTTTTAAAGTAATGTAAGAGTCGAACTTTGATCTAAGATTGCAGATAATATCTTAGACAGTAATGACTGCAAATAATTTTAACTCTTCTGACTTGGTCCATAAAATTGATGTTTTTTCGAGTTTTGGTCCCAAATGATTAATGTTTATCTAGTTTTCTTCACCATTTTTTGGACTTATGTTATGGAGTTCAGTTACAATTGTCGAACTGTCGTATTAGTACATTATTACTTCATCTAACTTGATATTAACATGCAAATGTCAAAACGAACCCTGGTGTCGATGAAAGCAAGTTATATTTGTTACAAATCATACGGAAGTTTTGCGCAGATGATATTCATTAATTATAGATGGTTATTAAAAGTGGAAAAGTAGTCCTCTATACACATATCATTTAGATTTTTGCTTAAAAACTGGCTCGACTCTTCATTACTTTTAAACGACAAGTATGTAAAAATTAAGTTTGATTAACTATATCGATATAAGTAGCGTATAGTACAAGAAACTTTCATTAAAAATTTAAATCACAGAACATTATACTAGTACTAATTCATCCCACACTATCAAAGCAAATTTATGATTTGAAAGGAAACGAATGTGTTCGAACGCTCATAGAAAAGAAATCTAACCAAAGTTCCAAGAATTTACAAACATATCAAATCTATATGCATCTTATAAAGGGTTACTAAATGGCTTCAAAGATAAAATGATTATTAATCAGCTCAATATTTTACAATCCAATGTCAATACTTTTTGAAGTGTTTTTGATATTTACCCATCTGGATTTCATGTATGTGACATCATTTCTACAAAGTGTTTTTTTATCAATACAATTTCCATTTTAGATGAAGAAATGACCATTTCGTTCACCGATTCGGCAAAAAGATGACTTTGATACATTTGTTTGTTGTCTAAGACATGAAATACAACATATCTATTCTAGAAACATCGTCATTAGACGATCATTGCTTGTGTCTGTCTTTTATCATTTCTATTAATGTTTTATTTATGTCTTTGGAGGTGATATCAATGGTTATCATAGCATTGTTTATTGTTTCTTTTCAGGACATTTTATAATTTGATTAAACGTTTTAGTATGTAATAAATGAAATATAAAATTTGAACACGAATTTGACAGCTACTGTCCCTAACGAAACTTTCACTAATTTAACATGACTAACATGTGTAACCAAAGAGCATGATTAATTATACAAAATCACTTTGACACCTCCGGGACTAAACCCGGAGAACCCTGTAATACAAGGCAACACTCTAACCGACTGAGCTAAAGAAGTACATATACTTCGATTGCATTGCTCGATCACTTACGGATGGCATATGTATCTACTACATGTTATAAGGGAAGCAACCCCGTTACACATCATGGCATAATATTCAAGTCGGACTCAAACATCAAAAATTTTTATAATTTATTTCATACAAACACAAACAAATAAATAAATAGATAGTCAGAAAGATTAAAATTGAACAGTATTTGAATTATACCCAATAAATTACGTAGCATATGATTTCTATATACAATTGTGTAAACAGATAAGCTCACAAGAGTAACATAACAAAGATGATAAAATAACAAAAACAAAAAAATCTACTGTAAAATTAGAATAGAAAATTAGAAGTTCTGAGTATTATAGAGCAAATATAAATACTGCAAACATGTGGCTATAATTTTAAAAGATGCAAAAAGTATAAGCATGCAAAAGACTTTGAAAAGAAATTTTTAGAAGAATTCCATTCCTTGTTTCTTGCTTTTTCAAACATTTGATTTTTGTCAATTTGTTTCCTCTCGATTTGAAATTTTTCAAAATGAGGATAAGTATATTGATATTTTTTTTCGGAAAACTACATCACGGTAGGCTTAAAGTTAATTTCAAAATCATACAAATAAGAAGATGTGGTATGATTGCCAATGAGACAACTCATCCACCAGAGACGAAAGGACGAAGTTGGCAACTAAAGGTTACCGCACGGTCTTTGACAATGAGTACCACAAAGCAAGCTATTAAATGACCCGAAATGACAAATGTCAAACTATTCAAACGATAAAACTAACGGTCATGTTTATTTTCCCCACCTTTAAGCCAATTCAATTTTCTTCAAGCATTGGAACATTAAAAAAGAAATAACCAATTAAAAGTTAAATGATTGATCTCATAAAATCACTGTGAACATTTCAACCGTTTATGGGTTTCGTCGTAATAATACAAATATTATATATTTATATATAGATATTGTTTTACGTCGTTGGCTACACGTATTTGAAGCATAATCCAAATTGTCAATTAAATATTTTAAGCATCTTGTATTACAATGTCAAGCAGTACAGCACCCGTCTTGTCATTTTAATCTCATCAGCGCCGAGGAAGTCTTAGAGCCGTTATTTTGTGCTTGTATTTATCCCTCTGACATCGTGTGAATGGGGCATCCATGCTTTTAAAACCTTTGCTTTCTTCTTGTAATTTTTCTCCGATGTCATGCTTTCATTCTGCTCACGAGGCGTTTGTGAATTCGTTGTTGGCGATTTATATACTCTTGGAGAAGATTTTGTATTAACTGGAGCATTCTGGGTAGAATCAACATGATTTGAAATGATATATACGTCATTCATCTGTAAATAAAGTTTAATAAAAGACTGAAAGAATTACAAGGAAGAATGTTATGTTGCAGTGTACACAGGATAATTTCACTCACATGAATGTCACGTTAAGAAAAGTTTAATGTAAATCTCAAGTGAAATTCACGTTTATTTCACCTCCAACGAGCTTAACCGTGAAACTAACATTAACTCAGTTCATGTAAGTTTCACGTGAATCCCATGTGAAACTAACATGAATTTCACTTGAAAATCACATGCATTTTTACGTGAATTGTTTTAAAATAAAGTTGTTCAAATAGCATCTAAATTTTCAAGTCTAATTAAAAAAAATGAAAAATTTGTAAAGTTCACGTGAAATTCAAGTTAACAAAATTTGCCTGTGTATGTTATGGCTGAAATATACCAAAAGACCAAGAAAGAGCGATGCATGTAGAAGTTCAGTTAAAGTAGGAAATAAGAGTGTTATATCTATGTAAAGAATCACCATAACCAAAGAGTGCTCGGCAAGACAACAAAGAGCGAAAAACAAATGAATGAAAATGCTTCTTTGTCATTATATAATGCTTTTGGTACATTAAACTTAGAAAAATCTATATTCGATAATATATATGTCTTCTTTTTTAAATAATTTACATTCATTCTCATGATAGGATTAATTGATTAATAAGAAATCATTACGGTTACTTCTCTTAAAGTTAAAATTTACCAATTAACTTAATATACTTTACATTAGGTCTTGTTTTTAAAAGTGAAAAAGGTCTATTTCGTAATTATTTTGTACTGGTGTTTATGGTCCGAACATTATGAGAATGAGGCATCCAAGCGTTAAGGACCTTAGCTATCTTTTTCTTTTCTTCTATAATGGCCGTCGTATCTGTTGGTGTTGGTGACGTTTGTGTTTGTCTAACAGATACTTTTTTCTTCACACGTTTCATTGAATGATTATTGGAATTTCTGTTGTGTCTGCCAGAGTCACCGTCACCGTCGCCCGGAAACTCTCTGCAGCATCGGCACGCTCCACAGAATCCCCCACAGCATCCGTAAAATCCACAACATCCGCTCAGAGAACAATATCCTTTATAGTCCACCAATCCACAACACGGACCACAACTATCTCCGTATCGATCCTGGCTTTCTGAGAACTCAGACACCCGACTTTTTCTTTTGTGACTATAAGATATAATATTAATATTATTAATTTGATTTGATTGCTGAGAACTCAGACATGCCTTTTTTGTGACTATAAGATATAATAATATTATTATCAAATTGAATTGATTGATTGGCGTTTAATGCCACTTTCAGCATTATTGTGCAAGTTTGTGCCGGTCAGATTTCATTGGTGGAGAAAACCGGAATGTCTTAGTCAATTAGGATTGAACTACTAAGACAACTGAACCATCGAGGTCGCTCAATATTTTTAAAAGAGGGACGAAAGATACAAGAGGGACAGTCAAACTCATAGATCGAAAATAAACTGACTACGTCATTTCTAAAAAAGAAAAAGACAGACAGAAAAATAATAATAGAACAAAAGACACAACATTGAAAATTAAAGACTAAGCAACACAAACCCCACCAAAAAGGGTTAGGGTGATCTCGGGTGCTGTCATTTTCGAATGTTTCCTTCTTGAGAAACCATACTGATCGATACTCCAAATAAGTTACTGGTTTTGAAAACAGACGATTTTAAATGTAAACACATATTTATTGTGAATATCAATAACCCGTTAACTTCGTTGGTAAACTTCGTGTAGGTAAAGCATATTTGATTTGAATCACTTTTGTACAAAAAATGACATCATTATATAATAAATGGAAAACGTTTGTTTATTCATTTTGATATTATGTAATAAAGATAATGAATCAAGACATGTTTTAATAACTATAAATCAAGAATTCGAGTAATTTGCATAGGCTGGACATAAGTAGTATAGACACAAAACTATGTTGAAATAGATTAACGGTTTTAGTAGAATTTATGAACTGTTTCAGTAGAATTTATTAAATGTGTCAGTATAATTTATTAACTGTTTCAGTATGTATTATGCATGCATTTTTCGATCATTTCATCGCTGAAACGAACTTTAATAAAGCGCATGTATGTTTGTTTACTTCATCTATAAGCTGGTCATATTTCTTCATGTCTTCATAGAAATTAGTTACTAGTATTTGCTGTGCCTAATAATTCACAATCACAACTTATATAAAGATTTAAAATATAGTTGGACACTTGACTATACCGCTAATGGCCTGACATATTGTTTGGGGTAATGATATATAACGTTAGAGAAGATATTGTCTGGTTTTTTTTATATAGTAAACTGTTTTTTTAATTGATGTTTCATAATTTTTAACACGCACAAGTTAAATTAATTCATAACCAAGAAAACTAGTTTAAATGTTTCTTAAACGTTCTCTTCATCGGGAAAGCGAATTGTATTTAGATATCGAGGTGTAGTCCTATTGCTATTCTATAATGGGATGCCTGTCTCTCTCTTATTTTCGGCCCACTTCTGTCTCATGTGAATCAGTTTAATCAACATGCATTGTTGTCTTTTTACTAAATGTGCTGCATTTTATAGTATGTTTTGATTTCAACAATCGAAGACGGCAAAAGGTGTAGTATAAATGACGTTGAAAATTAAACAATTATTCGAAAGCTTTTTTTTCTGAAAAATATGTGCGACTGAGTCGTCTTAGATTTTGTCGTGCATTCTACTGTTGAAGGACTTGCTTCTAACTTTTCTTAAAAAATATTCCAAGTTTACTAGCATATTGTATACGTACCAGCAGCAATACCGTATGATTATTATCAATAACAAGAGTAGTAGTACAAGTGCTAACAACGAGGCTAGACCAACTGTCATCCAAAACCATACTGAAAAATATATAAATATTGATCTTATAACTATCATCATAAGTAGCAGATGAAACGAATAACTAACTGAAAAGCAAGAGTAAAACACTGTACTCCTAATTATATGATAAGCTTCAGTGAAAAGATTGATTGATTGTTCGTTGCTTAACGTGCATTGCATGGAAAATATGCATGCATGTTCAGGACGATCATTGAAAAAGAAGCATACGAAATAACATTTAACACTGAAATATATAATGTATAGCAGTATTGAAAACCAAAAACATTTGAGAGTACAATAAACCGCAACGACCACTAACACCCGAGTTCTAAGTAACAAATAGACATGATACTCTGACATAACATCTGGTAGTTTCAAACCAGTTATACATGTACACAATTTAGACCACGTGTTTTATAAATCAAACACGCAAAACCTGCAGTTTTAGCAAAACATAAGTTGACCATTACCTTTAACAAGAAAACAAAGGCTTACGCAATATAGGCTCGCTATAACAGAAAGGTAGATACAAAAGCCACAACTGTTGGTTGAAAACTAGACCTCAAGAAAAAGAACATTACTATTAAAGATAGTTATTTCTTACAGGGTTATAGAAATCCTATATTGAAATGTCTTTGAAATAAGTAATCTTTGTGAGAGGTCTGTATTTGAAACCGTCAGAGCTTCGGGTGACGCGTTATTAATTTCAAATCTTTTTACACAAAATTTCGCAAAAGAAAAATATATAACTGCAGGCTTGTAGAAGCGTTTATCACTAACCTGAGTCACTTGTGGAGAGTTGTCTCATTGACAATCATACCACATATTCTTTTTTTTTTCTTTTTAAAATTGATGTTTTTTTGGAAAATATTTTCATAGATACATATACTAACTTCAGTTTTACAGATATAATGTTGTATCAACAGAGATTGATTGCAGTTTGCCCATTATTATTTCAGAAACTTGACAGCAACATTCGATGGCGTTTTGACACCAAATGAAGAGGGTTAAAGTATCTATTCCATCAGAATTCTAAAAGCACCTTGACCATATTGCACTTACAGCAAAATTGGATACCGGAATTCTGTTGGAGTTGTATGGTTATAAATTCTAATAAGACCTTACATTTATTTCGACAAAGTTCATGTACAATTCATTCATAGAAAATTTTGTCCAGATGATTAAAAAAACAAATAACTAGAAATTTGTTTCTAAAAACGATTTGAATTTTGAGTGTGATATTTAGTTTTACTAATATTTGAACGTATCACATTTTAATCTTACTTTTCATAAACAACTATTTACCTAAAACCAGTTATATGAATAAATGTATAGCCCATGATATTTTAATTTGCTTATTTATGAATAACATAAAAGGATTTGTTTAAATTATTGGTAATATTCAATTTAGCAAGGATCATTTAGTTTGACTGAAACTTATCAACCAATTCTTTAGACATACGACTATGAATACTATATCAATTGATCTGATGGAATATGAAATAAGACGTGGTGCGATTACCAATGAGACAACTATCCATCCAAGACGAAAGGATAAAACTGTGTGTGGGTTTTCCGTTAGAAAACTCAGTTAATGATTTCAGGTAGCACGGTGGGTTGGCGGGACATGTGACTGAAGCTGTTTTCATGATTACCTTGTTGTTGTCTCTTTGACACATTCCCCATTCTCAATTTTACTTCAGAGTCTTCAGAACTATTCTACCATTGACCACATTTTAATATATATGCTTCTACTGACGGAGGATTATTCGATACTTATGATATTCACTTTTGCGTTCTGGACTCTTGGTCCTTGACTGATTGTAATATTGCATTTTATGCATTTTCCGTGAAATTATCATATCTTGAGAACCTTCAAACCAATTTTTTACATGTTCTAATGAGTTGTTACTGGTGACTAAATGAAGGTTATGAATAAGTTCGATATTTACAATTTTTCATTTATTCATTTATGCACTATGGTCCTCGATTATGAGGAAATGCACTCAATATATAATCGATGCAACACCTTGAGAGCGCTTGATCGTTTTCAAATTTTGATTTTGTTGTTTCAAATGACCAAATGGAGTCAAGGTTTGTTTTGACGGTTTTAATTGTCGAGGGTCGACACAAGTTTTAAAACATCGACTGACACTATCATCATGTACATCAACACGCAGATCAACATTTGACAAACACAAAACAGATAAAACAAACATATTAACATAAGACAACCAATGAACAGATATAGTAAAAAAAACTTGAAGAATATGTGGTTGGATAAACTACAAGACATCAATATTTTCCCTTTTAGTTGTCGTCCAATGAAAGACAAAAAGTACATGAAATAACAAATACAGAAAAAAACATTTAATCAATAAAAACGGAATAAAATATAACAAATATATAGGTACAAGAAGAAAAATAAACAGTACAATATCAATTATTATACTATGTAAAAATGTTGGGCAAAATTCAAATAAAAAAATTACTGATGATTAACAGTCTAAAGTCCAAATGCTAATTTGTCATAAAAATAAGTTTTTTCGAATTCGGGACTGGAAGGTTAAAAAAGGGGCCTGGTCATACTTTAAAGTTTGCAAGCAAGAAATCTTTTGCTTATACGTATGTAAATAAAAAAAGGGAAAATATATAATCATATTCATAGAGCGTTTAAACTCAATTACTATTCCATTCGCCTTTAATGATGCCTAATGATGCCATAAACTATATTTAAGAATTTTATTATCAATTTTTTAACAAGTTGCTTACGTTTTAAGTTCAATTTAAAAAGGAACATTGAGTAGACTTTATTCATAAATTGTAAAAAAAATCATTGCGGCACCATAAAACTTAGATAAAAAAATGACCAAAGGAAATCTGTATTGAATATATAATATATATTTATATATTTTTGGTAAATCCTTTAAACCAAGGTCTTCTCATATAGAAACACAAGTTGTCTCCTTAATTACCATGACAATATTAAAGGGATCATGCAAATACTGTGATAGAAATATAACTGACCGAATTGTACTCCCGCAATTCAAGTATTTTATTATGTGGAAGGATCTTGCTATTAGTTCAGTGGCTAAGTCCAATATTTTGGCACAATTGAGCACTTTATGGTAAAAGCATGAAACTTTGCACATTGTTAGTTCTGATGTTGATAAACATTTTTGGATATGGAGCCTTCTGAAAAAAAATCCATTATGACCGCCAAAATTCAAAATGGCTGCCAATTGTCAAGAGGCTAAATCCTATATGTTGGTTTGATTGATCCCTGTATACTAAAAGCATACAACTTTGTACAGTGATAGCCATGATGCTAAAACACAGTTTTGGTTAAGAAGCCATTAAAAAAAAATCCGTAATAGCCGCCAACACACAAAACGGCCGCCCATAGTCAAGAGACTTATCCAATATATTCAGATGCGGTTGAATTAAGAATTGAGAAAAGTATTGTATGATCTTAGTAATTAACTTTGAAGAATGGCCTTATATTTTAACTCATTTGCAAGAGAGGGATAATTTGTTTCTTCCATGTTTTTTAAATTCTAATTAGTGAAATCCCATGAGGACAACCGAACGGTTATCAACGAAACTACCATTAATGCTACCAAATAGTTATCAAAGGTACCAGGATTTTAATTTAGTACGCCAGACGCGCGTTTCGTCTACATAAGACTCATCAGTGACGCTCATATCAAAATATTTATAAAGCCAAACAAGTAAAAAGTTGAAGAGCATTGAGGATCCAAAATTTCTAAAAGTTGTGCCAAATACGGCTAAGGTAATCTATGCCTGGGATAAGAAAATCCTTAGTTTTTCGAAAAATTCAAAGTTTTGTAAAGAACAGGAAATTTATAAAAATGATCACATTATGGATATTCATGTCAACACCGAAGTGTTGACTACTGGGCTGGTGATACCCTCGGGGACGAAACGTCCACCAGCAGTGGCATCGAAAATGTGACGTCATATACGTGATACAATCAAATCAATTTTTTGAAGCACCTAGCTTTGCGTTATAAAACACATGGGTAAACATATTTTCTACTGTTGAAACAGTGTTATTTTACGTCTGTAGATTTTCAAATTTGAAAATGATGCGCGACATTCTCTTAGAAATGTGGAAACTACTGCTGCTAATGGCAGATCAATTCAACTCGGACTAAAGAGGAATACAGTTTCTCATAACCCGCCGATATTTTGATCAAAGTTCAATACGCAGTTTTATAATAGTCGATACATTTTTTATGTTTATTTGGCAATTTTGTCATATGATGAAAAGGAAATATTAAAACCCTTTTGTGCAGTCAATTATCATACATAATTATAATCATGCAAATGCTTCTTTTAAATGCAATTTTATCAAATAAATCTTAAGACAGAATTAATTTATATATTTTATATGACGTAAGTCCATTATACGGTTTGAAAGGATCAATTAGGCTTCAATATGTCTTTTATGACAGAAATTATTTGCTGAACTCGAATCGAATGTATCCTTGAATTTCATAACACCGAGGAGTACTAAAACATTGTGAAACAAACGCATGTTTAAAAATTTAAAATCATCGATCATGATTGAAGGAGTGGTACTTCCTTAAAACATTATGATATACATTTGTAACTTATCATATACGATGCGAAGGCGTTACACCCAAGCTTTTGATCTATTATACCATTTATTCGTTATAAAATATTGTGACTAAACCATCAGAAATACTTTTAAATAACTGAGAACTGCAATATGGAATACACTTGAACAGTGACCAATTGAACGATTTGAACGTTATAATTTTTTTCCCAAAAATGTTATAGATTTTTACGGTGTGAATAAAGAGGTTAAGTGCATAAAGGTAAAGCGGAAAGCCGATTTTGACAAGACAAAAGTGTCGTGATGTAATTTTAAATTACATAATGCCTCCTTCAGAACACTGATCATCTGTTCTATTTGCATACGTTCGTTTTTTGAAGTACTTGTCCCTATAATCAAACTGTTTTGAAGAGTTAATCGACTGAAATTGTTCTGCAAACAATGTTTTTATCAATAGGCTTACTTTTTTTGACAGATGTACAGTTTTGACGGTGCATTTTGTGAAATTTTATTTAAACTACTGTCAAAGAGTTGAATTTCATTTTAATTAAGATGAGGTTATAATTCAGTTACGTTTCGGGGCTTTGTACATATAGATTTCATTTGTCGGGATATCACACTCGGAAAAAGCTGTTCATTTTTAACCATATCAAATTGTTGAGGTTTTGAAAACAATTATAAAAAATTATATACTGAGCGCTAACAAATACGCAATACATCCCATTCCAAGCCTCATTTGTTCTTGTTTTGAATGACAGTACAACATTGTTCTTTTAACTAATTAACTATTCGAACATTTTGGCAAATTGTTACTTGCTACAAGCAAATAATGGTAAATAAAGCATTTTCGTATATATTTGAAATTAACAATGCAAATTGCGAATGTGTCTAAGGGACAACAACCTGACCAAAGATAAAAAAAAACCAAAAAAAAAACCCAGCCGTATGCCAACAATGGGTCTTCAACACAGCCAGAAAATCCAGCACTCGGAGGGGGCTCCATCTGGCCAATAACCACACATATGTACTATTTTAGTGTAGTTAAGCTATACAACAGAATCAATATTATGTATTTCTTTATAGTATACGCCTACTATTATATTTTTTTATTTTTAGTTATCTTGCTTAATATCTCCATAAAAAACTTATATTGAAGCGTTTACATTTTAGAATGAAATGATCCACGAAAAGCATAAAAAAGTCATTAGCCATATACAATTATCCGATGAAAAGAATTGCTCGGTTGAGACTGATAAAATTAATGAAAGTCTAATTTAGAAACCATAATAATGTGTTTGGTTGCTAAAAACAAGACTACAAACCCTCTGGCTTGCGTTACCCAATTTTTTTGTTGTTGCAAGAATAGTTAAGTAAAGTCGAGAACACTTTACTAACATCTGAAATAAAAGTGCCAAATTTGAACGCTAAATTACATAAAACGAATCTCTTAAAGCCAGGGACTAAAGGTGCAAAAAGGGGGTACCTGGTTCAAGCAAAACTATATGAACCAAAGTAGACCAGAGGTCCCAATGACATGAAATGGAAATCGATATTTTTCATACTATTAGAAATTTTAGAATGTTAAACTTTAGTTTTCCCGCGAAAATTTCCGCTATAACTAAGATCCAAATTAATTAAATGGATATCAGCACTGTATGCCAAATCCAAAATGGGCCGTTCGTTGAGGTATACTCAATCAGATTTTAATGTTTCGCGTTTTTTCCCTTCTTTTTCTGGTATAATCGTACCTTGTTCTTTTCAAAATTAGATATTATCCTATACATGTATTATACGCCTATAGTATACTTTTTGCGAAACTTTTATAAATTAGCTTATTTCGTGTATTTCAAATACAAGGCTTGTTTTCAAGATACATTTTTTGCTAATTTTCAGATTTTGTAATTATTTAAACGGAAAAAGTACTATTACGTTAATAGAAAGGAGAATAAAAAATAGAAATGTAAAATTGATTATGTGAAGATAGCTCATGCGAAGATAGCTCATATTGAATGTTTTCGTCGCCATACTCGTTTTCTTTTCACATGAAAAGTGATGAATTTTCTTCGAATTTTGTTAAAGCTGTATCATTTATATGAGCTCCTCTCATATAGACATTCTTTTCATAATTAAAAAAGATTTCATAATTCCAAAAACATATCGCCACAAAAAGTTCATGAGCTTTTTTTTATTCAATGAAATATTTAAAAAAAGATCATATTTGCGTTAAACATAAGAGATTTTAGCAAATTCTGGACTAACAATTTTTATTCATATTCGTTTAAAGATGACGGAATATTTCCTAATTATCCCTTGAAATATTTCCTTTACATTAAAACTATACACAAGAACATATTGATAAAAACATAAAACATATCTTTGCAAATCTACAGATATAACAAGCTTTTTTAAAACCAACGTAACACATTACCATTATCTTTGGCGGCAAATTTACACGATGGTATAGTTGACCATGTGCCACTCGTATCTAAGCATGTAGCCACAGCATTTCCGGACAATGTATAGAATGAATTACATACATAAGTAACTGTATCATTCACATTGTATAAATTTTGTGATGCCACTATATATCCATTAGAAACAGTCTGCGTTGTACAACTCATTTTCACTAATTTGAATTTATAATCATAGGAAATTAAATAACATCAATGTTTTGGGAAAGCTTCTAACGGTTTCAATTCCTCCTCACATTAAAAGTTCAAGTGAAAGTCATCCGTAATCAGTTTGTCGGAGTTTGTTTTGGCGATTCACTATCCTTATGAAAATATTATGTCTGTGACCAAATCGCGTTGATTATATAGAAAGCAAACTTTCTAATTTGGGTATTAATTTAAATTGACGTGAAGCGCATTAAAATGATATTCGAATGGTATAACTATTAAATGTATATCTAATTTAAATGTGACTCCAAAATTATCGTAAAGAAACGGTTTGAACCTTTAAAGTTTGTTTGCTTTCTTCATGTGTGAAAATATGTAATAAAGTTTTTAATGCATATATAGTGGCAGTTTTACGGATCATTCGGTTCTCTATGGGTTAAGTTTATGCAACAGTTTTTAAGCTTCAATGTTGCACTAAGATTTATGGTTTATTATAAATCACACCCATATTTATTTTTCACCATGGAGAGATACTGAAACAACAATTTACATGATTGAAATAACTAAGCAATTTAAAAATACTGGAACTACAGTTCGAAAACATCTACGAATGATAGACATTTAATAGCAATTTCCTTAGGGCGGAACTGGGATGTTTATTGGGAAGCTTCACACAAAAATCAAACCCTTTTAACAAACATAGAAAGAAAAAAGGTCTTATTATCAAACTCTAACTTTTAGGTCTGTTACTACCAATAGACCATAACAGAGGCAAGCGAACTATCAACCCCGAAGCTGCATGTATTAAATACTAAGTAGCATGTGATTCAATATACACATGCTTAATAATTTTGAGTGTTTTGTGAAATATAAGTTTGCAGTTAATCTGAAAAAGTTCATCTGAGACAGTTAAGACTGTTCTGTTTAGATAAGGTTTATTTCTGTCCTCTTGTCCGTTCATATTTTCGTTTGTAACGTACAAAATGAATTCAAAATATGGAACTATGATTTACTATTGGCAATGAGACGATTATTCGTAAGACTCCGAATGATGTGGATGTAAACAGCTATAGGGTCAACTACAGCCTTCAGTAATGAGCAAAACCAATATCGTATATTCAGAAACGCGACGATTAAACAAATTTGACTGACAGCAATCAAGACAACTGCGGAATTCCGGGTTTGTGAGCATTCAGTCCTCCCTCTAACCTATTATCGATAGTGATGTAACAGTACGAAATAAAGTTAAAATTGAGAATAGAAATGGGGAATATGTCATAGAGACAACAGCAGAAGTTCACCAACAAGTCTTCAATACAGCGAGAAATTCCCGCACTCGGAGGCATCCTTCAGCTGGTCCCTAAACAAATATATATACTATAGTGGAGTTACAAATCGGAAAAAGTCACTTATTTAAAGAGTTTAATGGACCGAAATACCTTTTGGCTAAAAATTCGCATGAAGATAGAGTAAACATTATACTTGTCGTAGAGTTTTCCCACGGTGTAGTTTTTTGTAAAATCGCGTTAAAGTGTGATTTTCGGATTTTTTTCTTTTTATTTTCCAACACGGGAACGCTTATAATGAATTCCGGAATGAAGATATCATAAAAAAATTGGTAACAGATGAAAGAGCGATGTATCAGCTTTTATTTGATACCAAACTTTAATATCATATGAACATATATATTGATTGAATTGTGCGATTTTCAAATGTATGTGACATTTTTTCAATCTTACCATCTGTCAAAGTATATTACATTTCTTATATATATCAACAATAGTATTTTTTTACACAAAAAAGTGGAACAACCAATACTTATAAGTTTTGATATATAAAAATTTGATAGAACATACAAATCCCCCCTTTTGACCTTTGACCGCCGTTTTCAAAAATCTGAACCACTTTGACACTCTACGACATGCCTTAATCAAAGGATATTATATTTATCTACAAAATAAGACCAAAATTAGCCGTGAGGTATTTCGGTCCATTCAATTTTCAAATTTACCTGATTTGTCACCGTACTAGTTCAGTGATTATGAACGCCATACTAAACTCCAAATTGTAGACTGTTAAAACCAATTGTTGATTATATTGGCTTGATTCACCAGAAAAATGTTTGTAGGTACGAAGCACAAAAACAAGTAACATAAAGACAAAAGACACAAACTACCAATACTTAGGTTATATTAGGTACTAGTACACAAATGTAGCATACGTTATTTTATTTTCACTGAGTGATACCACTGCATGGTTGATAATCACAGAGGATATTATGTGCCACGAAATAAGTAGTGTTTCAACATTGGCATGTTGTAAATGCTTAATCTTATATAAACAAGTTCATAAAATCATGTAATTGTTCAACACTTTTAGAAAGAAAAAAAACTTTTAACTCTTATCGTTGTCATGTGTTGTCCTTTTAGTGTTTTTTCTTCTTGTGACATTAACATTTACTAACGATTCGTATTAATTTATTTTTGACTTTCCCAACGTTAACGAATGAGTTTTCTTGATTTAAAAGATCATTTAAGAAACATATGTAATGGACACGGAACGCGGAAATTTCTCTAAATAAACCCTTATTCATGTACATTTTAAAAACTCAAATTGATTTTTTTTTATCAATTAACCTGGTGATGTGTCTATCTAAAGCATACAATTATTCTTGTCTTTTTCTGGGACTGTTATACTTATATGGGTAAGTATCATAGTCCAAGTCTTTTTTTTCAATTGTATAACTGATATGATAGACACATAAGTTCATATACAACCATGTATCGCTACTTAGCATTACCACGGCCGACACTCGGCTAACCGAGAGATTGGTCGGTTAATCTATATTGAGTATGCGGCTATATGGGAGATTGGTCTGTTAATCGGGTTGGCTATACGTCTGTTAAGAGTAAAACGCACAATTTAATGTTAAACTCTATCAAATATACAGATTTTTGGCATATTATAAGAATCAAATAAAAAAAAGAAAAGTGTCTGACAAAATGATATCTATCATAGAACATTTTCCACCTTTAAAGACATTTCATAGTCTGCACAGTTTTCAGTAAAAGTAAAAGGCGTCGCGCAAGTATGTAGTATTTATGACTACACGCATAGCAAATTTTTTAGTTAAAGGCGAAACAAACAATTTTAGATATCATTTAAAAGGCACAAAATACTACTTTGGTTCTTGCATATAAATTGACATTAGTAAATATTTCATAATTGTAATATAACGTGAGTAATACCACGTTTTAGTGAAAATTATGGGTTATAAAGTCTGTTAATGGGTTGGACAATTGAAATTGTGTCAGTTAAGAGTTATTTAGCCACGAAAATAGTTTTGCTACCTTTATATTTTCCCATTGAAAAAGTTAAGAATGAGAGATTCTTGAGTCAAAAAAATGATAACACGGTGCAGCACTATCCTTCCAGTAAACGCATTTTTATTTTGACTTTCTTTGCATTTTATTGAAGAGTGTGTCACTTCAATATAGCGTGATCTGGGTTGGCCGCTGGAATGCATGAATTTATTATTAACGATTTCAATCAGCCTTAATTTTTGTGTCTGCAAAAAGTAGCATGTTCTCAATTCCGACTGAACGTGTCTTTCTAATACATCACAGGGTACATATAACGTGTTGTCGTTCTCATATGCACATGATATTTGTCACTGGACGTTTAACCCTAATTCGTCAGCATCATCCAATTGGTTCTTGTCTTCTATTACTTAATCATCTGTTGTTTATAAATCATTCTAAAGAAGTAAATGGAAAGGAGCGAATGTTGTATTAAGTTTAAATTCATGTTATTCCGTTTAGTTCCTTTTCTACATATGTGCAGTGGAGAACTGCAGCTGTCCACATGTAAACTTCAAGCATTTGTTACCAATATGAGTACATCGCAATCCGTTACTGTCAACACCCAGGGTGATTTCATGTCTTTATTCTTAAACAATTATTGTTTTTTTTTCTCTCTTTTTTAGCAATGCATCACTCTCTACTGTCCTTTTCTTTTATTTATATTCTGTATCTCCATCCAGATTCTCGTGTATACCATGAGGGTCGGATTGGGGTGTTGATTATTTCTGTATTCTTTAAATTGTTATGTTACTTTTCTATACATTTTATTTATCTTACTCATTATTCTTTATATTTAGGCATCCCAATATATTTTTACTTACTGATGTTTAGTTACATTTCGACGTTAATCTCTGATTTATATACTGGTTACCAATGTAGATGACAAATTGGTGTCATTCATGACAATAAAACAGAATCCACAGAATATATGCGACCATTCTCGGATAAAATTAATTTTACTTTAATTTAACACTTTTTGAAACCACTTTTATCAATTTTCAATATCCATTGCCTAAATTGTTAATCGTTCATGTGTTTTGTTTCCGTATATTTTATATTCCATTGCTCATGTTTTGTTTCCGTGTATATTTTATGTTCCATTGCTCAAGTGTTGTTTCCGTATATTTTAGCCGCTCGTCTTGAGCCTACCAAATTAACACACTATATAGTAATAAAATTATACTTTTATTGTCATTCATTACTCTTAACAGACCAATTAACAGACCGGGTTTTATACATCCGACCCATTAACAGACCAGGTTTTAAAAAAAGATTGATTTATGTCACCAAAATACGGATTTTCGTGTAGATTTTTCACACAATGATATCAATTTGGTTAACACACATAATGCCTGTCTTTTTTCGATGTTCAAAATATTGCATGCAAGTAAATTCAACACAAGTGTCATTTTGTGTACATTTTATGTGTGTAAAATGTGTATAAATTTATTGATGAGTAACTTGCCTTTTCATTTTATAGATCGTACATAGAAGCTAGAAAAATAATAATTACACCACTGGATTCAGTACATTGAATAGTTTTGTTAGACATAAATATTTTTTATGATAAACATATATTTAAAAGGTTATGCAATGAAACATGCTGAGTTTTCAATGATTTTCTCGATAACACCTGATTAACAGACTTTAGCCAACCCGATTAACAGACCAACCGCCGATATAGCCGCATACTCAATATAGATTAACCGACCAATCTCTCGGTTAGCCGAGTGTCGGCCGTGATTACTGTATAATACAACTATCTCCAATCATGCAATTTGTCGACTTTTTATCTAAAACTGTTTGTATAAGTTTGTTTCATCTTTATTTTATGTAGTTTTGGTCTCTCAAAAAACAATCGGCTTTCACAAATAGCAACAGGTAATGATTTTTTAAAGATCGAAAGATATATTGATTTCACGAATAGATTCTGACAGACAGTTCCTTTAATGTCACAATTCAAACAGTAAACAGAAGCATATGCGGCTTAAAATTTACTGTCTACGAAGTATGTACCTTGACTGAATGTTTAAATATACCAACTACTTCAATTTATCTAACTCACAAAGTACTGTCGTGAAGTGTCTTTTATTTACAAACGTCATTTAAAAGTCATTTAAAACTCATATTATACAACGGTACACCTCAATTAAATTATTCAGTAAAAACGTAACCAATTTGATTTTTTTCTTCGACTGCAGACATTGAAATTATCATATGTTGGTTTTTTTTTGGTCAAAATTATTGCCTTATGTAACATGGCAATTATTTCAAGAATATTACGAAACGTAAATAAATTAATCGTTGCAAACCTTCAACTTGTGCAAATTCCTGCATTTTGTTGGCAGTTTTCCAAGTGACAAGGCTTGTTAATCACAATAATGTTATATATATAAGTTGCCATCTTCGAAATATAGAATATTGCATGCCTGCATGCTTCTTTCTGCTTTTTTAACTATTCACTGGATTCGACTGGTTATTCGACTGGTTATAAGTCGAATCCAGTGAATAGTTAAAAAAGCAGAAAGAAGCATGCAGGCATGTAATATTCTACAACGAGAACATATCTATAGGATCCCATATTTCGAAGATGGCAACTTATAAATATAAAGTTTATGTATTATTCAGTTATCAATGAATATAAATTTCGGAATTTTTTGTTCATTTACAATCGTATATCTTTTACAATTCGTTCGAATAAAACTCAAATAACACTGGTTTCGTACTTATATAATAGAAAAGTTGATTTAAAATGATTTAAAATGATTTAAAACAAATTTTGATAATATGATATAATAGATTTTCCTACTCGATATGCATTTTAATTTAATAACTTCTTATTCAGCTTGACCGCGTCGGTGGCTGTCATGGTTAGTTATCAAAGGTACCAGGATTATAATTTAGTACGCCAGACGCGCGTTTCATCTACCTTATGTAGACGAAACGCGCGTCTGGCGTACTAAATTGTGTGACATCAGTGACGCTCATGTCAAAAATATTTATAAAGCCAAACAAGTACGAAGTTGAAGATCATTGAGGATCCAAAATTCCACAAGTTGTACCAAATACGGCTAAGATAATCTATTCCTGGGATAAGAAAATCCTTAGTTTTTTGGAAAAAATCAAAGTTTTGTAAACAGGAAACTTATAAAGATAACCACATAATTGATATTCATGTCAACACCGAAGTGCTGACTACTGGGCTGGTGATACCTTCGGAGACGAAACAGTGTTTGCTTCAAGCACGGGAGGTCATGGGTTCGAACCTCGAGTTAGACAAAAAATGTTGCGTCAATGCTTTTAAGCAAGCGGCATTAAGGTAAAAGAAATGACTGGTCGGCACGGAGTCGGAATAATGTGTCCAGGTAGAATACTTAGTCTAGATTGCCGTAATGTGGACTGTTTCCATGTGAATTATCATGTTGAAATTTCGGCTCTGCGTGTCGGTCTAGTACAAAGCAGGGCTAAATCAGCATAAACTTTTTATGCAAAAAATATTTTTTTAGTATTCTAAACTGAAAGGAGACATAAACAAATAATTATGCAGTTCGCACATAACTACAAAATGGATGGCATTGCCCTAGCAACTAAAAGTTCGGGAGTAATTGCTACAGCTTTTATTTACATTCTTTTACGATTTTTATGTTTGTGACATGGGAATCTAATTAAGAAAAGTGTATGAAATGGGTATGTTACTATATACAATTGGTACCTTTTATGTTATTCCTTCCAATGGGTCGATGCCTCTGCTGATGGACTGATAGTCCCCGAGGGTATCACCAGCCCAGTAGCCAGTACTTTGGTACTGACATGGAAATAAAGATTTTGTGTCATTAAAATTTGTTGTTACAACATTTTCGAAATTGTTTAACATTTAGAAATGTATCACCCTCATGCAATGCTCTGATTCATTGCACGGCTTTGGCTAATCTTTTTTTGTTGTTGACCTCTTTGGTTTATAGCTTTTTATCCTTTTAATAAGCATTGGATTTTAAAATAATTTGTCGATCGTCGAAATGCCAACTGGTGCAGAAAAATTGGTACCATTTATGTTATAAGTAAAATATTCATGAGTAGGCATATTATGAATCATTATACTTATAACATAATTATAATAAAACTGTATGAACTCAGGACAAATGACGATGCACTTTTTAAAGTGTCTCAGACACCTTGAGAAGACGTAATAACAATTCTTCAGATTATAAAAAAATAGAGTAGGAATTTTTAAAGAAATTATATTCGGCTATGCGAATGTACACTTTTTATGAATATTTAAAGAGAAACGTGTGATGAGAGTCCATAAGATATCAGGACAACAACATTAAAAATAATTATCGTATTTTTTTATATTCATTTTCTTTATTAAAAAAACTATAGTGCAATTTGAAAAACTTTGACTCGCATTGTTAAAGGGTTCAACAGCTAAAATAGTTGACTTCTCAATATATATAGTATAATAGTTTACAGTGTTTAAAAAATACTGTTCTACCAATTTTATATGTATGGCCAATTCTAATATTTCTGTTGTGTCTAATAAATCATATTACCAAGGTTCAACTACAAAAGTTGTGATAATAGTTATAACCTTGTATTGCTTGCATTGTAATTGTAATATACTCGAAACACGAACACTTCATTATAGGTATATAATAACAGTTATTAGACAATCTTTTAATTATTTTGTTGACCTCTAAAATTGATTTTACAAATGTGAAATACTTGACTCATGTAATTTGTTTTTAAAGGAATAAACAATAGATGTATTGGATTGGGTTTCGGTGATGATATATTATAATGAATCGCTTCTTGCTCTCACATCGGGATATTTTTCGACCCATTTGGGCTCAACAACAAACAATATTTCTGCATGTAGTATAGGTAATACTATATGGTGCGATTTAAAAACTTTGACACCTATTGTTACAGGCTTCAACAGCTGATATGAAAATATATGACAGTAATTCTGTAACAATTTTGGAAAATATTTCTCATTCTTTTACACTGATCTTGTAAAAATTATAACTCTTACTCATTTATATAATCAATAAACATTATTATGAAAAAATATATTTTGAGGACCCCGAATTATAGTTCGATTATTAATAAAATATAGTTCATTGCAATTTAGTTTTTTTACTTTCAATTTGAAAAAAAACCGTCTGATATGATAAAAACTGTCTTACCAACAAGTTCAAAAAAAATAGTTTTAGACAAAATGGTATCAACTTTTTTAAAACTCGATGTCAAGGATTTGACAGAAGTCTTTCAGTTAAATGTCGTAATACCTAATAGAAATCTGAACTTTTTCATGGCTGATAACAGTTATGTTAATTATAACGCACAAAACTTTTTAAATTTACTTTTATTCGTTTAATCTGATACTAGTAATCTTTAATTGAAAATCATTAGAACTTGTCAAATTCATGAAAAGCAATAAGATCAAGTCGAAATAGAGCTTCAATTAAATTTTTTACGAAACATTTTTAAATACTTGTTACTTAAGTTTTTATTCATCATGTTAAATTACTCTTAAATCATAGTTATTGGTTTTAAAAATATAGTATTTCAAAGTATCGTTGGATTTTTAAGATTGTATATATATTTTGTGCAATGTGTCTCATAAGACATATGCTATGACTGATTATTGATTGTTCTATGTATGTTTTAATGTTATTGCATAATATGTTTGTCAATCAATATGTGACACAATAATAAAATAGATTATTTCTTATGCAGTAAAAATACTGCAATCTGATTGGCTGACTACCTCGGTGTATATAACACCCCACCCTTGTTCACCCGGGGATAATAAAATTTTGCCAAAATAAAAAAAAAAAAAATGAAATTTTGCCAAAAAAAATTTAAAGAATAAAATTAACAAAAAAAATAATAATAAGAAAATGTTTTGTTTTTTTGTAAACTCAAAGGAACACAACAATTTTCTGAATTTTTCCAAAAATAAAGTAAAAAAGTATTTGACAATGTACAGCAACATGTACATTGAAAAAATATTACGCTGGAAATTTTTCATTACCATTTTTACAATTTTATATCCTGGTTTCAAAATGAGTAAAGGAAAAAGTAAAAACACAAAAATACTGGACTCCGAGGAAAATTCAAAAAGGAAAATCCAAAATCAAAAGTCCAAACACATCAAACGAATGGATAACAACTGTCATATTCCTGACTTGGTACAGGCATTCTCTAATGTAGAAAATGGTGGATTGAACCTGGTTTTATAGCTAGCTAAACCTCTCACTTGTATGACAGTCGTATCAAATTCCATTACATTGTCAATATGCATGAACAAAACAAACATACTCAAAGAGTAAAAAATGTCAAAAATAGGGGTACAGCAGTCAATATTGTGTTATACTCTTAATATCACTATAAAAAGGAATTGTTCATAAGAAATAAATTCGTTATCTTGGTGTAATCAGGGGTGAACGGAATTTTACACCGTTGTGGAAAATTCATACACCCATTCGGCTGCGCCTCGGGGTGTATGAATTTTCAACAACGGTGTAAAATTCTGTACACCCCTGATTACACCAAGATAACTATTATTATTATTATTAGTTATATTAGACCTTAATCCAGTAGGAATCTTTAAAATTCCTCCCAACGTCTTTTAACTTCATGATTTTTATAGTTAAATTTCATATGCTCGGTACGGTTATATAGCTAGATGCTTGTAATATTAAAAAATTAATGATTGTTTGTAAATATAAGGATAAACTACAGGTAGCTTGATCTTTATCAAATGTGTTTGTCGATAAATAACACATATGTTTATTTAGGTCGATGCCACTGCTGGTGGACGTTCCAGCCCAGTAGTCAGCACTTCGATGTTGACATGAATATCAATTATATGGTCATTTTTATGAATTTCATGTTAACAAAAAAATAAATTTTTCGAAAAACTAAGGATTTTCTTATCCCAGGAATATACTACCTTAGCCTTATTTGGCAAAACTTTATGGAATTTTAGGTCTTATGTAAAAAGCTGAGCGTTTTAGAATTCAAATGTATCTAGTGACACTTATCGTATCTATCGTGGTCATTTCCTTGACATGTTATCCAAAATATATATATTGTGATCATTTACGAGAAACTTACTAATGCTATGAGTACCACATTTTGTCCTTTGTGTAGTTTTTGAAATTGGTTTTATAATTATTCATATAATGTTATAGATTTTTATGGATGTATATCGTTTTTATGAACATGTTTATCATTTACCTTTCAAAGGTTATCGTTTGTCATTTACCTTTCAAAGGTTATTTCATTTACCTTTCAAAGGTTATTTCATTTATCTTCTAAGGTTATCGTTTATCATTTACATTTGAAATGTTATCGATTATCATTTACCTTTCACAGGTTATGGTTTATCATTTATCTTTCAAAGTTTATCGTTTATCATTTACTTTCCAAAGGTTATCGTTTATCATTTACCTGTCAAAGGTTATCGTTTATCATTTACCTTTCAACGGTTATCTCATTTAGCTTTCAAATTTTATCTCATATATCTTTCAAAGGTTATCTCAATTACCTTTCAAAGGTTATCTCATTTATCTTTCAAAAGTTATCGTTTATTATTTACCTTTCAAATGTTATCGTTTATCAATTACCTTTCAAATGTTATCGATTATCATTTACCTTTCAAAGGTTATCTCATTTTCCTTTTAAAAGTTATCTCATTTACCTTTCAAATGTTATCTCATTTATCTTTCAAAGGTTATCGTTTATCATTTACCTGTCAAAGGTTATTATTTATCGAACCTGTCATAAGGTATCGTTTATCATTATTATTCAAATGTTATCGTTTATCATTTACCCTTTAAAGGTTATCGTTGATCATTTACCTTTCAAAGTTTATCGTTTGCTCACATTTATATGTGTATTCTTTTTTTCATGATATAATGATTATTCAATTGCTTTTGTTTTGCCTTTTGCGTGTTAACTACAGCAGACTCTCATTTCGACAGTTAATGTCCTTCATTGATGCAGTTTCGAGCTTCAATTGTTATTTTGTCCTTAGGTTAATAAATTGTGTACTAATATATTCGCGCCCTGGCAGTCTTTATCAGCAAACATAAAAGTCCAAACAGCACAAACCCTAATAAAGTGTTCACTTTGATCTAATATGAAATTAATACATATTAATATGTCTTTATTTACATTTGTATTTGATGATTATTATGCTGGTATTTATGTTAGTTTAATTTAGAATTAATTTAGAATTAATTTAAATTTCACATGCGAGATTGTATCGAACAGATGTTTAATTTATGTTCAGTTTCATTTAATAAACCTAAAAACCTTTATTCCGAAATAAATTAAATAAACAAGGGAAGTTAGGTGTTTAATAATAAAATTTAACAATGTAGTGATATTAATCTTTCAACATAATAGTTTTATTTACAAAATACTTAGTATTATAAAAAGTATATATACTTAAATGAAAATCCTCTATACATTTGAAAATTGCAGAAAAAATCAACCTGGTCAATTTCCTTAAGTATGGAGCTATAGGTACTTTTGTATGTACATGCTATCGTAATTATAGGATAAGAGCTTTATATACATGAAACTCGGTACTGCAGCACTTTTAAAAAGAGATTTTACAGCTTCCATATGGAATAGATTTGTTAATAAGAAATTCGATGTAACCAGAAAATCTTACACTTAATTTTGTTATTTTCTTTAGCAACCTTTGTTTGAAACACTCTTCTAAAAATCTTATCAAATATTGTGACGAAACATAAAAAAGAAAATCAAAACGTAAAAAATCAATATGAGATTATCAAGCAAAAAGTAAACAAAACACTTCTTTTATCAATAAGTGTTACCTACTTTACAAAACGTCGAATAAGAGTTTTAAACATCGAAAATGAGAAACGTAGTAAATCAATTTGTAAAAAACTAATATTATCCACGTGTTTAAATTTTCGATTTCATTTTCTATTTCTAGTTACGTTTTAGGAAATAATTATCCAAAACGAAATAAATATTGTTTCCCTTCCAATTGCTAGTTCATTAACTAATTCTACACTTGTCTTGATATTCACATGACTTCGTACATAAACCAGAAAACACATTTCCACAAACCGTCTTTTTTATATTATGAAATAATTTATTCATACTGCCAAAAGGAGGTTACATTTCTAAATCTACTTTTACACATTTTCGGAAAAGATTAATAAACACAATTGTTTACTCTTTATGTATTTAAAAATATTTGAAATAGATTGATTTAAACTCATATATAAAGGTCTAACGCATCAAATCAAGGTTTAAACAACCATTAAAGGTTTTGTAATTTATTTATTGATCTACACTTAGTTGATTGAAATAGGCTTTGATACGATCCTATTCAGCATTATACCAGTGAATACATTTAGTAATACAAAAAAGTAAACAACCTTAAAACCATCTATAACTTAAAGTCATATGAAACGAGTGAGTGGTAAAAATTAATGTGTATCCAATTTTTGAACCAATGCATGTATATATCATAAACTTAGTCCTCTGTGCACGATGTTTTTCATTTTTTACGTAAATATATCGTATAATCGTCAATTTTTTTTCTCTGTCTGTTATTATTTAACAAATATGGCTGCTCATTAAATGCCGTGTTTTGAAGCCGAAGTTTACCGATTGTCACCTTATAGTAAACAAATAACAAAAAGCATGGATATTGAGCACGTGTTTAACATGTTCAATCAGATACTTGTTTATTTTAATGACACATCCATGCGTTTTGCGATCACCGAATTTTTACGAGGAGGGTTACGCTCAGGTCACTATGCATACGGAAAATATGTCGGCGAATTGCTTCCTGGAAGGAAGCAATTAAAAATAGGTAAACTTCTTCTAAATGTGGACAAATTAAAGAATTTTTTCAGAAAAAAGTATATGTACACAAGTTGTATAATGAAAACTATCCATTTAGTTATAAAAAACATATGCAATTTTTTTTTAATTTGAGGATTCTTATGACTTTAAATTGTATCTAGTTATATTAATCTTCAATGAATCAAATCAAATTGATTATCTATTTTGTACATTTCATTATTCAGTTGATGTATTCAATAATTATGAGAGAGCAGTATTAAAATTCGTAAATCTAATACCGATAAAATGCAAAAGGTAAGTTAAAATGAATTATTTCAGTGAATTTTATATCGAATACATTGCAGATTTATTTAACTGCAATAGTTATATGAGAAAAAATATTACTTCAAAGATTAAGTTGGATCGAACTGAGAATCATTTTTTTCTAAGCATCTATTGGAAAATTTTTATTTGTATGTATTACACTGCTGTTTTGCATTTAATTTTTCATCACGAAATTTTCATCCTTTTTTGAAGATAAAACAGCTTCATCACCCTTTTCCAATTTGTTAGATACATTCTAAAAAATACAATTAATCATAGGCTCATAAAATATTCAAGCATATATAATTGACCAGGGAAGATACGCTTTCAATAAATATATTCCTTATTAGATAAATATAAGAAATGTATTAGCAAAACTACCAACTACCTGGAGATTTCAAAGAAAAAAAAGATACGAAGTAGAAAAAAAAAACAATACATATATTTCACTGTGTGACACATCATAAAAACATGTACATTCAAACTAATGTATCTGTTTATTTGAAATAAGTCCTGATTAAGGCTCACCCCCCAAAACAAAAAAGAAAGGAATATTTTTTAACAGATAGTGTCGGCAATATTCATCAGTACAAGACGTGTCCTTGTACATCCAAAACAAAATAATAAAATTGAGATTCATCTATTTATTGATATGTTACTTATTAACTTCTTAATTATATATTTTTTTTATGTTAAACCTTCAACATTTTTACTCATCTTCAGCTATTTTAATTAGTTTTGAACAAATATATGTAAGTTAAATGAGGATTTTATCCCCCCCCCCCCCCATATTTAAGAGTATAATCCATTGATACTACAGCATTACTGCTTGTCATTAGCAGCACTAGAAATATTTTGTAACATCTCAGTGGATTTTAAAAATATGTTTTACAGACCATAGACAATCTTGTTAAAAAAAAAGAGACGAAAGATACCAAAGGGACAGTCAAACTCATAAATCGAAAATAAACTGACAACTCCATGGCTAAAAATGAAAAAAAAAACCCAGACAAACAATAGTACACATAACACAACATATAAAACTAAACAATAAACAACACGAACCCCATCAAAAACTAGGGATGATCTCAGGTGCTCTGGAAGGGTAAGCAGATCCTGCTCCACATGTGGCACCCGTCGTGTTGCTTATGTGATAACAAATCCGGTAAATAGTCTAATTCGGTAGGTCACATTCATGAAAGGGAAGGGGATTGTAGTTACGACGTGAGGAACATATCCGATATCATTTGTGTAACGGTTATTCCATAACGGAATTCGGTAAGGGATTCTTTAGGGTTCATTTTGTTCAAAACTTTGGTGTATACGCTTAACTAATGTTGAATATATGTATATATTTACCAAAAATAAAAAGCCGAAATACATAATCAAATTTAAGATTGTGACATTATCCCTGTATCATATATGGTATGTAATTTTCAAAGAATCTACGTTAATATGTATAAAAAAAGAATGTTGGTTACTTATCAATGAAAGAGACAAAATAAGAATAAAATATATATCATTGAGTTTCTAATTTTGGACAAATATACGAACATGTATTGTAAATGCATTTAATTAACGCAACATTAGTTAACTGTGTTCGAAATTAAAAAAATTTAAGAGTTTTTACGACTTAACCTCCCCTTTACCATATTCTATTGATATCTTTACCATTAAAATCAGTTCTGAAACTGACGGATTGGTCAAAATATAAAAGCAGTACCGTGTTAAAGAAAGTTTGCAATTTCTAAAATCAAACTGATAGTATGAACTTTGCTGGTATAGTAATCATTAAGCCCTGCAACAGTTATGGTCACATTTATTTCTTGCATATTTGTCGTTTTTGTAGTTAGATACATAATATAAGGGACTGTTGGATAATTCTATCTTTTGGTCTTGGATTTTTTTTAACCATTTTTTTTTAAAGAAAACCAACTAGATAAAAAATGATACTCCAAGTAACCATGGGAAAATGCTAATGCAAAACCCCTTCATAATGTAGGAAAATGATATGTTATTCGATTGAATAATGAAAAAATAAATATATGTATAAACTATCAGTCGAGCCAGAAATGAATAATTTTACTATATCAAAATTATATACAGAAAGATATACCTAAAATGAGAAAAAAAAATTAAGAACTCAAATTACACTTTAAAACTTTGCAAATGTACTGATAACTTTTGTTTAAATCATTTTTAGAGAAGAAAAAAAACAAATTGTCGATAAAATATTTCTGCTACATATTGGTTACAGTAATCACAAAAACAATTCAAAGTTGAAACCACGCTTCTTGAAAACAAAACTCGCACATAAACTAACAAAAATAAACTTCTTTAACTTACCATTATCATAAAAGACAAGTTTACATGAAGGCGTACTTGACCAAGTGCCATTAACATCTTTACACGTAGCTACAGCGTTTCCAGAGAGTGTATAAAACGTATTACATGCGTACGTTACTGTTTCATTTACGTTGAATAAGTTCAATGCTGACTGAATGTATCCATTAGATATTGAAACTGATGTGCAACTCATTTCTTATTTTGAATATATTTACTTCCTATACTATGCAAGTCAGTAAAACAGATTAAAATAAATTTTCAGCATTTATGACTTTTAAATTTCAGATATTATATTTAAACTTAAGTACCGAATACCTGAAACAAAAATGAAAACCGTTGTGGTTTAAATATCTTTTTCACCTGATTTTATAAACCAATAGAAATAAGACGATCAATGAAAGATTAAAAAACCATTCCATAACCGTTATTTTTGCGTGTTGCAAATTAAACTATACTAACTACATATCATTTCAAACAGTATTATACAATTTGTAAATAAAAATAGAATTAACAACGTAGTCATAGAAAATTATCATTTAGGATTCTAATTGAAAAACAACTTAGATGACGTCAAATCCTAAAGATGCCGCTTGTCCATTGATGTGTAGTGATTGCCAAGTTTTCTGATATTGATATAAAAAGATATATGATATTCAGTATGGGTGTTTGCTTATATAACTAGCCAAGCGAAGATTAATTTCCTGAATCTTTAAGTAAAGAAACTTTATTTTAAAGAATATTTTTTCTCGCAAATATTCTACCTGAACTAGATGTATCTATTTAATGACACTGAACAGCAATGACCATGATTATACTAATCATCCCAAATATGATTTCAGCAGTTATTCGCTGTTTAGACGTAATGGCAACTGTTTAATAAATTGCACAAATGACCCATCGTCTCCATGAACACTGCAAAATGTATATCCTTGAATATATGGAACGGCGATTGCGAAATATGGGCAACACTCAACCGATAAAGGTACGCAAAAAAAACCACCAGTTAATGATCATGGTGCATTTAGCAATCAAGTTCATAGAAAAAGATATGCGAAAGATACCAAATTAACATTCAAACCCAAAAGTCGATTATAAACTGACACCGTCATAGCAATAAGAGAAAACACAAAAAGACAAACAACGCTATACAAATCAAAGAAAAGAAAACTAAAGATTGAGCAACACAAAACCCGCCAGAAACAAGTGGTGATATAAGGTGCTTCGTAAGGATAATCAGATCCTACTTTACATATGGCACCCATCGAGTTTCTTTTTCACTTGTTTCAGATTCAATGTTTTCACGTGTACAAAAACACTAGAGTACGATGAAAACAACAAAAGAGTATCAAAATTTCTATTTTTCAATTGTGCTTTTTTTGTAATATATAAAATCATCTTAAAATAAACAAAAACATACCACAATTTTTGCCCTTGACGTTGAACACATATCATTGATGTATCTAATATTGTCTTTAAATACTGTATAATGTCATTTTGTAGCATATATAAATAAATAACGCTAGTAAATATAGGTGAGCCCGCGTTCATTTTCATAAATCTAAATCACATAGTTGTACAGGTGACATAACGGTGGGACCTTTTTGTGTGGGTACAATACGAAAACGTTTTCAATTAGAAAAAAAGAGATATGCGTTGAGCACTGATGTAAACTGTTATAAAACACTGTTCTTGATGCGATTTGTAGAAGTTTGGAAAACTGCAAGTATAACTGTTTTCTACTGCACTTATGACAGAGGTAGATATGCCCAACATGTAATTTTCAAGTATGTCCATCCTTTTTATTGATGGTTTCAAACGTATATGTTGAATTTCTAATCGTTCGTCAACATTATTTATTCAGTGTCCAATATAATCTTAGCAGATTAATTTCTGACGACTTTTTTCTGGTATATATTTATGCAATGAACTATTTTGTTTTGACGCGAATAAAATATGGTTTGTGACGCAATTGATAAGATTTGTTTTGTGTACACAACTGGAAAGTGCACACTTTTCACCCCCACCCGCACAAGCAATAATTCAAAAACATACAAAAAGTAAACATTTTCTATTTGTATATAACCAAATATCTACACACAGACAACATCAAGCAATTGGATCTCCTGGACTTTCATTTCCTTAGGATATTATAATTTATCATCTTATGTTCAGAAGTGTTTAAACCCTTTTTATTTGTCATTTCGAAATATATTCTGCTAGATATAAGTGTATGTGCATTCAAAAAGGTGTGATGTTTTATAAATAATAAGTCACAAAGACTCATTTGACTAGTCTTACTTTGAAGTCGCCTCCGTCTATCAGTTTTTTTTTCTTTAGCTTGTTTTGTTCTCTCTTAAATCTATATACATGAACCTAATATTTAATTTAAGAACTCTCCTCTCTGACACAACAATAGGCTATACTTTATTCTTCGTTTATGTACTTCTCCTTGTATTAATTGGTACTGTATTCCCATGTAATGTTGTCATTTAAACGGTATGTCTAGCATAGCCATACAAGACAGAGATAAGATACGGCTTTGAGTAATTTTTGAAATTATCCCAATTCTGATCTCTTGAAAAAAATATTTGCTTATTATTAGGTGGTAAACAACAATTTAATTCTAAAACAAAGTACGTTTTGTTTAAGTTATTAAATGTACATAAATAGGTAGATATGCTTTTTTTCTTCAAAATGATGATAATTTTGAAGATTTTTTTGATTGGCTACAACAACTTAATTTTCTCTAAACATTTATTCAAGATCCATTTGCTAGACTTAAAAAAAAAGATATTTGCTGATCATAGAACGTTATACAATTCGTGCGTTTAAACACTTTTCTGTCAATAACGTCCAAAGCTAATATGCAGAAGGCAAAAAGAAAGACGAACGAAAATTATAAACGGAAATTCCCTAAGCAAATGACAAAAGCAAAAGCTGAAACACGTCAAACGAATGGATAATAACTGTCTTATTCTTTACTTAGTCTTATATCGAAAATGGTGTAAAAAATGGTTTTATAACAAGCTTAACCTCTAACTTGTATAACAGTCGCATAAAGTTCTATTATATTGACAACGACTTGTGAACATAACAAACAGACATAATATGTAAAAATGTAAGAAAAATAGGGGTACAGAAGTCAACATTCTGTTATAATCTTTATCACTATAAAAACAAGCAAATATGAAATCAAAGATAAACAAAAAGGTATATAGACAAAGCACATTAGCAAAAAAGGAAAGACAAGTACAGAGCCACGTCAAATGGATATTGCAAAAACTAGACTAAACAGTAAAAGTAATAATTCACAGAGACCAATAAAAGAATACTATAACACGTTATCAAGATGATAGGCAACATACATATATTTAAAAAAATATATTTTACAAGGCTTGGCAGGATTATAATGTATACTCTGATTTATCCTTTTGATGAGGACTGAACAAATTTCACAGTTGATTAAGCTTGGTCTTTCGTAAGTTATGTAAGTTGGTATACTACATTAAGGTATATTTTGTATAATACAGGGTATATATATACAATTGCAAATTATCCTTTATGACGCAAAGAGTAGTTTTCAAACATCGTAACAAAACTATAAAATGTGATTTATTAACATATTTAAATATATATAAATACGTAATCGGATTCATTTTGGTAAGATGTGGGATATTGGTCGAGTCTGCAAGTCGAAACATGCTTTTAAAGTCCTCTTTTCGATAATAATTAACAATTAAACAGTCACCAACATTCATGTTATAGAAACGTAAATGGTATGTTTGCTTTTGTGAATGTAGGACAATAAAGAAGTGTATAGTTGCATTATATAACAAATTAAAAACTGATTTAAAATCAGACCATTTTATGAATCTTGAAACATTTAAAGCTCATAAAAGCATGCGAAACAACGTCTATGTAAATTATATGATTATAAACTACATTAATAAGAAATTGTTTAGACATACATAAGCATTCGAAATTCGGCACTAGTATATATCTTGATTGCCTCTACTGAGTTATGGTAAAAGCAACTCATAATAGAAAAGAGACGTATAATTTGGTGGCAGCTTAAATACATTACCTATATCTTAGGTGAAATGTGTTTTAGAAACGAAAATGTCATTTCTAGCAAACACCACAAACAAACTACATGGAAAAAAACCAAACAAATGAAATCATTATTTCATTCGTATAATGATGTTTTGTAACGTGAGTCGAAATAGTATGACTATAATTACATGTATGTCTATTTTCTGCTTTTTAAAATGGTATCATTGTTAACACAGGACAGATGCATCATTTTTTTTTGTATGCATGGATACAAAACCTATATATGTTTTAGTTAACTTCGTTTCGCTGGGCTCTTTGTTATCAATTATGGTGCGTTCCTTTTATTTACACAACTAGCCTAAATTTATCAAATTCGAATTGTTAAAAACCAAATTGGTGAATAATCAACAACTTTTGAAAGTTTCTTGTTCTTTTTCTGTTTGTCGTATGGCTGAATTGTTGCAGTACTATGATAACATATGAATCCGCGTTACATATAAATCTTTATAGAAAAATATATGTCCACAATTAGAATACACCACCATCCGGTTTTTTGGCAAAATTTAGACTTAAACTGTCAATTTTGTAAATTGATATTTTATTTGGTCCTCATTTAGTTAATACAAAAATCTCCTATCATTGGATATTGTGTTTGTAAGAAAAAAAGAACATGTGAATTTTCAAATACTAAGTGCGTCAACGAATTGACGTTAACTACTATATGGACTATTATATGGAATAGTTTCAAAAATCCATTTAAAATTTTATACAATAAAAAGGTTATCTAATTAAATATACTTATTTATAATAACTCACTCTTCATAAATCATCTATTTATGTATACCGACGTTTTATCTATTCATAAAGTGTTGTTTTTAGCATAATATTTTGCACTTCTAGTTTACAATCCCTTGTAATGTCAATTAAAACGTAATTGATCTTTGACTTTAAATAATAGAAAAAAGTCCAAAATGTTAAATAGCTGTGTTATTATTGAATATCCCAAAGATTTAAATAACATCTCCATTGTCATACACAAATAACCAAATACTTTTTTTCCGCAATTCATATTGATATCTGCGTAATAAAATAAATTATTTAAATACTATTTTCAAATTGTAAAAAAATCATCAACTAATCATTCATTTAAAAGTCATCAAACACAATCCAATTATTGTAAGTTATTTATATAAAGGTATAGCATCAAAGAGAAAATCAGTTTAGTTCTAAATGTGTGAAGCAATTCCAGTCAACATGTAGTTCAATCGATGCCTAAATAAGATTTTTTTTTTCAAAATGCTGTCATTGGACGACGGAGTTTTGTTTGAGACAACTGAGTATACTATTGTAATGATTGAAACTAATTTCAAAAGTTTAAGCTATCTTTAACCGATGACATACGTATTAATTCACCATCATCAAGAGAAGGACCAGTTCAATTCAATGAGACTTCTGGTGAATTTTTAAAACAGGGAAACGATACACATGAAGCAATAACAAATAAAAAAAAAACCTTAAACTTTCGCATTACACAAGGCCATCTTTTTTAGTATACAAACTTGACTTACCTTGCTCCTTTGTGTCGTTTCTGATGTTAAGAGTCTATAATTCAATGGTAGACGTTTGTTGTTGTCTGCCTTTTTTAAACATAAATAAGGCTGTAGGTTTTCTATTGGATTGTTTCAAATTTTGTAAACCGGTTTCTATACTTCCTATACATGATGGGTCTTTTATTTGTGAAGGCGATACAGTGTTCTATAATTGTGTAAACAAACGTCCTTCGGTCTCTGGGGGATAGTATGGAAATCATACAAGATCACCTTATTTTGTAAAAGGTAGGGCTTTTCTTCACTTTTATTTGAGTAAGTCATAAATATATATACAAGAACAAATTATGATTTCTATTTTTCAAAAAAAAAACGCAAAAGGACTGCGTTAGTGGTCCCTTTTCTTTAACCAACAGCCGGTTGAACGAGGTTGAACCATATATTTAATTAATTATCAAAAGTAGCAAATGTGCCATTTCTATGTATAATATTAAGAGACTATTCGTTTACAAATTATGAAACAATACAATGCAAATATTTCATTAGAAAAGAAGAAATACCAGGAAAGCATTCACGCACATGAAGTGTTTGTTTGTTAATTTAGTATTGTTTTTGTAAGAAAATATATAGAATAAGACATTAAACAAGATAGAATGCCGAAAAAGATAACAGGTTCGAAATTAAATTTCACTCCGTGAAGGAAAAACTTCAAAAACGTAAAATAAAAGTACATTACTAAAACACTGTGATAGATTTCAAAAGGGTATTTTTACATACGCTTGAATTATACTTTTATGAGGTAAATCAACACATAAATTAACAATTGGTTAGTACATGAAAGGAGTGTTATCGTATTACGGTTTACTATTACGTGATAAAACCCAATTAAATAATTACTACCACAGCCGAATTAATGTTAAGTTGAAACACTCGTAATAGAGTCAATACTACGTGAATTAATGACTTCATGTGATTCATTGTAAAAAAAAATAAGAAAAGAAGTTATATATTTTGTCCAGACAATATTTGCACAAACTGAAAATAGACGAAAATAAATGAAGTTCAATAGATAAAAAAATGAAGTTAAGGACATTATACATCCTTTGAATATGCTTTGGATTTTCAAACATTTTGGCCTCGAGCCCTACAGAAGATACATTGATTATCGGCATGCGCATCTGGTGTAGAAAAAATGGTACTGTTAGTGAAATTTCTCCACTAGTACAGGGTTGATGATACTTACATGCCTGCTCCAGACCTTAATTAAACTGATTGGAAGATAATGTCTTCATCATGAAAAAATCAAGCACAATCCCTTTCGTTAGGGTTTTGTATGATATCATCTTAAAGTATATGAGAACACCGTAAACCGTTAAAGGCCAACAATTTGTTTTAGAATAAATGTTTAGTTGTGTAAATGACGGAGAAGTCAATTTCTCATAGATATTACACTAACTTTAGATTCCACACTAGTTTCAAATTCGTTTATTGCGCAAACACGATGGAAATATTGTGCATTCCAAACTAATCATTTCAGACGGTTGTTTAAGTGCCACTGATACACATTTGGGTACAATGAAGCGAAGTCGAAAATCTAGAAATAGCTTGAGGGTATGTAAGAAGTAGGACACGAACAGTCCCACGCAGCTGTCAGATTTTTTTTCACTACTGAGCTTTAAAAAGCGAAAACAATAGATAGTGCAGAAGTCTAAATAAAACTTTATTTAATTAATTACTGTTGTAGAAGCTTTTATTCACATAAGTTAAAGACATTGTTACTTTAAATGTTTCAGGCGATACCTTACCGGTTAGATGTTTAGAATGTATTAAGTTCGTAATAAATCTTTTAACCATTATATAAACACAAAAAATAAAGAAAATTTAAAGTATATCGTTCAGATATTATATGTTATATAATGAAGTGCATTCACTGTTTCATTTTACTTAAATTCGATTTAATTTCATGAATGCTATTTTTCTATATTTCTATCTTTAATATATGAGGACACAAAAACCAAAAACCACCAAGCAAATCCCATTTTGTAGATGGAAAACTATTGACGGTAAAATTGTAACACGTATAATTAAAAGGTTAACTACTTTTAAAAGAATTAAAATAATGAGAGTGAAATAACAAGTGTTCTACCATAAGTATCGCCATGCAAAAAGAGGATCACACCATTGAATAGTCATTCAACACTAACAATATATTTTGGCAGTTATAAATTAGTAAAAGGGGAAAATATATCTTGATGTGTGGGTTCAACAAATTTGGTTTACTCTAAGGCAAGGGAAATGTATGATTTATTTCAGTTCATTATTTTTTCTGACTTCCCATAAAAGTCAGTTACAGTCACTTCATTCTAGAACAATGACCAAACGATGGAACAGTAGGTTGCATATCACTTTGATTTTACAGTTATGAGGAATACATTAAATGACCAAACGATGGAACAGTGGGTTGCATATCACTTTGATTTTACAGTTACGAGGAATACATTAAATGACCAAAAGATGGAACAGTGGGTTGCATATCACTTTGATTTTACAATTACGAGGAATACATTAAATGACCAAAAGATGGAACAGTGGGTTGCATATCACTTTGATTTTACAATTACGAGGAATACATTATATGACCAAAAGATGGAACAGTGGGTTGCATATCACTTTGATTTTACAATTACGAGGAATACATTAAATGACCAAAAGATGGAACAGTGAGTTGCATATCACTTTGATTTTACAGTTACGAGGAATACATTAAATGACCAAAAGATGGAACAGTGGGTTGCATATCACTTTGATTTTACAATTACGAGGAATACATTAAATGACCAAAAGATGGAACAGTGGGTTGCATATCACTTTGATTTTACAATTACGAGGAATACATTAAATGACCAAAAGATGGAACAGTGGGTTGCATATCACTTTGATTTTACAATTACGAGGAATACATTAAATGACCAAACGATGGAACAGTGGGTTGCATATCACTTTGATTTTACAATTACGAGGAATACATTAAATGACCAAAAGATGGAACAGTGGGTTGCATATCACTTTGATTTTACAGTTATGAGGAATACATTAAATGACCAAAAGATGGAACAGTGGGTTGCATATCACTTTGATTTTACAGTTACGAGGAATACATTAGATTGCATCAATAAATAATTTTCTATCATCAACCTCTGGATTATAAAACAAAAATACCTGAAATATGCGGAGAAAATAGTGGTAACGCTAACGCTGTGTACAAATGCAATGTTACACAAGCCGCGTGTATTGTCATGCTATGTAGACACAATGTTGACTATCGCACCACGAGTAAGTTTTAATGTTGTGATTGGTTTAAAATGCTGTTTAACTTTCGGCTCTCATCAGATATAAGAAGATATGATATGACAAGCAATGGGACAAATTTCCATCCAAGTCACAATTCGTAAAAGTAAGACATCACAGGTTAAAGTACGGTCTTCAACAAAGCGTCTTTGCTCACACCGAACAGTAAGGTATAAAGGGCCTTTATTAGTGTAAACCTATCATTCGAGAAAATCATGTCATCGTTTCCTTGTACATTATAACAACTAACTTTACTAAACGTTTTCCTATACTTTTATATTTTAACATGTCGTGTGTGTCATTACTTCTTAGCTTCGTTAGATTAACAGTAAATTATCTTCATGATGTTAATGATGGTTGTGTTTTCAAACTTTTGTTAACCATACTTTGCGTTATGCTGAGTAGGATATCACATCCGTTATAATTCAAGTGGCATTGGACGATTTCTTGATCTTTTATCAACGTAGACACATCGATATGGATTCGTTGTGTCGAATCCATATTGTCCTTTGATTTATAAAATGTATATCATATTTCATTTTGCTGCAATATTTGTATAAGCAACAATAAAGTTCAAAACTATGAAAACCCAAATAAAGTCTTCCCTTTTATCTCAAAGGAAATTCATACTTATAAATGTGTCCATACGTACATTTGTATTTGTCGAATATTATGCTTTATTTATTTTAGTTTAATTTAGAATTAATTTTAAATTTCTCATGCGGGATTTTAAGAAAAACATATTTAATTTATATTCAGTTTCTTTTAATATACTCAAAAACCTTCATTTCAAAATAAATAGAATAAACAAGGGCAGTAAGTTGTGAAAAAGAAAAGTTTACATTGCAGTGATACTAATCTTTAAGGGTAATATTTTTATTAACAAAATAAATAGAAGAATAAAAAAGGATATAAAGTATACCTCCATTATTTTAATAGCAAAATTTTTTCTTCTTAAAGCGATAGTATGTCTTAAATATTTATTACTGAAATCTAAATAATTTGTGCATGCACAGGATATTGCGATATTAGGGTTAGTGATCTACACAGGGATAGCTCGATTCTTAACCACTTTAAAGATTAAAAGATTTACAGACTTATAGAATTGATAATATGAATCTAAAATAAAATTTTATACCTACTTTACATTTTTCTTTAACAAGTGTTATTTAAAGTTCCCTTTTATAAATCATATGACATATTGATCATGAGGTTATATGTGAAAAATAGTAAAAACCAAACGGTCCAAATCAATATTGGGTAACAAAACAAAAATAAATGAAACATTTCTTTTATTAATATTCATATGACATCATTGAACATAAACGTTTGACAAAAAAATGTTTTCCTTTATCCGAGTTCATTACATATTTCATTTCAAACGGACAATATAAAAATAAAGCAATTGATGAAAATGCATATTATTCTTTTATCTAATTTCTGTTTAATTTTCCTTTCATTTATGATTTCTGAAGAATAATCAAAATAAAATTTAAACTAGATGCAGAATTAAGTTAGACCACTGTTTTCAAATATCAACTTTCATGTTTATTATAGAAAAGTAAGATCAGTATTTCAGAGATTCGTGTAACTTTTGTATTCGGTGATGTGTTATGTTCAATGTTTCTTTTGTTTTATTTTTCTGGCAACGATATTGTAGATTTTTCTGAAAACTTTTTTTTTCGAAATTCCTCTTTGATATAACTGATAAAGGTATTGCAACTAAACTGCAATGTAAACAAACGTGTGATATGAATGCTTTGAATAAGCAATACAATAATAAGAGTTACATTTAGCTAAACATAAAAGATGCTTATTTTGAAGCTAGACCAGGAATTAAGAGATAGTTTTTTCTTTGAAATTCTGTACAGGTTAACGATGAGAATTTATTATTATGGTATCATGTACTCTTCATGGCATTGCGGTATAAAATCTCCTCAACGATGCAACGTCAGGACGGTATAAAATCATAACAGCATTTTTCGGACTTTTTAAAAAAAAACTACTGTTACTGTATGATGTGTATTGCATATTGTACAATTATATTAATCAGTGTTTGTTTTTGTCTATTAGTAAGATATTTTAGATAAAAATAATCCTACCAGATCTTCTTTTCGTTTTAGAATCACCACAGTGACTCTTTTTAAGAAGCATCTGAAAATCAACTGAAATAAGTAAACGACGTACGTTGGGACGAAATTTAACTTGAAAGTAAGATGGCCAAAAAGGGGAAAGCTTAAATTTTCACGATTGTCAAAGATCCAGGTTTGTGGTCGTCGTCCATCAAGGTTTATATCTAGGAAAAGACCTATATATTAATCAGAACTTTTAGTGCGAATATTTGTTTTCAATGTGAACTTCACTATGTTTTTGTTATATGTATTTCTACTTGTACCCCTCTGATGTTAAGCCTTTTTCGACTTATTAGTATAGTTCGTTCTTATATTGTACTGTTACACCATTGTCCCAAGTTAGATGAGGGCTGGGATCCCGCTAACATGTTTTACACCGCTACATTCTTGTACGTGCCTGTCCCATATCAGGAGTATGTAATTTAGTGGTTGTCGTTTGTTGGTGTGTTAAATTTTTGTTTTTCGGCTAATTTTTGTACATAAATAAGAACGTTTTTTTTTTCGTTTGAATTGTTTTACTTTAGTCATTTCGGGGCCTTTTAAAGCTGACTATGCGGTATGGGTTTGCTCATTGTTGTAGGTAATACGGTGACCTATAGTTGTTAAATTATGTGCAATTTGGTCTCTTGTGAAAGTTTGTCTCATTGGCAATCATAAAACATCTTCTTTTTTTATATTCACTTAGATATGTGACATGCTTTGAAATGAGAGTTTATTGAGGGATAATTATGATAGCATACACATTAAAGAAATGAACATAGAAGGATAATGTGTTTTGTGTGTGAGAATGTTTGTGTTGGTTTACAGTATAAAGAATGGATATTTCATCGCCCTTTCATGTGTTAGTTCCTACACCTATACAGTCGGGTTTGTGATTTAAAAACGCCCACTCCTCAGTCCTTTTTATGAATGAGTCATTTGTTTAAGTGAGATTCCAAAATTGTTTAGGATTTCCAGTTTCTTTTGTTTGCCCATCCAACTACCGGTAACTAATTGTGTAAATAAAAACAAATATTGTGTAGGCTTTGTCTGTTAAAACAACACACATTTTTTTCTATAAGAGAAAATGCTAATTTTCATATCTCAGTTTTTTTGGGGAAACGTTAATGGCATATTGAAGTTATAGAAATACTCTTCCGATAAGAAGGATAATAAGTTTTTATTCTCTCAGATAAAGAGTTTAAGTTTAGTTCATCCATCAAACGCTTAAACTACTTTTGGTATTTTCCTCGATTGCATCCATCAAAAACCTGAAGTTCTATCAATTTTAGGGGTACGGAATTCGAAATTATGGAAATTTCGCTAACAAATTTCTTATTTGCCTCTTGTTTACGATAGTAAAGTCCAGAGATATAACATGGATAACAGGACTATGGCGACAAGACAAAAGGACAATATTAGTCATTACTTATATCGGAACAAGTTGTTTTGGCGCAGTTTTCATGTTATAATTAATGAAAAATGCTCGACACATTATATCAGATTCATTCACATTATGTTCTTGACTGAGAGCAACTTATATTTTGATATCGGATATGTTCCTTACGTCGTAACTACAATCCCCTTCCCTTTTATGAATATGACCTACCGAATTAGACTATTTACCGGATTTGTAATCACTTAAGCAACACGACGGGTGCCACATGTGGAGCAGGATCTGCTTACCCTTCCGGAGCACCTGAGATCACCCCTAGTTTTTGGTGGGGTTCGTGTTGTTTATTCTTTAGTTTTCTATGTTGTGTCGTGTGTACTACTGTTTTTCTGTTTGTCTTTTTTATTTTTAGCCATGGCGTTGTCAGTTTGTTTTAGATTTATGAGTTTGACTGTCCCTTTGGTATCTTTCGTCCCTCTTTGAAATACATTGTAATGTATATTAATGATATCTACTTTTTTATATATAATTGTAGTGTTCAGTGAATCGCTGTTTCATTTATGTAGTTATATTCAGTTTTGAATTCGTTAAGATTGGGTCGAAACAATCGACGTCGCATAACATTCATGTTACTAGTATATGGCGTGATATCGAATGACCGAAGATATTGTAATGTACTGATACACTGATAAATTCACACAAAATGTTCGTTCAATATTTTCAACTTTCCTATTTCTGTACAAAGGAATATTTACATTTAGATTTAAAACTTTAGTTACCTATAAATGGTGTATCTTAATTTAAAGTCAAATGAACGATCCGTTCTTCCGATTGTTTAGATGTCTTTAAATGCGTCAACAAAACATAAACACATTTTCAATATTGAAATAACTACATAGCCTTAAGACTAAACTACCGGATACAACTCGTTTTGATAAGTACTTTTATATTACATTGAAATGCTATATCGGAAACATCAACAGTTGTATCGCCCTTGTTACAAAAAGGACTTAATTGGCGACAAGGATAACAAATGAGAGAAAATTGGTTTAATTCAGAAGATAGATATGATTGTAAATAGTAGTCATTTCTGAAAACTGCGTTGGAATAACGAGTTTAAGAATTATATCATCGTACAAGATTCTCTAACACAACTGTACAAACATTGGTACAAAAATAAAGATTTTAACACACTTTACTTACTAAGTTACAGACATGCCATGAATATAATGTTGAAGTCGACATTTAAATATAAAAAATAAGATGTGGTATGATTGCCAATGAGACAACTATCCACAAAAGACCAAAATGACACAGACATTATCAACTATAGGTCACCGTACGGCCTTCAACAATGAGCAAAGCCCATACCGCATAGTCAGCTATAAAAGGCCCCGATAAGACAATGTAAAACAATTCAAACGAGAAAACTAACGGCATAATTTATGTAAAAAAATGAACGAAAAACAAATATGTAACACATAAACAAACGACAACCACTGAATATACAGGCTCCTGACTTGGGACAGGCACATACATAAATAATGTGGCGGGGTTAAACATATTAGCGGGATCCCAACCCTCCCCTAACCTGTTACAGTGGTATAACAGTACAACATAGGAACGAGCTATAAAAATCAAGATCATTACAGAAAACCAGAAAAGGAAAGGCTAAACTAGATAATCTGCAAGTTAATTTATATTAGATCTTATTTCTTCTGTCAAAGCCTTATATCAATTTGGCTGTTTTTAAATATCCTGTTGGAAATATAACTCCTTGAGTTTCTAAATTTATAAATATCTTTAGGTTTGAGCGTTTTGGATGCAGGTAGTTCAAGAAAAGCGTAGTGGACCCATGCAATTTCAAAGGGTTATTTCCCATGACCTTGTAGCACTGGCTCGATACAACTTTTGGTTGACTGTTTATTGCCAAGGATATCATATGACTTGAAGATAGTACTTAGGTAATTACATGACTGATAACCTACTATCCATCTAATTTACATGAGGTTTTACAGATGAGTTTTTATCCTGAAAATAACCTAAATTTTATGATTGTTTTTGGTTAATACCATTAATAAAATTGATAGATATTATATTAAAAGATAGAAAACTTTCCTCGTTTATACCAACATTAAAAATATACTGCATGTAAGTCGATTGGCAAAGGTTGAATAATAGCATTTCCTTTTTTTCCTTTTTTATTTAATACATATTTCGCGCTGATCGCAGTCTATTGTTAACAGCCGCACTTGATCAGGGAAAATCGAATAAGTTTAAATTCCCATATTTTCACATGTCTTCAGATAACCAGTACACTTGTTTTCTCCTGATAAGCATCAAACGGACTACCGTGTGTTGATTTCATAAGATCTAATAATTGACATTCAATCATCTACAAACTGTTTTCAGTTTTTTCCGTTAACAATATTGACATCTAGCTGTGTTTAAGCACGTTTTTTTTTTAATTTTAGTTTTACGAATTGTTAATTTATATTTGATAAGAAAATTTAAATTTGTCGGGCAAGCGTAGATTTTTTTCGCGCAAACGTCAAGCGCCGAAACCATATTATATGCTGAAACGTAAATTAGTACGCATTTAGTCATGGTTAAACATCCATGGGATATTACGAATATATTGATCATTGTCCAGTTAATCATATATAATATCGATTACATTTTGAAATTAAAATGGTCAATGACCATAAACTCATCTTTAATTTGAATTGTCTATTGATTTAAATCAAATTTAACATTAAGATATTTACTTTATAAATTCTATAATTCAAATGATATGTTCAATAATTATTACAGAGCTGTATACGTGATCAACTATTTTAGAGAGTTATTAAATTTGTAGATCAAAACCGATAGGACGTAAATGGTTGATTTAAGCAATACAGTTTGTATTGATATAGTGCAAAGACTGGATTATATTAACAGAACATCTAACCTTGCATTGCACTGCGATCAATGAGATGCTACCTATCTTTAAATTTTGGTCCCCTTTACTATAAAGATAATCTATAACTGTATAATGTTTTTAGAAAGAACTTCATTATTCTTCCCGTTTTTTAAGCATACATTCAAATATTAAATAATCTATGACTGACAAGAGGAGATAATTACGCCAAATCAATAATGTTTTTTTTTTTTTTAAAACGCCATCAAGTAACTGTCACATCAAAAACATATTGCATATAACCAATATTTCTATTTACTTCATGAAAAATGAAAATACAGCCCTCAAAATATATATGTTCCGAATAGTTTGTTTGAATGTCATCCAAAACAAATTATATGTTCTCCGATACAATTTGAATAAGATAAAGATATTCAATATTTCTTAAACGGAGGCGATTGTTGAGCATTGACAATTCTTTTTTGCAATTGGTCAGGAACAGATGGAAGGCGCCATTTTGGTAGGCGGTCATATTGGTTTACAGGAATTGTTTTGGTTTTCTTCTATATTGATGTTTCTTTGACTCCACAACAGTTGCTTTCAGAGCGAGTATGATCAGCTGGACAACCAGCTTATCATATCGATGTGTTCATGATAGATATATCATTGGATTCGTAGTAGATGACTGCAAATTTCACTTAAACTATGATACAGCATCCCTCGGACGTTTTTACAACAAATGATACGCACCAATCCATCTGGGTTTCGGAGTGTCGCTGACGCGGGTTTACTGAACGGGAGCCTCATAAACTATTTGAATCATCTAGGTCAATATCGTTAATGTTTTTCCATAAGCGGTACGGTAATGGTAACGTGTTTTCCTGTAGCTCAGTCCATATAGTAAACTTGGATATGTATAAAAGCTCGTTTCGAAGCTGTGTGACATATGTGGTTAAATTTTTGGGGTACGAATTGAAATTTACTTTTTCTGTAGTAAAAAATCCTTTTTTTCACACAATAAGTTCTTATAAAGTTTAATTCTTTGAACACAATTAACAGCTCCATAGTTTTTACACATTTATATGTTTCCCTACTTTCCTAATCACTTCAATTCGTTGAGCTCAGTCATTTGCAAAAAATAGAAAGATGTCCAATATCACTAAACATAGATATTTTGTTTACACACAACTTTTGTGTTCCGGATTTCGAGACGCATCAGGGATATTGACCCATCTGAGCAGCGTAACGTGTTATTGCTAACGGATAGTCCGTTCGTTTAAAGTTTTTTTGTTGCTATCTCATTGACGTAGATCCCGCTGAATCCGCCATTTTCTACATAAGATAATTCCTATGCAATGTCAGGAATATGACAGTTGTTATCCATTTGTCTGATGTGTTTGATCTTTTGTTATTGCCATTTTATTAGGGACTTTCCGTTTTAAATTTTCCTCAGAGTTCAATATTTTTTTTATTATTTTTTTTTATTAGAAAATTAAGAAGGTATGGAGTATAAAATAGTCAGAAATGTTTGTAAATATCCAACGTCCTAATTTGAAAATTGGTTTGGATATTTACAAACATTTCTGACTAACTTATACTCCATACCTTCTTAATTTTAAGGTTATCTTAAATGATTTCTAGTTCCTCTGTTAAATACTCATATTATAGCAAAAACATATGCTTGAAAGTAAACAAATTTTATAGACAGTTGAAATTCGGGAGAAAAAATTATAACCATTACGCTTGTTGTTGATCATTGTAAATAGATAATTCCTGCATTTTCTTTTTACTCAAAATGAATTTAATTCCGTTCTAGTTTTTATACATATGATAGAGCAGAAAATTTATCTGAGAATGTTAAAACAAAATATAGGGTCAACTAATGGACGTCTACTATGGACTAGTTAAAGGAATTAGAAAATTCATTTAAAGAACTGCCCAATAAGCAATAGAGAGACTTATTACATTCAATTATTTTTAATGAACTAACACTTCATAAATCATCTATTTTCTAGTACTTATGGCAAACTTTCAAATATTTAAACGTGGTATCTATTCATTTTGCTCTTCTTGTCTATAATGCACTGGAATCTTTATCAAGATATAATTGATAATTGAATTTATTACAAAATAAGCTCAATTTTAAACAGTTTTTGTCACTCTGATATTATAAAGAATTATAAAAAACTGTTCTTTGTTACTGAAAAACTAACAAAAAGTTAAATTACAAAAATACTGAAAATGCGTGTTAGTTATTCAGATAAAACCTATAAAATAAAATGAATATATAGGTTTCAATTATAAAAGAAATAAAAAGGATAAAAAAGTATAATCAAAAAGCACTAATAGAAAAAAGGACTAATAACTCAACAGATCACATAAATATACATGTACAATTAGAAAACTGATTAACATAGGGATGACAAAAAAAAAGGCATAACGATACCATACAGTAAATTAGATTACCCCAAACACTCCTCCGAATAAAATGTTCGATATTAAGATTTTGTGAAAAACTATGCCTAGTGAAGTTCTCAATAAAAAAAATAGAATAAAATGAAAATTTGTAGTTTATGTGTTCCCCTCGGTTTTGGTTTGAGATCCATATTAGTTTTCGCTTAATCGATTTAAGAATACTGAACAGCGGTATACTTCTGTTGATTTTGCCTGATTTCAAGTTTCAAAAATATGTTATAATATATTCATAAAATATTTGAGTATCAAAGTTATGAATACGACCATAGAATTTAATCGGGAAATATGACAGAAATAAGCTGCGACAAAGACATGGTGCTATTTATACAATTATTTAAAAATTTATCCAAATATTTACCTCCTGAAAAAAAATGTGCATATCATCATGTGAAAACATCACTTGTATTCTAAAACAAAGTACGTTTGGTTTAAGTTACTGAAGGAACATAAATAAATGCATATGCGGTGTTTTTCAAAATGATGATTATTTTGAAGTAGCCAATTGCTTCTTTTTTTATTTGCGACTACAACAACTAAATTTTCTTTAAACATTTATTCTATATTCATTTTCTTGTTGTTTTCATAAGAGACAATGATATTTGATGATCATAGCACGTTATACAATTCGTGCGTCCGAAGCACTTTTCTGAGTGTTTCTTCGTCAATAACGCCCAAAGCTAAACATGCATAAAGTAAAAAAACAACAAAAATAACCCCAATTCTAAACGGAAAGTCCCTAAGTAAATGATAAAAATCAAAAGCTCTAACACATCAAACGAATGGATAATTAAAGGCAACAGTAGTATACCGCTGTTCAAAACTCATAAATCCATGGACAAAAAACAAAATCGGGGTAACAAACTAAAACCGAGGGAAACGCATTAAATATAAGAGAACAACGACATAACACCGAAACGTAACACACACAGAAACGGACCAAGCATCAGACAAAACACCACGAGAATAACAAATATAACATGAAAACCAAATACATGAATTTGGGATAGACAAGTACCGTGCCACGTCTTATCTCAATTTCTCAAAAATAAGAGAAAACACAAACGACTCAACGTTAAAATGCAACACACACAGAAACGAACAATAATATAACAATGGCCATCGTCCTGACTTGGTACAGGACACTTTTAAAGGGGGAATAAAAGTGGTGGGTTGAACCTGGTTTTGTGGCATGACAAACCTCGCACTTTAATGGCAAAGTTAAATATAACATTGAAATGACAACATAATATTACAGGACTACAATACAAATTAATAGAACATATTAGACAAAGAAAAACATGATTAATAGATAACAAAAAGCATCAGGTTTAAAATTCAATACGCCAAAAACGCGTCTTGTCCACACAAGACTTACAAGTGACGCCCAGATATAAAGGTCGAAAGTGAAAAAAGTACAAAGTTGTACAACACTGAAGATCAAAAGTTGAAAAGGTTTCGCCAAATACGGCATTGTTTTCATGCCCGGGATAAGAACATTCTTATTATATAGAACAATTCATGCTATTGCAAACAGTAAATTTTATCAAATGAATATGAAAGAGATATACACAAAGAAACTGAAGTATTAACTAATTACAGAAAACTAAACCCGAATACATAACGCCCAGATATAAAAGATCTGTCATATCCCTGATTTGGAATATACATTTTCCAATGTCGAAAATTGTTGAATAAACCTGTTTTGTAGCTAGCTTAACCTCTCACTTGTAGGACAGTCGCATAAATTTCTATTTATAAAAAGATGTGTGAACATAACAAACAAATATAATGGGTTAAAAGTCAAAAGATAGGGGTACAGCAGTCAACATTTGTTATAATCTTAATCACTATATAACCAAGCAAATGTGTCAACAAAGATAAACAAAAAACTATATAGACAAATCGCATTTGCAAAAACGAAAGACAAGAATACAAAAAAATTACCATAGCACAATAACACAATAGCACAATTACGGGATGTACAGAGCCACGTCAAATGGATATTGCAAAAAAAAAAAATCCAACAACAACTAAACTGTAAAAGTAATTATTTACGTAGACAAATAAAAGAATACTACAAAACGTTTTTACAAGGCTTACCAGGCTTCAAATGTACACACTGATTTACTCATTTTGAGGAGGACTAATTAAATGTTACAGTTGATTCAGCTTTATTCAATGTGTTTTTCGTAAGTAAGTAATGCTAGTTGTCACACTACATAAACGTATATTTGGTATATCAAACGGTGTAGATGTATAATTGCAAGTTATCCTTTAGGATGCAAAAAAGTAGTTTTCAAACATCGTAAAAAATCTATAAAATGTGATTTATTGAGATACTTAAATGTGCATATACATGCGTAATCAGATATAGTTTGGTGAGATGTGTGGTTGTAGTCGAATCTGCCAGTCGAAACATGTTTAACAAGTCCTAAATTTGATAATAATGACAATTTTACAGGCGCAAACATTCATGTAATAGAAATGTAAATGATATGTTTGATTTTGTGAACGTAGGACAGTAAAGAAGTGTATAGTTATATTACATAACTAATTTAAAACTGATTTAAAATCAGACCATTTCACGATTTTGGAAACATTCAAAGATCATTAAAACATGCACCACAACGTTTATGTTAAAAATATCATTAAAAACCACATTAAAAAGAAAGTATTCAGACATAAGCATTTGAAATTCGGCACTAGTATATGTCTTGATTGCTTTTACTAAGTTATGGTAACAGAAATGCATAATAGAAGCGAGATGCATAATTAGGTGACAGCTTATGTCCCTCTGGTTTATTTCGCACCACTTCAATATCTATACCTTAGGAAAAATATGTTTCAGAAACGAAAATATGATTCCAAGCAAACACCACAAACAAACTACATGAAATAAACAAACAAACGAATTCATTATTTCATTTGTATAACAATATATTGTTCGAAATAGTATAATAACTATAACTACATGTATGTCTATTTCTGTTTTTTTTTTTAAATGATATCATTGTTATCACTAGACAGATAAATCAATTGTTTTTGTATGCATAGATACAATACTTATATTTGTTTAAGTTTGCGTCATTTCATTTGGCTGGTTCCTTGTTAACAATTATCGTGCGTCTCTTCTTATTCTCACGAGCCTTATACATTAATATTTATTAAAGTCAAATTGATAGCAGATACTTGTGAATAACCAACACCTTTTGAAAGATATTTTTTCTGCCTGTCGTATAACTTAGTTGTTGCAATACTATGATAACACCCCAAATCGAGTTACAAATTAGGATTTTATAGACAAATATGTGTTCATAATTTCAATAGACAAACATCCAGTTTGTTTGAGAATTTAGACGTTAATGTTCAATATTTTGAGAAAAATTGTTGCAAAAACTATATTTTTGTCCTCAAATTCTTATAAGTAGTAAGCAAATATTTCTCATATCATTTGATATTATGTTTTTGAGAGAAAATTAAAATGTGAATTTTATAAAAATAAAACAAAATACCAATTGCGTCAAGGAATTGACGTTAACTATTATATGAACTTTTTATATATAATAATTTAAAAAATATGAAAATTCATTTAAGTTTTATACAATAAAAAGATAATGTAATTAAATATACTTATTTATAATAAACTCACACTTCATAAATCATCTATTTATTTACACCGACGTTTTATCTCTTCATAAAGTGTCGTTTTTAGCATAATATTTTGCACTTCTAGTTTACAATCCCTTGTAATGTCAATTAAAACGTAATTGATCTTTGACTTTAAATAATAGAAAAAAGTCCAAAGTGTTAAACAGCTGTGTTATTTTTTAATAACCCAAAGATTTAAATAACATCTCCATTGTCATACACAAATTACCAATTTTTTTTTTTCGCAATTCATATTGAAATCTGCGTCATAAAATAAATACTATTTGCAAATTGTAAAAAAATAATCAACTAATCATTTATTCAAAAGTCATCAAGTTAAAATCCAATTATTGTAAGTTATTTATATAAAGGTATAGCCTCAAAGAGAAAAACAGCTTAGTTCTATATGTGTGTAGCAATCCCAGTCAACATGTAGTTTAATCGGTGCCTAAATAAGATTAAAAGTTTTTGCAAAAATGCTGTTAATGGAAGATGGAGTTTTGTGGAAGATAACTAAGTATACTATTTTTGACATGCACACTAGAAATAATGATGCGAATTCAATTGTAATGATTGAACTAATTTCAAAAGTTTAAGCTATCTTTAACCGATGACATACGTATTAATTCACCATCACCAAGAGAAGGACCAGTTCAATTCAATGAGACTTCTGGTGAATTTTAAAACAAGGAAACGCTACACATGAAGCAATAACAAATAAAAAAACCCTTATACTTTCGCATTACACAAGGCCATCTTTTTTAGTATACAAACTTGACTTGCCTTGCTCCTTTGTGTCGTTTCTGATGTGAAGAGTCTTATAATTCAGTGGTAAACGTTTGTTGTTATCTGCCTTTTTAAAACATCAATAAGGTTTTTATCTATTGAATTGTTTCATATTTTGTAAACCAGTTTCTATACTTACTATACATGATGGGTCTTCTAATTGTGAAGGTGATACAGTGTTCTATAATTGTGTAAACAAACGTCCTTTGGTCTCTGGGAGATAGTAAGGAAATCATACAAGTTCACCATATTTTGTAAAAGGTAGGGGCTTTTCTTCACTTTTATTTGAGTAAGTCATAAATATATATACAAGAACAAATTATGATTTCTATTTTTAAACAAAAATTAAAAGAACTGCGTTAGTGGTCCCTTTTCCTCATATCGACAGCCGGTTGAACCATATATTTAATTTATCATAAAAAAAAGTAAATGTGCCATTTCTATGTATCATATAAAGAGACTATTCGTTTACAAATTATGAAACATTACAATGCAAATATTGCATTAGAAAAGAAGAAATACCAGGAAAACTTTTACGCACTTGAAGTGTTTGTTTGTTAATTGAGTTTTTTCTTTGTAATGAAATATATAGAATAAGACACGAAACAAGATAGAATGCCGAAAAAGATAACAGGTTCAAAATTAAATTTTACTCCGCGAACGAAAACTTCAAAAACGTAAAATAAATTAAAAGTACATTTCTTAAACACATACAAACGCTTGAATTATACTTTTATGAGGTAAATCAACACATAAATTAACAATTGGTTAGTACATGAAAGAAGTGTTATCGTATTACGGTAAACTATTACGTGATAAAACCTAATCAAATAATTACTGCCACAGCCGAATTAATGTTAAGTTGAAACACTCGTAATAAAGTCAATACTATCGTGAATTAATGACTTTATGTGATTCATTTTAAGGAAAATAAGAAAAGAAGTTATTTATTTTGTCCAGACAATATTTACACAAACTTACAAAAAATAATGTTCAGTAGACGAAAATAAATGAAGTTCAATAGACCAAAAAATATTGAGATATTACACTAACTTTAGATTCCACACTAGTTTCAAATTCGTTTATTGCGCAAACACGATGGAAATATTGTGCATTCCAAACTAATCATTTCAGACGGTTGTTTAAGTGCCTCTGATACACATTTGGGTACAATGAAACAAAGTCGAAAATCTAGAAATAACATGAGGGTATGTAAGAAGTAGGACACGAACAGTCCCACGTAGCTGTCAGAAATGTTTTCACTACTGAGCTTTGAAAAGCGAAAACAATAGATAGTGCAGAAGTCTAAATAAAACTTTATTTAATTAATTACTGTTGTAGAAGCTTTTTTTCTATTAGGTTAAAGACATTGTTACTTTAAATATTTTAGGCGACACCTTACCGGTTAGATGTTTAGAATGTATTAAGTTCGTAATAAATCTTTTAACCATTAGATAAACACAAAAAATAAAGAAAATTTGAAGTATATCGTTCAGATATTATATGTTATATGATAAAGTGCATACACTGTTTCATTTTATTTAAATTCGATTTCATTTCATGAATGCTGTTTTTCTATGTTTCTATCTTTAAAATATAAGGACACAAAAACCAAAAACCACAAAGCAAATACCATTTTGTAGTTGGAAAACTATTGACGGTAAAATTGTAACACGTATAATTAAAAGGTTAACTACTTTTATAATGAGAGTGAAATAACAAGTGTTCTACCATAAGTATCGCCATGCAAAAAGAGGATAACACCATTGAATAGTCATTCAACCCTAACAATATATTTTGGCAGTTATAAATTAGTAAAAGGGGAAAATATATCTTGATGTGTGGGTTCAACAAATTTGGTTTACTCTAAGGCAAGGGAAATGTATGATTTATTTCAGTGCATTTTTTTTCCGACTTCCCATAAAAGTTACAGTCACTTCATTCTAGAACAATGACCAAACGATGGAACAGTGGGTTGCATATCACTTTGATTTTACAGTTACGAGGAATACATTAAATGACCAAACGATGGAACAGTGGGTTGCATATCACTTTGATTTTACAGTTACGAGGAATACATTAAATGACCAAAAGATGGAACAGTGGGTTGCATATCACTTTGATTTTACAGTTACGAGGAATACATTAAATGACCAAAAGATGGAACAGTGGGTTGCATATCACTTTGATTTTACAGTTACGAGGAATACATTAAATGACCAAACGATGGAACAGTGGGTTGCATATCACTTTGATTTTACAATTACGAGTAATACATTAGAGTGCATCAATGAATAATTTTCTATCATAAACCTCTGGATTATAAAAAAAAAAATAACCTGAAATATGCGGAGAAAATAGTGGTAACGCTATCGCTGTGTACAAATGCAACGTTACACAACCCGCGTGTAAAGTCATGTTATGTAGACACAATGTTGACTATCGCACCACGAGTAAGTTTTAATGTTGTGATTGGTTTCAAATGCTGTTTAACTTTCGGCTCTTATATATATATAAGAAGATATGATATGACAAGCAATGAGACAAATCTCCATCCAAGTCACAATTCGTAAAAGTAAACCATCACAGGTTAAAGTACGGTCTTCGACAAGGAGCCTTTGCTCACACCGAACAGTAAGGTATAAAGGGCCTTCAAAATGACAAGTGTAAACCATTCATTCGAGAAAATCATGTCATTGTTTCCTTGTATATTGTAACAACTTACTTTACAAAACGTTGTCCTATTCTTTTATATTTTAATATTTTAACATGTCGTGTGTGTCTTTACTTCTTAGCTTCGTTAGATTAACAGTAAATTATCTTCATGATGTTAATGATGGTTTGTTTTCAAACTTTTGTTAACCATACTTTCCGTTATGCTGAGTAGGATATCACATTCGTTATAATTCAAGTTGCATTGGACGATTTCTTGATCTCTTATCAACGTAGACACATCGATATGGATTCGTTGTGTCGAATCCATATTTTCGTCGAGTGTTATATAATATATTGTCCTTTGATTTATAAAATGTATATCATATTTCGTTTTGCCGCAATATTTGTATAAGCAACATTAAAATTAAAAACTATAAAAACCCAAATAAAGTCCTTTTATCTCAATGGAAATTCATACATATAAATGTGTCCATATGTACATTTGTATTTGTCGAATATTATGCTTTATTTATTTTAGTTTAATTTAGAATTACTTTTAAATTTCTCATGCGAGATTGTAACAATAACATGTTTAATTTATATTCAGTTTCTTTTAATATACTCAAAAACCTTCATTTCAAAATAAATAGAATAAACAAGGACAGTAAGTGTGTAAAAGAAAAGTTTACATTGAAGTGATACTAATCTTTTAGGGTAATTTTTCTATTAACAAAATGAATACAAGAATAAAAAAGGATATAAAGTGTACCTCCATTATTTAATAGCAAAATTTGTTCTTCTTAAAACGATATTATGTCTTAAATCTTTATTACTGAAATGTAAATATTTTGTGCATGCACAGGATATTGCGATATTAGGGTTAGTGATCTACACAGGGATAGCTGGATTCTTAAGCACTTTAAAGATTAAAAGGTTGGTTTACAGACTTATAGAATTGATAATATGAATCTAAAATCAAATTTTATACCTACTTTGCTTTTTTCTTTAACAGGTGTTATTTAAAGTTCCCTTTTATAAATCATATGACATATTGATCATGAGGTTATATGTGAAAAAAAGTAAAAACCAAACGGTCCAAATCAGTATTGGGTAACAAAACAAAAATAAATGAAACATTTCTTTTATAAATATTCATATGACATCATTGAACATAAACGTTTGACAAAAAAATGTTTTCCTTTATCAGAGTTCATTACATATTTCATTTCAAATGGACAATTTGAAAAATAAAGCAATTGATGAAAATGCATATTATTCTTTTATCTAATTTCTGTTTAATTTTCCTTTCATTTATGATTTCTGAAGAACAATCAAATTAAAATTTAAACTAGATGCAGAAGTACGTTAGACCACTGTTTTCAAATATCAACTTTCATGTTTATTATAGAAAAGTAAGATCATTATTTTACGAAATTCGTGTACCTTTTGTATTCGGTGATGTGTTATGTTCAATATTTCTTCTGTTTTATTCTTCTGGCAACGATATTGTAGATTTTTCTTAAAACTTTTTTTTTTCGAAATTCCTCTTTGATATAACTGATAAAGGTATTGCCACTAAACTGCAATGTAAACAAACGTATGATATGAATGCTTTGAATAAGCAATACAATAATAAGAGTTACATTTAGCTAAACATAAAAGATGCTTATTTTGAAGCTAGACCAGGAATTAAGAGATAGTTTTTTTCTTTAAATTCTGTACAGGTTAACGATGAGAATTTATTATTATGGTATCATGTACTCTTCATGGCATTGCGGTATAAAATCTCCTCAACGATGCAACATCAGGACGGCATAAAATCATAACAGCATATTTCGGACTTTTTTTAGAAACTACTGTTACTATATGATGTGTATTGCATATTGTACAATTATATTAATCAGTGTTTGTTTTTGTCTATTAGTAAGATATTTTAGATAAAAATAACCATACCAGATCTGCTTTTCGTTTTAGAATCATCACAGTGACTCTTTTTAAGAAGCATCGGAAAATCAACTGATATAAGTAAACGACGTACGTTGGGACGAAATTTAACTTGAAAGTAAGATGGCCAAAAAGGGAAAGCTTAAATTTTCACGATTGTCAAAGATCCCGGTTTGTGGTCGTCGTCTATCAAGGTTTATATCTTGGAAAAGACCTATATATGAATCAGAACTTCTAGTGCAAATATTTGTTTTTTAATGTGAACTCCACTATGTATTTCTACTTGTACCCATCTGATTAGTTAAGCCTTTTTCGACTTATTAGTATAGTTCGTTCTTATATTGTACTGTTACACCATTGTCCCAGGTCAGATGAGGGCTGGGATCCCGCTAACATGTTTAATCCCGCTACATTCTTGTACGTGCCAGTCCCATATCAGGAGTATGTAATTTAGTGGTTGTCGTTTGTTGGTGTGTTAAATTTTTGTTTTTCGGCTAATTTTTGTACATAAATAAGGACGTTATTTTTTCCGTTTGAATTGTTTTACTTTAGTCATTTCGGGGCCTTTTAAAGCAGGCTATGCGGTATGAGGTTTGCGCATTGTTGTAGGCAATACGGTGACCTATAGTTGTTAAATTATGTGCCATTTGGTCTCTTGTTGAAGGTTGTCTTATTGACAATCATAACACATCTTCATTTTGATATTCACTTAGATATGTGACATGCTTTGAAATGAGAGTTATTGAGGGATAATTATGATCTCATACACATTAGAGAAATGAACATAGAAGGATGATTTGTTTTGTGTGTGAGAATGTTTGTGTTGTTTCCAATATAAAGAATGGATATTTCATTGCCCTTTCATATGTTAGTTCCTACACATATACAGTCGAGTTTGTGATTTAAAAAACCCACTCATTAGTCATTTGTTTAAGTGAGATTCCAAAATTGTTTAGGATTTCCAGGTTCTTTTGTTTGCCCATCCAACTACCGGTAATTAATTGTGTAGATAAAAACAAATATTGTGTAGGCTTTGTCCGTTAAACAACACACATTTTTTTCTATAAGAGAAAATGCTAATTTTCATATCTCAGTTTTTTTGACAAACGTTAATGGTATATTGAAGTTATAGAAATACTCTTCAGATAAGAAGGATAATAAGTTTGTATTCTCTCAGATAAATAGTTTACGTTTAGTTCATCCAGCAAACGCTTAAACTACTTTTGGCATTTGCATCCATCAAAAACCTGAAGTTCTATCAGTTTTAGGGGTACGGAATTCGAAATTATGGAAATTTCGCTAACAAATCTCTTATTTGCCTCTTGTTTACGATAATAAAGTCCAGAGATATAACGTGGATAGCAGGACTATGGCGACAAGACAAAGGACAATATTAGTCATTACTTATATCGGAACAAGTTGTTTTGGCGCAATTTTCATGTTATAATTAATGAAAAATGCTCGACACATTATATCAAATTCATTCACATTATGTTCTTGACTGAGAGAAACTTATATTTTGAAATACATTGTCATGTATATTAATGATATCTACTTGTTTATATATATTTGTGGTGTTCAGTGAATCGTTGTTTCATTTATGTAGTTTTATCATATACTTAGCATTAATATGATAGCTTTTGCATATGTGTAATGGGCGGAAGTGCACAAGCCATATCTTCCCACCCGGGCTGATAACCCATATTAAGTGCCTCTCGTGCAAAAAACCCATATCAGTGCCTCTCGTGCAAGTTACTTCCGGTGTTTCCGGTATCGGTTGTTTACTTTTCCATTGTAACGTCAGATGTTTTTGATGACGACGTCAAAATTTACGGGAACTTTTGTGGGGATAGTTTTTAAATACTTGCTAACAAATGCCATTGACAATTATGAATCATTGTATAGTACAACAAACATGGAGTAGTAATGATCGTAAAACTCTTCCAAATTTTCAATGTTTCAAAATGCCTCTATAGGAAATGTTACCATAAATATATAAGGAGTTAATGATGCTGTTGTTGGACAACTATAGTATATTTGATTCATAATTTTAATTTTCTTTATAAAATGTTTGACTGTTTTCGTTATTGCATTAGTTTATTTGCCTTACATAAAACTATTGTCGGAAGTATATGATGAAGCGATTAATACTTGGCCTTTTCCATATCAGCCTGGGTATCATCCCTCGACCCATATCAGCCGGAGACGGAGTCGAGGTGCTGATATGGGTCTCGGGATGATACCCAGGCTGATATGGAAAAGGCCATGTATTAATCTCTATATATTCAGATTTGAATTCGTTAAGATTGGGTCGAAACAATCGACGTCGCATAAAATTCATATTACTAGTATATGGCGTGATATCGAATGACCAACGATATTGTAATGTACTGATACACTGATACATTCACACAAAATGTTCGTTCAATATTTTCAACTTTCCTATTTCTGTACAAAGGAATATTTACATTTAGATTTACAACTTTAGTTACCTATAAATGGTTTAACGTGTATCTTAATTTAAAGTCAAATGAAAGATCCGTTCTTCCGATTGTTTAGATGTCTTTAAATGTGTCAACAAAACACAAACACATTTTCAATATTGAAATAACTACATAGCCTCAAGACTAAACTACCGGATACAACTCGTTTTGATAAGTACTTTTATATTTCATTGAAATGCTATTTCGGAAACATCATACGTTGTATCGCCCTTGTTACAAAAAGGACTTAATTGGCGACAAGGATAACAAATGATAGAAAATTGGTTTAATTCAGAAGATAGATATGATTGTAAATAGTAATCATTTCTGAAAACTGCGTTGGAATAACGAGTTCAAAAAATTATATCATCGTACACGACGGCAATTTTGATTCTATAACACAACTGTACAATCATTGGTACAAAATAAAGATTTTAACACACTTTACTTACTAGGTTACAGACATGCCATGAAGATAATGTGGAAGTTGACATTTCAAGATCCTTACAGAAAACCAGACAAGGAAAGGCTAAACTAGATAATCTGCAAGTAAATTTATATTATTTAGATCTTATTTCTTCAGTCGAAGCCTTATATCAATTCGGCTGTTTTTTAATATCCTGTTGGTCATATAACTCCTTGAGTTCCTAAATTTATATCCATCCTTAGGTTTGAGCGTTTTGGATGCAGGTAGATAAAGAAAAGCGTAGTGGACCCATACAATTTCAAATGGTTATTTCCTATACTTTGTAGTACTGGCTCGATACAACTTTCGGTTGACCTTTTATCGCCAAGGATATCATATGACTTGAAGATAGTACTCAGGTAATTACATGACTGATAACCTACTATCCATCTAATTTACATGAGGTTTTACAGATGAGTTTTTATCCTGAAAATAACCTTAATTTCATGATTGTTTTTGGTTAATAATATAAATAAAATTGATAGATATTATATTAAAAGATAGAACACTTTCCTCGTCTATACCAACATTAAAAATATACTGCATGTAAGTCTATTGACAAAGTTTGAAAAATAGCATTTCCTTTTCTTCCTTTTTTTTTACGAAATAAATATGTTTATTTAATACATATTTAGCCCGGATCGCAGTCTTCGGGACCCTTGTATTTTTAACAGCCGCACTTGACCAGGGAAAATCTAAAAGGTTTAAATTCTTATATGTTTACATGTCTTTAGATAACCAGTACACTTGTTTTTCCTGATAAGCATCATCTACAAACTGTCTTCAGTTTTTTTCCGTTGACAATATTGACATCTAGCTGTGTTTAAGCAGGTTTTTTTTTAAATATTTTAGTTTACGAATTGTTAATTTATATTTGATAAGAAAATTTAAATTAGTCGGGCAAGCGTAGATTTTTTTCGCGCAAACGTCAAGCGCCGAAACCACAGTAATGCTGAAACGTAAATTAGTACGCATTAAGTCATGGTTAAACATCCATGGGATATTACGAATATATTGATCAGTGTTAAATTAAACAAAATAAGATATGGTATGATTATTTATATTTTATGATATAGATTACATTTTGAAATTAAATAGGTCAACGACCATAAACTCATCTTTAACTTTAATTGTCTAATGATTTGAATCAAATTTAACGATAACATTTTTACTTTATAAATTCTATAACTCAATTGATATGTTCAATAATTATTACAGAGGTGTATGCGCGATCAACTATTTTAGAGAGTCATTTAAATTTGTAGATCAAAACCGATAGGACGCAAATGGTTGATTTAAGTTTATCAAACGTTCAATATATTTTGTACTGATAATGTGCAAATAGTTGACTGGATTATATTAACAGAACTTCTTATCTTGCATTGGACTGCGAGCTATGAGATGTTACTTATCTTAAAGCTCAGTCGGTTTCATTTTGTCGCATCTACTAGAAAGCTAGTTTATAACTGTATAATATTTTAGATACAACTTCTTTATTCCCCCATTTTGTTTTAAAACATACATTAGGACCTGAGATCACCCCTAGTTTTTGGTGGGGTTCGTGTTGCTTATTCTTTAGTTTTCTATGTTGTGTCATGTGTACTATTATTTGTCTGTATTTCTTATTCATTTTTAGCCATGGCGTTGTCAGTTTATTTTTGATTTATGAGTTTGACTGCCCCTTTGATATCTTTCGTCCCTCCTTTAGTAAATGCTCTTCAAATATTAAATAATCTACGACTGACAAGAGGAGGTAATAACGCTAATTTGTGTTTTTTTGTAGGAGAAAATGGCATCAGTGAAGCAAACGTCAAGTAACTGACACATAAAAAAAACACGGGTGCATATAACCAATATTTCTATTTACTAAACAGAAGATGAAGATTACTTTCATTTCTTTATAACATGTTCTTTTTTTAAAAACTTTTTGGATAAAGTGGAACATCTTCTTGCACAACTCAATTTTGAAAATAAGATATCAGTTAAACAATTAGTTTTTGGATACAAAATATCAGATAAGGGTTATTATGGTTTTAACTATTTTTTGACAGTTTTAGGTTTTTGCCTTTTCAAGTCATACTATGTTTCAGAGCAAAAATTGAAATATATAGATGTATATGAATTGTTTATAAAGGAATTAAGAAGGGTTATGCATGAAAGCAAACTAATTTCTCAAAGTGTATTTTTCATAAATTTGAAGAAACTAATTTAATAGAATAATTTGCATATATTGTAATAGTTTATGTTATATTGTTTATTATATTCGAGTATGTTCCTGGCAACTCAGAAGGGTTTTTTTTCTCACAGGAATACTCCTCTGGCGCTTGGACAGTGAAGTATAATTGTAAAAAGATATCTTTAGAATAAAGTATTTATTTGTTGTTAAAAAAAATTAAATATTTCTATTTACTTCATGAAAGATGAAAATACTGCCCTCAAAAACTATATGTTCCGAAAAGATTGTTTGAATGTCACAAATAACAATTCATGAGTTTTCCAATACATTTCAAATATTCAATATTTCTTTAACTATTTTTGTCATATTTTCATTGAATGCACTCTTTTTAGGTTACGTTGGAGCTGGATTTTACTACTGTTTTTTTTAAAGCTCTCTTGTATGTTACGTCGATGATGCGAGTTTTTTAACGACTTTGACCGGCTATACAGTCCTTGTACGGTCGGTTTGTGCCGGATGGCGATTGTTGATCATTGACAAATATCTGTTGCAATTGGTCAGGAACAAGTGCAAGGTGCCATTTTGGTAGGCGGCCATATTGGTTTACATCAATTGTTTTTTTAATTTTCTGCTATCTTGAGGTTTTTTTTACTCCACAACGCCTGCTTTCCTGGTCAGTGAGATCAGCTGGGCAGTCAGCTAACCACGTCGATATGTTGCTGGTAGATTTATCATTGAATCCGTAGTAGATGACTGCAAATTGCACTTAGACAACGATACAGCTAGCCCACCGATGTTTGTACAAGATTTGGTACGCATCCATCCAACTGGTTTTCGGAGTGTCGCTGATGCGGGTTTACTGAACGTGAGCCTCATAAACTAGTTTGTCGTTGAATCATCTGAGCAGGGTAACGTGTTGTAGCTAACGGTTTACCAGGAACTGATCCGGCCTTTACTTTCAGCTGTGAGGATTGAGATGTGACTGAAGACAACGTTAGTAACAAGAGTAAAAAGAAAAAATATCGAACTCAAAGGAAAAATTCATAACGGAAAGTTCCTTAAAAAATGGAAAAATCATGCAAGTTATTTATCTATAGTAAGTAAAACAAAGGTTTAATTTCTTATAAATACATATAGGTCTATGGTTCGAAAAATGACAATCAGTTGACGACAAATTGGCATATTACTGCTTATCCTCTTATGTTAATCAATCGGCATAGATAGAGAAAAGAATCAACAATTTTACCGAAATCCAAGGTAAAAGAAAAACAGGAGTTATTCCATAAACCAAAACATCTAAAAATGTTAGTATATATATATATAAAAAAAATCGGATGAATGTAAAAGACTTCATATTCCTGACTTGGTACATGCATATTCGATAGATATGTATTTTTGTGCTTATCGTCACAATACTTATAACTTGAGTGTTCGTTTAGTGTTTTTTAGATTTCTATCTTATTGATGGGGATGACACTTCTCTTTTTTTAAAATTTTAGATTGTATGGAATATCTAAACCATTTTGATGTCATATTTTAAAAATTATAGTGTCTGTTGTTTCTCTGTTAAATATGCATATTATATCAAAAATTACGCTTGACCGAAACCAACTATAATGCACAATTTCATACACTGTCAAAATTTATAAGAACAAATTATAACCATTAAGTTTGTTCTTGATTCATGGTTTGAAATATGCAATTTATTTAAAATAAGTAACGAAAACATCAAAGTAGATAGATACTTGCTGCATTTTTTTTTTTTCAACTTAAAATGAAATTAATCATGTTCTAGTTTTCATTCATATAGCGGAAAATTGACCTGAAAATGTTCCAAAAAAAAGATTTCGGGTCATCGAATGGACGTTCACTATGGACTAGTTTACGGAATTAGAAAATACATTTAAATAAGTGTCCAAAAGCAATAAAAGAGACTTATTACATTCAATTATTTTTAATGAACTCACACTTCATAAATCATCCATTTTCTAGTACTTATGACAAACTGTCAAATATTTAAACGTGTTATCTATTCATTGAGTAAGCGTTTTATATTTTGCTATTCTTGTCTATAATTCACTGGAATCTTAATCATTTAATTAAGTATGTTCGATAAGGTCCTAAAATGGCCCACTTTTTTAGCGTAAATTTCAAATTCGGATTTATTGACCAATATCACGATAAATTATAGCTAATACATTGACTAGATAGGATATAAGCCATTTTGTTTAAAATTTTACGTTTCTGCGTTTCATTATGACGTCACAAGTTGTGCTCATATTGTTTTTTTCACGAAAAAATCAATGAAAATGGGTAAATTTCCAAAGATTATTTGACAGGAAACATAGAGCGCATACCTCGACAACAAAGATCTTTTAAAATAATGTTTGTGAAGACATTTAACATGTCTTATTTGAATATTAAGCTTGTCGACGCCTGCGCTCTATGTTTCCTGGTCCTTTATTTGGTTGAAATCCCGCTGATTGTGTCAAATTTCACCAAAATCCCTTATCTTGACCATTTTGGAATGTAAAAATCGATGTGTTAGAATTAAACTTTGACAAAAACAGCTCTGTTTAACTTTTTTACATGTCTTTAAGGCAACTTAAAACAATTATTGTCTTGTAACCATGAACTTTATAATTGGGGCCAAATATGGCACTTACCGAACTTACTCCAAAGGAAAAACCTCAATTTAAACCAGTTTTTGTCACTATGATATTATACAGAATTAAAAAAAAAAATTCTTTAAGATGATGAAAACGTACCAAAATACGTGTTAGTAATTCACATTAAAGTCTGTACCAAAAATTAATACATAGGTTTTGAATTTCTTCAATAATAATTAATAAAAAGGATAAGAAAAATAGCGCACTTAAAGAAAAGTGGACTAATAGCACAGCAGATGACATACATGTAGATATACATGTACAATAAGAAAACATATTAATAAAGGGATAACAGAAAAAGCGTAAAGATACCATAAAAACAATAGATCAATCTTAACTCCTCCCCTGAAAATTAAATGTTGACTTCCAAAAGGAAACCAGTTACTGCAACATTTTTTTTCAATATCAAGATTTTACGAAGTATTAAAGTTAAACAAACAGACGAACTGTGTCAATGTTTTACGTATTTATTCATCCTCTACGCAAGAGAAAGGTCAGTTAACATTAAAGATTTTGCTAAAGAATTAGGTGGCGGCATTACCCCAACTTTGAACAAGAAGACACATTCTGTAAAAGAAATTAAAAGCGTAAGACAATAAAATTGATAAGACTGTTGCAAAAACCCAACAATTGCTAACTTTAAGATAAAATACTCAAAAGTAACATATTGATACGTATTAACCAACATAATTGATAGTTACATTTGCTTGCTACGCAACGATACGTCTTTATTCTTTCCCTTAAATTATATACATAAATACACAGAAATACAAAGAAAAAGTACATGGAACATAATAAATAAAAAAGCAAACACTTATACATTAACACGTCAGAGGAGTGTTATCAAATTACCACCAACAATTTAAAATAGGTGATTAAACCAAATTAAATAATCACTGTCATGTTTAAATCAATCTTAAATTGAAGCTCTTGTATTAAAGTCAATACTTATGTTATGAACTCATGACTGCTTCAAGTGAGGTATTGTAAGGAATATTAATTGAAGAATAGTTTCAAGTCGATGAGTCTACAGGTAAATAGGTTTGTACTGTAAAATCATATCATGAACAAAATGTGCGAAGGAAAAATTGAAGAAAACAAAAACATATTGCGTAACATGTGCTAATGGAATAACAAACATCTACTCCAATCAATACCAAAGTTAGGATAGACAAAGTTAAAAAGTGTGTAACAACATCAACATCAACCTAAATGTCATTTTAAAAGAAGCATAACCATTTTGTAGTTGATTCACATTCAATCATTTTCCGTTGTTAACCATTATACTTAAATACTTAATCCATTTAATTCGTTTTCGTATCATCTCAAATAAACGTTGTTCAATGATCATACTAAATGAAACTATTTGTCGCCATTTTATATTTTATCAAATTAGCAAGTGATGGATTTCAAATAGATTTAATATTATCGAGATTTTGTTTATATATTTATTTCAACATGCTCGATATTTTATAGGATTTAATTGCGACCTATATTTGTTTTTAAACAAGGACACGTTTTTCCCTATATTTATCATTATTTGCATATAAGGAAATCTTTTTTGTAATTATATGAATTCTAAAAGCAAAATAACTGCAATAAATTGACGAATAGATTAACTTGCACTGAGATAAAAACTTATCGGAAGTAATTAAAAGTTGTTATCCATATTTTTTGGTACTCACAATTATCCCAAAGGAAAACCTACATGGTCATGTTATCTTATTTTTAGATAAAAACTTCCGGATCGTATTTAGAATTCATTGGGTCATCTGTACTGTTGTAACTAAATCATTTAAAACGACTCTACATGCAAACCAAGATAATTGATCCGTTAAAAAAAAATGCTGAATAATTAATATACAGTATGATTAGAAAACGTTAAAACGGTCGAAAGACATTTATCTAAAATACATCTCAAACAGGTGATTGTATTTGCTCAGATAAAAGGAATGTTACTGCATGCATTTAACACAATATAATTGCAAAAAGGGTGTAGAAAAACTAGCCATTTTAAACATAACTCGAAGAAAATAAGACTTCGAATGGTGAAAAAAAAACCAAAAAGACAAACAACAGCCCACAAAACTCTACCCAATGTATGACTAAGAGACAAAAGAAAACACATATATATATAGCATACAATGCAGATACTATTTTAATTTGTCTCATTGTTTTTAGGGGCGTTTTTTTTCAGTTTTCTTTTTAAACACTTATATATATCGTATAGTCAACTCAATCAAAATACGTTTTTACTGTGTTTTCTTTGCCACCTATTTTTCGAGTCTTTTGGTTAACTCTCTTTTTATGTCTTGAAACCTGGTAGCTTTATTTCATTAGTTTCCAAAATTCAAGCTGGAAGAGAAACATAATTCGGAATACTTTGGGGTTCAAGTTATGATTTGAACAAATTCTTTTAATGTGATGACATAAAGAAAAGATTCAAACATAACACGGCAATCTGAATATTGAGCAACACATGTCAATCATAATTAGGTTTTGTTTGTTACTTTGATTTGTTTCTTTTCAATCGATTGTCGAGATTTGAACATCGAGAAACTGCTTGTCAACTTCAGCGCTTATTAGTAATTAAATTTCTCATAGTTATATCAAGTTATTAAGCAACATAAGACATCTACTGATAACTGTCTCTTGATTTTCAACACGTACGAATAAAAATGTCTAGATTGAACATAAGTGTAAGCTCTCAACCCTGCCATAACCAGTTAAGTCATCAAACCGTTTTTTTTAAATTTCAAATATTTAATTCACAGGCAAGTGTTCATGCCCCAAAATGATTATTTACGTTATATAAATAATTTAGAAAAAAATGATACCACAAAACAGATACTTGGAGACAATATATGTTTGCATAGCATAACATATCCCGTCGTTATATGTAAAATGAGACGAATAAACATCCAAATAAACATACCAAAATTGAATGAAACTAAGCAATGAAGACATAAAAATTCGAGTACACCGGGTGGAAATACTCTTGTAACGTGTCAACAACTTCAAACATTTGCCTAATCTAAATAGTTTACAAGTGCACTATATATCAAATAAATGTTAATGATATATACAAAATCGTCACGTATGTTATATAATCCCTACTTCATTCACGTCATATTAAGAATTTAAAACCAAAGGCCAGATTGGTGAACTTTTTCATAATTCTATTAGATTTTGAATATTTGTTTAAAAAACCATCTGATAGGTAAATACTTGTACACGTATTAAGTTATTAACGATTCATAAATAAATTGTTATGTAAAAGTGGATAAATGAAACCATTAAAAACCGATAGGAAATAAATGACGTAGAGCGAACAGTCGAGACAGTTTTCTTTTGGCCACACACCATATTAGATGTTTTTTTCACGATTTAGAAGCAACCCTTATCTGATAATTCTTATTTATTAAACCTACTTTTTGCTAACGGTTGGTTTTTGAAATTGTTATACGGGTTCAACTATTAAATATATAGTATTTTTTTTCATTTATAGTCAAACATAGTGTATCTTCGTAAAATTTAGTCCAAAAAATATAGTCACGGCAATATTTGCCCAATTCCCTCAAACCTTACTGCATCAATAACACCCATGCCTCAACATTCCGTTTTCAAACTACCCTAAATAACTAAGTGAGAAACCATTGGTGTGTGAAATAAGAATTTATAAATTTCGTACATTCTAAGCACCTTTAAGTGTGTTCCTATAGCAGGAACATTCAATCCAAAACATTTGAATCCCAGTGATATCGAAAGAAAAATGAAAGTTAAGTGACAAACATGGACATCAATAATATAGCCAAATGTATTCAAAGTCAACTTTGAATGACGGAATTGGACCATATAATCTTAATACTTTTTTTGAAATTTATCAAAGAGGACTTTTAGATAGAAATGTCGTAATTTTTGTCAATACCGAAGTGCAGACTTCTGATTTGATGATATTCTCGGGGATTAACATTCCACCAGCAGTTGTATCGATAAATATCTAGTACATGTTAACAAACTTCATTAATTTTGCGATTTCAAAGCCCTTACTTTATTTGCCTTCATCAGGAAAACTCAAACCAAAATATTCGATGTTAGTTATTTATGAATAGATATCAACTATTGAAGCTAAATGAAAAAGACGGACTTTTAAAAAAGAGGTTTATCGACGGTCAATATTTTCCTAATACGTTGGTACCTTGTATATAATTTCAGTACCAAGGCGCCGTTTACTGATATGATGATACAATCGAGGATTAAAAATAGTAGTTAAACAGCAGTGGAATCTACACAATGCTTGTTAACCTTCTAAATATCGTGATTCTATGGCGCTTTTCTCGATTTTCCTATACCGCTCAGACAAAAAGAAATGAAAATATGTCAAGTTGCAGATAGGACAAGGTGTAACTTAATTGACAAGGCTAATAAGAAACCGACATAAAATTGTGCAAACAGCATTAGTAAATATGACCAAGACTTATTACAGATACATTGTATTACTAGTTTAACACTTTTTATGTACATTTTTAAAGATAGGAATTTGTCATCTTTAGAATCCTTCGATATAGGTATTTGATGTTAATGTAAAATCTTTCATTATCTCCGTTGAATTCATTGTCATAATTGATAGCAAGAACGGCTCTGTTGAGGGTGCATGTGATTTCCGTATTATTTGGGTGTTTTTGTTTGTATATATGTATTTGCATACGGACAATGATTTACAAAACTTATACAATGTGATTAACTTATATATACATAAGAAGTTTACTTTAGACGCTTACTCATTATTAGTTCAAGTTGAAATATATATCAGATACATCTCAAATTGAGACATAATTTAGAAAAGATGTTTTTCTTCTTCTTAGTCAGCACGTTTTTTGACGATATGAAATATCATTTACGTGTTCATTTTTCTCCAAATTAAGTTTTAATAAAATATTGATATGATGGGTTTATCATGTTTTTTGCATTCCAATTCAAGTGACCAAAACAAGTCCTAAACAAAATTCTCAGCTGATTTTTACCAAGGATATATATTAGTTGAAACAATCAGAAATTATGACCTAGAACGTGAATAAATAGGAAAACCTTTGGAAGGTTGGGTGCTGCGTTTGTGTACATCAGACAATTAAACCCTACGATAAAATAACAGTGTATCCATGTTACTGCTTTCTTCTCTTGAATGTAAGTATATAGACCTCGGCCTTGACAATTACTAAATTTATTTGAACGGTAAATTTAAGTGCATAAATTCACCATTACTTTGAATGAAACTACTTTGACAATGCTACCTTACTTAAAAATGTTTTTCACGTAAATGTTGTCTTGTAAATAATCTAAATATTAACTATAAATAGGGGGAAAATCAAATATAGCGGAGAGTGATTTGGATAACAGAATGGATTTCATAGCTTATTATCTTAAAATCGTTTTTAAGGCATTCAACCCGTATTTTAGTAAGTTTTAAAAATATGAATTCCTTTTTACGCACAATATAATAGTAACGAAATTGAATTAGTTCTGAATTTTAAAATGATCTCACTATAGTTTACTTTTCGTTCACTTAAGTTGATACTACAATCGATAACTATCATTTGTCTACAACAATGTCAAAAACGTGGAACTATCATAGTAATGCAAATTAAACAAGTCTAACTCACAATATATCAATTTGCAATTGTGAATATCATTTATCTAATATATTCAACATCGATGAACAAATTATTATATAATACTGAGTACAAGAAAAGACATGAAACAAATGAAGAGACAGTTCTTTTCATCTTAAATATCATGGGTATGCTAAACGTACTATACATAAATACAAATTACATTTATGTTCTGATCAAAATAATGTGTGAAATTGGAACTATTATAATTCAATTGGTTAAAATGTTAATTAAATACTAATGTGACGTACTTGGCAAATATAATCATACAACTTAATGTAAATCAAAATCAATCCTTGTAACAACGATATAAAGTTCATGTTTACAATTTCAATCACACTAACAATCTATGTGATCTGCAGTAATCAAATTCCACTTGGAATTCTCAGATCTGACAGAAGGGCAGTTGATAAGTGCGTATTTGTTCGGCTGTGTAGCATTTATGAATATATAAAATAATATTCTGAACTCTGGGTTCAATTCATTGCCAGAGCCCTCCCTTGATACGATTTTACCTTATTATATCATGGGATGATTTGTAGGTGACCTTTGGTAATGCTTTTCTTACACAACCAAATTCCATCTGTATGCGGTATAGTTTAGCATTCCCTTATCTAGGTACACAGTGAGCTTTTTTTTTAATTATAAATACGCGTATACTTTCGCAATTTTCACACAAGCAACATTTTAACATATATGTTGTTCGAAGCGTGAAATAAATAAGGCCGTTATTTTTCTCGTTTGAATTATGTTGCATTGCCATTTTCGGGCCCTTTTATAGTTGACTATACGGTATTGGCTTTGGTCTTTGTTGAAGGCCGTACGGTGACCTATAGTTGTTAATTTTTGTGTCATTTTGGTCTATTGTTGAGAGTTGTCTCATTGGCAATCATACCTAATCTTCTTTTATCGTATAGAATTCCAACAAAAATTGTATATTTCAAATACCAAAAAAAATGTTCACAGAGAAAGGAGTAGGTCCAGTAAAACGCCTGTTTGGCCCCAAAAATATAGCAGTTTTCAAAATTAATAAAATGTTAACTTTTAGTTATTTATTGGAAAGTAGAATGCTTCTGTTACTTTAATGTGAGCTGGGTTTTTTTTTTACAATACAATGCACATATATCGGGTACTAGCATCACTAAGTCATGCTAAATAACTGAAATCTTCACAATTGTAGCATTTTAGTTAAATTTTAGACGTTTTCCGTCTTAAATGAAAGTGGCCGCATTTGTGTTCATTCTTAATATTGAAATGTATGTTGTATTTGATGATAATACATAACATATATAAAGGTTGAGGATGAACATGGATGTGGCCACTTTCATTTTTGACAAAAACTATCTGAAAAGTGACATTTTTTTGCATATTTAATAGATTTTTCATATTTTAATGACTAAATCAGTTAAAATCTTTCACAAAAACTAATTGAATCAACTGAAATAGACACTTTTAACTGTTAAAAAAGTGTCCAAAATCTTTCGTCAGATGAACCTGAAATTTGAGGCCAAAATCGGCCCTTACGGACCTACTGTCAACTAGTTCTTATAACTATATCGTGTTTGAAGTTAAAAGTTATAATAAAATATACGATATTTATCCATAGCAGTACTCAAAGATTGCACTATGAACAAATATTCGATACAAAGAAACTAATTTCACTTTATGAGAACTTACCATTTTTTGTAGCTGCAAACTCACACGAAGGAATAGCTGTCCAGTTACCGTAGGTATCTAGACAAGTCACTAGTGGGTTACCAGAGAGGTAGTAAAACGTATTACAATAATAAGTCACAGTTTCATTTATGTTGTACAAGTTAGAAGATGCTAAAATATATCCATTAGAAATTGAGACTGTCGTACAAGACATTTCAAAAGTCTAACACGTTATTTAATGAAATACAACTTGTCTACTGTAACCAGACCAAGTTTATCCGTTATAAAAACATAGTATAAGCGTCCTTAATAAATTGAACCTTATGGTTTGAATATTGAGTCTTAAGAAAGTAATATATCTTTCTGTATGTAATTTAGTTGAAAGGCTTTTTTTATACAATGCGTTGTAAAAAGTTAAATGTAGGTCTATGACAAATACCAGCAGTGTTAGTAAGCATTCAATTGTACCCAGTTTCCATTTTAACTCCAATAAATCAAATGATTATATCATTTGAGTTAATACATTTCATGAGTCGGTTGTCATGTATAACAGGCAATTGAAAGTTGATAAATTAATTTTCTGAAAGAATGAAGTTAATAGATGATATATCGATATACCGTCAAAGTTAGCGTCCCATGAAAGCACATTATGAATGCGTATTTAGTTTCTGGTTTCATGTTATACACTTATAAAAATTAATTAATGGACTTTAACGTTCCTAAACATTAATAAAGTAAACGAATGCATAATAAAGATATAAACCGATTGAAAGAAAAGTTGACAGAAACTCACCTTTTTAATTATTTTGTTGTCGCATAAAAAAAAGGTTTTGAAATTTGTCTCTTTTTAATCATACTTTGCAATGGAAACGATCAGTTATTCTTTTATATTTTGAACGTCAACCTCATCAATATAAAAAGCAAAACTAAAAAGGATTGTCAGAAAAGCAATCCTATGAAGGTATACACAGCATTATCAAACGATCGTCATGAAATCTCATGGTTAGACAACACGTCATACTAATAAATCTTATTTCTTTGAGATGTGTTACATTTCTAAGATCGAAATATAAAAATTAGATGAACATGCGTTTGAATTATAGCATTGTATGATTTCGACAGTCAATAAATTAACAATGTTAGATTTTTCCATCTACAACTTATAATAATATGAGTATGCTCGATAAATATTCAAAAGACACCAACATTTTTCAAAGGGTACTAAAAACGTTCTCCTGAAAACAGACTTTTACAGAAAAGTGTAGAAAAATCAAACTGTATGTAAAGGATAAACGAACCATGCCAGAAACACAAAGTTCAATATTTGTCATTTGTTGCTACATGTATCATATTTTAGCATAAATCAGGACATTGGTTTACCCTTTTGAATTGCTCTAAATGTTTGTCAAACCTGGGTCTTTTTGAGTTTCATATACGGTATAGATTTTGCAAATTGCTGAAGGCCGTACGGTTTCCTTTGATTGTTCTTAGTTTTGTCCTTTTGTCTATATTTGGCAATCATACCACATCTACTTATTTTCAAATTGAGTAAATGATAACTTGATACTGGCATCTCATTAAAATTGTGAAATTGTTTCTCAATTCTGATACCCTTTCGTTTTGGGTACGGTTTTTCGTATCTTTATAGTTATTTTGAATGAGTAAATATCCAATAATCAAAACGGTAAAGGATGTTTAATAAAAAAAAAACAAGAAATAACAAACCAGATACATTTTATGTAAAGCAATCTTTGTTAAAATGGCAAATACAAACATGAAATAGATTGGAAACCACCATCCACCTTTAGTGCACAGCTTTATCAAAATTAGTTGATTTTTTGTAGAATCTTTGTTTGTTCATAAGTTTCACTAACAGTGGGTTGATATCAACAAACAAAGAACTATACTACTTCATTGCCAATGACAACCCATTTAATGAAATATTGCCAATTCATATAAAAGTGTTCACATGATATGAACCTACGTACTGACGGGATAATCTAGATCGGTTACTTGAAACGAAACAGGAAAAAAGATCGGCATGCCTCGTTTCTCTCTCTATTACTTAAACTCGTCAAATAAATTCTATACACTGTACGAGTTTACTATTATATATTTAATGTGTTCATATAACGTCAGCTTCAATGAAAAAAACATTCAAAGTAGTGACACTGTGGTTTGCAAGACACAAGGTGTTACTTCTGGCCATTTTTCAGTTTTGTCACAGATAGTGAAGTGTTGTCAAACATATTTTTAGATAGATATAAGAAGAGTGCCAATAACACAACTCTCTATCCATGTAACAACTTGTAAAGGTAAACCATTATAGGTCAAAGTATGGCCTTCAACACGGAGCCTTGGATCAATCCGAACATCAAGCTATGAATGGTCCCAAAAGTGACAATTATAAAACCATTCAGACAGGAAACCCAACGGTCTAAGCCGTATTTGGCACAACTTTTTAGAATTTTGGGTCCTCAATGCTCTTCAACTTTGTATTTGTTGGCTTTTTAACTGTCTTGATATGAACGTCACTGATGAGTCTTATGTAGACGAAACACGCGTCTTATAATCCTGGTACCTTTGATAACTATATAAAAAACGAGAAACGAGAAACACATATAAACCACATCGACAAACGACAACCACTGAACAACAGGTTGCAGACTTCGGACAGGTGCAAACAAATGCAGCAATTTTCAACGTTTTAACAGAAGTGAGAATTCATCCTCATACCAAACACATATCAAAGGAGGTATATATTAGAATTTATTGACACGAGATATAACACAAAACAGGTATAAATTAAATATTAAATTACAAATTGTATCAACAGGTCAAATAAACACGAAACTACGATTTTAGAGTACTTGCAGTTACTGAAATAGTTATCAAAAGTACCAGGATTATAATTTAGTACGCCAGAGGCGCGTTTCATCTACACAAGACTCATCAGTGACACTCATATCAAAAAAGTGATAAAGCCAAACAAGTACAAAGTTGAAGAGCATTGAGGATCCAAAATTCCAAAAAGTTGTGCCAAATACGGCTAAGTTAAGGTAATCTATTCCTTGGACAAGAACATCCTTAGTTTTTCGAAAAATTCAAAGTTTTGTAAACAGGAAATTCATAAAAAAAAAGAAAGATAAAAGCCAAAAAACAATTAGTAATGAAAAAATCATGCATCAGAGACTAAAATCCACTAAAACACTTCCCAGGGATTTGGTGTTTTTACGTCATGGACAGTCAAAAAAAGACATGACTTGTGCAATGCCAAAATAAAAGCTATAGTTTATCAGTGTATATCGCTGAAATCAACTCATTATTCATAAATTGGTCATGCAAGTTTCAGTTTCCTTTATTTGCATCAACTGGCTTAAAATACAGAAAATGAACATGCTTTGGCGATTCTTTGCATTTACCCTTTACGTTTATTTAAACGTCTCCCTTGCTTAATTGAATACTATTAGGTGTTTTAGTTTTGTCAAACTGTAATCTTTATCTCATAGAACTTACCATTGTCATAAAAGACAAGTTTACATGAGGGTGTACTGGACCACTTGCCATAAACATCTTTAGACGTTGCTACAGCGTTTCCGGAGAGTGTATAAAAGGTGTTACATGCGTACGTTACTGTTTCATTTACGTTGTATAAGTTCAATGCAGATATTGAAACTGAAGTGCAACTCATTTTGTCGGATGTTTAAGTTTTAATTAAGTTTATTGTCAGATTTATTTCATATATCACAACGATATTCAAAACACAGTTGTTATTTTGAATATCTAAAGCGACTATAAACAATTCGGTTTACATAAGTTTTTGAACAGATTTTCACAACCAGTAGAAACTAACGGTGGTAATTGGTTTATAACTATTCCAAAAGTTAACTTCGTGTGTTCCATTAACATAATATGAATACTTGACATAAAAAAAAATATCTCTTATATTATTTACCGCCTCATCTGTTTATTTTACTTTGATGAGAAATTCTAAGTAGATAATAGCTTGTTCACTCGGTAATTTATAATAAATACAAACCAAAATTGATTAATTCTTTCAAACTCTGAGTTTTATATTACAGATGTCCACACTATTTCAATACAGTATGTTCGTTTTTGAATTAATTAAATAATCAGTTTATTTGAATTATTTTAAAATCGTGACGATATGTACTTTACGGACACATAATTTGTTTTTATAAGTTTAATACTTATAACAGTTGTCATTTCATATTCACCTATTTGCAAACTTTTTATCTGTGAATGTATCATTTAAAAATCATCTGAATGCACCTTTTTGAGAATGTTGTATAGAAATCTGTTTTTGTTTAGGGACAACCTGTATAAAATCATAAATACTTTAAAATGCGCATCGTTCGATTTCGAAGGACCTAATAAACATGACATTTTAGTATAATTAAAGAGAAATAAGGTTACCTTAAGGTAGATGAGGTGTCTAAATTATAATCCATAGAATTTTTTGATAATTTGCCAAAATGTAGTTTATGCCATGCTTTTTAAATCAAAATGATAAAAAAAGAATGGGTCACGGGGCTTATTTTCACGCTACATGCTGTTCAAAATTGACAAATTTTGTATAGATTATGCATGGAAAACCCAATTTTCTGCAATAAAGCGTAAACTACACCATAGAATTTTGAGATAACATATGAGAAGATAGCTTTAATAGTATGCTTTCAGTTAAGAAAAGGAAAAAATGGGGTCATCAGCCCCGTTTTCTTGCTACATGATAAAATCGGTAAATTCCTAACACGTTCTATTGTAAAAGTACTTTTATCTGAATTATCTGCCCTTGCATTTGAGTTGCCTCCCCTTATGTGGCAAAATTTGGAAAAATTTTATCAAACAAACGTTTTCTGTTTTTTGTAATTCAGCAATAAATATGATGAAACAGGTCATTTTCTATATTGAAATGAAGGTTCGTACACATGAATTTCCTTCTACTCTCAAAATTTGCACATTCTATAAAAGATCTAGACCTTGTTTTCTGGAATTTCCAAATCCAAGATGGAGGAAGACATTCTATCTACCTTAAACTACATTTATATAATAATCTCATAATATTTGAATGAAGATCAAAACCAACGCCATTTTTTTTTTCTAATTGAATAAAAGGCATTAATAATTGCAGTTGGTACTTCAATGTATATAGACTTTACAATAAATATGAACACTACAAATTCTTGATTTATAAACGATATTTTCCCACAAAATGTTGAAAATTAAGACCCAAACGAATTCGAACTTTTAATCTGAAAGTGTCAAGTTGTTTAGTTTTTTTTATACTTAAACATGACTTGTTTTTAAATCACAACACTAGAATGGTATCTATTTGACTACTATTGATTATAAGGGTTTCACTAAATTGTGTCTTAGGTTCAAGGTATGGTCCTCAATCTATTTAGCAGAATAAGCCGGTGCCGACCCCTATCCCGTTCGCATGCTCGCAGTATTTTCTAAGATTCAGATACTATCGGTAATGCAATACCCTGTAAAACTTTTGGTTTCATCATGGCGATTTTAATTGTTGACAAGGAGTTTTATGAATACACGGTGCACGACTCTTAACTCAGAATTTGCTTCACTCAGTCAAGGGATTCAATCCCGAAAGTTGCTGAAAGATAGAAGTATTTCGTTTTCAGAAATTAAGCAATAGTTGCCACATATATTATGTCAATATGCGCATAAAGTAAAAATTTCAATGATTAAAATTGCTGTTATAGACTATTTTGAGAAAAACAACTATGGAAACATGTACATGTTTAGTCATATTTACATCGAAGGATTGGTCGATTGATTATTGCGTTAACGCCTAAAGCTAATGGCAAATACTTCATGTATTATATTCAAGACAGACATTAAAGACGTCGTCCACCAACCTCAAGTCATGTGTGAAACAATTCTATACAATATCTTTCGAGTCAAATTCGTTGGGCTCAATCCACATAATACAGTAAAACCAATAGCTCTCCGTCGGCCATTTTTACATTGAGTACGACATGTTTAAGTAATATAAGAGACAAACTAACACAAATCAAAACTAATGATTAGTATACGATTTAGATATTGATTTTTAAACACATGTTTTTATTATTAGAAAAGTTTGACAATAATAACAAAGGCAGTCACATTTAGTAACCGTACTTTCAAATCTCCTCGCATTTCAAATCATCAACTTTGATTCCAGAGAAGTATGAGAAAGAATTGGGATCACCATAAAGACTTTCAGCTGCACCATCTTTAATTGTATTTATTTTTTCAGTATCACCCTCTCTCATCTCAACGACAACAGTTTTGGTTCCCTGTACATACTGATCAATGCCGACAGCATTTGCTCTGTTTCCAGCTATTCTTTCTTCGTTGAGTATGAATCGTGTTTCGAAACGTTTACCAGATGGTGTCAGTGATGTCCAGCTAAACGAGTATAAACCGGCTTTCCTGCAAGTAAATATGCCCGTTTCTGAATCGTAGCCATTGCCTACATTGGTTATTACGTCATCGTACACAACTGTGTCTTCCTTGTAAATATCTTGAATATTGAGATATGACCCTAAATTAGCATGAAAAGCCATCGGATTGCCTGTAAACGAAGAAACTGAATATGTCATAAAGGGTAAAATAAAAGGTCTTTTTCAAATGATAGAAGAACAAATCAAAATGAGGCAAAATTATAAGACGATATGAATATTAAAACCTTAAATATCAATTTAAGATACGAAAACAGTCAAACAGCAGGGTGAACTAGACTACATGATGTCCTATATATAAATAGAGATATACAATTTTTGTTAAGAATCGTCAAGGTTTAAAGAAAAAGAAAAAATGCATCATAGTATTACATATTGTAATATTTAATTATGTTTTATAAGTACAAAAAATGAAGTTGACGTAGACGGGAAGAATTTGCATTAGAACGTTTTGAGTATATATCTAAAAATGTCGAATTTCTAATAATATTTATTTACGACTACATCCTTGATAGTATCCGCACTTTGGACCTGAAATAAAAATATAGATGTTATTAATTTTCAGGTTTTGATTTCCCATCAATATCAGGTAGTTAGTGAAAAATTTGTAAAATAAATAAAGCACTTCAGAATTTTTTTATAAATTTGATATTTTGAATCGATGCAGTGATATTGTTATCAATTAAGGTGTACTATAGGATATAGTTTACATGTATATTAAAACAATAGTTTCTTTTGTTTTGAATTTAAAGATGATATATATAAATGCTACTTTCCCTCTTATCAAAAAGAATCGAGTATGAAATTGCATTCTCATTGATAAAAAGTTCAAATGTTTTATCAATTCTATTGGTGAACACTAATTTGCCTTCTGAACAAATATTAACACCAGTAGGCATTAACAGTGGAGAAAACATGTAGTACAGCGGCTTTGTGAAAAATTGTGCACATCCTGCTACAAACATGAAATTTGGCATAGACCTTCCTCATCTATTACTCTTTTATTTCAGATAGGGAAGCAGTTGAACAAAAATGTCTCACTTCCGGTAAAATCCAAAATGCCGGACATCATACTTAAATCAGCCCAATATCAAAGGCTTGTAGGTGAAAAGTGTTATTATCATGCTACTATCATAATATTTGGTACAAACCTTCGTTATGTACTACTTTTGGATATATTATAAAGATTAGATGTCTTCAAAAACCCTATACCAGGTAAATTCGACAGGCCGGACATTTTACTAAAATAAGCTTATTTTTAGGGAGGGTAATTGAAATCTGTTTTAACTTTTTGCTTCTATCATTATATTGTGCAGGAACCTTCTTTGGTGCTTCTCATGGATACATTTTATAGGACATTTGTCTTTTAACCCCTACTGCCGGTGATATCCAATATGGCGGACATAGAAATATTATTTTATTATTTTAATGTTCAACTTTTTTCTAAATGGAAAGAAAACGTTTTTAAAATTTTGGGTTTTAGTTATCCTCAAAAACACTAATTCTATTCAGCTGTAAACGTTTAAATACAAAGTTAATACTTCCGGTAAAAAAAAAACAATATGGCGTAAATTACAAAAATGAGTCCTCAGTCAATATCTTCGATGTAGAGTTTTTGGTAGATTGATTTAAACAAAATAAAATCACTAAATTACTAAAACATCTTTAGAATTACTTATTTTTGGCCGCAAATACATGTGTATTCACAATTGAAGAGCTGATTTTCCACATTTACAAAGACCGTGGTATTGTTTCTTACATCCATAATGTACAAGCTCCTGATAAGATTAAGAGCTTGTTACTCATTTACATCCGCCATGGTATATTGAACGTTTTACATGCTGAAAAAGACTAGACCGACTCGTGGGAATAGTAGCCTCAATAAGTCTTTACTCTTCTAAAAACACATGTTTTCTTGCTTCATTAACCCCATCTGACAAGTTTGTTTGATCCTACAACAAAACCACGTATCGTTTTATTAATGACATTATCAAATCCATATCCGGTGATGTTGGCTGATCAATCACTATACTAAATGCTAAAGTCACATTTTCAAATGCCAGCCATGTCACCAACGCAGTTCCTTTTCAAGCAAACGTGTAATTTCTCAATGCTGAGTGCATTTGAAGGTCATAGATAGATCTATACTCAAAGCTTTTCCCACTTCCAAATGCAAGCCAAAGTTTGTCTGCCCCTATGTCACAGAATAGCGAAAAAGCAATGACAGCAACATCAGTATCGACTGTTCGAGTAATGACTCAGTTAAGCCTGTGTTTCACTGCATCAGACACATGTATCTTGATTCTAGTGTACATAGTGCTAAACTTGAAACATCATCATGTGGTGGACTGAACATCCTGAGCATTTGTTGTTACAACTACCTTTTCCTCAAAATTCTTTTGAGCAAGCTGCTGTGAATGAAAACTAAAAAGTTCTTTCTTATTGTCGTCAACTCTCAAAAAACTTTGCCAATTTTGAGGAATTTGTTTTGACCCTTTATTCGTCTGTGTATTCCATTTCCCCTACATGTAGCTTTTGCTTCTTGTAGTAACCTTCAAACTACCGTTATTGTCTATGTACCCATTCGAGACTACATCCACTGTTATTACAATTTCAAGGTGTTTCATTTCGAGTATGCTTATCGGGTATTATGTCCTTACCTTAAAAAAATACCTTGAAACTGTAACAAGAGTGGATGAAGTCTTGAATATGTATGGTAGTTGTAGCAACAAAGTTAAGGATGTTCTATCTTATCCACCACTTGATGTATTTCTAGTTCAGCACCATGTTCACATTAAGAGGCTGACACTAAAATCATGGTGCATGTGTCTGATGCAGTCAAACACGAACTTAAACAAGTTATGATTCGAACAGTCGTTACTGATGATGCTGTCAATACTGTTTCGCTATTCCGTGACATAGGGGTAGACGAACTATAGATTGTGTTTGGGAGGGCTAATTATTTAGGATACATATCAATTAATGACGTTTCAAATGCACTAGGCAATGAGTGATCACACACACTTATTGTGATCCATCCCTTTACTGTTTGTGATACGGTTCTCTGTTCGCTTGAAAAGGAAAAAAGACTATGTGGGAGACACTGATGGCATTTAAAGATGTGACTTTAATAAAAAGAATGATGATTGATCAGCCTAAGTCACCGGAGTTTTACTGTAAGATCGCACAAACATATCAGATGGTGTTAACATGTTAACGCAGCAAGAAAATAACTATTTGAGCAAAAGGGAGGGATAATTGAGGCTATTACCTCAACTTGGTCGAGTCTTTTCCAGCATGTAAAACGTGCAATATACTAAGGTTTTAGGGAGACGAACTTGGAATTTGCTCTTATGCTACCCAGTTCAGGCGCTAATGGATGGCAAAGGAACAAAGAGGATCCCTTTTAAAAAAAACTCTTTCTGAGGCCTCATCATTTTGTCAAAATCTTGTACATTGTGGATGTAAGAAAGGATACCGCGGTCGTTTTTAATGTGGAAAATCGGGTCTCCCATGCACTGTTTTGTTTTCATGTGGTGGTGACTGTGAATAAACATGTATTTTTGGCCAAATAGTAGTAATTTTAAAATGTTTTAGTCCTTTAGTGATTTTATTTAGTGATTTTATTTAGTGATTTTATTTAGTTTTAATCAGTCTATCTAAAACTATACATCGAAGATATGGATTGAGGAGTGGACTCATCTTTGAAATTAACGTCATATTGGAATAGAATTGGTTTTGAGGATAACTTAAAGCCAATATTTTAATGACCAGCACAAAAAAAAATACATTTCTTTACATTTTGAAAAAAGTTGAATATTAAAATAAAAAATTTCTATGTCCGCCATTTTGGATATTACCGGACGTAAGGTTTTTAAGACATATGTCTATACATTGTATCCATGAGAAGCACAAAAGAAAGGTTCCTGCACAATGTAATGATATCAGCAATACGTTAAGACACATTTCAATTACCCTCCCTAAAAATAATCTTATTTTAGTACAATGTCTGCCATGTTGTATTTTACAGGAAGTAGGGTTTTTTAAGACATGTAATCTATATAATATATCCAAGAGTAGTACGTAACAAAGGTTTGTACCAGATATTATGATAGTAGCATGATAATAACACCTTTTCACATACTAGCCTTCGATATTGGGCTGATTTAAGTATGATGTCCGCCATTTTGGATTTTACCGGAAGTGAGACATTTTTTTCAAATGCCTCCCTATCTGAAATAAACGAGTAATCGTTGAGGAAGGTCTATGCCATATTTCATGCTTGTAGCAGGATGTGCACAATTCGTCTGAAATATGCTTGTAGCCGCCGCACTAATGTCATGTAATTTTGTCGTAAAAAAGTATATAAAAAAGTATAAAACAAGAATGTGTCCAAAGTACACGGATGCCCCACTCGCATATCATTTTCCATGTTCAAAAGACTGTGAAATTGGGTAAAAAATCTAATTTGGCCTTAAAAGTAAAAAGATCAACTAATAAGGAACATGTGTACTAAGTTTCAATTTGATTGGACTTTAACTTCATCAAAAACTACCTTGACCTAAAACTATAACCTGAAACTCACACTTTTAATTTCTATGTTCAGTGGACCATGAAAATGGGGTCAAAAGTCTAATTTGGTTTAAAAATATGAAAGATCATATCATAAGAAACATGTGTACTAAGTTTCAAGTTGGTTGGACTTCAGCTTCATCAAAAACTACCTTGACCAAAAACTTTTACCTGAAACTCACACTTTAATTTCTATGTTCAGTGGACCATGAGAATGGTGTCAAAGGTCTAATTTTGTTTTAAAATCAGAAAGATCATATCATAAGGAACATGTGTACTAGGTTTCAAGTTGATTGGACTTCAGCTTCATCAAAAACTACCTTGACCAAAAACTTTAACCTGAAGTGGGACGAACGGACGGACAGACGGACGGACAGACGAACTGACGAACAGACGGAAGGACGCACAGACCAGAAAACATAATGCCCCTCTACTATCGTAGGTTGGGCATAAAAATGTTGAAAGTGAAATTATGATAATAACAGTTGTGTTGAACTAACTAATCAAATAACGACGAAAATAACTAATTCTGAGGGGAACACATCTACTTTAAGAGGAAAACATCGACAACAGAAAATATATACTGGAAGAAAACCAAACGCCAGCAATCATAGAAATGGACTATTTGGTAATAATTGCAATATTCCTGACTTGGTACACGACTTCTAAGGTAAAACACATGAGTTTAACCCGTTTTTATGGTTAGCCAAACCTCGAGCTCCCGCTTATATGGCAGATATGATAAACAAAAATAAACTTCATTAGATTGGTCAATTAAAAGCAGATAGTTATACTACAAAACTTTTGAACCTTCAATCGAGGAAAGGATCCAGTGTGTAAAGAAGGTGAAATTGAAAAAAAGCACAATGTTCAGATTTACGCTTTTCTTTACTCTTCAGCTAAACATCAGCTAATTTCGCATTATCATATAAATTATCTTATTATGCAATATTTTTGACAGTTCGTCGTTAAAACCTTGTGACTTATTATACACATATTGCAGTAAAAAGATTTAATGCACCTAAAATGCCCAGTACAATGGACTACAACACCATCGAAACTCGAGTCCTACTTAAAACAGACATACAAATTTTAAGAGAAACATCAATAAACAACATTTGGTACGGATAGTTAAACTGCCTACCTGCTTATCCTTCTGGAGCACCTAAGATCAGTTCTATTTTGTTTACAGTTGTTTGTCTGTTTGTCTTTTTTTCTTTTAGCATTGGCGTTGTAGGTTTATTTCCGACTTATAAGTTGGAATGTCCCTTTGGTATTTTTTACCTCATATTTTTAAAACAATTAAAATCAATCAATGGCACCAATAACTATAGTATCTGTCGAATCCTTTAATAAAACTTTTAATAACTATACTGAAATTATTCATCTAACTAAAAAGTAACTAGTAGCTTACCTCTACTCGCCTCGGTCACTTGCAAAAGACATTTCTATGCAGAACAAAAATAACAAAACTCTCGACTCTTTTTCCCATTATCCCATTTTAAGTTATCATTTTTCAAAGATTTTCCGTAAAGTAACACATTGTCATTATTACGTATGTATTTATAGTACAACCATGCAACACGTTGAATGTAATCATTCCGTTATTTAGATCTGCTATTTTCAAAAGAGCCAATCAGAATCAAGATCACGTGGCAAAGCAATGTTGAGGAAAACAAGAAACGACATCAAGACCATTAGAGAGGAACAGTTACGATTGACCTTTGATTTTTTACATTTCATATAATGTTTTTTAAATGTGTTATGTTTTATAGAAAAACCATGATAAATGCAAGTAAAATATTCATTGTATTACAAAGGTGAAAATATAATGTTAATTGTCCATTTAATAAATTGTACCATGATCCGTGTTGCTTAGTCTTTAGTTTTCACTGTTGTTTTTGTTTACTATTATTTGTCTGTCTTTTTCTTTTTTAGCTATGGCGTTGTCACTTTATTTTCAATCTATAAGTTTGACTGTCCCACTGGTATCTTTCGCATCTCTTTTTTTAATTTTTTTCCAAATTTTAATTGTTGCGCATACACTACCTCGTAGTTTAAGATATTCTTATATTTTGTCAAGCTACCATGCACCAAAATTCACAAAGCAAGAAATTCAATTACTCTTTGTGATCTTTGTCTCTGAAGTCACAATTTTGGTCTAGTATGCTATTAGTTTTTTTTAAAGTCAGATATAGTTTTTGGGTCAAAATATCAATGAATTTTTTGAAACTTCGACAGACGCTTTTACCTCTTATACATCATTGGTTTTTAAGTGATTGTCTTTGAAGTCTAGAAATTCGCTGTACACGCATGATATTATGAGTGTCTTTTTTATTTACTTTTACATGGTTGATACTACGTATGGTAGATTGTTGGTCCCTGTGACATTATCAAATTTCGATAACGACACGTAGATGAGTGATTACAAACTTCATTTAATTATCCAGAAAATTAACTATTTTGATCTTAGCGTCACTGATGATTCGTATGTAGACGAAACGCGCTTCTGGCGTACTAAATTATAATCCTGGTACCTTTGATAACTATTACTAAATAACAGATGTTTCTTTGTATTAGTCTAGTTCAGAAGAATGTTTGAAACATTTATTGTAACCAACTATAATAACAAAGGATACTTTTCATTCATAGTAAGGGGCCATGTAGATCTTCTTGTACATATTCATACAATTTGCAAAAGAAATACAGACATTAACTTATTGGTGTAACTTGTTTATTCACCTTTTTCAATATTAAAAAAACGGTGGTTGACCTTAAAACCCTGTGGTTGACCTTAAATACTCGATTCAACGTATTTCAAAAGCTTTTTTGTTGTGATTTGACAAATGTTTAAACTTGTTCACCGGGCAACCTTTACATTGATAGAGGTTTGCTGCTCACAATGAAGCTATTAAACCAAGAGTTCCAAATGGTGAAGTTGAAATCATCCCTTCGTAAATTTTACGGACGCCATCACGCGTTGGTTGACCGTTATGGAATAACCGTTTCACAAATGATATCGGATATGTTCCTTACGTCGTAACTACAATCCCCTTCCCTTTCATGAATATGACCTACCAAATTAGACTATTTACCGGATTTGTAATCACATAAGCAACACGACGGGTGCCACATGTGGAGCAGGATCTGCTTACCCTTCCGGAGCACCTGTGATCTCCCCTAGTTTTTGGTTGGGTTCGTGTTTATTCTTTAGTTTTGTATGTTGTGTCGTGTGTACTATTGTTTTTCTGTTTGTCTTTTTCATTTTTAGCTATGGCGTTGTCAGTTTGTTTTAGATTTATGAGTTTGACTGTCCCTTTGGTATCTTTCGTCCCTCTTTTACAGTTAAACTTATTTTAACATTGTTTTTATGAGATAAGCATATTATGTTTGAACTGATAATTCAGTCACCATATAGGTTCAAAAGGATTATTTGAAGTTCGTTCATAAGTGTGTGTTTTTTTAACTAAGGGGGAAAATATATGATTTATTTGAAAAATAAGTTTTAAAATGTTATTTTAGTAAAACATCGTGATATAAGATATGGCAAAGAGAAAATCCCAGTGGTCAAACTTGATTTATACATTCGCACATTTCCATTTTAAAATAGCATACAATGTCATGTTTATCATATCATTTGTATAAACAGGACGACAAGTAGCAATCATGTAAACATATGTAAACAATCAGACATTTTATCAACATAGCAGGCTGCTGTTGTACTATAATTAGTGACATTTTTACCTATTGTTTCTGTTTGTTAAGTTCGCACATCGTTGTCAATATAATTGAACTTGATGCGACTGTCATACAAGAGGGACGAAAGATACCAGAGGGACAGTCAAACTCATAAATCGAAAATAAACTGACAACGCCATGGCTAAAAATGAAAAGGACAAACAGACAAACAATAGTACACATGACACAACACAGAAAACGAAAGAATAAACAACACGAACCCCACCAAAAACTAGGGGTGATCTCAGGTGCTCTGGAAGGGTAAGCAGATCCTGTTCTACATGTGGCACCCGTCGTGTTGCTTATGAGATAAAAAAAATCCGGTAAGTAGTCTAATTCGGTAGGTCACATTTATGAAAGGGAAGTGGATTGTAGTTACGACGTAAGGAACATATCCGATATCATTTGTGCAACGGTTATTCTATAACGGTCAACCAACTCGCGATCGTGATGGTGTCCGTAAAATTTACAAAGAGATGATTTCAACTTCACCATTTGGAACTCTTGATTTAATAGCTTCCTTGTGAGCAACAACCTTCTATCAAGAAAATCATGATAGGAAATGGAAGCACGGGAATATCGTATTAATTGGGAGATATATACACCGTATGCAGGTGCTGCTGGAATGTTGCTACTTAGAAATGGAGAGTTTTAAATTTTAAAGTTGTATTTCCAATTGATGGATTTCGTCTCACGATATTTTGGACCTTTCGATAACACATTTCGTAGGGAAGTGTTATTAACAATGTTGAGGTCACCAGTAATAGCGTGGCCAGCCGGATTATATGTGAATTGGGAACTAGCACAAGTGCAATCAGGAGGTTTAGACTTGAAGTCGTCAATACTGAGATCCTGCAAAACGTGTGAGAGGTTTAGCGCTTTAAAACCAGGTTTAATCCACCATTTTCTACACATGAAATGCCTGTACCAAGTCAGGAATATGACAGTTGTTGTCCATTTGTTTGATGTGTTTTATCATTTGATTTTACCATTTGATTAGGGACTTTTCGTTTTGAATTTTCCTCGGAGTTCAGTTTTTTTGTGATTTTACTTTTTTCGATATCACACTTAATTTGTAATGCATTTTTTTTACAACTATACATCGCACCTTTCTAAATAATATGTCTACATTGTGGTGTTTATACATACATTGGGGTATTTATACATACACTGTGGTGTAGTTGTCTTGTACAGAACATATAAATCCTATGGAAATTGAAAACTTCACTTGCTCAAACTTAAAACATTGACAATTTTATGTAGAGGGGATTGACCTCAGACACGCTAATGATTACCTTTTTTAACTGTACCATATCATTACTATACCGCAATATTCGAAAAATCATAATCTTATTTTTTACAGTGTTCTTTCTTTCTGCTACTTGCAATTTGATGTATAAGACATAAAGGAATAAATTTTGAAAGTTTATGAAAAATAAATGCATGTAGTACACTGTCCGCACTAGGAACAATATTTAATGACAAGTGAAGGTCGAGACTAGTGTTATCAGGCCATCACAACCTCAAACAGAACGTTCATGTTACAAGACAAAACGACTTCAAAAACGCAATTCCCTCATCTGTGAAAAAAAAATATAGAAATTGAAATTCCAGCATCATTATGCATATTCAATATGGAAAAGGGTTAGTGAGTGGTTTATAAACTTTTAAGCTATGGAAAAAAGGGAAGTGAGTGGGAAGTTTTTTCTTCGGTAGCGGATCCTCGACTTGTTTTCCAAATCTGCAGAAGTTTTCGCTACATTTAGAGAATTTGTGCACAGGTCTTATGAGTCCGCAAAAACATTCACTTTGTATTATAATATTACGGTAAACTTTGAATTCATGAGCAGAATAAAGTAAAATAAAATCATCGTTTAATCCAAAATTATATCAACCAGCAACATAGTTAAAGAGGACAATCTGTTCATTTGCATGAAACCGTAACAAAAGATAAAACTACCTAATTTTGTATTTAGATTGTTGCAAACATCGGTTAAACAGATATAGGAAGATGTGAAGTATGCATAACAAGTCTGAAAGGTATTAAACTGTAATATTAGTTATGACCATAAACAGAAACTGATAATTACCAAAGGTCCCAGGATTATAATTTAATACGACAGACGCGCGTTTCGTCTACATAACACTCATCAGTGACGCTCAGATCAAAATAGATATAAAGCCAAACAAGTACAAAGTTGAACAGAATTGAGGACCCGAAATTCCAAAAAGTTGTGCCAAATACGGTTAAGGTAATCTATTCCTGGGATAAGAAAATCCTTAGTTTTTCGAAAATTTTGTCAAAAGGAAATTTATTAAAATGACCATCTAATTGATATTCATGTCAACACCAAAACGATGACTACTGGGCTGGTGATACCCTCGGAGACAAAACGTCCACCAGCAGTGGTATCGACCTAGTGGGGTAAATAATTATCAAAGGTACCAGGATTATAATTTAATACGCCAGAAGCGCGTTTCGTCTACATTAGACTCATCAGTGACGCTCAGATCAAAACAGATATAAAGCCAAACAAGTATAAAGTTGAGACCGATACTGAATCCAAAACAAAGAATAAACTAATAATATATGACATCGATTATAACAGGAATCGTCAATTTCTATGAAACTTTGTAATTATTTGGAATAATTCTTTCACGTTTTTCTGAAAATACATCAAATAATATACAATTAAAAAGTATATGGCAATACAATGGGATTTTCAGCTAGATACATGAGTCAAGACGCAAATGAAACACATGAGGAAACGGTAGTATCTCCTCTGGATATATGACCTGTATCAATCTAATTGTTTGTTATTTTTTTATCGTTTTTCGTTTGTTTGTCATCAACTTGTGAGTTGGAATAATTTTCGACCTCTATTTTTCTTCGAAGGCACTGTGCTGCATATAACTAACGTTTTATTCGTCGAATGGGGTGCTCTACAAAAGCGATATTTTTCCGAAACTTTTCTAAGACGTTGTTACTTTTGTGTCAGTCACGTATTATCAGATCCTGACGATTTAGCATAGTTTAAAGGTTTGTAGTTTACGACTGGCATGTTAAAGTAGATTTCCACGGTCCTACTATCTATCTGTATATATTTTAGCATTACACAAGGTCATGTTTTTCTGACTGTTAGTCAATGTTGTTTCTACACTAAATTAATTGTATGTTGGTTGGATATGAAATGATTGATAGTTAAACATGTTAAGGGTTTATCCGATGTTTTAAAGGGTTGTTATTGGGTCTAAATAAGCATTCAGTAGCTCCAAGTGTTCTCTTTTCTGCCCTTCGGTCTTTGGTGTTTTTGGTAGTTTATTTTGTGCTCTGTATCAATCTCATGAGTAAAGACCTTTTCAACTATTTTTTTTTATAATTTGTTCTAATGCTATACCATGCATACTGTTCCGCCACTGTTTAAGGTTAGGTAAAGAGTTTGGCCCCAGCAAATTTATTTAACAGCATCCGATTCAGTATGTTTCAAGCAAGGAGGCTGTGATGAAGTGATTGTCGTTTGTTGATGTGTATTATACGTATACTAGTGTGTTGTTGATTGTTTTGTACATAGATGAGGCCGTTACTTTTCTCTTTTGGACTGTTTTACATTTTGTCATTTCAGGGCTTTAATAACTCACTATATGGTATGAGCTGTGCTCATTGTTGAAGGTCGTACGATGATCTATTGTACTATTACGTAATTTATTCTCCGGTTAAGAGCTGTCCTATAATTATCATACCATATGATCTTCTTATAACTATCATACCACATCTTCTTATTCTTAAAGATATGTGTCGTCAACAAGTAAGTGACAACCACAAAGAAACGGTAATTTCTCTCCTCTCAACTTACGACGTCTATCAAACTCTAAGCTATGCGTATTTTTTTGCCCATAGGAAGCCAGATTATTTATATCTTTTCCCCTAATACAATGAGTATTTAATCAATGTTTGTGTTGATGTCCACATAAAATATTTTCATTATTTCAAAAGTTGAGCAAAAAAAAATAAAAAAAAATAAACGTCACACACTAATGTTTAATTTTTCGGCAATATTTATCCATTTATACAATTTTTTAGCGATAGATATCCTTTCATCTGATTTACTACCTGGTCTACCTTACTCTTACATTGCCATATAACATACTTGACACAATAGCATTTTACAAATTTGTTCCGTCCGAAACGCTTTTTTTGGTCTACTTTGATTAGGAACGTTCTTACAAAAGACCAGGTAAAGGCCAATGATTATAAGTACTGTACTTGAGATGACCTTACGGAAAAACAAGTAAACAGTTATAGAACTAAAAGAAGTCAAAACGGAAATAAACTTAAGAAGAACACATGTGAATATGAAATGATGTTTCGTTAAATTTTCCGCACAAGAAAACATTGTGTTAAATACCAATAAAAATAATTGATTTTAAGAAATATAATGTATTATTGTGAGAACGCAAAGACTAGTTACGTTCCTGTCGCTAGCTGTGTGAATAAAATACTCGGTTTTGGTTTTATCCGAAATGATTCTCAGCGGTGACAATCTTCCCGTAACTGTCGGGTTATACATCTCACTTTATCCTTTAAATATAGAGCTGGTTATAAATTTGAAATTGAAATATATTTCAATGTGTTGTGATACACAGAAAATACGCATTTATTTTTTTATTCGAAAATGATAAAACAAAAATACGAAAACAATTCTCCGCCAAACATGGGTTACACTAATGACTGGACCGAATGACAGGACCGAATGACAGGACCAAATGAAAAATGCTAATAACTTTTTCATTTCTCAAAGGATTGAACTCAAATTTAAAATATAATAAGATTTCATCATTTAATAAATAGATTAAGAAAAAAATAAATTTAAAAATTGTAAGAAACTTAAGAAAACGTGACATGACCAACTCTGATAATGACAGGACCAACATCGAGAATGACAGGACCAAATAAAAATGCTAATAACTTTTTTATTTTTCAAAGGAATTATCTCAGATTTAAAATATAAAATGGTATGTCATATTTTGAAACTAAAATGTTATAAAAAATATAAATTTATTTTCAAAAACTTTCGAAAACGTGACATGACCATCGCTGACTGACATGACCAATATCGACAATGACCGGACCAGATGAAATTGCTAATTTCTCTTTTATTTCTCAAAATATTTTTCTGAAATTTGAAATATAATAAGATTTCATCATTTTATACATAGATTTAAGAAAAAAAAATTAAAAAAATTGTAAGAAACTTTAGAAAACGTGACATGACCAACTCTGATAATGACATGACCAACATCGACAATGACAGGACAAAATAAAAATGCTAATAACTTTTTTATTTTTCAAAAGAATTATCTCAGATTTGAAACATAAAATGATATGTCATATTTTAAAAAATAAATGTTATAAAAAATATAGAAAGTTTAAACGTGACATGACCATCGCAGACTGACAGGACCAACCTCGACAAAGACAGGACCAGATGAAATTGCTAACTACTTTTTACTTCTAAAAAATTTTTTTCTGAAATTTGAGATATAATCAGATTTAACCATTTTATACATAAAGATAGGAATAACATAGAAAAAAATATTAAAAGATTGCTGTAATGTGACCTGACCAACGCTGACAATGACAGGACAAACCTTTTTTAATTTTGAAAAGAAAATTATGTCAGATTTAAAATATATCAATTAAAGAGATTTTTTTTTATGTTCCTACTATAGAAATTCTGGTTGAAATTAATAATAATAATTAAAAAACACACATTAAGATTGAATGATTTAAAAGTTTTTAGAAAATAAGGGAAAAATTAAAAGCTAACTGAGGGAAAACGTTAGGTCTGCGAACGCCCACCGCGTTATTTGATTTTTTTATTGGAATATTGTATTAAACCGAGTTGTAGAAATATTGCACTTCTCATTCATTCATTCATTCAAAATATTTTGTATATTAATTACCGGTCATAATCTGACACGTCTGAAAATAATTATAAGGTAACAAACAAAAGGTGTGACATAAGCCATAAATAAGTTGATAAATCCAATAAAGATTGCGATGACAGTAACTAAAATCACATAATAGTTCATGTCGTTGTTTTATTAATATTTTCAGAACAGTAAATAATTATTTCCATGTATGTTTGAGTATATGAAGGGTCTATCTTGATAGTAATAATAAACAAATAAACATTTCTTGAAGTGTGCCCGGCCCTTGCATGCATGATTTCTTGGTAGTTTTAAATATTTTCATAAAATACACTAAATCTAACATTTTCACGGACTACTTTAAAAGGTTTGATACCTTTCCACGTGGCTTAAATTGGGCTTCATTATGTCAAGAAATATTATGATGATAATTCAATAAATCTGAATTTATCTATAGTTTAATGAACTGATATATTATATAAAATGATTATATGTAATAACATATAAACATTTCAAGATCTCTTTCTTAAATATAGTGATAATTCGTGTCTTTTTGACCTGTGACTCTCTGCCAACATACGTTAAGTAGCTAGGTCAAGATTTTTAACCACCATAGAATATATTTTCCTGTATTTATAAGATATAATCTTACTAATTATGGATCAGAACTGAACAATTTCATTAAAATAAGAAAGAAATTTAGATTTTTTCATTGGCCAGATCATTAGTAGCCGATGTTGGTCAGGTCACACCACCGCAAGCTTTCAATACATTTTTTTTATATATATTTTTCTAATATGATGTGCAAAATGGTCTAAATTGTCATTATTTTAAATTTGAGAGGAATATTCTGACAAATGTTATGCATAATTAGCATTTTTATTTGGTCCTGTCATTAATTGTCGAGGATTGTCCTGTTATTGACAACGTTAACCAGGTCACATTTCAGCAAGCTTTTTATACCTTTTTCTTATATTATGTATGAAATGGTAATTTAAAATTTAAGAGAAATATTCTGCGAAAAAAAAGAACAATTAGCAATTTCATTTGGTCCGGTCATTGTGGAGGTTGGTCATGTCAGTCAGCGATGGTCATGTCACGTTTTTGAAAGTTTTTGAAAATATTTTTTTTTTATATAACATAAATGTTTCAAAATGTGACATATCATTTTATGTTTCAAATCTGAGATAATTCTTTTGAAAAATAAAAAAAGTTATTAGCATTTTTATTTTGTCCTGTCATTGTCGATGTTGGTCATGTCATTATCAGAGTTGGTCATGTCACGTTTTCTAAAGTTTCTTACAATTTTTTTTAATTTTTTTTCTTAAATCTATGTATAAAATGATGAAATCTTATTATATTTCAAATTTCAGAAAAATATTTTGAGAAATAAAAGAGAAATTAGCAATTTCATCTGGTCTGTTCATTGTCGATATTGGTCATGTCAGTCAGCGATGGTCATGTCACGTTTTCGAAAGTTTTTGAAAATAAATTTATATTTTTTATAACATTTTAGTTTCAAAATATGACATACCATTTTATATTTTAAATCTGAGATAATTCCTTTGAAAAATAAAAAAGTTATTAGCATTTTTATTTGGTCCTGTCATTCTCGATGTTGGTCCTGTCATTATCAGAGTTGGTCATGTCACGTTTTCTTAAGTTTCTTACAATTTTTTAAATTTTTTTTCTTAAATCTATTTATTAAATGATGAAATCTTGTTATATTTCAAATTTGAGTTCAATCCTTTGAGAAATGAAAAAGTTATTAGCATTTTTCATTTGGTCCTGTCATTCGGTCCTGTCATTCGGTCCAGTCATTAGTGTAACCCGCCAAACATAACTTTACTTAAATTTAGCAAAATGGCGGGAGCAGACCGAAATCTGTCATTGAAAGAAGCATTAGTTGAAAGTTTGGGTTCTGTGTTGTCTCCCGACCATGATCTTAGAGTTTCTGGGGAAGAACAAGTTAAAGCCCTTGAAGTTACCGAAGGTTCATTCAATTTTTCAATAAAATTAGTTTAGGGTAGAATAAAACGCTGATACTAAAGGCAACAGGTTTGATATCACATTGATGTGTTGTATGATTAGGTTTCATTCTGAGGAGCGTAACTATGATCTACTTTGGGTTATGGTGTAAAGGAGCCAATAATGTGTACAAATGCAGTGCATTATATAAGCATACAAACACTCTTGAAAACTGTCTAAATATGAAATAAAGGGTGGCAGGTAGGTGAAACTTACAGCTTTCGGGTCGATCCGGCCCATATGTAAAGTCGATCCGGACCCAATAAAAATATATTTATAAGTAATAAAAATAAGGATATATGTTAATTGTAATTCATAAATGTTTATGGTTTTTATTATAATGTAAAAAGTGTACGGTAAAAAAAAAATATTCAGATGAGTATAAAACAACTATATTTTTATTACAAGTTTTCAAGATAATTGAGTACCGAAGAACAAGCTTTAAAGGGCTCCAAAATTACTAGTGTAAAACCATTCAAACGGGAAAACCAACGGTTTAATTGACTATATTTGATATCACAAAATACAATTCATTATTATTATATTCACTAACCAGAAGATCAGACTATAACGACCTTGTTGCTTACGTAACTTTAATTAATCAAGATTTTTAAGTGATTACGAGTGGCATTACCTTAGTTCACAATCATCAGACAATTATTGAATAAACAAAACAATTATAGACTAATACAGTCTTCACGATGATCTGTTAAATCTACAGGCCCAGATCTCAATCTTTTGAAAAATTTTAGTTAGATTCGGTTGGCCTGTAGATATGATTTTCACAGGCCCCAGAGCAATTTTACTAGCCTGGGCTGTCTGGGCTGCCACTCGGCGTGAAGACTGCTAATAATTAAACAAATCATTATGATGAGTTAAATTTTATAGGTTCCAGTGGACTGTAAATATTTATTAAGCTATTCTGTGTGTGAACTAAATAAAATAAAATCGCCATAACATTCAAAGTTAAAGTTATCGTGGAAAATAACTTCATATTTTAAAATATGTTGAAGCTGCCATACAAACAGACCAATAACACTCATTTGTGTATCGATTTAAAATAGTTCTTTAACTGGTACTTCCAATACTTCACTTACCTGTTGTCATCCATCATCGGACACTTTTTTGCAAATTCCATTTATACTGTTAAAATCTGTCACAAATTCCTCCAAAATTAATATAGTTTATTTCATATTTTATTATGGGGCCGGATTGACTTGTGGCCGGATCGACTTGGGCCGGATCGACTTTGGACCGGATCGGTTTGGGGCCGGAATGACTGGATACCAAACTTACATAAATGAAGAGATAAATGAAAAATGAACAAAATAACATGATTTATATAATTCCAAGTCCGTCCATTGGCACCAGAAGCGACGAAACAGCACTTCTATTTTGGATGGGCAAATATCCACTTTTTGATATGGGACGAGCTCTGACGTCCAACGGCCCCAGCATGTCTAGCAAAACAGCCATTGGACGTCAGAGTAATCATGGACTAACTGCTAGGGACAACCAATTGATAAGAATTCAAATTTTTATACAAGCTGCTTTTTATAATTAAGTCAAAATGGTCGATATCCGATGTAGATTATCCTAGATTTTCCTGTAGCATTTTTGGTCTAGTCTTATGATTTGTAAGTCCTTCTCAGACCTTTATAAATCAAATTTTTACTCCCTAATGTATGCTTCAACTTCATAAATTATACATATTTAAGTTGAAATAAATGGCAAAGGTTACATGTGAAGACCAGACAGGACTACATGTACATTAGCTGCGGAACCGTAGCTCTTAGGTCCTTATGTTATTTTTTGACTATTTGCGGACCATAGAGCTACGGATTTTTCCTATTTCAAAACGTTCGGAATTGCGACCCAGGTTCAGGTCGCACTTATTTCCCAAAAAATTATTGTTTATAATCAATGCAAAGCTTGTCAATATATATAGTTCGTTTCGTCAAATATTTTTCTAGGATATGACGTAACTATTTATGTTTGAATATTCATTTCCTTAACACTATTATCTAATTATTTCCATTTGTATACATTCTCCGCCTATTTTGTTCGGCCATATTGAATCTCGTGGTGACGTCACGAAAATCAAGAAAAGATAACTCTAATAGGAAAGCACGTGTTAGTTTATTTACGTTGTCTTTTATTTTATTTTCATGACCTTTTGAATGAAAGTACGTTTAATTAAAGTTAGATACTAACGGAAATAATAATTCTTTCAAGCAATTTAAATATTTAGTATGTATAAATGTTGTAAAGTCTTATAAACACTCGATTCTCGCCAAGAAATAAGTAAACAAACCAACACGTGTTTTTCTGTAAGAGTTGTCTGTTCTTGTTTTTCGTAGGCGTTCCTCACCTCCAACATAGGAGATCGAGGATATTTGAGTTATCTTTTCTTGATTTTCGTGACGTCACCACGAGATTCAATATGGCCGAACAAAATAGGCGGAGAATGTATACAAATGGAAATAATTAGATAATTGTGTTAAGGAAATGAATATTCAAACATAAATAGGTACGTCATATCCTAGAAAAATATTTGACAAAACGAACTATATATATTGACAAGCTTTGCATTGATTATAAACAATAATTTTTTGGGAAATAAGTGTGACCTGAACCTGGGTCGCAATTCCGAACGTTTTGAAATAGGAAAAATCCGTAGCTCTATGGTCCGCAAAATCAAAAAAAAATAAAAAAGGACCATAAGAGTTACGGTTCCGCAGCTACATGTACATCAGACCATCAACCTATTGTACTAATGCACTTTAAGAATTTTGGGGTGTCTGAATAAATTATTTAAACAATTTAGTTTATATTTTCGTCCCAAAATACAAATTCTGATTGTCTACATGTGTACATAAAGCTGATTTATAGACCACGAAAGAAATGTCTTTAAATTCAAACAGGTCTTTTTGGTTTACTTAAATATGCCTTATCCTATATATTTCCATGTAATTTATTAAGTCAATCACAGGGATTCAGAATTTGTTTGAAACCGTGTTACCCATGGGAAAGTTATTTTACAATTTTACTTTCCCGCATCAGTTTTCATTTTACCATTCTTAAATTTTTTTAAAGTCTGAAAAAAAGCTTGGTACATGTATATGAACTATTAAAAAACATACAACAGGTTGGATTACATTAGATAAAGGAAGATGTGGTGTGAGTGCCAATGAGACAACTCTCCATCCAAATAACAATTTATAAAAGTAAACCATTATAGGTCAATGTACGGCCTTCAACATGGAGCCTTGGCTCACACCAAACAAAAAGCTATAAAGGGCCCCAAAACTAGTGTAAAACCATTCAAACGGGAAAGCCAACGGTCTAATCTATATAAAAAACGAGAAACAGGTATAAATTACATAAAAAAACAACAACTACTGTACATCAGATTCCTGACTTACATGTAGGACAGGTGCAAACATTTGCAGTGGGATTAAACATTTTAATGGTACAATGTACCAAACCTCCCTTTTTCTGAAACAATAGCATAACATCACAACATAGAAAATTACCATGATTACAAATTATGTCTAATAATTTCCTTTTCTATGACGAATCAAGATGCATGTTGTAATTATATATATATATATATATAATGTACATGTTCTTGAGTCATAGCTTTGTATATTTATGTTTTTAAATGTTTTGACAAAAAATTCTTATTTAAAGACGCAAACATTTTACAGAATTTGGTGTACACCTTGCTGAGCTCACAGTTGATCCTCATGGACCTATGGCTATCCGACAGCTGGCATCAGTCTTACTGAAACAATATGTAGAAGCACACTGGTGTCAACATGCTGAAAAGTTTAGATCCCCTGAGGCTATAGAAAGTGTGAGTATTTTTCTAGATTAGTTTAAAGTTGGTGAATATTTGCTATTTTTATAAAGAAACTGGTAGACCTAAGTCTGGGTCTGCAATTTCCATGTTTTCCATATGAACTGGATTCTTGACTTCCCAGAGCCCCATCCAGTCCTTTGAGCAGTCTCAGACTGAGGGGAAAAGAATCCATACAGTTGTTGGTCATCTTCCTCAATATCTGCTCTTCCTGTGTGAGAGCAATTTTGGCCTCTTCAGATCAGATAAATTTTAGTTAAAAAAATCTTTATATACTGGTTGAGATCTCAAAAAACATTTTTGACACCGCCACATTTTTGAGCCTCTGGCTTCTTTTAGTTTTGTATGATTTATAATTTTAGTTTCTTGTGTATATTTCAGAGTTCAGTATGACGTCCATTATCACTGAACTAGTATACATTTTTGTTTAGGGGCCAGCTGAAGCACTCCTCTGGGTGCAGAGTTTCTCGCTGCATTGAAGACCCATTGGTGGCCTTCGGCTGTTGTCTGCTCTTTTGTCAGGTTATTGTCTCTGACACATTCCCCATTTCCATTTTCAATTTTATAATCTATTTGTGTCTTAACCCTTTCAATGCTATACACAACATATGCCGCAATGACATGAGTCGTCTGCCACTGCTATTTGCGGCATATGCCGCGATGACAATGAATTTTTCATCAGGACTCTTAAACCATTCGGTTTTCATTCGGGTCCTCTCTAATTTTTCCTCGTATGAATCGAGGATATATACAAGGTCTCATTTGCGCTTGAAATCCCGGCAATTTTTATTGTAAAATCATGCAGTAGAAGGAAAATATAAGGAAAATAAAAACAAATACTTTGACAAATGCAAATATGGAAGCTGTAAATATGGAAATATTTCAGCATTTCTATGGTGAAACTGACAACAAGGATTAGTTAAAAGGTTTCTTGTTATGTCAATGTGTTTATTACATTTAATTTGTGTGGGAAATATGATTTGATCGATCATTACGAGACGTAGAAAAAGGGGGGAAAACGGAGGTTGACTGAAAAATTTTCAGGACGGAGCCAATTATTTGTGCCACAATTATATAATATGTTGTATATAATGAATTCACTATGGAATCGAGCAACTGGTGTCTTCTATATTATATGGCAAATAAAACAACAAAATAAATGAAGACTACAAGTAGTTTTTATTCAAAATTCAACACAAATGTAATAAATTACACCTTTTACCTGTTAATTACCTGAAAATGCAGGTAACCTGATAAAAATTTTACTGAAATAATTGGCTAACATTACAGGTCATGCTCTCCTGAGCATTTTTCATGCAATAACTGTCTCTGTATCTCTTATAATAAAAAAGATACAGCAGTCTGAAAAGGAATATACTGTTTTAATGAATGAACACAAAAAAATGCAGCAGCAGCAGCCATTTTTCTATTTTTTTGTGTAGCGTTGAAAAAGTTAATGCTGCCATTGGTTCTGAAGGTAATTGATTTCTAACTTTAGAATTGTGATTAATTGATTTATTGTTGATTGCTTAATATCCTTTGTTGTGTGATTTTTTAACAAGCAGTGGCATTTCAAAACTTCTTCTCAGCTAAATTTTCATTGTTAAATGACAATCTTAGTGAGGTCCAGATCTTCATTTCAAATATTTATCCTATATGGTTAGTTGTAATCATACAACATCAGCTTATTTGTATATAATATACTCATGAAAGATGATTTCATACTCAATACAGACTGATAATTTAGTGTTGGGCATGACAAATTGTATTTTTTATGATAGGCAAAAGTACAGATCAGAAGAATATTACCACTTGGATTGAAAGAAAGTATCAGTAAAGTTCGAACTAGTTGTGCTTATGCCATATCTGCAATAGCCCACTGGGACTGGCCTGAAGCTTGGCCAGAATTGTTCCAGATACTGATGGAAGCCTTGACCAGTGGTCAACCTACCTCTGTACATGGAGCTATGAGAGTTTTAGCAGGTAGGTTCAAAATGATAATAAGGGATGTTTGCTACTATATAGCTCAACTAAAATTTAACAATTTACACAAGATCTAACGAACATTGAACATACATTTTGACAAGTTTTTAGAGACATTAAAAAAATGTATAATTTAAACTTGTCATACATCTCACAAGATGTTATAGACATCAAACACTGAAAACCAATTATTTTTCACATGCTTTTTATTTTTATGACTTTCATGGGTAGAAAGATATCATGAATATGAATTGTCACAAATGTGGAAAACTTGGATCTTCCATTATCTCAATACATGGAATACATCAGGTAAATTTTAAAATCAATAGATTAAATATCCTCGAAGTGGTTTAGAATGGCCTAAAAATTAAATATCCTCGATGTGGTCTAGAATGGCCTAAAAATTAAATATCCTGGAAGTGGTCTGGAATGGCCTAAAAATTAAATATCCTGGAAGTGGTCTAGAATGGCCTAAAGATTAAATATCCTGGAAGTGGTCTAGAATGGCCTAAAAATTAAACAACGTATCCTCAAAAATAAAAAAGGTGGTTTGCACAAAATGTTTGATAGATTTCAGATCTCTCATAAAATGGTATACTTACAGATTTATATTAGAGATAATGCACAAAGAAGATGTGGTATGAGTGCCAATGAGACAACTCTCCATCTAAGTCATAATTTGTAAAAGAAAAAACATTATAGGTCCAAGTACTGTGTTCTACACGGAGCCTTGGCTCACACGCAAGCTATAAAGGGCCCCAAAATTTACTAATTTGTAAAACCATTCAAACAGGAAACCCATGGTCTAATCTATATAAAAAATAAGAAACAATTTTAAACAAAATTAACAAACGACAACCACTGAACATCAGGTTCCTGACTTAGGACAGGTGCAAACAAATGCAGTGGGTTTAAAAGTTTTAATAGGTACCAACCTTCACCCTTACCTGAAACAATATATAAAGATGTATAACTTATATACATGTATTTCAGACATCACACAAAATATTAGACCTTAAAATTGGATTAAACATGTATAATGAAAAAGTTTCAGAGTTTCAGAATATATGTAACAATTCGATAGATAACTGATACATTTCAAGCAAGATGCTACAGACATGCACCCTTGTTATTTATACATTTCAGAATTCACCCAAGATGTAACTGACATACAGATGGGTCAAGTGGCTCCTGTAATTTTACCAGAAATGTACAAAATATTTATGGCTGCTGACGTAAGTTCAATTTAGGAGCCCTTGTTCAGAATTCAGTTGTTGCTAGCTTTCACTTCTGTGGTTTTGCATCTTTATTGTATTGTATTCTAGCTAATGGAAAAAAATCTTAATTTTGAGTCTACCAAATTTAAGACTTTTAGACTTGAGGTTAATACAGCGAAAATTATTGCATGTTAAATGATACATGTACATCATGTTCATATATTTAAACTGATTGTTTTATCTAGATTTGTACATGGAATCCATTCTTTTAAAAGTATAAAGTGTGCTCAGTTGTTATAACATCTGAATTTAATATACAAAAGAAATATATGTGTAATGCATTTGACAATGTATGCTGACTGAAAATTTCACCTAAATATAGAATAAATGATAAAGGTCTAAAAGCTTTTAATTGTTTTACACTGTATTTGACTATTCTTTATACTTTAAAGTATATTCCTATATTTTGAAGGCCTTTAGTATTAGGACAAGAGGAAGGGCAGTAACTATATTTAACACATGTGCTGCTATGATTGCTAATATGGCAGAAATTCAAAAGGTAAGAATGTAATATGTTCGAAAAAGCCCCCTTTTTCTAGCTACAATTTCAAAGTAGGATTTAATGACCAATATCACAATAGCCATACATACAGTCATGACAGTCACAAAAAGAATAAATTTTGATTTTATATGAAAGCGGGCTTATGTTTCCTTAGGCTAAAAATTGGTTGAAATCCTACAGATTTTGTCAAATTTCATAAAAAAAATCTCATTTTAAATGTGAATGCTTTATAAGACACAATTAACAAATAGTTCTACTTGTCTTTTAATGAACTTTTTTTTAACTTGAAACAAAAGACTTAATGTTAGGTGCCAAAAATAACCCTTACCGAACTTACTCCTTACAAATATATATATATATATTAAAAAAAAAAGCATAGGTTAAAAATCAATGTTACCACAACCACCATGTGAAAAGTAATTTAAAACAAACACATACAAAAGCTTGGTATGATCTTGATCACCATAACTGGAAACAACACCATAAAGATCTCATCCTAGACTGGGTAATACCTCAAACAATGTAGACAGATAATTTTAATACCAAATTCAGTTAATAATACTACAAAGATTGATGAAATATTAGTAATGTGGTAAACAGAGATTACAGAAACATGAGTAAATTAAATAACACAGAACGGTTAAAATTAAATTCACTGTATACCTCCATCTTGGATTGTAAAAAAGGAGTACACACACTTTGAGACAGATTTGCAATTTATGGGCAAGACAGCTTATTTGTATAAAGAAAATAAGTGATTTGTTGCATTATCCAAAATTTTTCTTGTCTAAAATACTCATTCATAACAGAAATGTATACATGAATGTTTCAGGGTATAGCCAAGCAGCTGTTGTTCCCACTAATTCCACAGTTTACACAGGCATTTATACAGACTCTTCAAGTACCAGATGGTTTTACCTCGGACAGTGGATTAAAAATGGAAATAGTTAAGGTTGTTAGAATTTTTTTATTCTCAAGATTTCAATCATTTTATATTTCTTTCTAGAAAAAGAATGGAGTGCTTTGCAGTATCATAAATTAAATCAACATTGAACAATAATTGATGATAAGGTCAATATTCATACTGTTATTTTAGTCAATATCTTTTGTATTGAATATCAACTCCTTGTCTAGGACAAGTTCCCAGGTCAATATCTAATTCTAGCAAATAGAAACCATAACCACACCACAAGTCAACCAATCATGCCTGGTATTTTTGGAGTAATAATTTCAAGATCATTTTACACATGATAGCCAAGTTGTAAATTTTCATCACATTTTTAGCTCACCTGACCTGATAGGTCAAGTGAGCTTTTCTCATCACTTGGCGTCCGTCGTCCGTAAACTTTTACAAAAATCTTCTCCTCTGAAACTACTGGGCCAAATTTAACCAAACTTGGCCACAATCCTCATTGGGGTATTTAGTTTTAAAAATGTGTGGCGTGACCCGGCCAACCAACCAAGATGGCCGCCATGGCTAAAATAGAACATAGGGGTAAAATGTAGATTTTGGCTTATATCTCTGAAACCAAAGCATTTAGGGCAAATCTGACCAGTGTTTTCCATTCGGCATTTAAGCCGGGTGTGCCGACCACCTTCTTTTGAAAGCCGACCACCTTTCGATTTTAGGAGGTGGTCGGCTTTTTTTTCAAAATCCGGATTTTTTTCGGTTCCGTACCGTTAAAATTTGAATACTAATCCCGCCTTGTTTTCATTGACAAAGATGGCGTCCAATCGTCAAATTTCAATGTTTTCATTAATCAATCGGGGGAAAGAAAGGAAGATGACGATGATGATAAAGAAAATACTAGACCAAATAAGTTAAATAAAATTGATAGTAATGTTGAAGTTAAGGAAATTGAACAAAAATCAACCAAACAACGGAAAAGACACGCAAGTGAAGACAAATATGAGCAAGACTTCAAAATGACTTATAGTCACAGAGGAAGGATACTACTGTTCTGTGTGCCAAAAATACGGCACAAAAGCAAGAAACAGAACAGAAACCTGGATCGAAAGGCCTTAAATCCATGCTGATGCATAAAATTGTAAATGAAAGAAGAGATAAAAGAGATAAATTTTTGAAAAATAAAATCAAAGAATATGACTACTTCTATTTATGTTTGTTCAACTCCATAAAATGTGAATATTATACTAATCTTTATTTCTGTGACCCCCACGTGCACCCACAGTTAATTAAAAAAGGTTGGACATTTAAAAAAAAAACACCCGGTTGCAAGTTATTTTTTTAAAACACCCACCTTACCTGAGTGAAAAAAGGAAAACACTGCTGACGTTGGGTAAAATTGTTTATCAGGTCAAAATCTATCTGCCCTGAAATTTTCAGACAAATTGGACAATCTGTTGCTGGGTTGCTGCCCCCAAATTAGTAATTTTAAGGAAATTTTAGAGGCTTCGGTTATTATCTTGAATATTATTATAGATAGAGATAAACTGTAAACAGCAACAATGTTCAGCAAAGTAAGATCTACAAATAAGTCAACTGACCAAAATTGTCAGTTGACCCCTTAAGGAGTTATTGCCCTTTATAGTCAATTTTTAACCATTTTTCAAAATTTTTAGTATTCTTTTAAAAAAATCTTCTCCTGAAACTACTGGGCCAAATTGGCCACAATCATCATTGGGGTATCTAGTTATAAAAATGTGTCTGATAACTGGCCAACCAACCAAGATGGCCACCATGGCTAAAAATAGTACATAGGGGTGAAATGTAGATTTTGGCTTATATCTCTGAAACCAAAGCATTTAGGGCAAATCTGACGTGGGTAAAATTGTTTATCAGGTCAAAATCTATCTGCCCTGAAATTTTCAGACAAATTGGACAATCTGTTGCTGGGTTGCTGCCCCCGAATTGGCAATTCTAAGGAAACTGCAGATTTTGGTTATTATCTTGAATATTATTATAGATAGAGATTAAACTGTAAACAGCAATAATGTTCAGCAAAAGAAGAACTATAAATAAGTCAACATGACCAAAATTGGCAATTGACCCCTTAAGGAGTTATTGCCCTTTATGGTCAATTTTTCACAATTTTCATAAATTTGTAAATTTTTGTAAATTTTAGAAAATATTTTCCACTGTAATTACTAGGCCAAGTTCATTATAGATAGAGATAATTTTAGCAACAAGAATGTTCAGTAAAGTAAGATCTACAAACACATCATCACCAAAACACAATTTTGTCAAGAATTTGTCTGTGTCCATTGTTTAATATGCACATAGACCAAGGTGAGCAAGCCTCTAGTTCTTGTGAAATACAATACAAGAATTTCTGAAATTTGGTTTCAGGGTGAGCATATGTCAGCTATACTGAGTGATGCATTTTCAGATTCATCACTCAAAAAACATCCTGTTTACCAAACACTTTTATCATTTTACACATGATAGACAAGTTGAAAATTTACATTTTTCTGAGGAACTACAATACAAGGATTTCTGAAATTTGGTTTTCATCTTTACTCCAGCATATTAATCAAAGCTTCAGAATAAGAGACAGAAATATGTCCATGTCGACAGATACAAATAGTAAACTTCTAATAATATATAAATTCATCTTTACAACTGAAGAAAGAAAAAAGAACAGCAAGAATTGTCGACATCAAAAAAAGGTAAACAATATTGTAGTGTACCAAAGTGAATGTGTAGTGCTGTTACATAAAATATATTTTCTACTTGCAGGCCATAACTCAGTTAGTAAAAAGTCATCCAAAGTTTATGGCACCATATTTGAATGATATTTTACCACCTATATGGTTGATTTTCACACAGAGTGCTGAGTTGTATCCTTTATTCAGTTTGCAATACGATGAAAACTATGAAAATTTTATAAATAATTTGGCAAGTATGAGTTATTGCCATCACATGCAACATGTGTTATATTTTATGATAGATACTGTAAAAAATTCCTTAACATTTCATCAGCTATGTAAGAACAGTTGTCAACAATATGGAAGATGCTAATGACCCTGTTGATTCAGATGGTTTGTAGTTTATATAAAGTGTAGCTATAAGAATATTAACGATAATTGTGTATAAACTTCACATCAAGTTGGTTCTATTGTGTTTTTATGCCCCACCTAACTAAAGCAGCATTATGGTTTCTGGTCTGTGCGTTCGTCCATCCGTCTGTCCCGCTTCAGGTTAAAGTTTTTGGTCAAGGTAGTTTTTGATTAAGCTGAAGTCCCATCAATTTGAAACTTAGTACACATGTTGCTTATGATATGATCTTTCTAATTTTAAAGCCAAATTAGACTTTTTACCCCTAATTCACGGTCCACTCAAAATAGAAAATGAAAGTGCGAGTTTCAGGTTAAAGTTTTGGTCAAGGTAGTTTTTGATGAAGTTGAAATACAATCAACTTGAAACTTAGTACACATATTCCTTATGGTATGATCTTTCTAATTTTAATGCCAAATTAGATTTTTTTTTACCAAATTTCATGGTCCATTGAACATGGAAAATGATAGGTCGAGTGGGGCATCTGTGTACTTTGGACACATTCTAGTTTATCAATGTTAAGCTCTATTATGTTGGCTTATGCCATCATTGAACATACCATGTTAAATGTAGTTATTCCTGCTTCCACAAAGCTAAACAACATCATGCCACTTTGTTTATTCAATTGCTGTAAAGATTAATTAAAATATTATATATTAAGAATGATACCTACCATTTTTTACCCATTTAAACATACTCTTAGGGGCCTCGGTGGCTGACTTATCTTCAATAGTTCAACTACTGTAATCACTAGCCAGTCAACAATGAGGTTGTGAGATCAAACCCTGCTCTTGCAGGTGCACTCTACTCCAATTTTTATTGACTTGGATTGTCAGTTTTCCTATTAAAGGTCAGTGGTTTTCTCCAGGAATTCTAGTTTCTTCCACCAAGAAAAACTGACTGACTCAAAATAGCTCTATAGTATTTAAAGTGGCAATAAACACCAATCAACCAATAACAATACTCTTAATTGCCCCCTCATACCTTTATAATTATGTTTTAGAAAAATCATTCATTTTCTGTCAGCTTTTGAATAAGAGCTAGTTTTAGTTATGATTATAGTTGACATTGTTTTTCATTGTATCTTTTTTTTCAGGAGAGGCTTTGGGATTTGAAAATCTGGTTTACAGTGTGTTTGAATTTGTACAAGTTTTAATAGACACTTCAAAGTTCCGTAATACTGTGAAGAAGTCTGTCAATGATATACTATACTATGTTATCATTTATATGCAGATGACAGATGATCAGGTAGGTAAACGGACTCAGTAGAAAAGAAGATGTAGTATATTTATCAGAAAAATCAGCAAAACAACAAAGTAAAAACATGAACAGAAATCTACAAATAAACATGATCTTCAAATTAACAATAGTGGAGTTTCTAGACAAAATAAAAAATAAAGAAAATGTGGTATGATTGCCAATTCAGTATCGGTGAATGGTGTGTATATTAAATTTAAAGAATTATCAACAATGACAAATTGCTCATTAAAGAAGCATTCTCACATTTCCCAATAAGTGGGCTAGTACAAAACAAAATCAACTGACAAGGAAAAGCAAAAATATTCACACAACTCGTGCCAATGAATTAAGGATACAATTTTCCTTCTTTTTCAAGTTTTTTAGTGGAAGAAGACGTCAAGTCTTCTGAAGACTTAAGGGGCTGACCTTTGGCATTGAGCCTCCATATGCCGCATTCGTTTCGTGTATTACAATTTCATAACAACTTAAGATTCCTGACACCGATTTTTACACATGATTAGGCATCTGAATCATTTAATTTGTAAATTAGGATTGAAAAACAATCACTATCGTAAATATGACCCTTTTATTTATGTAAATTATCAGGTTTCATCTCATCCACATGAACGTTATTTGTTTACTTGTCACAGGATGTTTTAACTGTAGATATTTGTATTACGCATGCGTGAATTTGGTATCGGGACAACTCGCCCTGTTTACAAGTTCGCCCTTGAAGTTACGAATTTGCAATCCTGCAGACAAGAAGATTTTGTTTTTTTGTAAATAAAAAGGATATATTTCTTATTAAATTGTTGTCTTAATTCATTGTTTTCCTTTGTCATGTGAATTAGATGCCCTTCTACTCCAAATGGGTTGAATCTATTTATAAAATTATTCAAGACTCAGTTGACAAGAGCAATACGTTGCTGTTTGGAGAATGTGATTAAAATCTAAGCTCATAGAAAAAGAAATATAATTGAAACTCAATGTACCTCCTTCTGAAGAATGTATTGCAATATAAATATAAATTCCTTTTGACAAGAGAAATCTGACTTTTGTCAGAAATATTTTTTTCACATGTGCAGAGGTAATCACGTGTGTCGGCCATATTGGTTTGTTTACAACTATGTGAAGAACCATGACCTAAACATAAATAGTCTCTGAAAGCGTAAACTTCAAGCAATACTATTTTATCAATCATGAATATTTTCATAAATTTAAATTTGATTATTTAAAGAAATAAAATTATAACAATTACGATTTTTGATAAGAGATTCTACACAGACATGCTTTAATCTATTTATAGCCAAATTAGTTTACCTGTGTGAAAATGTAAATAATTTGTTTACTAAACAAGTAAAGACAAACTATGGATGGAAGATAATAATTTACATAAATACTTCAGGACATTTAATTGATTTTAATAAATATAGGATTTAAAAACTGCAAGTGGAAACAAATTTATTCATTAGCTACATAATCAGCTGATAATTTTATTTCACAAACATCGTGGTGATGTTATTGATAAAAATCACTCCATCAATCCTGCAGCCCTTTCACATATTAAGCAATAGATCTACTCATTATTGTAGAATATTTAATGAATATACATTCATCGTCTTATTGAATATATCGGGTAATCAGATATTTTTAGCTGACAATCTGGGTATCCCATTGGCCGGAGTCTACTGTACTACCAAAAACATGATAAAGATAGTAAATAGTATTTTTTCACTAATTTATTGACAATTTATTGACATAATACTGGTTGTAACATATTTTATTTTTGTATTTAGGTTGGGACCCCCCCACCCCACCCCCACCCCAATTATGAGTGGTGTCCCTTAAATGAGGGACTGTCCCTAAAACAAGGGGTCATTTTACTGTTGAAAAAAAATAAAGTACATTTTGAAGATTTTTATTAAACTCAAAAGTGGGAAAATTCATATTTGGAACAACTTTTCTAAATGAGGGGTCAAATTATTAAAAAAGATATAAGTTTAGAAACAACAGAAAATTCTTTTGACATGTTTTGACTATTCAGTACTTTATAGATGCATAGTTCTTGGGGTAAAGTTTCATCAAATAATATGAATATAAATGACTTTTTTGGTGCTCATTTTTTACAGTGGGTTATACTGATCTTCCAGTTAGGTTAATCTCATTTGGAGTGTTGTTCCCAACCTGTTAAAGGTCCATCTTTGTGCATAATTTAAAATTGGAAATTTCGACAAGCATCTAATATTCTTACTCTGGAAAATAAACCCTGGTCTGCTAGCTTCATGTATATTTTTTCTACCGAATTAAAACTAGAATCATGCAAACAGACTTAAGAAAAAGGCATGTAAGTTAATCATACAAATATGACACTTTTTCTAGACAATCAAGATCATGCAAAATACATCGCTAAAAATTGTAACCTTTAAAAAAAAATTTGTGCAGGAAAAACCCATATGGGAATTGGGAACTTTCAAAAGTTGGCGGGTATGTAACGAGCCTTACTTTTTTAAGCTCCATTTGTGGGCCATATGTTTTCTAGTCTGTCCGTCCGTCCTGCTTCTGGTTATAAAGTTTAGGGTCGAGGTAGTTTTTGATGAAGTTGAAATCCAATCAACTTGAAACTTAGTACACATGTGTTCCTTATGATATGATCTTCTTAATTTTACTGCCAAATTAAAGATTTTACCTAATTTTCATAGTCAACTGAACATAGAAAATGATTGTACGGATGGGAAATCCATGTACTTATGACCTTTATTTGTTTGAAGAAAAAAAGTACATTATAACGATAATGGAACAAAACAGCCTGGGTTAGTGGGGCTGCTTTTATGGTAATTCAAGTAACCTTTTATTCACCTTCTTCCACTTCAGAGCTATCAGCTCTTTGATTTTCTCTCTCAGCAATGAATTTTTTTTTAAGGCTCCAAATGGTTTATAAAATATATTACCTTGAAGATATGTATGTGATTTAATTTTTAATAATTATTTTTTTTATGTTAGGTCAGATTGTGGTCCAATAATCCAGATCAGTTTGTAGAAGATGAAGATGATGAATCTTTTTCATATTCTGTTAGAATCTCTTCACAAGATTTACTACTGGTGAGTTGTCTCCAATGTCTTATTTTGTACATCAGAATCTCAACTGCTTGTAATAAATTTCTTGTGTTTTTATTGTACATTAGAATCTCTCCACAAGATTAACTTGATGAGTTGTCTCCTTGTCTATTTTGTACATCAGAATCTCCCCACAAGATTTACTGCTGGTGAGTTGTCTCCCATATCTATATTGTACATCAAAATCTCAACTGCTTGTAAGAAATCTCTCATGTTTATATTGTACATCAGAATCTCCACAAGATTTACACTGCCGGTAAGATGGTCTCCCATGTCTATTTTGTACATCAGAATCTTTCCACAAGATTTCAGCTGGTGAGTTGTCTCCCATATTTATATTGTACATCAAAATCTCAACTGCTTGTAAGAAATCTCTCATGTTTATATTGTACATCAGAATCTCCACAAGATTTACACTGCCGGTAAGATGTCTCCCATGTCTATTTTGTACAGCAGAATCTCCCCACAAGATTTAATGCTGGTGAGTTGTCTCCCATGTCATATTTTGTACAGCAGAATCTCCCCACAAGATTTAATGCTGGTGGGTTGTCTCCTTGTCTATTTTGTACAGCAGAATATCCCCACAAGATTAACTTGGTGAGTTGTCTCCCATGTCTATTTTGTACATCAGAATCTCCTCACAAGATTCACTGCTAGTAAGTTGTCTCCCATGTCATATTTTGTACATCAGAATCTCACCAAAAGATTTACTGCTGGTGACTTGTCTATATTGTATATCAGAATCTCCCCACAAGATGTAATGCTGGTGAGTTGTCTCCCATGTTTATAATGCACATATTCTTTCTTATTTTAAGACATTCAATTCATGTTTTCTTTGGTTAAGTTATTATAAATGTATTTTTTGTATATTTCAGTCATTAGCCAGCGAGTTCCAGGCAGAAAGTGCTCCAGCTTTATGTGCAGCAGTAACCAAACATTTACAAGAATCAGAACAACAGAAGAATTCGGGCAATGAGAACTGGTAATGAGGCTAAATGATATATGTATCTATAAGGGAAGATTGATCATTGTTGTTTGACATTCAATGGCTAATTATAAGCTAATAATCTGGTTGATCTCTATAAAACTTTCTCAGACATACAAACCATAAATGTAAGACATTAGCATTCTGTGACTTTTAATATACAACAATGGTTTGTTTTATGTTGAAGAAACACAAGTTGTATATTTTTATTTAGGAAGAACAATTCATTTTTCTGTCATTTATTTCTTTGTTTCAGGTTAGATATTTATAATTTGTATATGTTTGCTGTGCAAAAAGAGATGACTTGTTACTGTAAATTCAGAAATTATTGTGTGCTTAATTATTATTGTGATTTTGTCATTTTAGACTAAAATGTTATTCTAAGTTTTGCAATATTGAGAAAAATCCTGTTTAATTCATATAAAATATTTCAAAATAAGAGTTTAAATTATTACGAGTATATTACCAATGTTATTTCAACTGATCGGGCGGAGCTTATGTTTTAATTTGCATAAGGACAGTCTATTTGAAGATGTGTGTGATAAGGATGATTGCCGTTATAATTATAACTGATTTCTAATCACCTATCAGTGTCATCAAAGGAATTTACAAAAGAATGACTGGACACTTCATTGGTGAGTTTATCCTGAAACACCTATCTATAGATGAAATGGTTTATTATGAGAGAACTGGTTAAACTCTAACCAGTCAAGTGAAATAAATTGAGTAATAACACTGTGGCATTTTTCACAATAATAAAAACATGTCAATAATTTCTGAATTTACAGTATAGATTTCTGTTTCAGGTGGAAGATCCATGAGTCATGTATGCTAGCTATGGGTAGTGTGATGAATTTGGTTGTCGAGTATGTTCAGACTGGGAAAGTACAGTTTGATGTCATGGGATTTTTACAAACTGTTGTTTTAAATGATATGAATTACTCAGGTAAATAAATAATCTCTTATTTTTATAACTTTTGAGTTGATAACGTCTGATGGATTTCTTCTTTCAGTTAATTTTTTTTTAATAATTCTTGTATGAAACATGAAATTTAACTTTTGACTAGACCGGCAATCTGATGATTTTATAGGTTTACAAGTGTATGAGTAACAAATACTATTATTCGTTTTTTTTTTTATTTGCAGCGTCTCCATTCCTAGTAGGTAGATGTTTATGGGCTGCCAGTAGATATGTAGAAGCCATGACACCGGATTTATTACAGAGGTAACTGAACTCTAGGAATCTGAAAACTTAATGTTGATATAGAATATAGTAATCATGGAGAATTTATTATCATTTATCTTAATGAAATTGAAAATCCAACTTTTTTATCATATTTTTTTTGTGTTTACTGAAATAGAAATAATATGTTATGTTAAAAGTGGGAGTATTTTTAAATTTATGAAGTTTATGATAATGACATTTTTATTCATATGCTTATATTTTTCCAAACTTCTATATACCAAGCTTTAAAAGGGAAAAAAATGGTTGTTTTATTTGCTAGAAGAAGAAAAAACCGATAGATTATAGAAATATCAAAGTTTGCCGAAATTTTTATTGCTAAATTACTAAAATTTAATAACCAGGCTCCCAACCATAGAAAACTGTTTTAAGTTCTTATTTTTCAACAATTGTCACTTGTATATTTCAAAATCTTTAAAAAAAAAAAAAAAAAGAAGATACATTGAAAAACTTATTAGACTCTCCTTAACCCTTTCACCAATAGCTGCCCAGACAGAAGCTACTCTGAGACGATGGCTTCCCTGGCTACTATTACTCAAGTGGGAGATCTTCATAATAAATGTCAATAAAAACTTGTCTGTAGTTATTTGTGTATTTATTTGATCATGTTCATTCACTTACACCATGTTCACAGTTTTGTTCATGTTTTGATAATTTTTTCTTCATAAAATATTCAAATTTTCAAAGGAGTAGGTCCAGTATGACCCCTTTTTGGCCTCAAAATATAGCAGTTTTACAAAAAATTTACATGGATGCGGCCACTTTCATTTTTGACAAAAACCATCTGAAAAGTGACATTTTTTTGGATATTTGATAGATTTTTCATATTTAAGCTTGAATCGGAGCGTTTTTAATGAGTAAATCAGTTAAAATCTTTCACATAAACTTATTGAATCGACTGAAATAGACACTTAAGTATTTAGAAAGTGTCCAAAATCTTTCGTCAGATGAACCTGAAATTTGAGGCTAAATTCAGCCCTTACCGGACCAACTCCTTCCTTTTCGACATTATCTAGGTGAAATTCTCAAAATTCTGCTCTTTGACCCAAAATCCTAATTTTTTAACCCAAAACGGCAAAATTTTGAAAAATTTAATGAGGCTGTACAAATTCCTTACACTAAACGATGTCCATTCCAAGTGTTTTGTACATAAAACGACATTTTATGTCAAAGAAGTATACTAGCTTGGCTTTGATTTTTCCATATTCTTTCAAAAAAAATGTTCCCTCATTTCAAATTCTCGTAAATTCTGTAAATTTTCTCTGATTTTGACACGGTTTCAACAAAGAAAGATAACTCGTGTTTGCACTATTTTGAGCTGGAAATATAAAAGAGGTATTCCGATCCAGGTAAAACAGGACTCATCGTCAGCTGTCTGAAGCGTGAATTCTGGTAAACCGGGACTCATTGGCTAAAGTGTTAAGCTAGCAAAAAGTCTTGTCTTGCACTCATAATCATGGAATTATCATATTGCATTTTACTTCCATGTACTAACAGACTATTGAATTTTATTGGAATTTTTATATGAACAAAGATTATTTGTAGGATTTATAAGTTTTTCTTCAAACTACCTTATACATTTGATATTTACATTACAGATTTTTACAGTCTACAATAGGTGGTCTCCACCCTACCCAACCAGCAGTTGTTAGAGTATCTGCCATAAGATCGGTATATAGTTACTGTATTCATTTTAAATCTCTGAAGAATCCACAAGTACTAACACCATTCCTTCCCAACATAATGGATGGATTATTGTCTGTAGCTACACAGTTTTCATCAGATGTGCTGTCTTTGTGTCTAGAATCCATAGCCACAGTGTTATCTGTAAGTTTATATAATACTTATAAGTTGGAACAGACTATACAATTGTATGCTCATTAAACCTTTTGACTTTTTTGTTTTCTTAACTAATTGATAATTGGTATAATTAATTGTGGGCAAACCAGGAGTAAACCAATTAAATGTGGGCAAACCAAGAGTAAACCAACAAGATAGCATTCAGCCTTTGTCAGAACTTAGTCTTTGTATCTTATTATATAATGTACAGTTGTTTATTTCATAAATCTAAAATCAAAAGTTCAAATCAGTTTGGTGTTAAATTTATCAAGAAAAACAAAAATTTGTCACTCCATTGATAAAACAATTACAATTCACTAGTTATTTTGTAAATTGTAATTGTTTTATGATTTCATAAGCTTATTTGGTCCTACATCATAGGAATGGAAGATGTCCCTCGTTAATAAAAATTGGTGTTTCAAACAAATATCAAACAATGATAAGTAAAGAATATCAAAATTTGCATGCCCCACCGTCAATAGTAAGGGGTATTGTGCTTTTCTTCTGTTCTTTCATGTATGATGGGCATGGTGTTCTTAAGACAAGTTATTGTTTCACTTTTGTAAAAAATGTCTTTGGCTCTATTGATTCTATTATTGTATATTTCAGGTAGACAAAGCATTCACAGCAACTGTTGAGAATAAAATTACACCACTTACTTTAGCAGTGTATCTAAAATATTCTTGTGGTAATGTATTTATCTAAGCTTTATTTATTAATTTTTCTCTTTTCCTGACATTGTTTTATTTTAAACCACCTCACTGGCCTCGTAGTAGCCTGCTATCCTGAAATGAAGGAGGTCATATGTTAGATTCACACCTTGGTCAAATCAAAGACTTGAAAAATTGTATTTTTGCTGTTTCTCCACAAAGTACAATATATTTGAGAAAAAGAGCAATGACTGGTTGGCTCAGAGAGACAGAACAATGTGTCTTTCTGCAGACTTTTACTTAATGAACAACAAGAGCACATAAAATTCCTCTCTGTATAGGTCTTGTACAAAGCAAGTTAAAAAGACATGTTTTTCCTGTCCTTTGTATGCATGATGTATTTACCACTGGGAGTTAAATAACAATTCATTATCATCATACTCTTTACACATTTTTGCCCATACATGGTATTGGTATGGTAGTCCACTTTGTTCTTAAAAGCTGATAACAAACACTGTAAAATTTGTGGCCTGAAGATCAATCGTAAAAAGTTCAGAACTTGAGTGCATGTTTACAACTTGTTGTTTTATATCTTTTGTCTTTTATTCCAATAAAATTAGGATTCTTCAACACTTCTAGAAGATTGTAAAATAAAATGTTTGCTACCTATAGGTCAAGTCACATGCCTATGTATGTGTACATACCCTAGGTTAATACTCACAAATAGTCTTTAGAGTCGGATAACTCATAAAATTATATTCTATAGTTATACAATAAATGTTTTATCAATAGATCCTGTTATTGGTGGTATAGTACAAGATATATTTAGAGAACTATCAGAAAATGAAAACTGTCGACAGTCACTAGAAGATAGATTATTACCTACACTGACAAGCATACTTCATTCTCCAGATAAAGTTCCTCTTGGAATGCCGTCGGTATGTACTTGTAGCACACAACCACACATCTTAACAACAAATAGTAAGGGCTATTCCATTAAAGTGTATGGGGGAGGGTATGAAGGACTTTCAAAATATCAGTATAACCAAGAACCAATTTTTAGATAATTTTGCATAATGGTAATAGATGCATACTGGGTAAAAAACCATGACCCACATTCAATGATTAAACTTCTATTCCTATCCTCCCGCATACATATTTTAAATGGAATAGCCCTTCAAAAGCTGTTTCTAACATTGAACAGGACAAACATTTGTATTTTATTGAAAACTTGTTTCTCTAGGAGTATAAAATACAAATTGTGATAAAAGATAGTACAATGTTCTTTAGTCTTTTGTCATGCTTCCTGAGAATTACATATATGCAGTGTACTCCCCAGGCCGTTTTAGCACAGCGCTATTGCAATTCCCCGCTGTCCTATTGCACTGACCGCAGCGCTATCCAACGCAACCGCATCGCTATAATTTTTTTCCGTATTTTTCAATTTTTTTCAAATTTCCCGCTTATTTTTCACTTCAGATCACGTGATCGACTGGTTTACGATTTTTGAATGAATTATTTCCGTTGTATTAAAGTAACTCGCGGAACCAGTCTAATAAATTTTACAAAATGGCGTTTTTGGAAGATAAAAATAAACAAAGATTTCAACATTGACATCGATTTTTTTAATTTAAAGAAAATATAGAGGCATATATGAATGAAATGTGATGAAATGAATTGACTGCATTTCCCGACATCACTCACAAATTTGTTTTATGAACTTTGAACAAACAATGATTTTAAAAACGATCAAACACAGGGGTTTGTTACAAATTATTTGCCGGGTTTACTATCCATACGAACCCCGAAAATGATCAAGTCTTTTAAATATTAATTATCCCCTATTCGAACTTATAATTTAGTCAGAAATTCTTCCATTTAATAACAATTTGAGAGGACATGATTAGCAAAACAAACCCGAGGCTGATACAACTTGAGAAATTTTACTTTCTCGATGTCCAGCTTGGATGAGGCCATTTAAATATTATAAAACGTTTAGGTCATAAAAATGAGAAATCTTTATGCTAAAAAATGTCAATTCCTGTCAAACGTCGTAAGGTAAACAGTACACTGCTACAGTTTGTTACAAAACCAAACAGAAGCTGACAATGTCTTTATTGTTGGTCCTACATGTTCTGCAACATTACCTGATGGTGCTAAGAAATCTTGGCACAGACAGTCTGGTGTAGATCCATCATGGAAAAAGACTTCTCCTCCAGTTTTATACATGGATAGTATGAGGATTTAATATATGAATTTACAATAGAGAAAAAAAGACTCTTCAGACTTCTATATCCAGACAATAACATTAACAAACAAAGCATCATTAAGGGATACACTGTAACTTCCATGAGCATGACAAGGACATCATAACAAGAGGAAACATCAACAGCATGATATAATAAAAACACATAACAAATCAATTACAAACAAACCGCGCGCCGCGATAAAGTTACTGAGAATTGTCGAAAATTACGCGCTTACCACAGCGCTATCCAAAAATCCTGGGGAGAATACTGCATATATGCTTTTAACTCTGGTAAATTAAAATGTATCACAGTTTAGAAAAGGAAATAAAGAGCTCTCTTAAAATATCCTCTAACTGATCTATACAAAACTATTGAACTACTCACATAAGACATGAAGTGCTATTCTTGAAGAAGTTATGATAATATTGATATTATTATTTTCAAGCTTTCAAGAAGATAAATTAAGACTAGAATCTTGACAATTTCTTATGTAGTTATACTTCTTTTGTTGGATAAATATTTCCACAGTTATGACATTCTTATATTGTACAAGAATTTAAAACTTTGGATGCAATGTAAAATGACTTTATATGTGATTTTTAGACATCATTAGAGTTGTTATATATGTGATTTTTAGACATCATTAGAGTTGTTATATATGTGATTTTTAGACATCATTAGAGTTGTTATATATGTGATTTTTAGACATCATTAGAGTTGTTAGAAGTCCTAGTCAGATCCAGTAATGGACCATTATCCAATGGTATGGTGACTAAAGGTTTTCCTGCTGTTGTACATGCTACACTCAATACTGATGACAATGCCACTATGCAGGTAATGTTTTGATTGCCTTGGAATTCAGATCCTTCTGACTGTAAAAAAAATATTTCTTTAGTTAAATGTCTAAATACTCTTTAATTTCTTAACTTGATGTCTGTGCCAATTTCATTAAAAATATCCAAAAATCAACTATTTCATACATAGATGCAGAGTTGTAAATGAGAAATTGATTGATAGGCAACAGGGCACTAAATGTTAGCCTTGAGCATTTTTATGCCCCACCTACGATAGTAGAGGGGCATTATGTTTTCTGGTCTGTGCGTCTGTTCGTCCGTCCGTTCGTCCATTTGTTCGTCCGTCCGTCTATTCGTTCGTCCGTCTGTCCCACTTCAGGTTAAAGTTTTTGGTCAAGGTAGTTTTTGATGAAGCTGAAGTCCAATCAACTTGAAATTTAGTACATATGTTCCTTATGATATGATCTTTCTAATTTTAAAGACAAATTAAACTTTTGACCCCAATTTCACGGTCCACTGAACATAGAAAATGAAAGTGCGAGTTTCAGGTTAAAGTTTTTGGTCAAGGTAGTTTTTGATGAAGTTGAAGTCCAATCAACTTGAAACTTAGTACAAATGTTCCCTATGATATGATCTTTCTAATTTTAATGCCTAATTATATTTTTTATCCATTTTCGCGGTCCATTAAACATGGAAAATGATAGTGCGAGTGGGGCATCCGTGTACTTTGGACACATTCTTGTTCCTTCTGTTTTTATACCCCCACATCAGAAAAGTGGGGTATACTGTTTTACCCCTGTCTCTCCATCCGTCAGTTCGTTCGTCCCATGAATATTTTTTGTGTGATGCGTTTTAAGATTTATCACTCATCAACTTCCTGTTTACCAAACACTTGTATCATTTTACACATAATAGCCAAGTTGAAAATTTTCGTCACATTTTTCTCAGGAACTACAATACAAGGATGTCTGAAATTTGGTTTAAGGCTTTATATAAAACAGCTTTACCGTGTGATGTGTTTTCAGATTCATCACTCAACAACTTCCTGTTAAACGAAGTATTTGGAGGGGGTATCATCAGTGAGCAGTAGCTCACAGTTTTACTTGTTTGTGTTTTAGTCTACTGTTTCCGTTCATCCTATTGTGTTAATTTGAATCTTGAGTGGGGACCTAAAATTTGGCATCAAGCTTTATGTGAGCAATCCATAATCATCGTCTTCTTTTTAACAGATTTTTATTTATACTTGCACATAAGGGCCATGTATGTAATTTTTGTCACATTTCTTGGGTACAATTTTAATTTGCCAGTTTCTTCTTTTAATGAATTATGTACAGTTTATAATGGATCTTGTTATTTCTACAGAATGGAGGTGAATGTTTACGAGCTTTTGCATCTGTTGGGTTGGAACAAGTTATGGTTTGGCATGATGAACAAGGTAGGCAAGAACAAGTAAATATTATTTTTTTATTTTAGGTCAAATATACTGTTGATTCATCAATATTGGTTTTATACTAATTTTTGTGCATTTGGTTGGTACTTGAATTGGGAACCACAAATTTTTATATGTTCAAGGAATTGCAAATTTATTAAAAGAATGTATGCAAATTTTGCCAAAGCCACAAAATTCAATATCCACGGAAATTCTCATCCTCATCAATCCACGAAAGTAAATGAATCCACAGTTTATCAAAAATTTAATCAGGAGTCGTTACAAATTGGCTGGAAACAAATATCCTTCAGATGTTCACAGAACCAAAGTCTTTGAGATATCAGTTGCGTCATATGAACTTCAAACTTTCAACACTTACTTAAACACAGCCAAAATAGCCTTGTTTTGAAATCATCTTAAACAGACAGTTGAATATGAGCCAAATCCCTAGTCTTAGCCGAAAAGATATTTTGCCGCAGGTATGAACATTTTGTCAATGTTTTACTCCTGATGAAAGCTGCAAGAACTGAAACATGCCCATCTGAAATAAGTAAGGCCTGCATTTCTATGAAGTGTTGTGACCTTACTTATTATTTGAATTTAACACTGAATTAGGACAACGTACATTCCTTTAATATCCATCTCAATGAAAACTGACATATCCTAATTAACCAGGCATTGTTCCACAGGTTTAAATTTATATAAGAAGAGTTACTTTTTATTAGACTAAGCCTCTTTCTTTGTTATATTCTATTTTATTTGAATTTAGATATAATAATAAAGAAGATGTGGTATGATTCCCAATGAGACAACTCTTCTCAAGAGACCAAAAGGACACAGAAATTATAAACTTTAGGTCACTTTAAGTCTTCAACAATGAGCAAAACCAATACTGCATGGTCAGTTATGAAAGGCCACGGAATGACAAATGTAAAACATATCAATCAAGGAAACTAATGACCTAATTAATGTACAAAAAAATGAACATAAAACAAGTATGTAACATAGCAACAAAAGACAACCACTGAATTAATGGCTCCGGACTTGGGACAGGCACATACATAAGCAAGATCCCAACCCTCCCCCTAACCTAGGAAAGTGGTGTAACTGTACAACATAAGAACTTACTATAAAAATCAGTTCAAAAAAGTTGAACTCATCAGATGGATATAAATAGAAATACATCTTAAAAAACTGTGGACTTTGCCGGATTCTTGTACATCCAAACAAGAAGAGTACACTAAGTACGGATCTGTGAGTACTCACAGTTATTGACAGCTAGTTCAAAGCCAATAACAACTGATAGGATATTAGCAGACATCTTGCATCTAAGATGCCTGCTAATATCCAATCAGTATCTTTGTTTTGTAATTTTAAAAAGTCTTTCTGAAATCAAATGAATTTTTATAAGTGATGTATTTACTGGGAAAACATTTTAGCCACATTAGCAAAATAAAAGATCATTTAAATTGCAACTCCTTGTTAGATATTATTATTTCTCTAACTTCATATTCTATTTCTCATGTCTACATTTACAGGTCACAATGGATTGTACTATATAATTCAAGTCATATCCAAATTATTAGACCCTAAGACATCTGAACACACAGCATCATTTGTTGGACGATTAGTATCAGTTGTAATTGGTAAAGTTGGTAGTCAGCTTGGCGAGAATTTAGATCTAATGTTGAGAGCTGTCCTGAGTAAGATGCAACAGGCAGAAACACTTACTGTCATACAGGTATTATTATTGTAAATAAAATTATCATTGTTTTGTTTTTAGGGTAAAGATTGTATTCATGCAATGAAAACTTTTAATATGTGGCTGGCTTTATAGTTATACGTTTTCCAGATTTTATCACCAATATTAATGTTCAATGAACATATGAAGAAATTTTTTAATGGCATACATGTATACTCAGATACTCAAGTTTCAAAATGATGTGTTTGTGTAAACAAAACTTGTGAAGAATTATACATTAATAAAGGTTCATGAATCCATTATCTATTAAGTTATGCTTTCAGTTTAAATATTTATGGTTATGATGTATATTTCAGAGTTTAGTAATAGTATTTGCACAGCTGATCAACACACAGATAGAAGCTGTTTTAGAATTTTTAACAAGTGTACCAGATCCAATGGGGAAACCTGCTTTACAGTTTGTATTACGGGAATGGTGTTCACGACAACATCTCTTCTTTGGTTCTTATGAAAAAAAAGTTTGGTAAGTTCTAAAGTTACCTTAAAATTGACCTTTGTATTGCTATTAGCTTGAACTAAGTAATCAATAGATATAAGAAGATGTGGTATGAGTGCCAATGAGAAAACTCCATCCAAGTCACAATTTGTAAAAGTGAAACCATCGTAGGTCAAAGTACAAACTCGGAGCCTTGGCTCACACCAACAAGCAAGCTAGAAAAAGGCCCCAAAAATTACTACTGGCAAACCATTAAAACGGGCAAACCAATGGTCTAATCTATATAAAAAAAAACAGAAAAGAGAAACACTTATGAACCACATCAACAAACAACAACTACTGAACATCAGGTTCCTGACTTAGGACAGGTGCAAACAAATGCAGCGGGTTAAAATGTTTTAATAGCGGAAGTACAATTTGAAAAACCTGTACTAAGAGTACTGTAAGTTAAAAAAAAATTGCATTCATAAGTTTGTGATTTATATTGAAAAATGGGATATTATTTATTTTTGTGATTTCAGGAAATGTTGCATACAAGTAATGATACAGCATCACAATTGAAAAGATGAGATATTTTTTTTTCGAAACCTGTCTAATGGCAATTTTTTGCTGTAATAATAACAATATCACAAAAATTATGAATTTACTGTATAAATCTTTTGATAAATCTAAATGACTTTGAAGTACATGCTAGTTATTCCAAATGCGTTTAAAATTACCACTTTCTTTTTGATTTCAGTGCAATAGCTTTGAGTAAGCTTTTACTTCATACAATTCAAAGTAACGATAAAAGATTACAGGATATTACAGTACAAGGAGATCAGATTGAACCAGAAACTAACGAAATTAGAACTAGATCAAAAACTAAACATAGTAAGTCAGCGCTAAATCTAAATTAAGAAGTAGAAAGTTCTTTCACAAGTAATTGTAGAATATGAAAATATGTATACTGTTTTAATGCATGTACTTATTATTGGGATTTTTAAAGAAAGGACAAAAATGCTTGTTTAGTTATTGCAATTTTAGGAAAATCTGCATACAGTTATACATATATATATGTATTCACTATCAGAATGCAGGTTTGTATTGCTATACTCACTCAGTCAAATAAAATTTATAAAAAAAAACTCACAATACTCTGAACTTACAGTAATCATGCAATTTTTAAAACTTATTGAAAATGTTTAAATGAGATATAGAAAGACCATGTGAAATTTAATCAGTGTATATATATATAACAACTTCATTGTATTTTTTGTAGCTCCTACACAATGGACAACAGTACCTGTTTTAGTGAAGATTTATAAACTTTTAATTAATGAATTATCAAACCAAATAGAAGAAAACATGGCGAAACAGAAAGACGACAGCCTTAGTCAGGAAGACGAGGTATGTTATGTGTTAAGCATTTTTTGCTTTTCTTGTTTTAAATTTTGGCCAGATATTTGGAATCCTCTCGCTTATCCATGGAGTGCTATCAAAAGAAAAATCCCTAGTAACCATTATTGTCATTTCATAATTGTATTCCTCATAGTCTAAACATATTTGAAAATCCTATAAAATCCTTGTTATTTCATAAATTTAAAAAAAAATTAATAAGGTCTAGCAGTGCTACTGTAGTTTTCAATTGAGGATTTGATTGTTGCAAATCAAGTATCAATTGAGTCATGATGCAGCAAATATAACAGTACATACAATCAATCTAGAGTGGGGCGCCCATATTCGCCGTGGACACAATTTCGCCGTTTTATGATTTTGAGGTGTAAAAACTTCAAAGGATGGTTGAAATGGAAGAAATATGCCGTTAAATCATATTTTTAAAACAAATATGGTTATTTTTGAAAATGAGACAAAATTTCAACACTAACCGCAAAGGACCGAAAAACGGACAACGATTTTCAGCAAATTTCCTGAATGAAAAAAAAAATTCAAATAAGTATTTCTTAGTAATTCTTTGACTGATTGCTCTAAATTTCGGTTTTTTACACCTTTCAAATGTCTGCTATTCATCTATAATGAAATTTATTTGATAAATATTGTTTAAAGCTGCAGTTATTTGGTTTTAAATAGATGTGTAAAAACGGCGAATATGTGTCCCCCGTTGACAAAAAATCAGGAAATTTCAAACACCCTTTAATCACACTTTTCAGATGATTTTTCTCAAAACAAACACGTTTTCAAGCTAAGAATAATTTGCACTTGAAGTTATCTTCATTTAGAAATATCAGTACACTTCAAAAACATAAAGACCTGAACATAAACTGAAGAAAACATGGAAAGATATGGCGAAAATGAGCACCCCACTCTATGTCATGATGACTTGAATTTGAACATCATTAAACAAAACTCCAACGAACAATCTTCTACCTTTTTAGCTCACCTGTCCCGAAGGGACAAGTGAGCTTATGCCATCACTTGGCGTCCGTCGTCGTCTGTCGTCGTCGTCTGTCGTCGTAAACTATTTCAAGAATCTTCTCCTCTGAAACTACTGGGCGAAATACTTTCAAACTTTAACTGAATGTTCCTTAGGGTATCTTATTTATAAATTGTATCCGAAGTTTTGATCTATCAACAAACATGGTCGCCATTGCTAAAAATAGAACATAGGGGTCAAATGCAGTTTTTGGCTTATAACTCAAAAACCAAAGCATTTAGAGCAAATCTGACATTGGGTAATAATGTTTATCAGGTCAAGATCTATCTGCCCTGAAATTTTCAGATGAATCAGACAACCCGTTGTTGGGTTGCTGCCCCTGAATTGGTAATTTTAAGGAAATTTTGCTGTTTTTGGTTATTATCTTGAATATTATTATAGATAGAGATAAACTGTAAACAGGAATAATGTTCAGCAAAGTAAGATTTACAAATAAGTCAACATGACGGAAATGGTCAGTTGACCCCTTTAGGAGTTATTGCCCTTTATAGTCAATTTTTAACCATTTTTCGTAAATCTTAGTAATCTGTTACAAAAATCTTCTCCCCTGAAACTACTGGGCCAAATACTTCCAAACTTTAACTGAATGTTCCTTAGGGTATCTAGTTTGTAAATTGTATCGGAAGTTATGATCTATCAACAAACATGGTCGCCATTGCTAAAAATAGAACATAGGGGTCAAATGCAGTTTTTGGCTTATAACTCAAAAACCAAAGCATTTAGAGCAAATCTGACGTTGGGTAATATTGTTTATCAGGTCAATTTCTATCTGCCCTGAAATTTTCAGATGAATCAGACAACCTGTTGTTGGGTTGCTGCCCCTGAATTGATAATTTTAAGGAAATTTTGCTGTTTTTGTTTGTTATCTTGAATATAATTATAGATAGAAATAAACTGTAAACAGCAATAATGTTCAGCAAAGTAAGATCTTCAATTAAGTCAATTTGACCAAAATTGTCAATTGACCCCTTAAGGAGTTATTGCCCTTTAAAGACTTTTTTCACAATTTGTTCATCATGTTGACTTACTTTAAAAAATCTTCTCCTTTGAAACTGCTGTATCAATTTCAGCCAAACTTAGGCTAAATGAGTTTCAGAGTATCTAGTATAAATTTTATATTTTATTTCCTTGTATGTCAAGAAACATAGCTCCTATGGCTAAAATAGAACATAGGAGAAAATGATTTTTTTTTTTGGCTTTTGAAGAAAATAGGACGATCCAAAAAACATTTAAATAAATTGAAAAGCCAAAATAATCATTGATGAGAGATTTAACCAAAAGAATTAAGGTGAGCGATTCAGGCTCTTGAGAGCCTCTTGTTTTTCTTAACATCCATGTTTGATTTACAGACAACAATCTGTATTGCAATTAAGAAAATCTGCTCTGGAGTTGTATCTGCTAATAAACAGACCAACTGCAGATAATTAATAGAAAAATAATCAGCTTTAAAAAAAATTATATAGGACAACGATGAATTAACATTTCGTACAAAAAGGAGTTGAACTGCAAGTATAAAAGGAGGCTATGTTGCATCAGAGTGAAATTTTTTATTGCAACAGGCCACCTAATAACCCCCTCAAGAGAGTTGTTGCAAGAGATCTTTATTGTATACAGTGTGACATTTCCCCAATGTTACCAGACGTTGCAGTATATTTATAAATATCTTCAACATCCAAAATGGACACCTGACTTTAGGGAAGGTTTTACTACAGGACAGGAGAAGAAGAGGGCTGACAATATTTCTATACTCCAGTCTCATTGGAAACAAAAGTGAAATAAGGGAACAATTTTGACAATCATTTGTATAATCATCTATCGTCTCATTTCGTGATATTTTTTATCATGGTTATTTTTATAGAAAGTGTTCATGTTTGATATATATTACTTGTTGTAGGATGAAGGCTGGGGAGATGAAGAAGAAAATGACAATGATGATGAAGTAGCTTTGTCTGGACAGTCACTATCTTCTCTCATTGATGCGATGTCAGAAGATTATATTAATGGTAAATTTATTAGGCCACGGTTTTTTAATTTGCTGGTTTACGGATTTTCCCCATGAAAAAGTCGGGTCGGTCGGTCGGAAAAAAAAAGAAAAAAAAAATTTTCAAGACAGAAAAATATGCAAAATAAATATATATTTCACCCTTCTAATAATATGTTTGTTATGCTATTTTGTCATCATTTCTAAATTTTAGTTCGATGAAATAGTCTTGCTCAGCTGTCATAAATATCGCATGACATTGTCTAATAATTTCCCGTAAAAAAGGGGTGTGTGCACGGACAAAGACGAAATTAAATCGTCATTTCACAAACAAGAAAAACAAATTCGCTTAGCTCTTAATCAATTCCAGAAAGCTTGGTGAGTAATGATCTTCAAGCACCAAAACTGATAAAGAAAAAAATAAAAAAAACGTCGTACAAAAATAAGTTTCAACAGACGTGTCAAAAACGTCCACTGGAAAAACAAGAATATCAGGTTAATCTGGTGTCATGCATTCCCGTTTTTTATCCAAATGGACGATATATTTTTTTATTATCTATGAAACAAGAAAATTCTAAATGATTTGTTGATATTCAGAACTTTAACTTGGTGCCTTCTACCTGTCCACATTTGGACAAGTCTATTTCTATGATATTATGCATCTTACGGACGGATGACAAATAAGGGAAACGAACTTACTGTGTAACTGGTTATAAACACAGATTTCGTTCCGCAAAATTACTTGTGCAAACGACATTTCAAGGTCAATTATAATTGATTTGTCTATTTTTAGAAACGTAAACTGGAAGTTTTATTTTTTCACAACAGAAAGTGTTATCAATTTTGTTAGTAATTAATGCATTTCATTTCATAAAAAAAGAAGATTTTAATTATTTTTCAGGGATAATGTATTTGTTAGGGTCGGCAGGAATAAAAAAGCATGAAAAGTCAATTTTATTTTTATTCTGGAAATCGGCAAAATCGGGTCGGCGGATCTGTAAACCAACAAATTAAAAAATCCTGGCCTTATTATTCCTTTGAAAATTTTCATTGCTACCAAAAAAACATATACATGTACACAGGAATAAATGAACTCATTTTCAAAATTGCATTCACATTTGACACATAAAATTTATAGTTCTTTATTAGGGCAAATTGTTATTATTCCTTGCTCTAAAGAAAAGGTGAGTATACTGTTTTAACATTGGAAGTCTGTTCTTTCTCTTTAAAGGTTGGGCTATATTGTATCACCTAGTTCGTCCCATTGTCCTCTTGTCCAACAAACTATCCACAGAGTTCAAATAGGTGGATATAAGCAATTATTGGTCACTGTATGGCCTTCAGCAATTGGAAAATAGCTACTGTATAAAGTCCTGACATGAAAAATATGAAAAAAATTCAAATGTGTATACCTGGAAGATTTCACTTAACTTACATATTGTACTCAGGTCAAGAGTATCGAGGCAGTCAAATATTCTAAGTAATCAGGAGATTTGGTATAATTGTCAATAAAAACTATCGAAAGGAATCAAAATAATGTAGATGTAAGTAACTATAGGTAACAGTACTGTCTTCACCAATGCCATATAGTCAGCATTAAAGGAATTCAACATGACAACTCTTGTACCAAATTGTTAGATTTTTTTTAACAGAAACTTTTTTTTTTATCTTAGGTTTAGATGATGTGGAGGAGGAAGAAGACCCAGATTATAAAAAAGATCCAATTTATCAGATAGACTTACAGGTAAATCTTCTTACACTATAAAAAGGTCCCAACTTACAGATAAATGTTATTATATAATACTATTAAAAAAAAACTTTATCATAAAGACTGGCAAGTAAATGGTCTCATAGAACAAAAAGACTTACAAGGAATATAATTACTGACCTTGATTATAATTTGACCTAAGGAGTGAATACTTTTGAGTTACAGGTCCAATATGAAAGTAAGGAGTTATGGTATGATTGTCAATGAAACAACTCCATCAAAGTTCAATAGGCAGACTACAGTACAGTATTCTGCACCTGTCAGCATCCCAAGGTCATGTATTTCATGATAGAACAAAGAATCCTGAAAAAGATTTTTATGCCCCTCTACCCACCTACGATAGTAGAGTCATTACGTTTTCTGGTCTGTGCTTGCATTCATTCGTCTGTGGGTCCGTTCGTCCCATTTCAGGTTAAAGTTTTTGGTCAAGGTAGTTTTTGATGAAGTCCAACTTCAAACTTAGTTCACATGTCTCCTATGATATGATCTGTCTTACTTTAATGCCAAATTAGATTTTTTACCCCAATATCACAGTCCACTGAACATAGAAAATGATAGTGCAAATTTCAGGTTAAAGTTTTTAGTCAAGGTAGTTTTTAATGAAGTTGAAGTCCAATCAACTTAAAGCTTATTACACATGTTGCCTATGATATGCTCTTTCAAAACTTAAATGCCAAATTAGATTTTTACCCTAATTTCACGGTCCACTGAACATAAAAAGGATAGTGCGAGTAGGGCATCCGTGTACTGTGGACACATTCTTGTTTTGGCATCAGATGGCCAACTTTCAAATAAAGTTTTTTAAGCCCCAAAGTGACCAATCTGTGGATGTGATCTTTTTGATTAGGGGGACACAGAAGTTATGTGATAAGGCTAAGTGAAATCTCTTATTTGCTACAAAGAAAGTTTCATTACACTTTTTAAAACATATATCGGTAATATGAGAAAATTTGTTTATTTACAGGCTTATCTGACAGAATTTATACAGTCTTTATCACAACAGCCATGTTATGCTATGTTTTGTGCCCATCACAATGAAGCAGAGAAGTGTGTTTTACGGACCATAAATATACCAGTGTAGTGCATATTTTTAAGTTTTAAATTTTAACAATTTTCCAGGACTGCAAGGCTTCAAAGTCGGTGATCTGTGCAATTTTAACAATGTCTAAAATCATATCTAATAAATTATCTACATGATCAACTGAATGAATAGTATGTATTATATTTTAAGTTTTTAATTGTTGTACATAAAAAGTTATTCCGTATAGCAGGTTATTTTGGCAGATTGTAAATTTTCGCGGATAGAACAAAATTGCAATTTTATGCTTGTGAAAATAACCCGCTATATGGTATCAGGAATAATAGATACTGTACAGTACATTAGACACCACCAACAACAAATATATAGACAACACAGGGTCATGCTTGCCCAACTATGTACAGACACAAAAGGGGATGGGGTTATTAAAACCAGTGTTTGTCTGTACAAATCTTCCTTTTTAGCTCACCTGGCCCCAAGTGCCAAGTGAGCTTTTCCCATCACTTTGCGTCTGTTGTTGTGGTCGTTAACTTTTACAAAAATCTTCTCCTCTAAAACTACTAGGCCAAATTAAACCAAACTCGGCCACAGTCATCATTGGGGTATCTAGTTACAAAAATGTGTCCATTGACCTGGCCATCCAACCAAGATGGCCGCCACAGCTAAAAATAGAACATAGGGGTAAAATGCAGTTTTTGGCTTGTAACTCAAAAACCAAAGCATTTAGAGCAAATCTGACATGGGGGTAAAATTGTTACTCAGGTCAAGATCTATCTGCCTTTTAAATTTCAGATGATTGGGACAACCCGTTATTGGGTTGCTGCCCCTGAATTGGTAATTTTAAGGAAATTTTGCTGTTTTTATACGCTCGTCGTCTTTTAGACGGGACATATTATGGTATACCGTTGTCCGTTCGTCCGTCGTCCACACTTCGGACAATAACTCAAAAACACTTTCACCAATTTCCATGAAACTTTGGTGAATTGTTTATATCTATTGATGTAAGCTCCCTTTCGATTTTATAAATTTCAGATTTTAAGTTTTGGAGTTATGGGGCTTTATTCATAAAAAAAAGGGGGATTTTCAACACTTCGGACAATAACTCAAAAAGGCTTTCACCAATGTCCATGAAACTTTGGTGAATTGTTTATATCTATTGATGTAAGCTCCCTTTCAATTTTTATAAATTTCAGATTTTACATTTCCGTGTTATGAATTTTTATGCTTAAAAATGGGGGGATTTTCCAATTTTGGGACAATAACTAACACTTTCACAAAATTTTATGCAACTTTGATAAATTGTTTAAATCTATTGACATAAGCTCTCTTTCCATTTTTATAAATTTTAGATTTTACGTTTTCTTAAGTAATGAATTTTTATACTTAAAAAAGGGGGATTTTATGAAACTTTGGTGAATATATTAATGTAACATCCCTTTTGATTTGTATATATATTTCTAGTTGATCATATAAATTCATTTAAAGCATAAAAGACAAGTTAAAAGAGCAACGGGCGTATCATGCGCTCAAGCGCAGCCCTTTATTGGTTATTATCTTAAATATTATTATAAATAGAGATAAACTGTAAACAGCAATAATGTTCAGCAAAATAAGATTTACAAATATGTCAATTGACCCCATGAGGAGTTATTGTCCTTTATTGTCAATTTTAAACAATTTTCATAAAATTTGTAAATTTTTACTTACATTTTCCACTGAAATTACTGGGCCAAGTTCATTATAGATAGAGATAATTGTAAGCAGCAAGAATGTTCAGTTAATTAAGATGTACAAACACATCACCATCACCAAAACACAATTTTGTCATGAATCCATCTGCTTCCTTTGTTAAATATTCACATAGACCAAGGTGAGCGACACAAGCTCTTTAGAGCCTCTAGTTGTCAATAAAGATCATATGATGTAAAACTAACACACACAATGAACAACCTGCATAGTACCGCTACATTCAGGATCACCAAGATTGTCAGACAACTATTTATAGCAGTTATTGTTAAAAGAATATGCAAAAAAAAGGTTCAATTTCTGAAATTAAAAAAAATAAAACAATATGCATCAAACATGAAAAATCTCCCATCTTTTAACAATAGAGTAGTATAGACACTTTACATATCTAGAAATTATAGAAAAGAAAATCTCAATGCCATCCTAAAACATTCATCTGGCCTTGACCTCTATGGTTCAGTGGAAACATTTTTTTGAAGTTTTCGTCTTTCTCAGATACTATAAGCCTCTATAATTGGTGTATGGATTAATTGTAAGGTGTACATGTCTGTCTTACAGGGTTCATCAGACTTTGACCTCATGTTCATGGCTTACTAGTCAATTTTTATGTGGTTTTCTAAAAGACTATTTAAATCAAATCAAAACTTGTCATGAAAGAAAGCTCTTTATGATTTATGGAATAAATTATATTAAAAAAAAGCAATACTTCACTTATTCCTTAAATCTGGAAAGCCATATAAGGGTTTTTGTCAAAACCTGCACCTTTTGTTGTAGAAAGCTTGACATAGGGATAGTGATCGGCATCTGTGGTGGTGTTAACTAACTTCTTAAAGTCTTAATACTTTGGAAGACCTGGATGCTTCAGTCTGTCACATGTATATTGTCCTTGACTTCATTTTCATGGTTCAGTGACAACTTGAAAAAAAAGTTTAGATTTTTTGTAATGATTATTTCTCTATTATTATGAGTAACAGGACAACTATTTTTGGTACATGCGTACCTTGTAAGGTTCTCATGTCTGTCAAGACAGTTTTCACTTGACATCAACCTCATTTCATGGATCAGTGAACAAGGTTAAGTTTTGGTCCAACTGGCAGGTGTCATCTGACCTTGACCTCATTTTCATTGTTCAGTGGTTATAGCTAAGATTTTGTGTTTTGTTTTGTTTTTCTTATAATGTACGCAACAGGTATACTATATTTGGTGTATGGAATGATTGTAAGGTGAAAATGTCAAACTGGCAGATGTCATCTGACCTTGACTCATTTGCATGACTGAGTGGTCAAGGTTAAGTTGTTGAGTCTTGGTTTTTTTTTTGTAATACTATACGCAATAGGTCAACTAACTATATTTGGTGTATGGAAATATTTTATGATGTACATGTCAGTCTCAGGTTTTATTGACCTTGACCTCATTTTCACAGTTCATTGCTCAGTATTTAGTTTTTGTGTTTTGGTCTGTTTTTCATAAATTATAAGCAATAGGTAGACTATATTTGTTGTATGGAAGGATGGTAAGCTGTTTGCATCTGTCTGGCAGGCCTAGGTTCATCTGACCTTGGCCTCATTTAAATGATTCATTGATCAATGTAAATTTTCCTAGTTAAGTTTGTTTCTTAAATGTGTGAAAGGTCAGTTATATTTCAAGCATATTTGGTGTATGGAATGATTGTAAGGTGTATATGTATTTTAAATTTGGTTTATCTGATGTTGATCTCATTTTCTTTGAGTTTATGAAAAAGTTGTAGTAAAGCTTTATATTTAGGACTGTCAATGTCATAATATCAATGGTTAATGAAGAAGTTGAGACATTTCAACATGTGCACTCTTTGTTTTGAATAGTATAATTCTGAATGTAAATGATGATTGCTGTGATCTTGTAGGTAACTTACCATTAACTGAAACCAAAATGGTATGTTTAAAACACTAAATCAGAAGAAAAAAGGTTCACTTTTTATTTTATTCAAAACAAACAATAAAAAAACAAATTTCATTCAACAAAGATGTTCACAAAATCATCACAAAATCAATACTCAATATTAAAATCCATTCCTTGGATTAGATAAAATCAAATTGTTACATAATTTATTATTGGTAAAATATATTTGATCTAATCATGCATGCGAACAATTCAAATCATTATTAAAAACTTGTAATTTCTGTGCTTGTAAAGATATATCCATCATGCATATATATTTTGCACCTAATCATAAAAATTTATTTGAAATTATATTTCATATAAAGTCAAAGTATATATGTGCAATATAAAAACAAAATCACTTTCAGTGTTTGTTTCTCTTTTCTAACATGTAATTTTGATTTATATATATAAATCAAAATATCTTAAGATATATTGCTTTCTTTTCTTTTTTTAACAAACCATCATCTGATCATGTATTTGATCTAATCATGCATGCAAACAATTTATATCATTAAAACTTTCAATAAATTACAATTTCTTTGTTTTTAAAAATATATCCAGCATGCATATATATTATACACCTAACCATAAAAATCTGAAATTATATTTCATATAAAGTCATTAAGTAATATGTGTGCTTAAAACACACTCACTTTTCAAAGAAAGTTTTTTTTTATAATTTATTTCATTTCCCTTTTCACTACAATAATAACTATTTCATATATTAATGCCAGTAAATTGTTTCTCTTTTCTAATATGAAATTTTGTTTTCCATATTATATTTTTTTTTCTTTAAGCAAACCAACATTTGCAAAAATTTATTTCTAAAAACATGATATACTGGCTTGTTAAAAAATAATGTCTTGATCTTCATTAACAAAAAGGGGGGTGTATTTTTTTTTAAAGATTAACCACTTCCAGATATAACTTGAGTTAACAAAGCTTTCAAAAAGATATATCACACAGTTGAACTTTATTTCCATACTTTTTAAGTAACAGCTTAAAAATTAAGAAAATTATACCTCCCTCATCTTGTATCCATCTTATAAAATTTTTTGACATTGACTGAGAACACATATTCCAACCTTATTTTTAGACAAATCACCCCTTGGTGGTGGACAAACAACTATGATTCATGTCAAGTATCATTAATATGAATGTTGATAATCAAAAATACTAAATCAGACAAAACATTGTATCTTTGAATATACATGATATATGGGGATATGAAGTTTGTGACCTGGACCTTGCAAACCAAAATTCTAACTTGTTTGCAAAACATTCCCTGGTCACGGGCACCAAAAATGTCAATTTTCCAAACATTGAAAAATTTGTTCTCCTGACGTATTTAAAACATTATGTTTGTCACCTTGATCTTGCAGACTCACATTCTTATGTTATTTAAGACACACCATCTGGTGCTTGGCAAAAATTAATTCAAAGTATAGATAATTTCTTTCAATGCATTCAAAAGTTCTTTATGACAGACGTGAAACTTTGTATATATATATTGGAATGTAAAAATTACAGACTTCAACCATGCAGACAGACACTCCTAACAATATTTCACCTCACCCTCAACAATAGCAAGTTTCATTATTATACTTCAAAGGTGTGCTAGCTATAATTATTTACCCCCTGAATTGAGTTTGAATTTGTTCGTATTAGTAAATAAAAATCATTTTTAGAACATCAAAATATTATTTCTCCTCTTATGACAACTATCTTAATTCTTGTATTTTAACATTTATCATACATCTTTTTTTATTGGTAAATTTGTCATACTACTTTTTAAAAATGATGTGTTTGTATTAAATTTCTACAATTTGCACATGTATTTTTTTAATTGGTCTTAAGATATTTTGAGCAATGAAATATGCACTAATCAAATAAATTTAGTACATGTAAATTGTAGCTTTGTATTTCTCAAATATGGTGCCTTAAATCCCTTGAAAGTTCTAACAGATTCAATTAAACCATGCATGACTACAGAGATTTAAACTTTAAAGGTTTTGGTATAAATGCTAATCTGGCAATGAAGAGTTAAAAAAACGTTCGTCCTTCTATCTTGTGTTGCCACGACTACAAAATTAAGTTTCCATCTTGTTGGCTAGCTGGAGTTCCATATAGTACAGTTGAATGTGGAATATCATGGTGTGGTCCCTGCATATATCCTGGGGTTGAATTGTACGGCATACTTGGTGTGGCAGGTTGAACATAATTCACCTATAATAAATGAAAACATGTATAACTAAAGTTTTTGGTGGGCTTCGTATTGCTTAATCTTTAGTTTTCTTTGTCATGTCTTGTTAATGCTATTATTTGTCTGTTGTTCTTTTAATTTTTTAGCCATGGCATTGTCGTTTTTTTTTTAATTTAAATGTCCCTCTGGTATCTTTCCCCCCTCTTTCAAAGCAGATCAAGAAAAGGTCAGGTCAATTGTGATTGTCAAGAGGAATTTTTGTGAATCAAAAGTATATAAAAACTGCTTAAAGTCTGAAAGTTCTCAAAAATTCCTATTAAGTCATACTGGTGTTCATGCACTGGTGTCAATTATCAGAGGCAGATCCAGTCATTTTTAAAAAGGGGTTCCAACCAATTGTCTCAAGTCAAAAGTATTGATCATTTTTTTTTAAAAACAGGGTTTCAACACCTTTTTCAAGATAACCGATTTGACGTTTACTTGTTTGAGAATTCAGAATTGGGCATTTATTATTTGAGGAAATTTTGGATTTACACCATAGTATCTGGATTCTGGAATTGAAGATTTATTTTTAGGAATAGTGGAAAGAATACTTTAAATTTGGGGAATTCAAGATGATACCCACTTCTCCCCCCATTCTCAAGTTCTATTCACAAAATTAATGTTTTACACACCTGTGGTTTGTATCCAAGATTACTGCTATAATTAGTTGAACTGGTATTACCTGAAAAAATAACATCATAATAAACAGAATACAAAGTTTCAAATCAAGGTGACAACAACTCCATGATAAACTATAAGTAATGTTGATATATCACACGAGAAATAGACAATCCCTATAAACTAGAACATGCAAATGAGGTCAAGGTCTTGCGACAATGATTTGCTGATATTATCATAAGCAATTGCTTTTAAATCTTCTATAAAATATGAGTGAAAGAAGCATAGATTTTCCCGTAACTTCATGACCTACCAAATTAGATCCCATAAGCAACATGACGGGCACCACATGTGAAACAGGATCTGCTTACCCTTCCGTAGCACCTGAGATCACCCCTAGTTTTTGGTGGGGTTCGTGTTGTTTATTCTTTAGTTTTCTATGTTGTGTCATGTGTACTATTGTTTGTCTGTTTGTCCTTTTCATTTTTAGCCATGGCGTTGTCAGTTTATTTTCGATTCATGAGTTTGACTGACCCTCTGGTATCTTTCGTCCCTCTTTCAAAAGACTATTTTTTCATATCAATGACTATTTTCCACCTTAACTTATGAATTTTACCAAAGGGAGATAACTTTTAAGTAGTTTTCTATAAGAAAAAATCTTTTTAACTTCTGATGAAAAGTTTTTCAAAAAAAAACTGTTATAACATAAGCTGCTGAGAATTTTAGTTCAGTAATAATCTATTAATTTTGCAATGCCCTTTTACCATGAAATTTGTTTGAAGCACTTACAATTCAAAATTATATCAAATCGAGGAGAATTTAACATGCTTGCATGTCCCCTTGCTTTGTATAGGTTGTGACCACAGTTTTTTTCTTATAAAATGATGTTAAATCCTTTTACAAAAACCCTTTCCAAGAAAATGACTCTTCATAGTTTCAAGACTCTAACAAAAAATGCAGTTGAAATTTTCAGCCTGAATTCTTTAAACTTTCAATTATTCTTCTATTAGTTCAATTTTTTTGTTAAAATCAACTGTTATTTGTAAAATAAGTTAAAATTTGAGAAAATATCAACAGACATCCTTGAAACTATATAAGCTTGCAGGCCTGGAGCCAGGAATTTTGAAGGGGGATTAGGTACAATCATTCTTAACTCAACTCAAGTACAATTCAACAGAACGTTAACTTTAACAGACTAGTTCTTATTTTTTTTTAAGGGGGAGTTTGTATGTACCTCTTAAACCCCCATTGCTATGTTGTGGTTTGATATTTATACATGTAAAAATAAAGCAAATAAATCCATTGATCATACATTACCTCCTCCACATGAAGTACTGTTTTGTTGGTTCAGCAACTGTAAAAATTATAAAACTCATTTTTCACAATGGTAACAAACTAAGAGCAGCTTTATATATTTAAATAGTAAAAAATTGCAATGTTTTAAAACCTTTCGTAAATAAAGAAAATTAAAAGTAAAAATTTAATCTAACCTAACAATCCTATTCTTTTATGGAAGGATCTACAAAATGTTGAGGCATTCTTTTCTATACATTTTCTTACTTTTTTTTCTTATTTTACTATGGACAAGTACAATTTGTAGCTTTTAGTGGCTCAAGACTAATTTTCACTTCTCTTAATCAATCAGACCAATTAATGTTGAAACCTGCCCTGCATGGATACATTGCTAAAGCGTTATAATAATTATGCAGATATTAATCCTATAGAATCTTTAAACAAACACTGAGATGATTAGTTTTTGGCCAATTATCTTTACAAATTTTGTTTCATTCCCATTTAAATTCATCCATATAATTCATTTAGTGAGTGCTTTGCATTCTATGTGTAGTTTTAGAGTTTTGCAAAATGCAAGTAGAAAGGACAGTTTCTGTTTTACATTGAAAAACCCCAATAACTGTTTGAAACACAGAGATATACATTGCCTGTGTTACCTCATTACCAAATTTATTTTTGTTAACTAATTATAGATTATCGTTGATCATCTCAATAAGATTGTTTTTTTCACTTGAGCCAGTACGGGGAAAGCGAGAAAGCAATCCAGTTGAGATGACCAATGATTATCTGTTTATCGCCATTTTACCTATGACGACATTGTCAATTTCATGTCAATTTCATTAGCAACGCCAATTGCCTCCTTAGTTTCTAGCGATAATTTCTCAAGCGAGTAACCTGATATGAAAAATTATCACAAAAAAAGATCAAAGGAAAAATGCACAAAATAGCGATAATTACCCATACAAAAAAATAGTCAGGCTTACTCCCTTTTCCATAACTTATGTCATGGGTTAAGTCAAAAATAGATTGGTGCTTTCATTTGACTCTATGTCTGGTATGAAGTAATTCTGTTAATGTAAAAAAGAAGATGTGGTATGATTGCCAATGAGAAAACTCTCAACAAGACTAAATGACACAAAAATTAACAACTATAGGTCACGTACAGTTTGGTTCCATTCAGCATTCTAATGTTACAGAAGCAGATAAGAAGCAAGCCAGTCAAAAATATGTACAGCCTTTACACAAAATAAATATATAAACGTACTTCCACACATTATTAAGACATTGGAATAAAAACTTACCCAATTAAGTGATGGTGGGTATGGTCGTGGATAGGGTGTAACAGTTGGTGGATAAAATCCACAGTGGCTACACACAGAGGACTGACAATCTAGAAAAAATAATGTAAACAGTATGTATTTAATTGAAATTTTAATTCACATGACCCAACATATATAAATATTGAGCATTTATATTATAATATTTAAACCAGAAATATAAAACAATTCTGAGCTAGTAATCACATACAAACCTTAGTATGAACATGTCTTCTAGAAAAATAGTTTTTAATTTACCAAAAAATTATTCATTTTAACTATTTGTAGTGGCAGAAGATTTTGAACCTGATTACCAAATTATATGCCGTTTCTTACTTCTTAGTTTATAAAAGGTTATATTGCTTGGTTCTTTTTCACTGTATGATAGTTTAATTTGCTGTATATACTAGTTTGGAGAATACTAAAAAAACTTGTTTATTTGTTGTTTTTATACTTTGGCCCATTACATGATTTCACTCTTCAATATATTCGTTTTTAGGTTTTTGATGTGTAGCTATATATAATTATATTCATATGTCTAAAATATCCAATTTTATAGTAAAAACCTAAAATACAGAAGTATTACGGTAGAACAAAAATGTTCCTTTAAAAGCAAATATTTTCTATATTAAAGACATACTTATTATTCTACACTCTGTGCACCAACAACCTCTGTATGGACAACTATCCTTGTGTCCTCGTACTAGATTTTTAACACCATGGATTTGACATCTACGACAATATACAGCTCTTCTGTCAGATATTGGATTTTGCTGTTGATTGCTGCTTTCATCAATTATTAAATGATTTTCTTCTGAATCTACAAATAGATCTACCGTTTATGTATTTTAAAATTGATATATATATTTTGTTGATGGAAAATTACTACCAAAATTATGCATGCAAGTTTTTAATATTGACTTTTATCATAAATAAAATCATAGCAATCATTTCTGAATAAATAAAGTCTATATAGCAAAAAAAATAATATAATAATAACTTTATAAACTTTCTCAAGATTTTGGAGGAATGGAAAGGGATATATGACTATACACAAATGCATGTATAGTACGGCTAAATACAGTATATATATCCAATTTTTTACTTGAGCACTTTATTCCTATGATGATTGAAATTTTCATTAGAATCTCTGCAACTTAGTATGCAAGGTCTATTATAGTACAATGTTCTTTCAAGTCATAATCCAAAGATTTTTATGACTGGATTTTTTCCTTTGAGTAGTAGGTACTTAAGTCAGCCATAAGCAGGGACCTATACTTCTTTAGCTCACTCAGTCAGGTATGGACTTGAAACACAGAGATCCTGTATTTTAGTCTAAGAGGAAACAATAAGTATTTATAATGCTCTACACTTTCATAGGAATTTTTTTATTTTTTTTATTTACCTTAACCACAGAGTGAATCAACAATTAATTTGAATAACTTCTCCAATGAAGGCTATTGCAGGGAATATCTAGAAATTGGTCTGTTTAAATTAATGAAAAAAATCAAAAAAAATCTGAAATTGACAGCTTACAAACAAAAGTTTCAAAGAATATCAACCACTCTTAATTTTCTCTCAATTTATCTAGAGTTATCTCCACTTGGAAGTTAGGAAATAGAAATCACTAAAACTTCTTCAACTGCAAACTTCTGTTGAAAAGTCAAGCTTTATATAGCACAAGTTACATAGAAGGTGATCCTTTTAGTAATGGTTGATTTGTTTGTGGTATTTTAGGTGAAAACAGCTTGCAGTATCAACCTCCTTACCATCCTTAACTAATTATGGAAATTTGATAGAGTAATTTAATGCATGCAGTCAACATTTCCCTCATTCAATCTAGTTTCCCACTACTATGGATTCATTATTATTTGTTGGATACCAACTTGTGTGGGTTTTGTGGATACAAGAGAATGAATGTTCATCGAACAAAAAAAATCATATAGGCTTTGTATACAGATTAACAAAACCTGGCATGCAATCAGATATCCACAAAAATGAAAGTTTTCCTCAATCCACAAAAATTGATACCCACAAAAAACAAATGAATCCCACAGTATAAACAACACATATAAACTATTACATGTACATGTATTACAATATATGCATAAATTGGTTTGATATTTACATGTAATCAGCTGCATGTAATAAAAAATACAACACCACATGAAGTTTTGTGTGCCGCATTCAGTATTGGTGCATGTATCTTCATTAGGAGGAGGTTTTTTTTTTGTCCAGTCAAAATTAATAAATAAACTATTGATTGGCAAAGGACAACTTAAGTTCTAACTGAAAGAACTCCACAGAGAACAAATTTTTAAGCTACTGTAAATTCAGAAATTATTGCGTCTAAAATGCAATTTTAATTTTTGCAAGATTGAGAAAAATCCTGTTTAATTGATTTACAAAATTTCAAAATGCTAGTTTAAATTATTCAGATTATAAACCTGTCGCATTTTTTGCAATAATTTCTGAATTTACAGTATTGTATGCAATAATTTCTGAATTTACAGTATTGTATTTATTCAATGGGATATATTGACACTATGAAAAATGAGAATCTATAATTTAATTCTCTTGATAATTAAACAAGTTTTATTTCCTTTCAAGAAACTAACTGCTTTTACCCATAGCTGTCAGGAGGTAGCGTAATCTTTAATTATCTTATATTTTTTAAGAATGTTACCTGAGATTTCTCCACTTCCTTTCCTATTTGCTTGTTCTGTTTCAATTTTTTTCACATTTTCCATTTCAAGTCGTCTTTTCTGAGCAGTTACTATCTTGTTTTTCTGGCGTTTAATACTAACAACCTGACATCGCTGACACTGACAGTCACGAAAAAAACATCCAAGCTTGTGACCTTTAAATCTAACATGAACACCATGAGCAAGACATTTTTGACATTCTCTTTGTCTTTGTTTAGTGTCTGGAGGCATACTGGAAAGAAAAACAAAAAAGATGGTATACCAGCTGGTTTTGCAAGAACTAAAAAAAAATATTCTTGATCAAGATAGGATAAAAATGAATATTATGCCCTACAAAATGCAGGATTATTTTTAAATTTTACAAAAGGGAAAAGCAGGTTTCTTCTGCTTTGCCTTGCCTCCAAAAAGCCATGTTGTCAAGTTGTCGTGAATTGAATATCCTCAGTTTCTGTCGGAGAAAAATCCTTCTCAAGCTCTGGGCCACCATTAAACATCAAATGGCCATCCTCTTAATATTGTAAGCTCCCTTACAGTAGGGTTATTTATATTCAAAATACTCTTGTAATTCTTAAAATTCTAGCCGTCTTATTGAATGCTCCAATGACATTTGAAATTTTGAAAATAATTGCTTCTTCAAGTACAGCAATTGCTACATTTAAAGCTGCGTTTTGCATTTGCGCCAATCTGCATTTCATTTGTGTCGATTTTTCTTTCATTTGCGCCGATTTTTTTTTTCATTTGCGCTGGTTTTTTCACAGGTAAATTACAGGTGAATAGATATAAGAAGATGTGGTATGAGTGCCAATGAGACAACTCTTATTTTCATATATTAAAGACCTTTTTTCGTTAGCCAGTTGTACAAATGTTATGATTTACCAAATCATTACATGTATATTATGATAGAGCATTGATTGGAGTTAAACCTCTGTTGATGTTATTTATCACACAAATTTTTAGAAATTGATTTACCCGCATTTAAGAAATTACTGTCATTTGGAAGTGTAGAAAACACTAGTTTTTGCAGTCAACAATTAATTGGCTTAATGTTTCCCTATTTTGAAAATTACTTTTCCGCTGATCAATCCCAATTTTATAGCCTGTTTTAATGGGACATAAGAAGTTCTTCAGATCCTTCCAGAAATGGGCAATTTGGGTCTGTTCCTCCTATATTAAATAGACTAAGCTTTAGTTGCTTGTAAAAGGTAGGTCCAAGTTAGTATTCAAGCTTTTGTTATGGCTCTTTTGTATTCCCTGGAATTTACATGTATAAGTATTACCTGTCACTTACCTGTAAATCCAATTAGGAGAAAATATAAATCGGCACAAATGAAAAAATGAAATCCGTGCAATTGAAAGAATGAACATTTTCAAAATCAGCGCAAATGTCATATGCCCATTTAAAGAGGGTAAGCTCCTGAAGAACAATTACTATAAAAGGCACAAATGATAATAGACCTCTATAAAATAGAATGCATCCATAACTGTTATAGCTCTAATTCAAAATGCAAATTTTTCAATCACAATCTTAATTGACTAGGATTGTCAGTTTTCCTATGGAAGGTTATTGGTTCTCTCTGGGCAATTCCACTTCCTCAACACCAATCAATCAATCACAGAAAGATCCACTACAATCAAGAATGGTACAAGTAATAATCAAAGATCCTTTCACATAACCCATGGATATAAATGGGGAAAACTTTTACTGACCCTTTCTGTAAACATTATGGTAGGTATCATTCTTTCTGTTAATATGATTAAAGATTAATACTGTATAATTTCCCAAATTTATGTCTAGTAACTATGACCTTGACCTTTCATAATATTGTGACTATAGATCTAAATAAGGTTTTAATTCCATATAAACAGTAACTGATTTTAAAAGCTTCCACTTGTCTGGTCTTATTATGCTCAATTTTTCAGCAACTATAACCTTGGCTTGACCTTGTTTGAACCCATTTTTTTCTGAACAAATTACTGACCATTATCAGTAACTATGACCTTGTCATTTAACATATTGACCTCAAAATCAAAAGGAATTTTCTACACCGTTTAATTACAATCCCATATATAGTATTTTATTTAGCCTCCAGAATCTTTTTTTTTCTACAAAAATCTAGGTCTATTTCTGAACTTTGACCATGACCTTTGACATTGTTACCTCAATATCAAGAAATCTTCCTCAGTATATGTGACCACAAGTGCCAAAATCTTAAATTACTGTGCCAAAAAAAAAGTTTTGGATTTAAGAGGAAATATAACAACATGCAAATGATTAGATACATAACAGACATAACTTTCGGTGAGCAACTTTGCTGATCGACCTATTGAATTGTCAATGAAATTGAGTCCTCTAGCAACTTTGAAAAGATGTTTACCTCAAAAGTTTTTATGATTGACCCAAACAATATATTATAAGATACAATTCACCAGTAAAAATATTTTACACTATGAAATTAATTTGTTTTTTTAAATTTATGTCTTCAATATTATTTGACCCGACTCACTGTTTTGATTGATTAATTGGTTAGTTAATGTACAGGGGTGAAATATCGTGGAAAATTTAATATTCAGTGCAAACAATGAAAAAAATCCTTATCCAAGCTCCTACATGCTACATTCTGAAAAGCCAGGTTTCATGGATTCCAGGCCCAGGGGTTAAAAAAACTAGCGACGTTGTGTCTCCTTTCCCATGTCATGCTTCATAATATGATACTATCATTTTGGAGCTAGAACTTTATCGATGGATCGCCATTAATTTGTATACATCCCGCCCATATTCTACATGAATGACTATTTCCAGAAATTAATTTTTGTGTAACAGTAACAAATAAGATTCTTTTAATACTTTTAGGCGCACATATTTATGCATTTTTGACAGTACTGTCACTCATTGAACACACAATGTTCTTCAAATATTGATTAAGTGTACAATGTTAAAAAATACCTACATTAAATGACAAAAATTACACAACTTTTTTCTTTCTCTTTATGGCGGAATTTTGACGTTACTTTCAGCCAAAACGAGGTTCGATAACCACGTGTGTATAACGACGTCAGGCCCCGGCGCCATAAAACTTTTTTTTGCTGAGTAAAAAAATATTCTCAGAATGAATTATTTTACTCAGTTAAGAATGAGAACTTTTTTATCCGCCATAAAAAAAAATTCTCAACGTTGAGAATATTCTCAGCTGAGTTTTTTTTTCTCAGTGATGCAAGTGGTAAAATAGTTGTTTGAAAACTAAAACGTATACCAAACTTCTCTAAAACGCAGTTTTATCTCTTAAGAAATAATGTAAAATATAAAAATAATCTATGATAGATAAGATGACAAGTAGCATTTAGTAAGCATCTGTAACCACAGTCCTGACAAAAAGTCACAGAATATAAAGTCGGCCAATAATTTGTGTTATTATAGGAAATATAGAACCTAATAAATATTATAAGAGAAAGATCTTGAAATACTTGAGTTTTTTACCCGTAGCTTCTTATAAATATGTATATATATATATTTTTATTTCTTTATTTAGATCTATATTTTGTATTTTTTTTAAATGCAATCTTCGTTGACGTTTACGTGAAGAGTGCTTTCTTTCACGTCCGCACTTCTATCGAGTATGGCGTGCCAAATAAACATTTTGAAAAGATAATTATTACGGATCAATAACATACATTATGTATTCAGACGACATAAGACACCATGTGACAATTTTAAGAGAAACAGAGCTGCTTTTTTCTCACATCTACAATGGAAAAAAAAAAAAAAAAAAAAAACGACAAATCAAATATTTTTAAATCAATATGAAAGCCAGTAAATAATTTGAATCCGTTTTCAATATTCAAGATATATGTAACTTTAATATTAATATAAATCTGATACAGAATTTAACATGTTTAATACGATTTAACAATTATGCAAGTAGTCATAAAAATTGCTCTGCATACTGAGTTTAATATCATATTGCACAGGAAGAGAAAATAAAAGTACATCGTGTGAGAAGGCATGGCATATATATTTAATGTCCATTACAGTTATTAACAACACCTTGTACAAATATTATTTTCGAAAATAAAAACAGTTTAATAAAACAAACAAAACTATCCGATTTATGAGGGTCATGAAAAGGGGAGTAGGGGGAAGATGTTCTATTTTTCTCTATTCAGTAAGAAATATTTTCTGTAAAATTCTGATCGTGCATATGGAAAGGAGTAGGTCCGGTAAGGACAGATTTTGGCCTCAAATTTCATATTCATCTGACGAAAGATTTTGACCACTTTTTAAACACTTAAGTGTCTATTTTATTTGAATTAATTAGTTTATGTGAAAGATTTAAACAGATTTAGTCATTAAAAACGATCCGATTCAAGCTCAAATATGAAAAATCTACCTAATATGCCGGAAAAAGTCACTTTTCAGATGGTTTTTGGTAAAAATGAAAGTGGCCACATCCGTGTTCATTCTCAACCTTTATATATGTTATGTATTATCATAAAATACAACTTAAATTTTAATATTAAGGATGAACACGAATGCGGCCACTTTCGTTTTACTCGAATACCGTCTAAAATTTAACTAAAATGCTAGAATTATGAGGATTTCAGTAATTTAGCATGACTTGATGGTGCTAGTACCAGATAAATGTGCATTGTATTGTCAAAAACAGCCAATATTTATGTAGCAGAAGCATTCTACTGTCCAATAAATAACTAAAGGTTTACATTTTAACAATTTTGTAAAACTGCTATATTTTGGGGCCAAAAAGGGGTCTTACTGAACCTACTCCTTTCCTTCTGTATCATGATTTTGACATGATAATTGATTTGTCTGGTCCAACGACATATGTATGACAACAATACCCCCCCCTCCCGAATCTGCCACTGTACTACTGTACTGCACAAATGATACATTCCTGAATATTAATATTTTAACTAATATCTGTTTAAAACTAACAGGGGGGGGGGATGTTTTTTTTACATTCTTTGTAAAACTTTTGATGTCTAAGATAATAAATAACAGATAGGATGACATAACATGTGGGTATATTTGATTTATACATGTATTTGGTTTAGTAGATATGAGGTACCGGTACTGCAATCTAATTGATGTACCAGTAGTAAATTGTAAAAATAGATATAAGACAGAAAAGACATTGATAAGCCCAACTGTCCAACAAAATATAAAAAATGCCTATCTATCATCTCTTTTGGGGCATATATTTAAAATTCATTGGAAGTGAACAAAAAAAAAAAAAAAATCGAAAACAATGTAATTATCCGTCCTTGAGTATCCGTCAAACAGCCCTTACCAAAAAATGTTGTATTAAATTGCAATGAATTATGGATCTTACAAAACTGGAACATAAGACGAAGTAAGCATGCTGGCGAGCGTGAGCTCAGACTTTTTTTTATTCTGTAATTCTGTAATAATAAATAAGTGACTGGTGAAAAATAATATTATTGCAATTCTTGAACCAATGCATACAAACACCATAAACTAAATCTTCTGTGCACGATTTTATCATTTTTTTCGCATATATTTCGTATAATCGTCAATTTTTTTTTCAATCGGTCAGTGTTGTGAAAATATAGCAGGTAATTAAAGTTCGTGTTTTGAAGCCGAAGTTTAACGATTGTCACCTGTTTGTCAACAATCCACCAAAAAACATGGATATTGAGCCCGTGTTTAACATGTACAATCCGATAATAGTTTATTTTAAGGACATCCATGCGTATTGCGATCACCGGATTTTTACGAGATGGGTCACACGGAGGTCACTTTGCATACTGAAAATATGTCGGGGAATTGCTTCCTGGAAGGAAACAATTAGAATAATGTATTTTTTTTCTTAATATGAACAAATCAAAGAATTTTCTTCAGCAAAAAGTATATGTACATAAGTTTTATAATGAAAACCATCCATTGAGTTATAAAAAACATATGCATTATTTTTTTTTTTATTTGAGGTTTCTTATGACTTTAATTACCGTTAGTTGTTCATTTATAAATTTTGAAAAATCTAAAGAAACTGAGATTTCAACTCGGACAAAGTTGACCATCGTCTCTTTGTCATATTTCTGATTTGTTGTTTTTAATTTCTTTTCCACTATTGCAGCGTTTTTGTCAATGATCATATTGGTATGATCTCTGACACGAACTGTTTTATTATGGTGTAATGTTTGTGTAATTTCTCACACAATGCAGGAGAAGGATGTTTGGTTGACTTTATCTGTAATAGTGGACGAAATGATACATCAAGATTTGTTAACTCCTGATGCAAGATCATGATTTTTGAGCAAAATACTGATGGTTATGGATGTACTGAAATTGCAATGCTTACGTACATCAATTGACCAATTCCGATTACGACCATTTCAATATTTGAAATTCACTCGTTTTACCTTATTCTTAATTTTTAAATATAAGAAAATTGTACATTTTAGCACCCCATTTTTCAGTCTTTTTTTCTTTACATTTTTTGCACATTTTTTCTTCGTTTTTTTGGGGGGGGGGGGGGTATTTTCTTTTCTGTTAATCGCCTCGTTTATTTGGGTAATTTCTAAGAAAGATCAGATATTCAAGCGTCAAGCGGGATATGTTAAAAGCGAAGAAGTATCTACAATGAGAAGCTGTTTAATTGTTTTTTTATGTGTAGTATCTTTTAAAATTTGGTAAGATTAATATGATACAACCAACTAACAAAGATGGGGTTATCAACTTACATTTTTAATTTTCATATGCTTTTACAGAAATATGAGACATATTTCAGTCGTTTTACCATACTCTTATTTTTTATGTAAAAAAATGCACATTTAAGCAACCCATTAATCAGCTTTTTTAGACATCATTGATTTTGAGTATTCATCTTAAAAAATGTATGAAAAAAAAATATGTTAAGGAATAAAGATGAATATGTTCCTTTGGATAGAATTTGATTGAGGTGATAAGTGAAGTTCTTCATTGCAAATTTTAACAAAAACACTATCAATATTTGTAATTTTATATCAAATTACCTTAAAAAAAATATTTAAGATTTTTTTATATACTTAAGTATGGTTTTGGCTATACTCAAATATTTAAGAATATTCTTAAATTTGAGTAAGAAAATATCTGAGAATTTTTTTATGGCGGTGCATTTTGCTGAGAATAAAAAAATTGAGAAAATTCTCAGGCTGAGTAAAAAAACTTTACTCAAATAGTTTGATGGCGCCAGGGCCTGGTTAAAGGTTGTATACTTTAGACGTCAATGAGGGGTGACACGGGGTTTTCATTTCTATAACCCTTATATTTTAAATATTCATCATTTGCTTGCGAGGGACGATTTTTTCATTTTTAATTGATTTTTTTTCAATACTTTAGATGGGGGGATCTAAAAATGTTGGTGAACTACCCACCTCTCCCCCATTGACAATAAAACAAAAAAAATTGGCACAAAAAACATCACTTTTTTTTCGTCTCGATGCGCTCAGCTCAATTGTTGATCGAGACTCTATTCGTGAGTTTAAACATCTTGACTCCCAATCCTGAGATAAATAAATATATAATATATACTGATATTTATTTTAAACTAAGCTAATTTACGAACTTGTTTCTGAAGAATATAAATGAAAAATGTGCTGTAGGTGTCACGGGGTTCATGTTCTCTAGCCCTTTCTAACATTCTAGGGGAGGCTCATTTTAGTATTACAATATTTCACAACTTGCTCGATCGATCGCTATGCCAGCCGTGTCTGTAGCTAGTTTTATATAAAATGAACATAATTTATGGATAACTGGTAAATCTGAATCAGTGCAGGGAATTCGTTACCACAAATAAATAAAACCTTTACCAATTGATTCTTTCATAAATATAAGATATTATAATGTTTTGGGCAGAACACGTGGGTAACCTGTAGATTTCTTGATACTAACGGGATATCTCATTCTTAATTTTACGGTGATGTTGTTTAGAAAGTCCTTGGATTTAGACATATTTGTAAACTAAATGATCCTCTGAATAATCTTAACCTTAAATATAAAAAAAGAAGATGTGGTATGATTGCCAACGAGACTATCCACACGAGACGAAAATGACACAGAAATTAGCAACTATAGGTCACCGTACGACCTTCAACAATGAGCAAAACCCATACCTCATAGCTATAAAAGGCCCCGAAATGACAATGTAAAACAATTTAAACGAGAAACTAACGGCCTTATTTATGTAAAAAAATCCTAGTTATCAATTTAACACAGTAGTTAAATCTTTAAAGACACAACATAGAAAACTAAAGAGTAAGCAACACGAACCCCTCCAATTTCTTATTTACAGTACTTTTTATTCAAAACTTATACAGTTCTAATCAATAACTTAAGGGGTATAAGTTTTAAATCAAACCAAAGCACTGTGGACCTAAAAGAAATCAAATCAAAACAAAATAATTTTGTGTATTTGTAAAATTTCGGAATCATTAAAAATTGTAATACCACGGCATCAATTTGGTTTTTGTGGAATTCGGGCTGCTCCTTGGAATTATTTGTAAGGTTTGCTAACTTTTGTTTTTATTTTTAATATATATTTATTTTTGTTCATGGTATTGTCTGTTATAATCGACTTATGATTTTCGAGTGTAAATTTTCATTGGCGGATAAAAAAAAAAAGGGGGGAGTCTAGGGGATGAATTCCCTCTTTTATGAATGTCTAAATCCGCGCCTGATTTGAGTATCTTCTGCATATAACCGATAGGTGAATTTTCCGCAGATGAAATCTTTTGCAGTACTACAAAAAAAATATATATAACAATACTAACTTGACACACGTAAAACCTAATGCGTGCGTTGCAATTAAAAGATTTTCAGCGCATGCATTGTAAAGGTCGCGGTAGCGTAACGTCATGATCGAAGAAACGTTGTCAAAGTGACGGCACCTCCTATTCCTCACTACACAGTTTCATCTGTCGCAGTAAGCAGTGATTATAAAAGAAGAAAACATATATTGAATTATTTCAATCAGTGTATACTAAAAATTATGAAAGAAAGAATGAAGAAAGATCGGTAAGCATATTTAACATTAGTATTAAAGAGTTAAATCCAAAAGAGGATAATATTTTTCCACCTAAAATGCAGTATGAAAATCAAACGGTTTATAACAACCAAGATATTGTAAATACTCTTAATGTTCATTTTTCATCCGTAGCTGAAAAACTTATTGGAAATAATACTTCAGATATGGATTTTTCTATGCTACAAAATTTTACTAGTGAAAAATTAAAGAAAACTGAAAATTTTCATTTAAAACTCATTTCCATTGGAGAGGTGTGTTCTCAACTAAAACATCTTAATATTAATAAATCCGCAGGTTTAGATGGAATAGGTCCCAAATTTTTAAAGTTAAGTGCAGAAATAATATCCCCATCATTAACTTTTTTAATAAACAAAAGTATAACTTCAAATCGTTTTCCGCAAAAATTAAAACTTGCAAGAGTAACTGCTATACATAAAGGAGGACCAAGAGATATTCCCTCAAATTATCGTCCAATTTCTATTTTGAATACCATATCTAAAATTTTCGAAAGACATGTATGTACACAGTTATATGAATTCCTTAACAATAAAAAATTGTTACATATCGCCCAGTCAGGTTTCAGACAAGGTCATTCCTGCCAAACAGCGCTAACTAAACTAATTGACGAATGGTTAAAATATTTAGATAATGGAGAAATAGTTGGTACAGTGTTTTTAGATTTCAGTAAGGCTTTTGACCTTATTAACCATGCCATACTTCTAGAAAAGTTAAAATTTTATCATATCGGAAAACATATAATAGATTGGATAAAATCATATTTGTCTGACAGACAACAAGAAGTCCAATACGCTAACATTAAATCTGATAAATCGTTTGTAAAGTATGGAGTGCCTCAAGGTTCTATTTTAGGTCCGCTGTTATTTTTAATATATATAAATGATTTACCACTTCATGTTAAACAATCCAATATGGATTTATATGCTGATGATTCAACATTGCATTTTCATGATAAAAACATTGAAAAAATAAACAGCATATTGCAAAATGATTTAAATGCTATACAATCTTGGTGTAACAATAACAGTATGAAAATCAATGCACAAAAAACTAAGTGTATGAAATTGGGTTCAAAACAAAAACTTAAACAACTATCAGAATTATGTTTTACCGTCAACGAAACATGTATTGAGAATGTCCATTCTTTCAAATTACTTGGAATAGACATTGATGAAAATTTAAGCTGGGAAGATCATGTTGATCGTATATGTAAAATTATCTCATCTAAAGTATCACTTTTATATAAAATTAAAGTATATTTGCCAATACACACAAGGCAACTATTTTATAATGCATATATTCTACCATATATAGACTATTGTAGTTCAGTTTGGGGAAATTTATTACAAAAAGATTCAGATAGAATCATAAAACTTCAAAAAAGAGTAGCAAGAATTATACTGGAATGCGATATTTCTATTCCATCTAATTTCATGTTTTCTTCTTTAAAATGGCTATCTTTTACCAAAAGAATAAAATACCAACAATCAATTCTAATGTATAAAATTGTAAATGGGCTAACACCTGATTACTTAGCAATACTAAATATTGATGATGTGCAACGCCACAACTTACGATCTGTCTCTAATAATGATCTTTTTGTTCCAAGACCAAATACAAATTTTTATAAAAAATCTTTTCATTATTCTGCAACCAAAGTATGGAATAATTTACCACTCGAAATAAAGAAATGTCCTAATGTGGAATTATTCAAGAAACATAGTTATAATCATTTTCTTGAAAATTATATGCAAGTCAACTAATTTGTTTTCCTCTAACAAAACTATATCAAATATTGTCATTTATTACCCTTTGTATATTTCAATGATTGAATTGTGTATATACTAGTAATATATATTGTAAATTAATGTATGAATGTATGAATGTTAACTGTATGCATGTATTTTGTTTGAGGGCCTCAATGAAAATTAGACTATTTCTAATTGAGTTACCCTCTTTAAATAAAGAATTTATTATTATTATTATTATTATTATTATTAGTTTATGTAAATATTCATAATGTATCATATGTAAAGAAATATATAATTATACTTAATGTTCGAAATGTTTCATGTTTGACCGCGTTTCTTTATTACCATTACAATTTGTGTAAAAAGAATCATAATGCAGCCTGACAAGGATAGCTGATTTAAAAACATCTAATTTCTTTGACCATGAAATAAATTATAGCCACATAAGGATTCCAAATTAAAAAAAAAACCATAACAACAACAAAAAACAGCACTTTAAACTTTCACCACAACTTATAAGCAAAGTGACAAATTTAGATAGCAAGATGATATAATAAGAATAGTACAAAACAACTGCCACTACTATTGGGTCTACATATATGATGAGACATTTTTTTTTAAAGATTTGACGGGAAAAAAAAAAAATAAATTGTCGGTTATTTAAAACTGTATTCAAAGAAAACAATTTATTGACTTAATAATAAAACAGTAATTTATTCAAAACATAATAAATATAATGGCCTTTAAGCAAAATAGTCTTATAAAAAAATCGTAAAATATTGGTCCACGAGGAAGGTTATCTCCATAATTGTCTAGCAAACAGTCTCTTTTGACCCCAAATTAAAACATGGCATAATACCCCCGCCAAACAAAATATCCTCCTTTTATACGGTCTTATTCAAATAGTGGTTCCTTACTTTTTTTAGCTGAGCAAATATGAAAAAAACTTATTTTTTGTCTCTTGTAGTGATAGAGTCGAAAATATGGCACCTACAAAGCAGGCTGTGCACAAGAAGACAACAGACAGACGTAAGTTTAAGGAGCCACTTATTCTTTCTTCGATTTGTTAGATCACCCGGGGAACCATTAATTTTTATTGAATACTGTCTTGGTTCGTTTGAGAAAATAAATAGGGAAAGCTTGATTAGAATGGAATTCCGATGCTTTTTTTTATGTATTTTGATTTCGGAGTAGTTTAAATCTGAGTTTCCCAATAACGTTAACAAATTTTACATTTCATAGCAACTGTTTATCTGGGGAATGGTACTTTTCGAGACTTTGATAAATAGACTTCGAAATCAGGTAATGTATGATCGACGGAGCGGCTTTACAAGACGTCCGGTGTAGTTCAGATTCTGCTCCATGCATTTCAGTATTCAGTTACTATTCAAAATATAATCAATTTGGTTTGAACAGTGGCCTACTTCTCCACCACCACCCCCCCTTTTTTTCCCCCAAAAAAAGTTTGTATTTGAAAAAATTTAAGGATCATAATCACATGTTTCTGCTCCGAAGTGACATGCAAATATTGATCAATATATTATCTCACTTTCTCACTTCAATCAGGAATATCTTCAATCAGGAATATTACTAAACAATAAAGGTGCACAATAAAACGAAAGCATGTTTCGTACATATAAATTATAAATATCGTCTTCGAATTATTTTAACATGTCTAGCTCCGTGCTGTTATAAGACTTAGCGTTATCTTCATCAATATGATTTGAAATACTCATAAACATATCATATATTAACGTTGATGTGTAAAATCGATACCGAAATAAAGCGGCAAGTATGCAATCATAGAACAGCATGATTTCATCCCCAATCCTATAACCTGTAGTGGCGGATCCAAAACGGAGGGAAAGGGGAGAGGGGCTGGAAAAGAGGGGCGAAAGATACCAGAGGGACAGTCAAACTCGTAGATCGACTGACAACACTATTGCTAAAAAAGAAAAAAGACACAGACAAATAATAACACACAACAAAAATGGTTAATAAAATTAAGAATGGAAATGGGGAATGTGTCAAAGAGACAACAACCCGACCAAATAAAAAACAACAGCAGAAGGTCACCAACAGGTCTTCAATGTAGCGAGAAATTCCCGCATCCGGAGGCGTCCTTCAGCTGGCCCCATAACAAATATATACTATTCCAGTGATAATGAACGCCATACTAATTTCCAAATTGTACACAAGAAACTAAAATTAAAATAATACAAGACTAACAAAGGCCAGAGGCTCCTGACTTGGTACAGGCGCAAAAATGCGGCGGGGTTAAACATGTTTGTGAGACCTCAACCCTCCCCCTATACCTCTAACCAATGTAGAAAAGTAAACGCATAACAATACGCACATTAAAATTCAGTTTAAGAGAAGTCCGAGTCTGATGTCAGAAGATGTAACCAAAGAAAATAAACAAAATGACAATAATACATAAATAACAACAGACTACTAGCAGTTAACTGACATGCCAGCTCCAGACTTCAATTAAACTGACTGAAAGATTATGATTTCATCATATGAACATCAGGCACAATCCTTCCCGTTAGGGGTTTAGTATCATACCATCATAACATATATGAGAAGAACATAACCCGTGTCATGCCAACAACTGTTTTTAGAATAAATGTGTTTAGTTCCGATGCAAAGACCTTATCAGTGACTCAATATTAACGCCAAAATATGCAATCTTTAATGATTTGACAACAGTATCGTAATTATATCCCTTCTTAATAAGTCTATTCAAAGGTTTTGTAAGTTTCTGAGGTGAATACTGACACCTTTGTGCTTTATAAAGAATATTTCCATAAAAAATCGGATGTGAAATACCTGAACGTATTAGAAGTCTGCATGTTGAGCTATATTTACGAATGATGTCTTTATACCGATGATAAAATTTAGTAAATGTTTTGACTAGTTTGTGATATCGAAAACCCTGGTGTAATAATTTTTCAGTAATACATAAATTTCTCTCGTTAAAATCTAAAACATTGTTACATACACGAGCGAATCGTACAAGTTGAGATATATAAACACCGTAAGATAGTGACAAGGGAACGTCACCATCTAAAAACGGATAATTAACGATAGGAAATGAAAAATCATCCCTTTTATCATAAATTTTAGTATTCAGCTTTCCATTAGTGATATAGATATCAAGATCGAGAAAAGGGCAGTGGTCATTGTTAGTATTAGCTTTATTTAAAGTAAGTTCAACAGGATAAATTTCATTAATATACATACTGAAGTCGTCATTATTGAGAGCCAAAACATCATCCAAATATCTAAAAGTATTATTAAATTTGTTTATCAGATGTTGTTTCGATGGGTCTTTGCTTATTTTTGTCATAAATTGTAACTCATAACAATACAAAAACAGGTCCGCAATAAGTGGTGCACAGTTAGTCCCCATTGGAATTCCGATTCTGACGATATACGGAATCCCCAAAGCGAACAAAAATGTTATCTAGTAAAAATTCAAGGGCATATATAGTATCAAAGCATGTCCAATTAACATAGTTTTTTTGTTTATTGCTACTAAAAAATGACCTAAAAGAGTTTGAACATATATATTCACATTCTGATTTTTTGAATGCCCATTTAATTAGGTGTGTGAATTTTTTCTTAATGAGAATGTGAGGCAATGTGGTATACAGGGTAGAAAAATCAAAACTTTGAACAGATTCAAAATCACCAATATAAGCATGCAATTTATCAAGTACTTCCAACGAGTTCTTGACACTCCAAAAGTAATTTATTCCACTATTTTCGAAGGCCTTATTTGAACAATTTATTATCAGGTTTTTAATTGTACCAAGTGTGCTGGTAAGAAGAATAGACAATTTAGTAGTTGAACAATGGCTTGAAGACGAAATAAATCTATATTTGTAAGGGGTTTTGTGTAGCTTCGGAAGCCAATACATAGTTGGGACTTTCATTGTATTTGGGTCTGCTTGTAAAGCGGTGGCTAAAAGTTTATGTTTGTTACAGATTTCGTTTTCTGAAAATGGAGTCAGTTGGAATGTTGATGAATTGGTGATTTCCTTTTAAATGTCTTTTAATCCAGATAAAACAGAAATCATGTTATTTTCTAATATTAAAACCCCAGAAATGAACTTTATATTCAATGATAAAAATATACCTATTACAAATATTGATAAACATTTAGGGGTTACATTTAGAAAAATTAAAAAAAACTCTATTTAGTTTTTATAAGACCTTTATTTGAGTATGCAAGTGAGGTTTGGAATAATATTGGGCCCGGTAGGTTATGTCAATAAACTGGAGCAATTACAGCTCCAAGCTGCTAGGATAGTTACGGGGTTACCTATATTCACAAGCTTAATGGTAATTTATGAAGAACTTGGATGGGAAACATTAGCTGAAAGAAGAGAGAGAAGAAAAATTCAAATGTTTTATAATATTCAAAATAATAATGTTCCAGAATATTTGTCAAATCTAATTCCCCCAAAAATACAAAGTGTGACGGTCTATCCTCTACGCAATGGAAATGACATCATTATTCCATTCTGCAGACTAGCAGTACCTAATGATTCTTTTATTCCATCAACCATACATCTTTGGAATAATCTTGATGATTCAACTCGTGATGTAGAATCAATTAATAAATTTAAAACTAAACTAAAAAAACCGTTATCCTCAGAGTAATATATTTGTACCGAAGCAATATGAATTTGGAAATCGAAAATTGAATATAATTCTCACCCAACTTCGATGTTTTGCATCATCCTTAAACTATGATCTATATAGGGTCAATATTATTTCTGACCTTTCTTGCCGCTTTGTTGTAATCGTGAAGATTCCTATCATTTCTTTTTTAAATCTATATTATATTCAGACATACAAAATAAAATGTTTGAAAGTCTGCGCTGGCTTCCAAATGATCGTAAAATTAACATAGAACTACTAACCTGGGGTAGTTGTCTTCTTTCTCTAGAGCAAAACCCAACCATTTTCAAAAATGTCTTCGAGTTTATTAAAAGTTGGGAAATATTTCAAATTGTCTAGATAGCAAACCATGATCACACACACATCATCATCTTTGTAAAATTATTCCCCCTTTTTTTGTCCTTTTTATTTTTCGTTTTTTTTTATTTTTTTTAATTTTTTTTTTGTGTTTCTGTTTTCTAAATATTCATTTATTTATTTATTATTTTTTTAATTTTTTTTTTCTTCTGTATTATTATTATTTTCTTTTTTCTTCAATTTTCCGTCTTTTGATCCATATTTATATCGTATCAATTTGGATTTATATAATCCGTATGCAAGCGCTGCTGGAATGTTGCTGCATGGAAATGGAAAGTTCACAATTGTGAATCTGATATCATCTCTTTTGGAACCCCCTGTTGTTTGACGACCAATGCCTTTGAATAGTGACATTTGGTTGGACTCCACTTTCATAAATCGATAAATCCGCTCCTGACCTACTTGCATTCAGTAACATTAAGCACTTTGGGAAATGCTGTTTTATGGCACAGTGTTTTACTTCATGGAATCTGTTTTCAACAATATACCTCAATTCAAATGCATTGATCGTATAAAAAAAGGATGGTTCCAACCCCCGGAACCACCGACCCCTCATTTCGATCTACCACTGGTATGCCTGTCATATGTCTACCTATAGCCATAGATAATGCTCAGTTATCATACTTCATATTGTCTCCTTTCGGTAAAGTGTTGATGGCAGTTGTGTATATTTATTTGTGAACAACTTTTTTTTAACTCGGAGCTCGACATTGTACAGAATTTTTTTTAACCGGTATATTGAATTCAATTTGTCTTTTCTTTCTTCTTTTTATTTGTATTGGCGTTTGTCATCATCCAATTAACATATATTCCCAACTCATTTATACAAATTGCAAAATTGAACAAAATTAAATGGGGTCAATAGATCAGACTGATTGTAATAGGTGGATTGTCTAAATAAATGTGAATCACATCATAAACTATTACAAAGCTTTGTTTATTTTGTAGTCGGACCAAGAAGCCAGAAATTCGAGATAGAGTATGATACAGTGGAATACGTAGACAGGACAGGGAACGAGTAAGTCTTGTTTACCTTTATACAAATATGGAATATAAGACAATATCAAAGGAGTAGGTCCGGTAAGGGCCGATTTTGGCCTCAAATTTTGGGTTCATATAACGAAAGATTTTGGACACTTTTTAAACACTTAAGTGTCTATTTCAATTGATTCAATTAGTTTATATGTGAAATATTTTAACTGATTTAGTCATTAAAAACGCTCCGATTCCAGCTTAAGTATGAAAAATTTATCAAATATGCCAAAAATCGTCACATTTCAGATAGTTTTTGTCAAAAATGAAAGAGGCCGCATCCGTGTTCATCCTCAACCTTTATATATGTTATGTATTATCATCAAATACAACTTACATTTCAGTATTATGAATGAACACGTATGCGGCCACTTTCATTTAAGACCGAAACCGTCGAAAATTTATCTAAAACGCCAAAATTGTAAAGATTTCAGTAATTTAGCATGACTTAACGATGCCAGTACCCTATATATGTGCATTGTATTGTCAAAAGCAGCCCATATTTATGTAGCAGAAACATTCTACTCTCCAGTAAATAGCTAAAAGATTCCATTTTCACAAATTTGTAAAACTGCTATATTTTTGGGCCAAAAAGGGGTCTTACTGAACCTTCTCCTTTAATGTTCTTTGTAAAAAAAAGTCCCAAAATCATAAAGTACAGCAAATTATACAGGATTACCACATCCTCACGACAATGGTATATTTTCGACAAAAAAAACTCTCCCAAACCGGATATAAAACTTCAAACTAAATGAAATTTACAAAAACTTAAGGTAGAGACACGGATACATACTTTCAACACGAAACAGACAAAAAATCAGACAAACGAACACAATGCCATCGAGTTCATAATGGTAAAATGTCCAATATCTTAACAGTAGTATGAGAAATAAGAGAAATGCATGATAATAATGGTATACTACATTGTAATTCGACTGGAAGTCATTGTGTTACACAGGGCAACATATTAGGTTTAATAATATCCTCTAAAAAAATAAATAATAGTTTTGCATTCGTATTCGTATTGTCACCACTTCAGAATCATAAACTAGGAATGACCATACTTTATGTTTTAATGGGTTAGTAAATGTAGCCACTACTTGCTGATGTTGTGATAAGAGTCCAGTTCTATACAACTTCTTTATGTGAAAAAAATGACAATGTACTAGTATCATGTTTTAGAAGCGCGATTTTATGTAGCGAATCGCTATAAATTACACTAAGAGCAAAATAAAACACTGTTTCAGATTGCTTGCCAACTGGAAGTGCTTAGTTCAAGAAAAAGAGGAAGCAATCCAAACAACCTCCAACAAACTACAGAATATGCAACCAAGCAAACTGTCCGAGAATAGGCTCAGGCAAGAAATAGAGCAATGGATCGATTTTATAGAGGCTGACAGACATGTTATGAAACGATGTATGCAAAATCTACAAATCTCCATGAAAGATAGGCTTGATTACTTAAGGAAACAGAAACAGTTTTTTCTTGATAAACAGAAAACCCTGAAAAATGTTTACAAAACAACTGAAAAGAGCAACCGCTCAAGAATTCCAAATCCTTTTCCACAATTCATTCTTGACGTAAAGCACGAACATTACCAACTGTTCAACGAGGAACTTCTGATTTCACCAAATGGTAGCACAAACAAGTATATAGGACAAATGATCGAAGCCAACACTGTCATTATTGATGACACCAAACTATATTTTGGGAGAACTGGTAGAACAAATGTTATTACACCAATTCATGAAAATATACTAGAATCAGACAAGTGCATTACCGGCGAGTGTGTTGACTCTTGCTGCACATTGCGCAGGTCCGAATCGGAACTTAGTTTTCTGAATCATGAATTTGAAGTTGAGTATAATATGTTTGAACTATCTTTAGAAAGCAAGGAGACTGAAAATTGTGCTAGAAAGGAGGAGACACAAAGGAACGAGCTCCAAATTCATGTAAAGAAATCGATAATTCCTGTCGCAGTAAAACTGACACAATTGCTAGCTAACAAGCAAATGAAATACGAGGAAAAGTCGCCGTCTACTCCAGTAAAACCACCACTACTCCTACCAAACAAGAATATAAAATACGTGGAAGACTCGTACTCAGAGACTTTAAAGCTCCAACCATTGTTACCAAACACGAAGATAATATACGCGAAAGAACCCTCTGACACTACTCTTAAACTTCCACCATTGTTACCTTATAAAGAGCAAACATGCATGCAAGAACACCTCTATCCTAATCGCCATGATACTCCAAAACTGCTTCCACCATTACAGAACTTGCCACAAAACATCAAAAAGACATTAATTGTAAACAAGATCAGGGATGGAAGCAAAGATAAAAGTAAAGGTATGCCAACAGAATCAATGTCTAAACCAGCACCACAGCAACCAGCTGAGAAAAAAGCTCCCAATAAAGTTTTAGATATGACCACAGAATTAGTCTCTAAAACGGTAAGATGGAAAACTAAGTATCAAACTTTTAAGCTACAAAAGGCATCTCGTAAAAATGACTATGCAAGTGATAGAAAGTACCGATTTTCTAGGCTGCACATTTCATCTGGTAATAAATGCTATATCCCTAAAAGCAAAAGTGATAAAGTAAGAAAAATGGGTTATGAAAGATACTGCACCAAACGAACGCAAAACAAGTATGAAGGAAAGCAAACAGACAAAGAAAAAACAAACAGATACCCAGAAACAACTCAAATTCATACATTGCCACAAGATATAAAAGAGACATATATTGAAAATAAGGTCAGGAATGAAAAGGAAGAGAAAAGTAAAGTTATTCCAACGCAATCAACGTCTATATCCAATCCACAGAAAATTGCCGAGACAACAGAAAACGGTGGAACTTTTGATGTGAACTCCGAATTAGCTTCAAAAAGGGAAGATTGGGAAAATAAGTTTCCAACTTTCAGGCTGCAAAAGGCATCTGGAAAAGATTGCTTCATCTCTGAGAGAAAGTACCGATTTTCCAGGCTAAATAAATCATCTGGTAAAAAATGCTATATACCTAAAAGCAAAAGTGACAAAGTAAGCAAAATCGTTACTGAAAAATACTGTACCACATCAACACAAAAAAGTAATGTCAAAAAGCAAACAGAAATAGAAAAACCAGACAGCTACGCAGCACCAGATCAAAGTCGTACTTGGCCACAAAATTTTAGAGAGACATTAATCGTAAAAGAGATAAGGAATGTAAAGAAAGATAACAGTGAAGTTGTGAAATCAATGCCTTTATCAGCTCCACAGCAGGCCGATAAAACAACAGCATCCAATAAGATGTCTCAATCAGCACCAGAGCAGACTGATGATACGACAGCTTTCAATAAGATGTCTCAATCAGCACAAGAACAGACTGATGAGACAACAGCTATCAATGAAATGTCTAAATCAACACAACAGCAGGCTGATGACACAACACCTTCAAATAAATTTTCTAAATCAACACAACAGAAAACTGATGAGACAACAGCTATCAATGAAATGTCTAAATCAACACAACAGCAGGCTGATGACACAACACCTTCAAATAAATTTTCTAAATCAACACAACAGAAAACTGATGAGACAACAGCTATCAATGAAATGTCTAAATCAACACAACAGCAGGCTGATGACACAACACCTTCAAATAAATTTTCTAAATCAACACAACAGAAAACTGATGAGACAACAGCTATCAATGAAATGTCTAAATCAACACAACAGTAGGCTGATGACACAACACCTTCAAATAAATTTTCTAAATCAACACAACAGAAAACTGATGAGACAACAGCTCTCAATAAAATGTCTAAATCAACAGAACAGCAGACTGATGATTCAACAGCATTAAAGACAGTGTCTCAATCAACTCAAAAGCAAACTGATGAGAGAATGGATTCCAATAAAATGCCTAAATCAGCACAACAGCAGCTTTTTGAGACAACAGATTCAATTAAAATTTTAAATTCCACAAGAAAACCAAATAGGAATGTCAGAAAGCAAACCTTAAGAGAAAAATCTGCCAGCTACTTAGAACCAGACCAAACTCATTATATGCTGGATATTGCAGTGGATGATAAATATCCCACTGAAGATATCTTTCTCATGCTGGATGATAACGAACTAAAAGGGTTTTATCATGTGCAAGAAAAAGATCTGTTTCCTGTCATCGAAAATGTGAGTGACATCGAAAGGATAGAATTGTTCAAGAAACTGCACGACCAGCATATTGCAGTCATTCAAAGTAATACAGTAGATAACAATCAGAGCTCGAGCTCAGGTAGTACACTAGATGATTATCAAGATGCAGGACAAAATGGTGGTACATTGAAAGCAACAATGAAATCATTTGTTAAAAAACTTATTCCAGATTGCATAACGAACGGTAACCAATGTTATCCAACAAAAACTCTTTCTTCAAATTGGCAAATGATAAAAATCCGCTCTGGAGCGAATATCAAGACACAATTTATTCCTATGCCACCCAATTCACCAAAACCAAAAACACCAAACGCCAGACGTAAACGATATGGACGAAAAATGGATGAACATAACAATCCACCAGAATCTTTAAAAACAATAAGATTCTGATTGTTTGATACATTTACGCTTCATATTTTCAAAAGCAAATTTTTAGTGGACACCTCCAGTTGTAAGAGACATTGCATGGGAAATGTTGAAAATTTATAAAATAAAATCTGATTGTTTGATATATTCATAATTCATATACTCAAAAGACTATCTTTAGAGCATACATGTTAACACAGTTAGATATACTCAGGTGAATAATTTGTTTAACTAGGTCTCAATTTGCGCTGTAAATCTACAATGTTCCTAGTCTATTTTTAGCGGCAATGGTAAACGAGGACTGAAACATGGCTCAATGACCTATGAAATTGTAGAGTGGCTAGACTATATATAATGAAATATCCAGTATAAAATAGCAAATTTAATATATATAAAATATCAATAGCAACAATAGAAAGACAATCATATTGCATATGTGTACATACTTTTTTGTAAATAAAATAAATTAAAAAAATATTTTTGTCAATGTGTCAATCTCCCCTGCACTACTATATTTCATTAGAAATGTAACAAAAGGAGAAATTATGAAAAAGATACGGCTTATGAGCCACTAACATCCAAACTTACATTGTATGCAGGTATTCATTGATTGATTGATGTGCAACGCTCCATTCAAAGTTTTGTGGCAGTCAGTATTTATTGGCGGAGGAAGCTAGAGAGCCCGGAGAGAACCACCGATCATTGGAAGAAAACTGACAATCCAAGTCAATTAAGATTAGAGTTGAGCTCACCTGCCACAAGCAAATTTGCCATTCAAAACCTCAGTGTTGATGAGCTAGTGATACAGTCATTTGAAACAGTAAATGGGCTATGCAACCTTGGCTCGTTGAACTAAACTGAAAATCCCCAAAATAATAATTCATTTCTGTTATTATCTGAAATATTACAGATTGGTTTCTTACATTATGGTTGAATACTTGTATAGAAAGGACATAAAATCAACAAAAAACCATCTAAATTTGTTTTAAAATCGTTAATTTGTATGCAAAATTTAAGCAAATTCAGTGACACAGCCCATTTAATGTTCCTTGACCTTAAAGCACACCCACCAAAGCCCCTCTACATGAATAAATGAATTGCTTCGCTGAGCACAGCTGGATACGACCGCAGAGGTCCAACCCTGAACAGTTGGGGCAAAAATAGACACAATATTCGCGCTTTATACAGGTCCGAATTTCGATTGGTATTAAATATTTTTCACATAATAGGTTTCTGAAACCGATTAACTGTAGTCAAAGAACTTAGAGTTGGCAATATTATTTGAGTTTATATTCAATTTTTTGTTATGATAAAAATATAATCAGAAAATATTAAAACTAGAAGATGATATGATTGCAAGAGAGACAATTAGCCATCCAAGTTCAAAATGAAGTGGATGTAAGAAATTATAGGCAACAGTACGGATTTCAACAATAAAAAAGACAAGTCTGCTATAAAAGGCCCCGACATGAAAAATACGAAACAATGCAATTGATAAAACTAACGGCCTAATTTATATTTTAAAAAAAAATCTACACAAATATGGCAGACATGAACCATTGAAATACAGGCTCCAGACTTCAGACTTCAATTAAATTAGAGATGGTAATCTTAAATTTTCCGGAAACAAATGGTGAGGTCTTCAATGGAAGACCAGTTTCGCCTGTCGTCTTCGTATTATATTAGCAGATATGGCATGGGAAACCCAAACAAATAACATATCGTATAATATACAAGATATTATCTTTATTCATTACTTAAGGAATTTTCATCTAAAACTCATTTTTCACTATTCAGCTTTATTCTTCTATTTAGTCCGACATCAGGCGCAACCCTGATGTATTCTGTCTTTTGTTTTTTTGTCCTCTGGTTTTGTAGTTAACGTATTGTGTCGCTACCCTGATATACCGTGTCTTTTGTTTTTGTCCTTTGGTTTTGTAGTTAACGTATTGTGTTGCTACCCTGATATACCCAGTCTTTTGGTTTTGTAGTTAACGTATTGTGTTGCTACCCTGATATACCCAGTCTTTTGGTTTTGTAGTTAACGTATTGTGTTGCTACCCTGATATACCCAGTATTTTTGGGTTTGTAGTTAACGTATTGTGTTGCTACTCTGATATACCCAGTCTTTTCGTTTTGTAGTTAACGTATTGTGTTGCTACTCTGATATACCCAGTCTTTTTGGGTTTGTAGTTAACGTATTGTGTTGCTACTCTGATATACCCAGTCCTTTGGGTTTGTAGTTAACGTATTGTGTTGCTACCCTGATATACCCAGTATTTTTGGGTTTGTAGTTAACGTATTGTGTTGCTACCCTGATATACCCAGTCTTTTTGGGTTTGTAGTTAACGTATTGTGTTGCTACTCTGATATACCCAGTCTTTTTGGGTTTGTAGTTAACGTATTGTGTTGCTACTCTGATATACCCAGTATTTTTGGGTTTGTAGTTAACGTATTGTGTAACTACTCTGATATACCCAGTCTTTTTGGGTTTGTAGTTAACGTATTGTGTTGCTACTCTGATATACCCAGTCTTTTGGTTTTGTAGTTAACGTATTGTGTTGCTACTCTGATATACCCAGTCTTTTCGTTTTGTAGTTAACGTATTGTGTTGCTACTCTGATATACCCAGTCTTTTTGGGTTTGTAGTTAACGTATTGTGTTGCTACTCTGATATACCCAGTCCTTTGGGTTTGTAGTTAACGTATTGTGTTGCTACCCTGATATACCCAGTATTTTTGGGTTTGTAGTTAACGTATTGTGTTGCTACCCTGATATACCCAGTCTTTTTGGGTTTGTAGTTAACGTATTGTGTTGCTACTCTGATATACCCAGTCTTTTTGGGTTTGTAGTTAACGTATTGTGTTGCTACTCTGATATACCAAGTATTTTTGGGTTTGTAGTTAACGTATTGTGTTGCTACTCTGATATACCCAGTCTTTTGGTTTTGTAGTTAACGTATTGTGTTGCTACTCTGATATACCCAGTATTTTTGGGTTTGTAGTTAACGTATTGTGTAACTACTCTGATATACCCAGTCTTTTTGGGTTTGTAGTTAACGTATTGTGTTGCTACTCTGATATACCCAGTCTTTTGGTTTTGTAGTTAACGTATTGTGTTGCTACTCTGATATACCCAGTCTTTTCGTTTTGTAGTTAACGTATTGTGTTGCTACTCTGATATACCCAGTCTTTTTGGGTTTGTAGTTAACGTATTGTGTTGCTACTCTGATATACCCAGTCCTTTGGGTTTGTAGTTAACGTATTGTGTTGCTACCCTGATATACCCAGTATTTTTGGGTTTGTAGTTAACGTATTGTGTTGCTACCCTGATATACCCAGTCTTTTTGGGTTTGTAGTTAACGTATTGTGTTGCTACTCTGATATACCCAGTCTTTTTGGGTTTGTAGTTAACGTATTGTGTTGCTACTCTGATATACCAAGTATTTTTGGGTTTGTAGTTAACGTATTGTGTTGCTACTCTGATATACCCAGTCTTTTTGGGTTTGTAGTTAACGTATTGTGTTGCTACTCTGATATACCCAGTCCTTTGGGTTTGTAGTTAACGTATTGTGTTGCTACCCTGATATACCCAGTATTTTTGGGTTTGTAGTTAACGTATTGTGTTGCTACCCTGATATACCCAGTCTTTTTGTTTTGTAGTTAACGTATTGTGTTGCTACTCTGATATACCCAGTATTTTTGGGTTTGTAGTTAACGTATTGTGTTGCTACTCTGATATACCCAGTCTTTTTGGGTTTGTAGTTAACGTATTGTGTTGCTACTCTGATATACCCAGTCTTTTTGGGTTTGTAGTTAACGTATTGTGTTGCTACTCTGATATACCCAGTATTTTTGTTTTGTAGTTAACGTATTGTGTTGCTACCCTGATATACCCAGTCTTTTGGTTTTGTAGTTAACGTATTGTGTTGCTACTCTGATATACCCAGTCTTTTTGGGTTTGTAGTTAACGTATTGTGTTGCTACTCTGATATACCCAGTCGTTTTGGGTTTGTAGTTAACGTATTGTGTTGCTACTCTGATATACCCAGTCTTTTTGGGTTTGTAGTTAACGTATTGTGTTGCTACCCTGATATACCCAGTCTTTTGGTTTTGTAGTTAACGTATTGTGTTGCTACTCTGATATACCCAGTATTTTTGGGTTTGTAGTTAACGTATTGTGTTGCTACCCTGATATACCCAGTATTTTTGGGTTTGTAGTTAACGTATTGTGTTGCTACTCTGATATACCCAGTCTTTTGGTTTTGTATTTAACGTATTGTGTTGCTACCCTGATATACCCAGTCTTTTGGTTTTGTAGTTAACGTATTGTGTTGCTACCCTGATATACCCAGTATTTTTGGGTTTGTAGTTAACGTATTGTGTTGCTACTCTGATATACCCAGTCTTTTCGTTTTGTAGTTAACGTATTGTGTTGCTACTCTGATATGCCCAGTCCTTTGGGTTTGTAGTTAACGTATTGTGTTGCTACCCTGATATACCCAGTATTTTTGGGTTTGTAGTTAACGTATTGTGTTGCTACCCTGATATACCCAGTCTTTTTGGGTTTGTAGTTAACGTATTGTGTTGCTACTCTGATATACCCAGTCTTTTTGGGTTTGTAGTTAACGTATTGTGTTGCTACTCTGATATACCCAGTCTTTTTGTTTTGTAGTTAACGTATTGTGTTGCTACTCTGATATACCCAGTCTTTTTGGGTTTGTAGTTAACGTATTGTGTCGCTACTCTGATATACCCAGTCCTTTGGGTTTGTAGTTAACGTATTGTGTTGCTACCCTGATATACCCAGTATTTTTTGGGTTTGTAGTTAACGTATTGTGTTGCTACCCTGATATACCCAGTCTTTTTGGGTTTGTAGTTAACGTATTGTGTTGCTACTCTGATATACCCAGTCTTTTTGGGTTTGTAGTTAACGTATTGTGTTGCTACTCTGATATACCCAGTCTTTTGGTTTTGTAGTTAACGTATTGTGTTGCTACTCTGATATACCCAGTATTTTTGGGTTTGTAGTTAACGTATTGTGTTGCTACCCTGATATACCCAGTCTTTTGGTTTTGTAGTTAACGTATTGTGTTGCTACTCTGATATACCCAGTCTTTTTGGGTTTGTAGTTAACGTATTGTGTTGCTACTCTGATATACCTTGTCCTTTGGTTTTGTTATCTGGTTTTGTAGTTTACGTATTGTGTTGCTACTCTGATATACCCAGTCTTTTTGGGTTTGTAGTTAACGTATTGTATTGCTACTCTGATATACCCAGTCTTTTGGTTTTGTAGTTAACGTATTGTGTTGCTACTCTGATATACCCAGTCTTTTGGTTTTGTAGTTAACGTATTGTGTTGCTACTCTGATATACCCAGTCTTTTTGGGTTTGTAGTTAACGTATTGTGTTGCTACTCTGATATACCCAGTCTTTTGGTTTTGTAGTTAACGTATTGTGTTGCTACCCTGATATACCCAGTATTTTTGTTTTGTAGTTAACGTATTGTGTTGCTACCCTGATATACCCAGTCTTTTTGGGTTTGTAGTTAACGTATTGTGTTGCTACTCTGATATACCCAGTCTTTTTGGGTTTGTAGTTAACGTATTGTGTTGCTACCCTGATATACCCAGTCTTTTGGTTTTGTAGTTAACGTATTGTGTTGCTACTCTGATATACCCAGTCTTTTTGGGTTTGTAGTTAACGTATTGTGTTGCTACCCTGATATACCCAGTATTTTTGTTTTGTAGTTAACGTATTGTGTTGCTACCCTGATATACCCAGTCTTTTGGGTTTGTAGTTAACGTATTGTGTTGCTACCCTGATATACCCAGTCTTTTGGTTTTGTAGTTAACGTATTGTGTTGCTACTCTGATATACCCAGTCTTTTTGGGTTTGTAGTTAACGTATTGTGTTGCTACTCTGATATACCCAGTCTTTTTGGGTTTGTAGTTAACGTATTGTGTTGCTACTCTGATATACCCAGTATTTTTGGGTTTGTAGTTAACGTATTGTGTTGCTACTCTGATATACCCAGTCTTTTTGGGTTTGTAGTTAACGTATTGTGTTGCTACTCTGATATACCCAGTCCTTTGGGTTTGTAGTTAACGTATTGTGTTGCTACCCTGATATACCCAGTATTTTTGGGTTTGTAGTTAACGTATTGTGTTGCTACCCTGATATACCCAGTCTTTTTGTTTTGTAGTTAACGTATTGTGTTGCTACTCTGATATACCCAGTATTTTTGGGTTTGTAGTTAACGTATTGTGTTGCTACTCTGATATACCCAGTCTTTTTGGGTTTGTAGTTAACGTATTGTGTTGCTACTCTGATATACCCAGTCTTTTTGGGTTTGTAGTTAACGTATTGTGTTGCTACTCTGATATACCCAGTATTTTTGTTTTGTAGTTAACGTATTGTGTTGCTACCCTGATATACCCAGTCTTTTGGTTTTGTAGTTAACGTATTGTGTTGCTACTCTGATATACCCAGTCTTTTTGGGTTTGTAGTTAACGTATTGTGTTGCTACTCTGATATACCCAGTCTTTTTGGGTTTGTAGTTAACGTATTGTGTTGCTACTCTGATATACCCAGTCTTTTTGGGTTTGTAGTTAACGTATTGTGTTGCTACCCTGATATACCCAGTCTTTTGGTTTTGTAGTTAACGTATTGTGTTGCTACTCTGATATACCCAGTATTTTTGGGTTTGTAGTTAACGTATTGTGTTGCTACCCTGATATACCCAGTCTTTTTGGGTTTGTAGTTAACGTATAGTGTTGCTACTCTGATATACCCAGTCTTTTGGTTTTGTAGTTAACGTATTGTGTTGCTACCCTGAAATACCCAGTCTTTTGGTTTTGTAGTTAACGTATTGTGTTGATACCCTGATATACCCAGTATTTTTGGGTTTGTAGTTAACGTATTGTGTTGCTACTCTGATATACCCAGTCTTTTCGTTTTGTAGTTAACGTATTGTGTTGCTACTCTGATATACCCAGTCCTTTGGGTTTGTAGTTAACGTATTGTGTTGCTACCCTGATATACCCAGTATTTTTGGGTTTGTAGTTAACGTATTGTGTTGCTACCCTGATATACCCAGTCTTTTTGGGTTTGTAGTTAACGTATTGTGTTGCTACCCTGATATACCCAGTCTTTTGGTTTTGTAGTTAACGTATTGTGTTGCTACCCTGAAATACCCAGTCTTTTGGTTTTGTAGTTAACGTATTGTGTTGATACCCTGATATACCCAGTATTTTTGGGTTTGTAGTTAACGTATTGTGTTGCTACTCTGATATACCCAGTCCTTTGGGTTTGTAGTTAACGTATTGTGTTGCTACCCTGATATACCCAGTATTTTTGGGTTTGTAGTTAACGTATTGTGTTGCTACCCTGATATACCCAGTCTTTTTGGGTTTGTAGTTAACGTATTGTGTTGCTACCCTGATATACCCAGTCTTTTGGTTTTGTAGTTAACGTATTGTGTTGCTACTCTGATATACCCAGTCTTTTTGGGTTTGTAGTTAACGTATTGTGTTGCTACCCTGAAATACCCAGTCTTTTTGGGTTTGTAGTTAACGTATTGTGTTGCTACTCTGATATACCCCGTCTTTTTTGGGTTTGTAGTTAACGTATTGTGTTGCTACTCTGATATACCCAGTCTTTTTGTATTGTAGTTAACGTATTGTGTTGCTACTCTGATATACCCAGTATTTTTGGGTTTGTAGTTAACGTATTGTGTTGCTACTCTGATATACCCAGTCTTTTTGGGTTTGTAGTTAACGTATTGTGTCGCTACTCTGATATACCCAGTCCTTTGGGTTTGTAGTTAACGTATTGTGTTGCTACCCTGATATACCCAGTATTTTTGGGTTTGTAGTTAACGTATTGTGTTGCTACCCTGATATACCCAGTCTTTTTGGGTTTGTAGTTAACGTATTGTGTTGCTACTCTGATATACCCAGTCTTTTTGGGTTTGTAGTTAACGTATTGTGTTGCTACTCTGATATACCCAGTCTTTTGGTTTTGTAGTTAACGTATTGTGTTGCTACTCTGATATACCCAGTATTTTTGGGTTTGTAGTTAACGTATTGTGTTGCTACCCTGATATACCCAGTCTTTTCGTTTTGTAGTTAACGTATTGTGTTGCTACTCTGTTATACCCAGTCTTTTTGGGTTTGTAGTTAACGTATTGTGTTGCTACTCTGATATACCCAGTCTTTTGGTTTTGTAGTTAACGTATTGTGTTGCTACTCTGATATACCCAGTCTTTTTGGGTTTGTAGTTAACGTATTGTGTTGCTACCCTGATATACCCAGTCTTTTTGTATTGTAGTTAACGTATTGTGTTGCTACCCTGATATACCCAGTCTTTTTGGGTTTGTAGTTAACGTATTGTGTTGCTACTCTGATATACCCAGTCTTTTTGGGTTTGTAGTTAACGTATTGTGTTGCTACCCTGATATACCCAGTCTTTTGGTTTTGTAGTTAACGTATTGTGTTGCTACTCTGATATACCCAGTCTTTTTGGGTTTGTAGTTAACGTATTGTGTTGCTACCCTGATATACCCAGTATTTTTGTTTTGTAGTTAAAGTATTGTGTTGCTACCCTGATATACCCAGTCTTTTGGTTTTGTAGTTAACGTATTGTGTTGCTACTCTGATATACCCAGTCTTTTTGGGTTTGTAGTTAACGTATTGTGTTGCTTCTCTGATATACCCAGTCTTTTTGGGTTTGTAGTTAACGTATTGTGTTGCTACTCTGATATACCCAGTCTTTTTGGGTTTGTAGTTAACGTATTGTGTTGCTACTCTGATATACCCAGTCTTTTTGGGTTTGTAGTTAACGTATTGTGTTGCTACCCTGATATACCCAGTCTTTTGGTTTTGTAGTTAACGTATTGTGTTGCTACCCTGATATACCCAGTATTTTTGGTTTTGTAGTTAACGTATTGTGTTGCTACTCTGATATACCCAGTATTTTTGGTTTTGTAGTTAACGGATTGTGTTGCTACTCTGATATACCCAGTATTTTTGGGTTTGTAGTTAACGTATTGTGTTGCTACTCTGATATACCCAGTCTTTTCGTTTTGTAGTTAACGTATTGTGTTGCTACTCTGATATACCCTGTCCTTTGGTTTTGTTATCTGGTTTTGTAGTTAACGTATTGTGTTGCTACTCTGATATACCCAGTATTTTTGGGTTTGTAGTTAACGTATTGTGTTGCTACTCTGATATACCTTGTCCTTTGGTTTTGTTATCTGGTTTTGTAGTTTACGTATTGTGTTGCTACTCTGATATACCCAGTCTTTTTGGGTTTGTAGTTAACGTATTGTATTGCTACTCTGATATACCTTGTCCTTTGGTTTTGTTATCTGGTTTTGTAGTTAACGTATTGTGTTGCTACTCTGATATACCCAGTCTTTTTGGGTTTGTAGTTAACGTATTGTGTTGCTACTCTGATATACCTTCTCCTTTGGTTTTGTTATCTGGTTTTGTAGTTAACGTATTGTGTTGCTACCCTGATATACCCTGTCCTTTGGTTTTGTTATCTGGTTTTGTAGTTAACTTTTTTTGGCAGGTACTTGATGACGAATAACGTTGGACGTCTTTAGCCGAACAGTTTTATCTTTTTTACTTTTATTCTATTCCTACGAGCTGGTTCATAGTCAGGACGCCAGTATTTGCTCATTTTAATCGAAAATATGGATAGCAATTTGAAACTCTGAAATGGAAAATTACTAAATATTAAAACCCTTTCAAAGGGTAAGATCACGATTATCTAAAAATACCAAAATCGCTTACGTTCGTGGTTACATAATAAAAAAAAAAGGACCTGCATGTCTCAGTCTTTCCACCAACAATACGATAATGTCCACGTTTAATGGTCGCACATTTTCGTTAAATTTTGAAGCTGATATAAATATCGAAAAAAATAAACTGACAGTATTATCTATTTACTTACACGAAACAAACCGCTTGTTTTATTGCAATAAAACAAAGTTCATTTATCCGTTAAATATGAAAAAAAAGGGGACAAACTGTCAACATGGTGCTCTGAAGACTATATTTTGATCATAAAAAGCTTATGTCCAAGATTTATAAAATTCAATAAAAGTTTGACAAAGATGTTGGTGTGTAAATAACTTTAACCCTTAAAGAGATAAAATAAAGATAAAAAATTCCATTTATATAAATAAGCAAAAATACGGAAAATTGCTCTTGATACTGTCATTTGATCACGAAAAGTCATTTAACCATAAAAATCTTTTTTCAAGTTTCTTAATATTTCATAAAGGTTTGAATAAGTTTTTGATCACTCAAAAACTTTAACCACATTAATTTACCGAAGTCAGTAACTCAAAAGTCATGAGTATATGTAGTTAATTGCCGGTTGTTGTTGGTTGCTTTCTGTCGTTTTCGTATTTCGTTTATGTATGTTATTGTTTTGTTTTGTTATATTTTTGTTTTTGTTTTAATTGTTTCACATTTTGCTATGTCGGCGCCTATTATGGTATTCCAGCAAAAATAGTAAAACATTGTAAATCTTATATTGCACCACAGCTGACAACTCTTGTAAATGTGTCTATTGAAATTAACTGTTTCCTTGATAAACTGAAAGAAGCCCAAGTGACCCCCCTTCATTAATAGAGTGACCCATTATAAAAAAAAACAAATTATAGACCAGTTAGTGTCTTACACATATTTTCTAAAATCTTTGAAAACATATATGAAATTCAATTAACTGATTATTTTGATAAAATATTTAATCCATTTTTGTGTGCATTTAGACGTGGACATGGATGTCAGACCACACTTCTCAGAGTGTAAGAAGACTGGCGTGAAGCTCTTGATAAAAATCAGTACATTGCAGTGGTATTAATGGATCTTTCTAAGGCCTTTGACTACCTGCCTCACAATATTATGCTAGATAAATTATCAGCATATGGTTTAACACTCAATGCAGTTGCTCTTTTAAAGTCCTATTTATCTAATCGAAAACAGCAAATTAAAGTCAACAATGTTCTGAGTGGTTGGGCTGACACCATAAAGGCGTACCACAGGGTTCGATACTATTGTTGTTTAACATATTTATAAATGATATTTTTCTTTTTGCTAAAAATGGTAGTTTATATAACTATGCAGATGACAATAGTTTGTCTTTCTGTACTCCAGATTTCAATTTATTAATTTCAACTTTGGAATCTGATTCAAAAAATCTTATTGAGTGGCTCAGGGTGAGTAAAATGCAAGCAAATCCTGACAAATTTCAAGTTTTGGCTGTTGACAAAAAGACCTTTGAAAAGAACCCATCTATACATATTTAAAATTCGAACCTTACATGTGAAAAAACAGTACAATTATTAGGCATTGAAATAGACTACCAGCTAAATTTTGATGTTCATATCAGCTCAATCTGTAGGAAGGCATCACAGCAATTAAATGTTTTAAAACGTTTAGGCTCAGTTTTGGAAAGACTTATTAAACTTACTATATTTCATACTTTTATTCTTAGTAATTTTAATTTTTGCCCTTTGGCATGGCATTTTTACACTGAGAAAAATTCCAAAAAACTAGAAAAGGTGCAGGAAAGAGCACTCCGTTTTGTATATGAGGATTTTACCAGCTCCTACGAGGACCTCTTACTGAAAGCTAAGATTCTCTCCTTGCAGATCAGACGGATAAGAACAATTGCTCTAGAAACTTTAAAAATTATAAACAATATAGCTCCTGCGTGCTTACAAAATTTGGTGAATGTCAAAAAATCTAAATATTCTTTCAGGTATTGAATTCCACAGGTAAAATCAACCCGTTACGGTAAAAAAAAATCGTTCAAATTTGCTGCTGCTACTTTATGTAACAGCCTTTCAAACCATTTCAGGACTTAAAATAGTTTTTCACATTTTAAAAGTCTTGTTCAGTTCTGGAACGGTTTGGAATGTCGCTGTTCTGCTTGCAGATAATTCTTGAGCTGTTTATTATTTATGTGACTTTTGGTTGCTCTGGTCTAGCATGTTTTTACTTCAACTGAAAATTTGTTGCTTGTTTTTATTGCATGCGATGTATGTGAGATTTCAATTTTGTATTACAGGTTGTTTTATATGTCAAAATGCACTGTTTTTATGTTATTTATATGTTTTTATACTCGGTCAAAAACTCCTTAGAGCTTGTGTTGCTTATTTGTACTTATGCCGAATCAAAATAATTTTTTTTTTATCTTATAGGCTAGCAATAGTACTGTAATAATTTTTACTTGGAAAAGATTAAGTTCTACAATTGCTTTTTAGAAGGCAATTCAACTAGCATATATATACTGAGTAAAAAAGTGAAACAACAAATATTTTGAAAGAATTGAATACACATCTACACTAACAATGAATAAATCATTTTTACAAAGAAAATCCGTAAGATGAAATTCGTAATCTACAAAAGAAATACAAGTTTAGATCCTCATCTTTGTAAATTTTTATTTTAAAGTTTATAAACTAAGATATTTGTTGCTAAACTTATTTTTTTTCAGTTTAGTATATGTTTCTTTTGTAAATTAATTTTATGAGCGAATTTTTGGAGGGTAGCTATATATGGTGAGACTTTGATAAACTATTAAATCTGAATCTATAAATTCTTTTTTTTTCATATTGAATTTTGATTCAGCTATTCATTTTAACATTCTAACTTTGAAACTACTTCAAGGATAATTTAATTCTCTAATTATAATTCTGAATGCAAAAATAGACTGCATTTTGGTCCAATTTGTGTCAAACTTTGGAAAAATATTTTGAGCCCATACAATTTTTTGTATTATTCAAGTTAATAAATGTCGAGTGAAAACAATCAGCAGAAGACAATAAATACAAGTTTTAATGTTAACCAATAAAGTTTTATTTACGAACAATTATTTCCTGATTTGTTTTATCTAATTTGATTAACATGTTAATTAATCTATTATGGACCAATCAAGTCACCAATCCAGAAACGTGTGAGTTGCTAGTTTTCTCAAACAATAGAGTTCGCAAATGGACAATACGGTTGATGATTTAGCTTGAACAGTAATCAGGAACTGTGAGAAAGTAATCAACCACGAAATGTTCAACTCAAACTTTCTCTTATTTACTCGTCAATGTCAAAAGGTCACACAGTTTTAGTATATAAACTTGATTGTGCCTCTATTCAACAATTATTATTCGAATTTGAAACAGAAATTACAAGCAGAGAAAGAAATAGACAATCAAGATGCAAGAAAAGGTTTGTGACATTATGACTTTAAAACGTCATTACTTCGTTTAAATTTGCCTTATTTACTAATTTTAATGAACATTTAATAAAACATTATTTTACTAGATATTTGATGCAAATGGCCAAATTAGGAGTTTAAGATTTAAATAACTATTTTGAAACCATTTTTTATATTGAAATTGACACTGTTTTTTTATTTTGCTTTTTTTTTTTTGTGAGATTGGTCACTCGAAAGGTGGTAGTTTTCACATGAATCAATTGACTGTTATTTCTGGCTCGGGAAAGTAAAATAAAAATTGAACTGAAAATTATTATTAATTGAACTTTCATATTTATACTTGATCTTAATGCAAAACAATAGCAAAAGCTTATCTTTATTTCTAAGTAAGGAAAATCACAGGGAAACAGCAGTTTTTTTTTAACATACTAGGGACTGGCAATTCTCAATTTCAAATTATTTCTTTTGTGTTGGCATTGTGGCTTTAAATGAAACAGTATATGTATTATAAGACCAATACCAAATTGCTGAGCTACTAAACTATGTAAAAAAAGCCCATTAGCACAGGCATTAACCCTAGTTAACAATTATATATAGCCTTTTAACTTTTCCCAACATTTTGGCTATTTATGTTTAGAATTTGTTAATTCTGCTAAATGGTTTTTAAATTATAATTTAAGATGGATTCACAATTGTTTCATTTGGAATAGATCCAGAATTTGAAAAGTATCATCAGCGATGGATTGTGAGGGGGGAGGGGGGTAAGACCCGTTTGATTAATAAAAAATCGCCTCGCTCCTTATGGTGGTAAATAAACATTTTTTTGCGGTGATGCCCTCTTTCGCATATCCATAAAAGAGGGACGAAAGATACCAAAGGGACAGTCAAACTCATAAATCTAAAACAAACTGACAACGCCATGGCTAAAAATGAAAAAGACAAACAGAAAAACAACAGTACACATGACACAACATAGAAAACAAAAGAATAACCAACACGAACCCCACCAAAAACTAGGGGTGATATCAGGTGCTCCGGAAGGGTAAGTAGATCCTGCTCCACATAATATACGCCCTTGATCATTTGATTAAGACAATGATGTTTTCTTGAAAGATTTTTATACATACCACAGAATTTTAACACTGTCTTTACTATTTCAGATTTTACAGTATCCCTGTAATGACAATAACCGTCAAGGCGACCAAGTTACAGTGTCAACTGAACAAGTTGATAACAGACCTATTCCACAAATAAGTTTGAAGGTACCAACACCCACAGAAACATCAAGAGAGAAAATGACTGCATTCCTTCCACCAGTTCAAAGATATATGCAATCTTATAACGGTGAACATACTCAGGAATCGACAAGACAGCAGACAGATCATAGCATGTTATACTTAATGACATCACAGAACAGACCAAAAACTCCACCCAGTATGACATTCCTTACACCTAGTCGTATCAGTGGACCAATCATGACAGCATATCAAACACCTCCAACCAGACATATGCTGAAACAAAAAAGGAAAGCCAGTCCATCAGATGGAGAATCAGACAGATCGTGTGAAGAAGGTAATATATATATATAATTTTGTAATATCTATATCAGCTAGAATATAGCGGCAACTTTAGGTCACCAGATGGCCTTCAGCACTGTGCAAAAAAACATACCGTATTTATAGTAAGCTATAAAAGAACCGGTATAACACAATACAATTTTGTTTCAGATATTTTTAATAAAAACAACATCATTAAATCACCATCACTGTTTTAATTTAGGATCAAATTTAAGGGAAAAGTTTATTTTTATTTCTTAACTCTCAATGACAATCCTTTTTTTACCCGTCTATGCTTACCACGTCCACGAAATCACCTTTTACTGAATGGCAAATGAAAAAAAACAAGTCATATTAAACATACAGTGGAAACACATTCAGAAACTAGAAAACTTTTTAACATATAACGTGTCTCGTCCTGAACATGTATGAAATACTTGCCACTGGACGTTAAGTAACAACCAATCAAACATTTAATGTGTATATACATGTATATATAGAAGATTGGTTCGGCCTGAACATATTGTATTTTTGATACTATCTTTTAAATGCTTTCAGATGAAATTGACGTGGTGAATGATAGAAAATCACCAGACAACAATAGAGAAATAGATTCATCCATGTCTACCAATAGTACATCAGTACTTGAATCTCCGTCAACCGGAAGTAGTAACAATTCATCTCCAGCATCCATCTCAACACATAGTCCTATATCGTCAGATAGTAGTGTCAAGAAGAAGGTCAGAACAAACTATTCACCAAGTCAGGTTCAAGCATTAGAGAAAATATTCCATGAGAATCCTTACCCTGAACCAGAGACGATGGAGAAGTTGGCAAGTGATCTTAATATTCCTGAGGCTAAAATTAAGGTACGTACAATTGTGACTTAGACTATGTGAATTTTAAGTTCGTACGTTAGTTTTTCTCTACTATTTGATTTGGGAAAAAAAAAGATCCACTGTCAATTGTCATTGATTGATTGCTGTTTGCTTAATGTCCAGTGACAAATAGTTCATGCACACGCAAAAAGACAAAATGCAGTCGGAAATGGTATTGCATATTATCTTTTTGAAAAAAAACTAAATTTCACAAATGTTTGATGATTGATGCTTTTGAACCAACCAATCTTAAAAAATGTTTATTTATCATTACGCTACATTACACATTATTTGCGAAAATTATACTTGCGAAAATTATACTTACTTAACTCTTAATTGTGTATTTTTTCAGGTTTGGTTTCAGAATAAGCGTGCAAGATGGAGGAGACGTGCAGCAGAGAATCCACACCCAGCTTACATGACGCCGATGTCACCAATGATGTCACCTATGCATGCATCATATGGTATGGTTCCACATCATCACCCCATGCTTCATGGATCACCAGCACAAATGGTACCAGGACCATTTTTCTATCCAAACCAGGCTGTTGGAACGCCTGGACCACATTCAGTTCCAAGTCATCATTTCGGAACACCAGGACAAACAGTGCCATCGACACCTGTCAGTAATAGTTCTCCAGCATCAACGACGTCGTCGACAACGTCGCCTGCCAGCACGTCTGACAATCAGAAACAACAGTCACCTCATATGCAAATGACACCGCCTTACCAGCATAGACTTCCACCACACTTTTCTCCGTATATGCCTTTCTCGTATCCATACGGAATGTGTCCGCCTTATTATTGTTGATGATTTTATCTATTTATCTTTGTTGACTTATTTTTGCAATTGTACATACATCATACTGTATATACTTAACTGTTGTAAATATGTACATTGTACATTAAAATTCTAGGCTTTATTGGTGCAAAAAGCTTTTTTTATACAAATATTGATTGATCTGAATTACAATTATATATATTTATATTCAATATACATGTATTTTATTTTAATCATTACAAAATAAAGAAAAAATATATGAATGTTTATTTTACTAAGACATGAATTTACAACAGTGACTAAATGTTTGCAAATGCACATTGTACACATGATGAGGTGCAAGATTTGAATGTAAACAAAATGTGTATTTTGTATATATAGATAAAAGGTATATGTAATATAATGTAAATTCTGAATCTGTACAGAAATATACAATGAAGAAATAAAAAATAATATGCAAATATTTGTTTTGCTTTATATACTTCATCTCAAGATATAATATTGGTTTATAAACAGTAACTGCACATTTGAGGGAAAAACAAAACTACAATTGAAAATGACTTAGCATCCCTGCACATATTCACCATACCATTGTTGTAATTTTTCATCAGCTGTATAAAAAAAATATAAGGAGATGTGGTCATATTGCCAGTGAGAACTATCCACCAATAGATTTAGGGCATAAGCTGTACAATTCATGTTTAAAGATTTGACGCAAATTCTCATATTTGATTTACACCATACTAATCACCCCCAGTTTTTGGTGGGGTTTGTGTTGCTGAATTTAGTTTTCCGTGTTGTGTTTTGTGTACTGTTGTGTTGTTTCTCTGGTTATTATCTTTTTTAATCATATGGTTGTCAGTTTATTTAAGATTATGAGTTTGAATGTCATTTTGGTATCTTTCGCCTCCCTTTTCATTAACGTTTAAAATAAACAATTAGCATTGCATGGACTCGATAATATGCAACAGCATTTAGTGTGTACTTGAAAGTAATAAAAGGTAGTGGACACAAGTTAAATTAGCATTAGTGACGTAATCTCCCCAAATGAAGTGGATGAATTGTTTCTTTTTAGTGTGTTGTACTATGAACCTACTAAACAGATTGTTGTGATGAGTATAAAACAGAACATTTAGAACCACTTGACGACTATCCATTCAGTTTTATTATTTTTTTTAATTTACGTTATTTTTCACATCATGTTGAAGTGGGTTGAGATAAAAATATTTTTTCGCTTTTTCCCTTTTTAGTTTTCAATGTAAAACGTGTTTTTCGTCGGAAAAAGCGGCATAAGTTGTTTCATTGGATATAATAGCACATCCCCTTTTTTATACTGATTGCAGGGTTTATTGCATCATTTTGTTTGGATGCAGTAGGATGTGCTCCAGTGCTTGTAGTGTATGCCGTTATATTTTACTGCTATTGTTTTTTTGTCTGTTAGGTAGCTGTCTACCGTTAACTTTGGTGGATATTTGTCTCATTGGCAATAATACCAAATCTCCTTTTTTTACATAACTTAGTTGTTATGTATTTGTTATAATTACTGGTATTGGTTGTTGTACTGGCTATTTGGTAATAATTAACTTTAGAAAGATGTCAGACATATTTCTTTTTTTCATTTTTCCAAATCACCGAAAAGTGAAAGATGAGAATATTTTGAATTGAAAAATCAATAGGTATCTTTTATGCAAAAAGCTGATTTGTTAACAGCATAAGCATTCCTTTTTTAACTGTTTTGAAAGTTGTGTTTGTTAACCTAAATATACTAATAGGTTTTGTCGGGCCTGTGACTTTTGTCTCAGACAGCTCGACATAGGAATAGTGATCCGGCGGCGGCGTTGACTAACTTCTTAAAAGCTTTATATTTTAAAAGGTGTAAGACCTGGATGCTTCATACTTTGTATATAGATAATAATAGATGTCTTATGTTACGAAGTTTCCGTTGGTCACACGACCATTGTCCTTGACCTCATTTTCATGGTTCAGTGACTACTTGAAAAAAAAGTTATGATATTTTTGTAATGGTTTTATGAGTAATAGGATAACTATATTTGGTATGCGCGTTCCTTGCAAGGTCCTCATGCATGTCAGACAGTTTTCACTTGACCTCGACCTCATTTTATGGATCAGTGAACAATGTTAAGTTTTGGTGGTCAAGTCCATACCAGTCTTGCAGGTTGTATTTGATCTTGAACTCATTTTCACGGTTAATTGTTCAGTGTTGAGTTTTCGTGTTTTGCTTAAACTTTAAGCAATAGGTCAACTATATTTGCTATATAGAAGGATTGCAAGCTGTACAAGTCTGCCTGTCACGGTTCATCTGACCTTCACCCAATTTTCATGGTTCATTGGTCAATGTTTAGTTTTCTTGGTAAAATCTGTTTCTTAGAAACTTAGCAATAGGTCAACTATATGGTAAGTAGTTTATGTGATAGTTGTAGTAAAGCTTTATATTTAAGACTATAAACATAATATCAATGGTTGGCAAAGAAGGCGAAACATTTCAGTGTATGCACTCTTGTCTAAATACATTGATGGAACTGACTTTGCTGACACTTTTGATTCACTACTGCTTTTCCATGATTTGATTAAATTTGAATCGAATGATATGATACCAGAATGATAAAATCGGATACTTGTCAACGAGACAACAACCAAACGACGATGGAACAAAGAAAAGAACCATATAATTTCACAATCTGTCATCAGATCATCAAAAATGTTCGAAAGATGACGCTTACAGTACTTCGTGAAGAATTATTGTTATGGCTTTAAATGCCCGCAATAAAAATTAAACATTTTTCCAAGTAAATGAGAAAAAAAAAGATCTATCTTCTAACGTGTATGCTTAATACTTATTTTGTTGACATTACCCAGCAAATGTGTCCTTCGATGTATATGTTCATATGTAATTGTCTTTTGATGATAGTCCAATGTCTGGACTTTATCTTAATAAAAATTACTTACTTAGTGGATTACTTACTTTTTACTTACTTTGTGGATAACTTGCTTTTTACTTACTTACTTCTGGGAACTATATCTATCAATGTATGTGTTCCTGCTTAGATAGTAATTTTGTATCTTGAATTGACAAAAGTAAAACACTCTCATGTAGTGATATATTCGAATACATCGTAAAGCGGTGTATCAATAAGGTGCTTAGTTAAACACTTTAAGTTAAAAGAACATTCAAAGGAGTATTTCCGGTAGGGGCCGATTTTGGCCTCAAATTTCAGGTTCATCTAACGAAAGATTTTGAACACTTTTTAAACACTTAAGTGTCTATACCAGTTGATTCAATTAGTTTGTATGAAAGATTTTAACTGATTTTGTCATTAAAAACACTCCGATTCAAGCTTAAATATGAAAAATCTTTCAAAAATCCCCCAAAATGTCACTTTTCAGATGTTTTTTTTCACAAATGAAAGTGGCTGGATCCGTGTTCATCCTCAACATATTAAGAATGAACACGAATGCGGCCACTTTCATTTAAGACGGAAATCGTCTAAAAATTTAACTAAAAAGCTGAAATTGTGAAGATTTCAGTAATTTAGCATGACTTAATGATGCTAGTATCCGATAGTCAGATGTACATTGTATTGTCAAAAACAGTCCATAATTATGTAGCAGAAGCATTCTACTTTCAAATAAATAACTAAAAGTTTACAGTTTAACAATTTTGTAAAACTGCTATATTTTGGGGACAAAAAGGGGTCTTACTGGACCTACTCCTTTAAAGATTGTCGCTTTTCTGGTTTTTGACTCTTTGTCAGATATTCGGAATCCTCTAGTCTTATTCAGGTAGTGCCATTACAGATTTTGCCCACTAACCCCTTCTTTTCTTTTCATAATTTTATTACATATAGTTTGAAAGGCTAGTTTTTAAAACTTTATTAAATCCGTTTAAGTTTGTCATAGTTTTGTTTAAAGAAAATAAGTGCTTATGTTAGATGTACGAAAAATATAGAGAGAATCATTTCCCCAAAATTTTAGTTTACTAGAAATATATTTTGTTTGGTCCAAATTTAATAATTGTCACCTTGTATCGGATTTTCTTTTGACGCAACGAAAATTAAAACGATTACATCATTTTAAATATCTATCTTTTTGCCATTTTTTTTATTTTTAAACCAATGGTATCATACCCTTTCTTATTAATCTTTCCAAGTTTTGACGGTTTAAACTTTTTTTATTATTTTATCGAAAAATTAACCTTTAGATTGTGATACTGAAAAAAGACTTAGGTGACCAAATGACTGCATTTACACAATCATAGACTTTCAAAAGTGAACAAAACTTATACCTTATAGTCAGCACTTTAAAAAACCGAGTCATCTCACAGATAATAAAGTCGGCAAATTTAATAGAACTTTAGGATTTATACGCAGAAATCTCAAAGGCTGCACATAATTTATAGGCAGCTGAATATGTATCCGGGTACCTATTAAAACGTTTAAACCCTCTGCATTTGTTTGCACCTGTCCTTAGTAAGGAATCTGATGTTCAGTAGTTGTCGTTTGTTGGTGTGGTTCATAAGTTTTATATAGACTATACCGTTGGTTTTCCCGTTTAAATGGTTTTACACTCGTCAGTTTTGGGGCACTTTATAGCTTGCAGTTTGGTGCCGGCCAAGAGCCTGTGTTGAAGACCGTACTTTGACCCATAATGGTTTACTTTTACAAATTATGACTTGGATGGAGAGTTGTCTCATTGGCACTCATACCACATCTTTTTATATCTAAGACCTGCAGTAAAATATGCATGCACAGTATGGGACCCAACAACCAAAAATAATACCAAGGCAATAGAACAGATACAGAATAGAGCAGCACGATTTGTGAATTACAATTAAACAGACCGAACACCTTGCTGTATCACAAATATGATAAAAACTCTAAAACGGAAAAGCCTCAAAGAACGGAGGAAAACAAACACTGAACATGCTATTCAAGCTCCAGCATGATCTTATAGAAATAGACCGTCACCAATATTTAACCCCAAATAATTACCGGACCAGAGGTAAAAACCGATCCTACCAAGAAAGATCATGTACAGATACCTACCGCAAATTATTCTTCCCAATGATCATCAGAGATTGGAACAACCTACAAACAGTTTCGTCGGCCAACATAAGTGAGGGATTTAAGGCATGCCCTAACCGCATGCTTTGAAAGGAAGTAGGCAACACCAGTTGTACATGATTTTAATTTGATCATATTGCGAACGTTTTTAAATGTTAATAATCAAGTTTCAGTGGTGCCCGCAACTGCCCCAAGCTTTTGCGCGAAACCAATCACATTCAGTTTTGAATCCGATTCCTTACCTGGACGAAGGATCTCTATGTTTTCCCCATTCCCGCCGAAGACGAAATCGTACGTTTTTGCATGTTTGTCATCTACAAGTGCTTGTCATTTTTGTTCAAACCTGTAATATGACCATAAAACTCACTCTTACTTTGTTAAATGGTCCAATCAGAAACCGAACAAATGCTAGATTCCTGAAGAAAAACTGACGTATTTATAAGTCTTTATCATTTTTACGAAATTGATAAACCTTTACAGAATTAATACGGTATTGCCTTTCTTAATTTGACATTTTTGTTTTACATTTCTGACCAAAAACTATTTTAGTTGAACGATCTAGAGAAAAAAAATACAGTAACAAATATAATACAAAACAATTGGTAACATAAGATTGATTCTGTGTCTGCTGACAACTCAACCCTTAGCTATTAAAAAAAATGTGACGTGATTGAACCAATCTATAAATTTTATAACATACCAAATAGAGACAAAAAGATAAAGTTTACAACATTTACACAAAAATAAACAAAAAATATACCATGTACAATAAAATCCAGATTTTATCACACGCTCGAATAGAAAAATCAAATTCGACAAGCGCCAAAATGACGTGGATATAAGCAACCATTTGTCATCGACATTCGTACAGTCCTAAACAATGCATGCAGGCAGCCACAAGGGATCATAACAAAACATGAAACAATTCAAACTAAATAAAAGTACTGAAGTACTGAACATAGGATGACCGCAAGTTCTTGTGGATGGTCAAAAGCACATGTAACAGAAACAGATCACACCTCTATACCTGAAACTGAGGTTAAAGTACAGAGATATATTTTTTTCTCAGACAACTTCGTGCGTGGATGATGAATAAATGACAGGAAATTCAACCGCAACGTAATAACTATTATATTGAAGTGATACAAATCAGTATACCTGGGACTATAATACTAATATAATAATAGCCCCAGAGTATACACTGGTTTGTTGTTATATATTATATCAATATAACAGTTACATGTATAAATAATTTTCATCCATTTGTATATCATTCTATTCTACTATTCTAATAATAGTGCAGTACAAGTGCATGGTGGATACACTTCTGTAAAAAACGATTTTTCTAAAAGATTGGATATGAGAAGCCATTCATATTTTCCCGCAAAAACAATTACAGAATTACCGGTTCTTGCCAGGAATGTCGCAAAACGTTCTTGAGATATTCTTCCGCAAGCTTAAACACAATTTTTCGGTATGTGTGCATAGATATTGTCAGTGATTTGTTTACTTTTGTACATATATCTAACGACAAAACATTTTCATATTATTAATTTGTATTTAAAAAAAATATATTTATAGGAGTATACATTGAAAAAAAGAATTTAGAACAAGCGATAAGGAATGTTATTTTGCACTAGATAATGTCCGCGGATCTATAATTTTATAGATCGGTTGAAAACCCAAAACTAATTTGCATAATGGAAATTTAGGCGATAGCAATACATCGGAATGACCTCAAGGTCATCTCGATGTAAAAACTAATCGCCATTTCAGTTTCATAATCTTTATTCTCATAAACCATAAGGTACAACGGTACAGAGATATACATACATATAGCAATGAAAACAAACTTATTTATAATAACAACTTATACACAAACATACATACACACAGGCATACACTAACTATCGTTAAATACACACATACACATATATCAGTATGTACAGAATATACAAAATGGGGGTTATGTTATTGCCTAGAGAACAAATGATTTATTTATTTGGCGTATAAATCTACATAGTTTTTCTAATTTAAACTTGTTAGTACAACTCATTATTTCTTTGAACTTCAAAATATTTGGCCTTTGCCACAAATTTTTATCAATTAGTTTTTTTCTGTTATTTTCAAATAATTTACATTCCAGAATATAATGATATTCGTCACCAATACAGTTATTATTACATTTCAAACATTTTCTATTTTCCCTTTCTATACCATTCCACCGTCCTGTTTCTATAGGAAGTCTATGATTTGTGGTTCTAAACCTGCACAACGTATAGATATCTTTATCTTCCAATATATTTAAAAAACATTCAAACTGAAATGTCTCCTTAAATAATCTATAATTTATAGATTTTGGTGAATTTAACATAAGTGAATACCATTCCTGTCTAAATTGATCATGAAGGCGCATCTTCATCGAAGGGATAAGCCAATCTGAGCTAGGAAAAAGCTGAGTTGTCCAAATATAGGAATAGCCAGTATCATCAAACACGTTTCTTAAAAACTTTAACCATGGCGATTCAAAATGATTGTCGACCGACAATTTGTATAATAATTGATAAGATAAATAAGACAGTTTTGAATCCTTTCCAGATAAAAGTCGTGTCCAAAATGCAATCATTTTTAGTTTGATATCTAGTTGAACAGGAAAAATGCCAAGTTCACCATAAATCATATAGTTTGGGGTGGATGATTTTAACTTAAGTAACAATTTACAAAATCGTAATTGTACCCTTTCAATACATTGAATATTTTTACAAAATCCCCATACTTCTGAGCCATACAAAAGAATGGGCTTTACCATTTTATTAAAAAGTTCTAGTTGACATTCAATTGCTAAATTATGAATGCGACCTCTTTTTAAAACCTCATACATTGCTTTTGTTGCCTTCTCTGCTTGCTTTTTTATTGCCTTACTAAAATTGCCGGTCCTGCTAAATAGTATACCAAGATAGTTAAATTCATGAACTATATCTATATCTGCCCCATTTAAGGAAAAATTTAAATCTGCACAAGGCCTTCCCCTGGAAAATATCATGACTTTGGTTTTGTTAACATTTACCTTCAGTTTCCATATATTACAGTACTCTCCAAATTTGTTTAATATTTTTTGTAAGTCTTCTTTTGATTCAGACATTAGGACCGTATCGTCTGCATATAGCAGAACAAAAAGTTTCAGGTAAATGTTTAACTTATCTTCTAGTAAATCTGAAATCACGTTAAGACCCTGAATATTTTCCGTTTCTAAAAAATCTTGCAAATCGTTCAAAAATAATGCAAACAAAAAAGGCGACAAATTCTCACCTTGCCGTACACCAATATCACATGAGAAATAGTCTGATTTCTGTTTATTATATGTAATACAGGATTTAGTATCTTTATACATATTTAAAATAACATTATATATTTTCCCTTTAATACCATTTAAAAGAAGTTTATACCAGAGAGCCTCTCTCCAAACCGTGTCAAACGCCTTTTCAAAATCGACGAATGCACAAAACAGCTTTTTATTTCTATATTTCAAAATTTCAAAAAATGAGTATAGAGCAAACAAACTATCAGTTGTCGAGTATGATTTTCGAAATCCAAATTGATTTTCATTTAGCAAGAGTGTTTCTTCAGAGAAAAGACATAATCTTTCATTAAGTATAGCTGTAACTAATTTACCAAGGCAACTCAAAATTGTTATCAGACGGAAGTTTTTTGGATCAAACTGGTTGCCTTTACCTTTATATATAGGTTTTATATTCCCATCATGACAGACCAAATAATAAAAACATGCGTTATACTTTGCATCTTTAGCGCTTGACCGTGCATCTCCAGCACTGAACTTATAATCTCCAGAGCTGGACTTTATTTAAACTTTGTTTATATATAAACTGAAAAATCCAGATAGAAAATATATCAATCTTTTTTTCTTTTTTTTTAAGATCTAGATTCAGATTCAATAGTTTAGTCTATTTTCATTTTAATAATTAATCAATCAACAACAATTTATTTAGAGATTATGTGTAAGGAATCCTTGATTAGACGTGTGGATTCTCTGTTGAACAGTAATCAGTGGGCATAATTAATCGAATTGAGCAGAAGTGTTCAGCTCAACTAGTATATCGATTAACTCAAAGCCATACCTCATAACTAAATCAAGTTATATTAACCTGTAAATTCAGAGGAGCTGCATAAATGCTCAAATCCTGCAGTTTATGCAAACCAACATTAATTAACAAAGGACATTTGTTTCAAATGCAGGAAAAGGTAAGTTTTAATATTAAATCTCCGAGTTTGTAGTTTGGTCGAAATGTGTTAGGATTTGTAAATTGTTGTAAACTAGTAAGAGAGATTTTGAAATGCAAGTTGAGGTAAACGCGTGTTACTTTTCGCATATTCACATTTTTGCTTTTCCTAGAGAATTTATCATGTTTATGTCAAATACTTTTTTGGAAGAATAAAAAGTAAAATTTCAATAAAGCGAGACTATGGAGCTAATTGCCACTAGGAGAGCAGTGGCTGTTGATCCCTTTCAAAACATATATGATTATTGTAGTGTTAATGAAGTAAAGTTTCAATAAAACCGCATAGAGATAAGATATTTTGCACCTTCTTGCGTTTTATTGTATGAAAGACGTTTAGATTATACTAGAACACACCCGTCAGTGATATCGCGGGTTCGTGACTGAATAAAAGTATATAACTATGCGTAAGCCTTATTTTAGTATTGGTATTGTCATCAGATAAAGTCATGCCGATTATAAGATACACAGTTACACAGTTTTCTCTGGTTTCAAATCTTTCTGTTTGAACACGTTGACCTGGAAATTATCAATTATTCTTTGATTCGCTGTTTTACGTCATGACCGCTAACAAATTGAAAACTGTACCTATACGCCTTATTTTAAGTCCAGATTTTTAGTATTTTATTGTTACCTTAGAAAGTCTTACTGATTAAAATACTACAATAGGGAACAATTTGACAATGATTGAATTTAGTAGTGTCAATCCTGTGAAAATCCTAAATACACCGTTTGGTTGTGCGCCTGTCAGATGCAGAACATACAGATAAGGTAATAGGTAACAGGTGAATAAACTATTGGTATCGGTATCGGATTCGACCCGGAACTTGTTAATTATTGGCAATATTAATTATGTAGAAAACAAAAGGGTCTGAAGTGGTGTAATTTTTAATCTGCACCATTGTCCTATATTAGCTATATATAAAGTTGAATTCTTTGATTTGTCGTTTTTACCCCATGACGGCTGACAAGTTGGACCTCGTTATTTTAGTATTATAGATATATACTAGAAGACACCCGCGAAATCGCGGGCATTCAGAGCGTGGTTGTATGTATGTTAAGTGTTGAAAGATGAGTTTTTGTAAAAAAAAAAAAAAACAATAATGAAAGGTATCAAAAGTCATAAGTACTTGGGGACAGGACAATTGTTCTTATACCCTCCTCCTTTTTTCAAATTTTCCCATTTTTTTGTTTTCTATTAATTTCAATATGAACATACATTTAGAATATTATGAACATTCATACATTCATTACTATAAAGGGAGTGTGTTTGCTTTTTACTATTAATTCTCAGTTTAATAATCAATCCACGGTGGTCATTGACACATTATATAGACCCTCTGTATTTAATATACTTTGTGATCCGATGAATTTTGTAAAAGATTTTATGACTGGAGATTTCATAAAAGCCTTTAAGGTATCAAAAGTCTTCGGTACTTTGGGACAGGACAATTGTTTTTCTAGCCCGGTCTTCCTTTTTTCCCCAAAAAATCCCATTTTTTTTCTATCAATTTCAATAATGTAAAGCGTTTCTCTGTATATTATGAACTATAATTTAAATAAAGTATTTGCTTTTTACTATCAATTTTCATTTTATAAATATCGATCCACTGCGGTCATAGATTTATTACATAGACCCTCTCTTTTTAATAAACTCTGTGACCATCGTGGATAGTGAACTTGAAAATGATAGCAGATAGCAAATACACTTTATTCATATATCAAAGCCTATACAGAAAAAAGCAAACCGGAAGTCTATTCCGACTTAAAATTACGTCCAATGACGGAATGTTCAATATCCAGACGTCTTTTTTTTCCGTTTTTCTACCAAAATAACCGAAACTGAATAATCATAAGAATGGATGACAAATGCTACTATGCATGGTACCTATAGGACACAGAGGCATGATTAATAATTTATTGTGGAAAGAAGAGAAGCGACACACAAAATGAGGTCTTCTCGTTTAATAGTATAGATACATATGGTTTATATAGACTTTAGTAATAAAGATATATACATATAGGAAAAATTAGTTATAATTCACTTGATTACTAATATGTTACTTGGATGGAGAGTTGTATCATTGGCACTCATACCACATCTTCCTATATATATACATTTACTTTTTACTATCTTGCTTTTTGTTACTGGTAATGCTACGTTTGTTTAATTCTATGACATTTTTTTAATAGGTCGACATGCAAGATATGTGTAACGTTGATCTTGCCGAGAAGGAGGGACCAACAGTTTTGTCATCAGTAAACAATAGACTGGTACAACAGATAACTATCGATATACCCAAAGACACGTTCCATGGAAGCTCCGTTCCAATACACGATACATATCCTTACTATATGCCATCACATCCTGCACTACAGAGCGCAGGTCTTCTGATGAACCAAAACTCCGTACACCCGATGTTACAGACTAATAAGAAGTTAACATCACCGATTCATGTGTCCCCTCCTCAGATGTATATTGTACAAGGAACAGTATCGGACCAAGACTCGCATAGATCGTATGAATATGGTAAGTCTACATTAAAAGCATGGTACGGGTAAATTTTTCTTTGGTGTCAGTTCTCATGGTATGTTTTTTTTCTTCCAAATTCCTATTTGTCACAATTAAGACAATTTATGGTTGGGATTCTGTCTGATAGTGGCAACTGTACATGTTTTGCATATGCCACATGCAATTGATTGCTTACCCCGCTACATAGCACAAACACCACATACGCTAATTTTGAAGTGAAATCTTGGTGGGTTTTTGTTAATCCGGGCTTTTAAACTCCATAATTATCCGGTGAATTTCGTTATTTGTCATTGACTGGTTTATTTTAATCTTTTCTTGTAACCCATTTTTTCCTAACCTCTACCATTTTGTTGTTTCTTTGGTTGATTATCTATTTCTACTTTTTGTTTTTTTAAATAGTTTATTTGGAGTATGATTGGTTGAAGGGTAATGTTTCAATTTCTGATTGTGGATTTGTTTCCATTTTTATTTGTTTTACTTTTTTTGGTGATGTTGGAGGGAGGTATATATAATCTTCAGAAGAAGACTTAGAATGAGAGTGTAAATTTTTAGTGAAGAATTTTATTTATAAAATAATGAATGATTGTCCTGATGCTTGAAAAAACTGTGAATTTTCAATGGTTCATTTCTCCTTTTATTTCAGATGCAACTGACATCAACAGTGAGGGATCATCAAATGGATATGAAATCAATAGCCAGTGGTCGTCAAACGGATCCGAAATCAACAACCAGAGGTCCCCGGAGAGTGAAAGAGAACTAGATTCTTCTGATTCTTCTGATAACTTAATTATCAAAGACAAAATACCAATCAATATTTTATCGGCAAGTTCTAAAAGTTGCCGGTCCACAGACAATGGGAAACAGAAGAGAAACAGGACGAATTACACAAACCGCCAAATACAGGAACTAGAGAGGATGTTCTTAGGAAATCAATATCCCGATCATGGAGCACTAGAATTACTGTGCAGAGATTTAGGCATACCAGAAACTAGGCTAAAGGTATGAAATATATAATAGTCTCTTCTTTTATTTTAATTCAACGTCCGATAAAGGAGATGAGACGTATGCGTCAATCAGGCAGTAAGAAATACATAAGATAAACAAAATACATCCTAAAATATTATCGCAGATATTACTGTAAAAAATCCGTAAGAAATTTCTTTCCATAGCCGAGAGCATTTTGACTTAAGGGGTACACCTTGGTTCAGAGAGATAACTCCTTAATAATAATTGCGTTTATAAATGTCAATTTTCGTCAATGATTTCAAGACTTTACCTGAAACAAATTGGAAATAATTCATGTCACATAAAAGCTTAAAATTTTATGAAAATTGTTGGCACAAACGTGCTGATGATTTTAAGAGTTATTTCTCTACACATAGGCCTACCTAAATGAATATTTGTTTCTATAATTACTGTTATACGAAATATGTTTGATGATTTAAGATGTAACCGATATAACTTCACCTTTTACATTTTTAGATTTGGTTCCAGAACAAGAGGGCTAAAAGTCGACGACAAGGTAAAGAAAAGCCACAGACAACAATGCCACAGACGGTGATGCCACAGACGACGATGCCACAGACGACGATGCCACAGACGATGCCACAGATGGGATTAAATGAAATGCTGCCACCCTATCACCCTATGTTATACGGGTCACCTGCTCATCTTATTCAACATCCGCTTTTCCAGCCAAGACATCCTATGGGAATGGATTCCCATAGAACTATTTTAGAGAATCCACCAATCAGGAATGACCTGCATCTAACCATCAGTCAACAAGGAGATCTTCCAAGTTCACAAACTTTATCAACGTCAATGCAACCGACATTGTTATCTGCAAGTTTGCAGAATTTAGAGACTTCAGAAAAAGCGGAGAAAAAGTTTACGCCACCCTTACAGCAATTCTCCTACCCGTTCGGATTGTGTCCGCCATATTATGGCTATTAAATTATACTTGATTGTACATTTGTATCAAACTAACATTAAATTTATGTAAATTATAGTTATGCTTTTAAAAATAGTGCCGCATGTGACATATCAAATATATGTATATATGCTATCTTTTATTTATACATGTATAGTGCACCTGAAAATAAAATATTTATCATTATTATGTTTATGTGATTAGATATAGGAAGATGTGATATGAGTGTCAATGAGACAGCTCCATTGAAATAACAATTTATAAAAGTAAACCATTATAGGTCAAGGTACGGCCTTCAACACAGAGCCTTGGCTCACACCGAACAGCAAGCTATAAAGGGCCCTAAACATCCATAAAGATGTCAAAGTCTACAATACTAGATTTGACCTGCGCATGCTGAGTGAATGAAAAGAATATGATTTATCATTTCGCCTTTACCATTTAGTGATACTGGGATGAGGTGCACCATATTTATCTTTGGTTTAGGTCTGCGCCTTTTCACCAGCATCCTGTAACTTCGTAAATATATTGTTGCGGGAAAATAATGATAGGCATCAACATCATTGATTACAGGTCACGAAACACTAGGCCCCACAACAATCTTCCTCAGAAATAAACTTTAACCTTTACTATTTTCCATGTCGAAAACCACGACCAAGCATGGCGAAACGGCTTCTATAATCTGCACATGTGACACCAACAAGTCAAAAGGTGTTGTTGTCAGTTGCGGATATGATTTAGTTGTTCCACTCTTATTACCTAGTTAGTATGTATCCGTCACAAAAAAAATACCAATGTTTTACATATATATAAGAAGGTGTTGTATGAGTGCCAATGAGACAACTCTCTCATCCAATGTATACATCAAAAATCAAAAGTCTGTATACTATTGACAGAATAATTGCCATTAGCTTTGAACCACAATTATCACACATGTACTTATAAAGGGTCTTTCTATGCGGTTCTGGTTTTGTTCATTTTTGAAGGCCGTACAGTGACATATAATTGTTAATTAACTTCTTTATTCTGTATTCTCTGGTGAAGAGTTATCTCATTGGCAATCATACCACATTTCATATTAATATTAGTAAGTTTTGTTTATTTTTCAATATTGCAAAAAAGGACTGTTAACTTCAGTCGTTGCTTTGAGGGAAATGTTTCAATTTTACAATCATAATTAGGTACGGTGTTTATATGAATGATATACAAATAGAGATGAAGTATGATTGCCAATAAGGTGATCATCCACCCGAGTACAAATGAAGTTGAAAAGGCAACCGTACGACCTTCAAAATCCTGGATTGTATAGTCGGTTATATATTGTGAAATTATTCAAACCGGAAAAACCAAAGGCGCTGCACATTTTACAACAAAAACCCTAGATATGACAGACATTAAGTACCTATCCCAAGTCAAGAGCCTGAAGTGTAGTGGTTGTCGTTGGTTTACGAATGTTGCCAGTTTTAACATGTTTGTGAGCGCTCAACCTTAAGTTGGTAAAATTAAATAATAGATTTTCTATGATGTTTTAGTCTTTTAAAACCTGGTGATTTTGTTAGTCCTCTGTGGTATTTCTCCTCTTTTCTTCTACCACTTGGTCACTGCTGGTTGAAATTTTGTCTGCGTCAATACAAAAAGATATCTAAAAGAAAAATAAGACCTTCAACAATAGACAAATGTCCATACAATTTTAAAGTTTTTAATAGTCAAGAGTAGAAAATGTGTGATTAAAGATGCAACAAAATCAATTACGAGGACTAAGGACACTCATATATATGAATATTTGCCAGGTAAAACTATTTGTTAAGTTACTTACTCATTCTTTCATCGTCTAGACCAGTGGTATAATCGAAAGTTTTTTATGCAACTAATTCAAAACTTTTTAATATGCTGTATAGACAACTGTCTATGGTTGAAAAATGTATGTGGCCATCTAGATGTCTGGATATTTGTGTCGTTTATTTTTTGTCACCTTTACGTTCTATACACTGTAATATTGCCGACTGAACATTGTAGAAATATAATATGCAAACGCCATAAAAAGTACAAGAAGTAACGCATGATCATTTAAAATGCCAAAAAGAAATATGAAAAAAATTCCAATGCCCAAAACAACAAAAGTGCACACACTGAAATGTCTCGCCTACCTTACTACCAATTGATTTTCCTAGATTTAAAGCTTTACTACAAGTATCACTTAAACTGGACATGATCCAAGAAAATGAGGCCAAGGTCAGATATAATTGATAAACTAAACAAGAAATAGATGTACACCTGATAATCATTCAATAGACCAAATAAAGGTGACCTAAGCTATTGTTTATAGTTTTGAAGAAATAGACTTTACAAAAGAAAACGTAACATTGACCAATGAACCAAGAAAATGAGGTCAAGGTCAGATGGACAATACCAGACAGACATGTACACTTTACAATCAACGTATACATTAAACATAGTTGACCTATTGCTTATAGTATCTTAGAAACAAACTTAACCATTAAAAACTTAACATTGACCAATAAACCATTAAGGTCAAGGTCAGATGATACCTTCCAGACAGACATATATACACTTTACAATCATTCCATACAACACATATATTTAAACTATTGCTTATAGTTTAAGAACAAGATCACAAAAAACTGAGCAATTAATCGTGAAAATGAAATCAAGGTCAAATAAAACATGCGAGAATATTATGTACATTCTAAAATATTTGCATACATCAAATATAATCGACCTTTTTATAGTATTAGAACATCTACACCTTACAATCCTTCCGTATACCAAATATTACCTATTGCTTATAGTATCTGATACATGAATATGGAAAAAAATGGACTTGACCACCTAAACGTAATCTAGTTCACTGATCCATGAAATGAGGTCGAGGTCAAATGAAAACTGTCTGGTGGGCATAAGGACCTTCTACATTACAAAAAAATCTGATTTTTTTTTTCAAGTGATCACTGAACCATAGAAAAAAGGTCAAGGACAATGGACAGATAACAGACGGAAACTTCGTCACATCTATATACAAAGTATGAAGCATCCAGGTCGTCCTCCTTCTAAAATATAAAGCTTTTAAGAAGAGAAATCACTATCCCTATGTCGAGCTTCATGCGACAGAAGTCGCAGGTTCGACAAAAACTAATTATTTTTCCAACTTTCTCAATATGTTTACAAAAAAAAGTTTGATCTCCTATACCGTGTCTCAGATTATTCCTATTGTATTTCATTCCCTCATAAACCTCCAATAAAGGGTACGACATCAATTCCTCAGAGACCAATACATTCGATTGAGTATAAAAAATTTTCTATTGCTGTTTTTGGAAATCTGAGACAAGGATTTGGAGGTCGGTCAAACTGTGTTGTTCAAGAATCTATAAAATATTTTGGGATGCTATGAATAACAAAGAAGCAAAATCCATTCAAGTGTGGACATCACAATATAGCAACTAATAACATAACAACTAATTATGTAATAATTATATCATAATGAAATTATCACAATTTGAAAGATTAATCTTTCTTTTTTCTATTGGTACCTCATTTATAAAATTTAAAGAAGGATGAAATGAATTACTTCCGTCTGATTGGGTGTGAAATAATCTTTGTATTGTGCTACCTTAACTGAAATAAATCCGGGTCACAAAATCCGGGTCACAAACCCAAACAAAGGGTAACACATCAACTACAAGAGAAAAAAAAAACGAAATTAATTTACAGTAACACTGAACTTCTACAAAAGCAAACGCCGACATACATGGAAACGGGCTAGTTGATAAGAACTGCCATGGTCCTGACTTGGTATAGGACATTTTAAGAAAAGATGGTGGTTGACCCTGGTTCTATGGCTAGCCAAACCTCCCGCTTTTATGGCAATGTTAAAAATGACACAAGAATGTGTCCAAAGTACACGGATGTTCCACTCGCACTATCATTTTCCATAATCAATGGACCGTAAAATTGGGTAAAATCTAATTTGGCATTAAAAGTAGAAAGATCATACCATAGGGAACATGTGTTTCAAGTTGATTGGACTTCATCTTCATCAAAAACTACCTTGACCAAAAACTCGCACTTTCATCTTCTATGTTCAGTGGACAGTGAAATTGGGATCAAACGTCTAATTTGGCTCTAAAATTAGAAAGATCATATCATAAGGAATATGTGTACTAAGTTTCAAGTTGATTGGACTCCAGCTTCATCAAAAACTACATTGACCAAAAACTTTAACCTGAAGCGGGACAGACGGACGAACGGACGGACACAGACGGACGAACGGACGGACGGACGCACAGACCAAAAAACATAATGCCCCTCTACTATCGTAGGTGGGACATAAAAAGTGATGATTACATCAACTTGAAACGTAGTAAGTGCACATGTTCATATAATTATATAAAATTTTCAAATCAGACGTTTATTTCCGATTTTATTATTAAATGAACAGGGTCATTTATTACAAGCGGAGTATGGACATCGCTTCATTTTTAGGATTTGATTTTGCTATGCATTGTATTGTTTCATGAAGTAACACCTTATACAAGTATCTTGATGTTTTATTGATTGACATTAAGTTCATTTTAGCTGTGATTTTTTTAACGTTTTATATTCATTTTTTTTAAATTCCATTGAGATAAAAGTTTTCCAATTGAATAGTTGGATCAAATCCCCCTAAAAAACACCAGATAAGTTGCATTCACAGACACTTGTTTTTAATCCATGGGAAGGTCGACTATCCATGGATAGAAACAAGTGCCTGTGGTTGCAGAGATGAAATCTATATCACTATCAAATTTTCAATGTACGTACATTATCACAATAAACATATAAAGTTTGACCAACAGAGCAATATTGCAACGACTAGAAGTCTTTTGTTCATAAACGTCAATTATCGGTTCTCTTTCATCTGTTTTCTTATTTGTCTTTCGTTTAGTTTATCAATTTTCTCTCTATCCCGATTTCTGATTTCTCTTTTGGAAGATATTGTAAAAAATAAAACCCCAAAATATAAGTCAAAAGTCCTGGTGTATTAATTTCCCGTAAACCATTAATTAGTCAATATTTTAATAGGCTAATAATCAAATAACAAAGCCTGGAAAGTAAAAACCTGATTAATTAATTGTGAAACAAAAGCTCTTTGGTTAAAAAGTTGAATGATCACTTGAACAGTAATCACTAGTCATTTAATTAATCAACTGAGCAGAAGTGTTCATCTCAACTGATCATTTGATTAACTCAAAGCCATACCTCAAAACTAAAAATATGTATATTAATCTGCTTTTTAAGGGTAAGTTATCATTCTTAAATTCTGATTTGAATACAATTTGATAGAACAATATCTAAATTTAGAATTTAAGGTAATTAATTTCGAATTGACAAAGAAATAAAAGATGCAGGAAAAAGTAAGTGTAGCAGTTGTTTTTATTATTGGAATATTAAAGTTAAGAATATTTTTTTCTATTTTTTATTTCCATACAGTCTTTTTTTTATAGTATCTTATTTCAACAAACAATGACATTCAGTGAGCAGACATAATACACAATTCCATTGATATCTTTTTGAAAGAGAGACTCACGTTTTCAACAAGTATTAAAAGAGAGGCGAAAGATACCAGAGGGAGAGGGACATTCAAACTCTACAAAGATAAAAAATAAACCGACAACGCAAAAAGTACTTGTAATTATGTTTGGAATGTAGTAAATAATAACCGGTTAAATAATACACACGATCCTTATATAGTTACATCATTGTCTTTACATGCCGTCTTTATGTTGTTAAACACGTTCTCCGATTAATAAAATTTTGACTTTTGCGATTCCTAACAGCATTTATATAAACAGCCTTTTTTTATATCCTTAGATTCTTCCAGTGAATTTTCAAAGTGAAGAAATAGAAGAAACTACAATGGTACCTTCAAGTAACACTAATTCCAAACAGCTTACTATCGATATACCCAACGACGGGTTATATGGAAACTTTGGAAACCTACTCCCGACCATACCTTCAACAAATCAGTACACAGGGCATTTGATGAACCAAAACCTGATACAAGCAATGGTGCAGACAACAACCGACGAAAGATCGCAAAACATTTCTCCAACACATCAGATGTACAGTGTTCAAGAAATAGAAAGACATACTAGTTCTTCTGAGGAAGACTCTGACAGATCGTATGAAAGTGGTAAGGTTACATTCTATACATGATATCGGGTTTGAACCTTTAATGAGAATATCAAATCATGTCTCTTCGCCACTGGTACATTGTACTACAAAATATAATAGGCAAAGTAATATAATTCAGCCAGTTGAAAAACAAGGTGAGTGATCAACACTATGTTGTTGGTGTTGTCATTTCTCGGACAGTTCTAAAACTCTCACAACTGAATGTGACTAAGGATAAATATTTTGTGTTCAAAATCAAAAATCTCATTCAAGTTAAAAACTTGTGTTAACGCTTTCCGTCACATTATATCAGGCTTATATTTGTACGTTTTGGTTTATTATATAAGCTTTTACAAGATTAAGATATGCTTGAAAAAGCTACAGCCTTCTATGGCTATAGAATTTAGATGTTTATTACTAGTATTGAATGATTTATATATTTCTCTTTATTTTCAGACCACAATGAAGTAAACAGCCAAGTGTCACTAGAAAGCAGAAACGAAGTTAAACTTGCATCATCGTCCAATTGCTTAAATATTTCTCCTACCAACACTTCATCTACAATTAATCGTGTTGGCCAATCTACAAACATTAGAAAACAGAAGAAGACTAGAACAACTTACTCACCAAACCAAGTTCAAGTGTTTGAGAGGGCTTTCCAAGAAAATCCGTACCCAGATTCTGCTAAAATTGAAACTTTAGCAATAGATTTAAGCATAGAAGAACAGAATGTCAAAGTAAGATTTATATATCATTATTTCTTTTTGGTTCATTCCTTGGTTGATTGATTGATTTTAAAAATATTAGTTTTTAAAAATCTTTAAATTGGACGCTTGTTGGGATACAGTTGGTAAAAAGATCATATTAATTCAAATAATCATATATATAACTGAGATTGACATGTTAGTTATCATCAATTACACAGCAACATAAAACCAGTGTATTATAAAATTTTGCGCGAAAAGATTTCACATGATTTTTTGCTTCATTAAAATGTTTCTCATGGATATTTTCTTTTTGTTCCAGATTTGGTTTCAGAATAAAAGAGCCAGATGTCGTAAACGCGCCCAAGAGGAGCCCCAGCAGCATGCCTTGCCACACATGTCACCGATGATGCCACCAATGGGACCGTATGGAATGTTGCCACCTTATCATCCTATGTTGCACGGATCACCGGCTAATGCTATGCCACATCCGTTTTTCTATTCGGGATATCCATTTGGAATGAACCCTCACACTCCTGCTTCTCCAGCAACATATAGTCAACAGTTGCCAGGCATTCGACTAGATAATCGCTTTGCAAGTTCATCAACTTCATCTACTTCATCTCCAAATTCATCGATATCATCGCCGAATTCGTCTGCTGGAGAAAGTCCCGACACAACAGGACATATATCACACATGCATCCCAATATGCTACACTTGAAGCAATACATGCCGTTGTCTTATCCATATGGAATGTGCCCGCCATTTCATTGCTGAGGATGTTGATTTAAACTACTTAAAGCAAAATAGTGCCAATACGTGCTGTATTTCATATTTGTAAAATAGAATGTATATATGACATAAGAAATATGTATTGATAACTTAATAAAAGTATTGAAAACACTTAATTTCTGTATGTTTCTTAATAGATTTAGACGAACAAAGCCTGCCCAGTATCATGGTGTTCATTTCTTTCCTTTTTGTGTCAGTTTGCTTTTATGAGTACATTAAAATATGGTATATATGTCAACTAGCCATCAACTCAACGGATAAAAGTCAGCTATAAACTGAGCAGAACAAAGAAATATAAAAATACTTGGCATTACTCACCAACAGAATCTCTGCAAAATTACCTACCTACAGAATATATATGGGGAACTACTTACCTACAGAATCTCTTTGGGTAACTACGCATCTGCAGAATCTCTGTGCACAACTACACACCTGCAGAATTTCTTTGGGTAACTACGCATCTGCAGAATCTCTGTGCACAACTACACACCTGCAGAATTTCTTTGGGCAACTACTCATCTGCAGAATCTCTTTGCACAACTACACACCCACAGAATCTCTTTGGGCAACTACTCACCTACAGATTTTTTTGGGCACCTTCTCATCTGTAGATTCTCTTTGCACAACATCTCAAATACAGAATCTCTCTGGGCAACTACTTATCTGCAGAATCTCTTTGCACAACTACTCACCTACAGAATCTTTTAGCACAAATACTCACCTACATAATCTCTCTGGGCAACTACTTATCTGCAGAATCTCTAAGCACAATTTCTCATCTGGATAATCTCTTTGTCAAACTACTCACCTATAGAATCTCTTTGCACAACTACTCACATACAGTATCTCTTTGTGCAACTACTTATCTGCAGAATCTCTTTGGGCAACTACTTATCTGCGGAATCTCTTAGCACAACTTCTCATCTGGATAATCTCTTTGCCAAACTACTCACCTATAGAATCTCTTTGCACAATTACTCACATACAATATCTCTTAGCATAACTACTCACCTACATAATCTCTTTGGGCAACTACTTATCTGCAGAATCTCTTTGTACAACTACTCACATACAGAATCTCTTAGCACAACTACTCACCTACATAATCTCTTCGGGCAACTACTTATCTGCAGAATCTCTTAGCACAACTTCTCATCTGGATAATCTCTTTGTCAAACTACTCACCTATAGAATCTCTTTTCACAACTACTAACATACAGTATCTCTTTGGGCAACTACTTATCTGCAGAATCTCTTTGCACAACTAATCACCTACAGAATCTCTTTTGGCAACTTCCCACCTACAGAATCTCTTTGCACATCTCACATACAGAATCTCTTTGCACAAATACTCACATACAGAATCTCTTTGGGCAACTACTTATCTGCAGAATATCTAAGCACAACTACTCACCTACAGAATCTCTTTGCACAACTACTCACATACAGAATCTCTTTGGGCAACTGCTTATCTGCAGAATCTCTTTCACAACAACTCATCTACATAATCTCTTAGCACAACTACTCATCTGCACAATCTCTTTGCACAACTACTCACCTACAGAATCTCTTTGCACAACTACTCACATACAGAATCTCTTTGGGCAACTACTTATCTGCAGAATCTCTTTGCACAACTTCTCACCTACAGAATCTCTTTTGTCAACTTCCAATCTACAGAATCTCTTTGCACATCTCACATCCAGAATCTCATTGGGCAACTACTTATCTGCAGAATCTCTTAGCACAACTACTCACCTACAGAATCTCTTTGCACAACTACTCACATACAGAATCTCTTTGGGCAACTACTTATCTGCAGAATATCTAAGCACAACTACTCAACTACAGAATCTCTTTTAGCAACTTCCCATTTGCAGAATTTCTTTTGGCAACTTCTCATCTGCAGAATCTCATTGCACAACCTCTCACCTACAGAATCTCTTTTGGCAACTTCCCACCAACAGAATCTCTTAGCACTACTCACTTACAGAATCTCTTTGGCAGGGCCGTAACTAGGGTTCGAATTCAGGGGAGGCAGCGTTTTCCTTCGATTTCTTACTTTAAGAAACATCAGTATTGCTTGAACCTGGAAGCAATTTTTATGCAAAAACAAGCCGAGACTGCTGTTCGGGGTGAACAAAGGCTCCGTCTTGAAGGCCATACTTTGACCTATAATTATTAACATTAAATACATTGTGACCGCGGATTTTTTCTCAATAAAATCAGTTGCTAAAAATGACCCGTTTTTCTTCGATTTCCTTACTTTCAGAAACATCAGTATTGCTGGATCCTGGAAGCAATTTTTATGCAAACAATTATTATCTGTATTTAAAGATATTTTGGTAGAAATCAAACTGGTAAGTTAAAAAAAAAACATATAAAGCAAGATCATTATAACGCAAGACATTTTTTTTTTATCGAGAAACGGCTTTAATTTCAATATTGTTGAAAGCTGAACAGAAATGTATATAACTACAACCTGGGACTTTCTATAGTAGTATATACTTAGTATAGAAAGTGCCTGCTACAACGAATGGGAGTGTTTAACTACTAAGGCATTGACCAATCCATAATGTTCTCGTACGATCGGGAGACGTTAAAAAAAATGATCCAACAGCTGATTCAGCCGGTAACGAATTTCCGATATCATAAAAGATTCACAATACAAAGGGAACTTCATCTGCTTACTTGAGCCCCTTTATAAGTGTGAATAGTTATGTTTTTTTCAAAATTGTCGAAAGCAAAGTTTTATATGTGTCTTGTACGAATACTGAATAACAGACGGTCGGCCATACGAAAAAAATAAAATAAAGCAAATACTGAAACGGTTCACTATCGATCAAAAATCAGGAAAATGACAGACATATCACGTATCATGATAACACTGTAAAAACTGTAAACTTGTTTTGTTTATAATATAAATTCAATTTCTTCGTGTACATATTGTCCATATTTCATTTTATTACTTCAAAACAAAATTTGGTGTAGAAACTTCACGGGAGGCAGTTGCCTCCCCTGCCTCATAGGTAGTTACGGCCCTGTTTGGGCAACTACTTATCTGCAGAATATCTTAGCACAATTACTCACATGCATACAGTTTCTCTTAGCACAAATACTCACCTACATAATCTCTTTGGGGAACTACTTATCTGCAGAATCTCTTTGCACAACTACTCACCTACAGAATCTCGTAGCACAACTACTCACCTACATCATCTCTTTGTGCAACTACTTATCTGCAGAATCTCTTAGCACAACTTCTCATCTGGATAATCTCTTTGTCAAACTACTCACCTATAGAATCTCATTGCACAACTACTAACATACAGTATCTCTTTGGGCAACTACTTATCTGCAGAATCTCTTTGCACAACTAATCAATTACAGAATCTCTTTTGGCAACTTCCCACCTACAGAATCTCTTTGCACATCTCACATACAAAATCTCTTTGCACAACTACTCACATACAGAATCTCTTTGGGCAACTACTTATCTGCAGAATATCTTTGCACAACTACTCATTTACATCATCTCTTAGCACAACTACTCACTTACAAAATCTATTTGAGCAACAACTTATCTGCAGAATCTCTTTGGGCAACAACTTATCTGCAGAATCTCTTAGCACAACTACTCATCTGCATAATCTCTTTGCACAACTACTCACCTACAGAATCTCTTTGCACAACTACTCACATACAGAATCTCTTTGGGCAACTACTTATCTGCAGAATATCTTTGCATAACATCTTAAATACAGAATCTCTTTGCAAAACTTCTCACCTACAGAATCTCTTTTGGCAACTTCCAACCTACAGAATCTCTTTGCACATCTCACATACAGAATCTCTTTGGGCAACTACTTATCTGCAGAATATCTTTGCATAACATCTTAAATACAGAATTTGTTTGCACAACTACTCACATACATAATCTCTTTGGGCAACTACTTATCTGCAGAATATCTTTGCACAACTACTCACCTACAGCATCTCTTAGCACAGCTACTCACCTACATCATCTCTTTGGGCAACTACTTATCTGCAGAATCTCTTTGGGCAACTACTTATCTGCAGAATCTGTTAGCACAACAACTCACCTACAGAATCTCTTTGCACAACTACTCACATACAGAATCTCTTTAATCAACTACCCATTTGCAGAATTTCTTTTGGCAACTTCTCATCTGCAGAATCTCATTGCACAACCTCTCACCTACAGAATCTCTTTTGGCAACTTCCCGACAACAGAATCTCTTAGCACTACTCACCTATAGAATCTCTTTGGGCAACTACTTATCTGCAGAATATCTTAGCACAACTACTCACCTTCAGAATCTCTTTGGGCAATTTCTCACCTACAGAATCTCTTTTGGCAACTTCTTATCTGCAGAATCCCTTTGGGCAACTATTTATCTGCAGAATCTCTGGACACAACTACTCATCTGCAGAATCTCTTTGCACAACTACTCACCTACAGAATCTCTTTGGGCAACTACTTATCTGCAGAATCTCTTTGCATAACATCTTAAATACAGAATTTGTTTGCACAACTACTCACATACATAATCTCTTTGGGCAACTACTTATTCGTAGAATATCTTTGCACAACTACTCACCTACAGCATCTCTAAGCACAACTACTCACCTACATCATCTCTTTGGGCAACTACTTATCTGCAGAATCTCTTTGGGCAACTACTTATCTGCAGAATGTCTTAGCACAACTTCTCATCTGCATAATCTCTTTGCCAAACTACTCACCTATAGAATCTCTTTGCACAACTACTCACCTACAGAATATCTTTTGGCAACTTCCCACCTACAGAATCTCTTTGCACATCTCACATACAGAATCTCTTTGGGCAACTTCTTATCTGCAGAATCTCTTAGCACAACTACTCACCTACAGAATCTCTTTGCACAACTACTCACATACAGAATCTCTTTGGGTAACTACTTATCTGCAGAATATCTAAGCACAACTACTCACCTACAGAATCTCTTTTAGCAACTACCCATTGGCAGAATTTCTTTTGGCAACTTCTCATCTGCAGAATCTCATTGCACAACCTCTCACCTACAGAATCTCTTTTGGCAACTTCCCGACACCAGAATCTCTTAGCACTACTCACCTACAGAATCTCTTTTGGAAACTACTTATCTGCAGAATATCTTAGCACAACTACTCACCTACAGAATCTCTTTTAGCAACTACCCATTTGCAGAATTTCTTTTGGCAACTTCTCATCTGCAGAATCTCATTGCACAACCTCTCACCTACAGAATCTCTTTTGGCAACTTCCCGACACCAGAATCTCTTAGCACTACTCACCTACAGAATCTCTTTTGGAAACTACTTATCTGCAGAATATCTGAGCACAACTACTCACCTACAGAATATCTTTTGGCAACTTCCCACCTACAGAATCTCTTTGCACATCTCACATACAGAATCTCTTTGGGCAACTACTTATCTGCAGAATATCTGGACACTATTCATCTGCAGAATCTCTTTGCACAACTAATCACTTACAGAATCTCTTTGGGCAACTACTTATCTGCAGAATCTCTTTGGGCAACTACTTATCTGCAGAATATCTTAGCACAACTACTCACCTACAAAATCTCTTTGGGCAACTTCTCACCTACAGAATCTCTTTTGGCAACTTCTTATCTGCAGAATCTCTGGACACAACTACTTATCTGCAGAATTTCTGGACACAACTACTCATCTGTAGAATCTCTTTGCAGAACTACTCACCTACAGAATCTCTTTGGGCAACTACTTATCTGCAGAATATCTTTGCACAACTACTCACCTACATCTTCTCTTTGGGCAACTACTTATCTTCAGAATCTCTTTGGTTAACTACTTATCTGCAGAATCTCTTAGCACAACTTCTCACCTGCATAATCTTTTTGCCAAACTACTCACCTATAGAATCTCTTTGCACAACTACTCACCTACAGATTATCTTTTGGCAACTTCCCACCTACAGAATCTCTTTGCACATCTCACATACAGAATCTCTTTGGGCAACAACTTATCTGCAGAATCTCTTAGCACAACTACTCACCTACAGAATCTCTTTGCACAACTACTTACATACAGAATCTCTTTGGGCAACTACTTATCTGCAGAATATCTAAGCACAACTACTCACCTACAAAATCTCTTTTAGCAACTACCCATTTGCAGAATTTCGTTTGGCAACTTCTCATCTGCAGAATCTCATTGCACCTCTCACCTACAGAATCTCTTTTGGCAACTTCCCGACACCAGAATCTCTTAGCACTACTCACCTACAGAATCTCTTTGGGCAACTACTTATCTGCAGAATATCTTAGCACAACTACTCACCTACAAAATCTCTTTGGGCAACATCTCACCTACAGAATCTCTTTTGGCAACTTCTTATCTGCAGAATCTCTTTGGGCAACTACTTATCTGCAGAATCTCTGGACACTACTCATCTGCAGAATCTCTTTGCACAACTACTCACCTACAGAATCTCTTTGGGCAACTACTTATCTGTAGAATCTCTTTGGGCAACTACTTATCTACAGAATCTCTTTGGGCAACTACTTATCTGCAGAATCTCTGGGCACAACTACTCACCTACAGAATCTCTTTCGGCAATATCTCATCTACAGAATTTCTTCGGGCAATTACTCATCTACAGAATCTCTTTTGGCAATATCTCACCTACAGAATCTCTTCGGCAATTACTCATCTACAGAATCTCTTCGAGCAATTACTCATCTACAGAATCTCCAAGAGTTATTGCACTTTGTAATTTAGATTGGTCACCTACCCTTTATCTTTTTGGCTCTTACAGATATGGCACTTATAGTGATATGTTGCAAGAGAGAAAACCTGTCTATATGTAATTTACATCGGTAGAGACCAGAAATTGGATTGAATACCCCAATGCCATTTTTACCTCAAAATGGTCATCTTGTATAAACTGAAGAAATATAAAAGACAAAACTATGCTGAAGGAACTTTTGTGGATAGTTGTCTGATTGTCAATCATACCATATATCTGTAGTTCAGAAAAATATAAATCCAAGCGAAACTCTTTAGAGTAGCATTGAAAGTCTTTAACAAAGGTTCTTATTAATGCAAGAAGAATTTGTATCGTAACAGTGGAAACAATCTCTTTATATTCTGGAAAAGATCCAATTTGCCTTGATAATAATTTGAATTTTTTGGAAACCCTGATTCGAACTGTTGTATAGATAACACATTATATAATAAATAAACACTGTACAATATATGGTTTAAGACTTTTATGGACATTAAAAAACACACAAAATAGACTAACAATACAAGTTATAAAAAAACTGAAAATGGATATTAACAATATAAAATAGTTTTTAAGATAACAAAAAAATAAGGATAAATGTGTATATAATTTAAATAGCAAATATATCACAGAATATTTTGGACGGAATGATTCCATTTATAAATGCAACACTAACCTTCTTACAGCATTTTAAGATTTCACAATCCGACAAGCCACCTTTCTTGGTTATTGGGATATCACCCAAGAGAGGTGATGAACTGACTCATTATTGGGGTTGTTCATTCTGTCTATATAACAAAGTAATTGCTTTGAAATTGTTCACTGAAAAGGCTGTATAGTAACTTAAAAAATAAATTAAATTTGATATAATTACTGACTTGATAGGGAAAATATTGCGTTTTTTAAATTTTGTGTGTAATTCTAATTGCTAATTCTGATGAAATAATATGTTAGTGGATAAGAACCTCAGAAATATTTAACAAGATTTTACCTAAAAGGCTCCAAATTATTTTCTTGGCACATCTTCCTCTTCAATTTATATTAAGAACTTTTCATAACCTATTTCTTGGAAAAGATTGGAAACTTTTCAACTACTAAGCTTATAATACAAAACAAATATTGTTGTATCATATTCCAGCTGATGAACTGCAGGTCATGATTTTATAACTTATTCTACATGTATGTTCCCAAGATAAAAACTGAATATGTTCTGTTACACTAAAATGTGTGTCTCTCTTCCAAGGTTATATGATCAACAAGAAGACTAATGTCATTTGATCAATGCTATGGACCACTAAGCCAAAACAAGTTTGGGATTTTCATTTATATGCCAGATATCTTTATTTGATAAAAATAATAGTCAAGAATATTCAATGGCCACTAGAAAAACAGAGTTTTGAATGTCAAACTCAGGTGATGTTTTTCATCCACAATGTGAACAGGAATAAAACCAGGCCCTTACAGTGATATAATCAAATGCCAACTACAAGATGCTGACAATGTTTGATTTTTTTCTAGAGTGTGAGACATAAATGTGGCTACTTTTTACATAGCCATCAACAAGGTTATCTTAAAAAAATTCTTAAAATCCTTCCAGACTAAATGATTTACAAAGCAGTAAAATGCATTACACAGTAATATAAAAATGCATAGCAAAGCTTTCTATAAATTCTATTCATGCATTAAGAAAATTAATGTTCAATATGAATAAACTATTTTCCACTTTCAAATTGCAGCTCTTCTAACTGTACTATTATTCGATGTTTATCTAAATCCAATTCATTCAACAGCTGGTCAGCTATTCTACTTCTCAGTCTACCTCCAACCTAAAATATGTAAATGACAATTATTAACTCATGAATATTCGATTCATTGCACTGTTTGTTTTATTGTTTGTATTGTTGTCCATGAATATGCCTGGATAGATGACTATGATCATATGTTAGGGTATACTTATCTTCTACAGCATTATCTTATACTATTCTTTAACTCAAAATATAATTAAAAACTTCCATTTAAGTAAACTAAATAAATATACACCAAATGAGTGTATTAATATTGAATATTTATGTAATTATATATATACAAATTTGCTTTATTTTTGTTTCGGGGAATCTGTATTATTTACAATATGGATATTATTCTAACTTCAATTAAAACTCAACCTTAATCAAGAAGTAAAAAATAATTAATAACAGAGACAATTTTTTAATTGATTTGTAAAAACCCTCTACAGAACAATGATTTGCCTTCATGCAGTAATTAAAATTAAAATACCGTAAATTCAGAAATTTTTGAATTGGGAAAATTGTTGAACAAAAAAAAAAATATGCAAGATTAAGCATTGCCATTTATGAAAAATTCTGCATATAAAATAAGCTATCAAAATTTTGACTATGGTGAAACCTATCACATTTCAATTTACTTGACAATAAAAACACTGCAAAAATTTCTGAATTAACAAATTCGAAATCATCTGTAACATAGATCCATTGTGAAAAGATAAACTGGGTAATCTTGCCTTTTATGAAATAGAGACAATAACATGAACAAGGTTCAATAAAAGCAGAATAAACTAGAACTGTCAGTAGAGCAGGACAAATACCCCAGGTTCCACATTTTTTCCACTCCAAATATCTATTTATATATTTTTACAACATTAAAGGACATGTTAATATAAATTTCATATAAAAAATCAATTGAACATGTGTCTGAATGTGTAACTAGTCATATTTTCCCCATATTTTTAAAGAGGACTCAACCATACTGTTACAGGAGTATGGTGTCAAAGTTAGACAATCTGCAGAAAATCAGTTTTGTTACTAAATTTCCAACTATTTAATAAATGTAAAGCCAATATTTCTTATACTGGAAGGGAGGAAGGCTTTACAACAAAAATGAGATGTGTTGTTATACAAACATACTAGTATCCTAAACCATCAGGATCTAATGAACTGATTCCAGCAGCCCTAATATACCAAGGTGAAAAAAAACCCAAAAAATTACAACCACTGACTGCCTAAGAGGGGGCCCGCTCCAGTCATTCTTCAGTGATTCTCTAAATAATAAACCAAATTTTTCCCACAAAAAGGGGGGAGCCTACACTACCAAGAATTTACCCACGTTTTTTTGGTACATTTCTACCCTTGTACATATCAGTACTGTTCGGCAAGACTGAAAACTTGTAATGTTATACTTTCTATTAATTCAGTACTGTTTATTATTACACAAAAACAGTACAATTACTTATTCTATATATTCAGTACACTCTTCCAATACTGATTTTGTCAGTACTGTTTCAGTAAAAAATAACTGATTTTGTTGGTATTGTTTCAGTACAAAATAACTGATTTTGTTGGTATTGTTTCAGTACTGATTTTAAAAACCCTCTAAATCCGCCTCTGCTTTCATGCGACTTATGTTTAGTGGTAGACTGATCCCAGATGCATTCTAACAACAAGTCTCCCAACTAGTTAAGGAAAACATGCAGAACTTAATCATTAAATGCATTTATGACATATTTTTTGAGGGAGGCTGTTATACATCCAGATGATACTAAATTGTCTTAGTTAACTTGGATGTAAATCTGAATCAAAGCCAGTGAGTGACAAATATGGTGTATGTGACCTTAATCTTATTGTACAGGGTCAGAATCATGTGCATTTTTTGTAGAGTTTTATGTATGTTTAAGTTTTTAATAACTAATTATGGATATGGATGCCAGGGCAGTGTTGGATCCAAAACTTTATATAAGGGTTGTCCACTGACAGCCATAAGAGGGGGCTCACAACAGTCATGCTTAAGTGATCCCCTGGATCCACCTATGCAGGGAGTATTCCATTTGTCCTGCTTAACTTCATTGAGGCCAACATATAATCAACTGAAAGTCAAAATTGCTTACACTCTGTTCTAACACCACATGCCTAAAGAAAATACTTTAAAATATAATAACATCTTGACTGAGGGTCAATCTATACTGTACAAAGTGCATTACTTATTTGCAAATGTTATGGCTTATATAAAATGTAAAATTTCAATTATTTATAGCAAACATATTTATAAATATATATAAACCAGGGATATTTTAATTGAAGATGCTTGCATCCCATAGAACAAGTAAATGTAAAAAATATACTTATTGAATTGAATTTAAGACCTAACTGTACACGTGGCACCACATTGAGCTCATTAGAATATTCTATCCATAAATAAAGAACCTGACTTATATTCAATAAATAATATAAATAATTGATTTTGGAATGAGCAAAAACAAAGGAGTTTATACATACAGTTTTTGGCCTTTGAATCTTTTTGCCATCCAAGTTATTCATCTGGTCCATAGCACTAACAGGCCCTGGTGTCAGACTACGATTGGCTGGCCAGGTAACTGGTGGAGGCCACATTGATGTGGAGGTCCTACTGGACTCACTCTGTCTCTGGGTAGCTGAATGGATCCTGCTTGAGCGAGTTTTGGCTGAAATTGTTAATACCACATAAGTATAAGCTTTCCAAAAAGCTTAACCAAACTCAACCAATAATTTTTGGTAATATTTGCTTTCATTCACAAGATAAAAAGGTTCAGCATACTAGTTTAATGATTGGAACAAAAAATATTGTACAACTTCCTACAGTTTAATATAATCAATTCTTAATGTGCAGAGAGCATCTACACTAAGCATCAGATTATAAAGTCCCCATATTTACTGAAATGTGAAGATAAATTCATATATGGCCATATTTGAAAAACTTCAAATTTCAGACTGTTCCAGTGGTATCTTCTGTCTCGTTTTTGTTGTTGTAGATCCTGAGAAAAATTTAATGAATATTTCATATGTGGCCATATCTGTTAGATGTATATCTATTCAGTAAATAGAAAGTGGATTAGTAATGAATATGAAAATGTATCATACAAAAAATCATTCTCAGATGAAGTTTGATAAACAATTTCAGGAAGCTTTGATATACAGTATTTTTGTAGAAAAATGCAACCAAAATTTCATGGTATAGACAGGTTGATAGATGTCAAGCACTGAATCCCTCTCTCTCTTGGAAAGGTTAAAAAACCAAAAAGTTCCTACCTTTGGACAGGGTAAAATCCAAGTTACAGATACTTACTAGTAGGAGCTGGAGAATAAGATATAGCTGACTGTGTTCTGTTTATCATAACACTCTCCAAGTCATATACCTTAAATAAAACAAGTGAAACTGCGAGCTACTGCTCACTGATGATACCCCCGCCGCAAGTGGATAATATTAATAGTGTAAAAATATGCAAGTGTTCGGTAAACAGGAAGTTGTCGAGTGATGAATCTGAAAACGCATCACACGGTATAGCTGACTTATATAAATCCTGAAACCAAATTTCAGAAATCCTTGTATTGTAGTTCCTGAGAAAAATGTTACGAAAATTTTCAACTTGGCTATCATGTGTAAAATCATACAAGTGTTCTGTAAACAGGAAGTTGTCAAGTGATCAATCTGAAAACGCATCACACAGTATAGCTGACTTAGATAAACCCTGAAACTAAATTTCAGAAATCCTTGTATTGTAGTTCCTGAGAAAAATGTGACGAAAATTTTCAACTTGGCTATATGTGTAAAATCATACAAGTGTTCGGTAAACAGGAAGTTGTCAAGTGATGAATCTGAAAACGCACCACACGGTATAGCTGACTTAGATAAACCCTGAAACCAAATTTCAGAAATCCTTGTATTGTAGTTCCTGAGAAAAATGTGACGAAAGTTTCATGGGACGGACTGACTGACGGATGGACTGACGGACAGACAGAGGTAAAACAGTATACCCCCCCCTTTTTTAAAGCGGGGGTATAATTAATTCAGTTATGTAGATAAAGGAAGATATGGTATGAGTGCCAATGAGACATGTAGGCAACAATTGATTCTGTAATGTTCAAGAAGTGTAACCTACTTCCAGAAAACAGTTCAGAATCTCTCAAGAAAGCATGATAAAATATATCATCTGTTGTCAGGGTTGCAAAATCATTTTTAAAATATTCAGAACTTTTTGAAGTGATACTTCCTATAAAAAAAGATTAGTTAAAATCGTATTTTGTTCGATTCTTTACCGTATTTAATGTTTTTCATATGTACCAAAAAACCTTCATCAAAATTTGCATGTTTTGTTTTATACTTAAACGTAATCCTTACAAGTATTTTACATAGTTTAATCGCTGGAGTTTAATCTTTGTATATTTTAAATACTATTGACTTTAAAACAAAACATACAACTCAAAATTTGAAAACAAAACGTAACTTTTTAAAATTTGGATAATTTTGTCCAATATTTCTTACTTTAAACATAGTAATATGTTTGACTTTAATAGTTTCTACCAAGAAAGTCTGGAAGTGCATGAACTTCAGGCAAGTTGAGGACCTTGGGCAGAAGAATTACAAGCAACAGTCAAGACCACTGGCTAGTGTGGCTTATTATAGATAGTTGTATACCTGTGTTTGTAAATCATCAACTCTGTTAAATGCATCTAATTTTAAATGCCTTTCATGAGTTAGCTGTTTTTTGATAACATCTATATCTTTAGATATTTTTTCTTCCTTGATATGACGAAGACGTTCATGCTTATCCTTCTCATCTGTAATAAGCTTGAGTCTTGTTTCCCTATCATCAAGTTCTCTGACCTAAAATGAAAAAAGAAAATTATAAAGAAATGGATTGTAAAACATTTTAAATTAGAAATGTACTCTTGGTTAAAAGGGTATCATTTAACGAAAAAAAAAAAAAAATAAAAAAGTTTCAATAAAGATCTCATCCATTTTTCCATGTGACCAAATTTTTTTGAATTTTCAATAAGAGTATATTAACAACAAATGTATTTTTCAAAGTGCCATGGAAACTCCACCCCCCCCCCCCCACCTCTATAAGGACGACCAACATATTCCTGATTAACTTACAGTAATATGTACAGCAAGAGGTCTATCAACTAGGACCTTTACAATTACATACTATTTATTCTTTGTCTTGCTGATATTTTTTCTATTAACATGTGTAACTTAGCTCCTATAGTTTAAGATAAAAGTCCAAACTGCAAAAAAAACCCCAAAAAAAACAATAAAAAACAAGAACGTGTCCATAGGACATGGATATTCCCATTCCACACTATTATTTTCTATGTTCCGTGGACCATGATAATGGGGTAAAAATTGTAAATTGGCATTTAAATTAGAAAGATCATATGATAGGGAACATGTGTACTAAGTATCAAATTGATTGGACTTCAACTTCATCATAAACAACCTTGACCAAAAACTTTAACCTCAAGCGGGACAGATGGAAGAACAACGGATGAACATAGGCACAGACAAGAAAACATAATGCCCATAAATGGGGCATAATAAAAATCCTCATTTCAGCAACAATAGATAAAGAGCTTGTTGTACAAATGATTTCTCCCTTCTAGTGTTTCTATAATTATTATAGTTTTTGAGATATCAGCCAAAAACTGAAGTTCAACTCTATGTTTTATTTCTATTTTTTATCAACATGGCCAAAAATCAGAATCTTCATAGCAGATCAGACATGTTTTGATTTCACTCCATTGAGTAGTTTTAGGTTGAGAGTCTTAAGGAAAACTTTAAAGATGACAACAGACAGACAGACGATGGATGCAAATTGATGACAAAACCTCACTTTGCCAATATCACCAATATAATCATCATTACAATCATCTATATAAAGATATTACCAATATATTCATGTTTTCTTTTGTAGTCTGTTCAAGGTGTCTCCTGTTATAGGCTTGTTGTTGTTCTTCATGTAATCTCTTTTGTTTTTCTTTGAGCTGAAGATAAAAATTAATTTAATAATAAATCTCCTGAATGGAAAAAATTAATAATATGTGTATAAACTATCAAAAACTTTATAAATTATTAATTACAAATATTATATGCGTTTTATACAAATAGAATTCAGTCAATGATCCTTCAGAAAATAATACAGATAAATACAATATTTTTTCCATTTTTAATTATAGCTCAACGAGTCAAAGCTGAATGCAGAACTTAGTCCATGTACTGTACTTTACCTTTATATGATTTATATATTTTTAAATAGACGTAATATTGTATCTTCTTTTGATTTCTACTGAAAAATAATGTCTATGGTCTAAATATAATTGTTTTATAAATGTTCCAGACCGTACGAGCATTTGGACCGTATGTGTACGGTCTGGACCGTATGCGTATTTTTTCAAAATACGTATACGGTCGGACCGTACGAGTACGGTCCAACTAATAATAAGAAGATGGTCAAGTTTATCAGATACAAATGTAAATAACAGATAAAAAAATCTTATATCTCAAATTAATATAAAAAGTTCAATTGATATTGAAATGAAAACTTAATATTCTAACTTTTTAAAAAGGTCACGCTAGTTTAATCTGTTAATCTCCTGTAATTAGCATGTCAGTAATTAATTAAAGGCCTGTGGTAGTTAGTGTCAACTGGAGCGAGAGTACAAAAACGGGATTCAGATATAGAAAAAACAAACATTTAATTTCAATTGTACGCTTATTCACTTACTCATCTGATGTAAAAATAGCATCTTGGAGAACTAAGCTACAAATTTTTGGTTATTGTTTATTTTTTTTTAATTTAACCCATATGATACCAAAACATGTATGGTCAGCTGGACCGTACGCGTATGGTCGGACTACGAGTATACGTATACGGTCCGGAACGTACGCGTACGGTCCAAATACTCGTATGGTCTGGAACATAAACATTTCTTTTATTATTTTCATACCTCCTTCTCCAATTTCTTTTTAATGTCACTGTATTCCCTCTCAGCTCTGTTTAATGCTGTCTTGATAGCCATTAGCTGTTTTCTAAGGGAGATAATCTCCTCTTTTGCTTTCATTTCTAATTGAATATTTTGCTTTTTAGAACTTTCAGCATCTTTTGACAACTCACCAACCTAGAACATGAAATAAATTGAATTTGTTATTGTTCATGTAACAAATTATTTAGGACCTATCAGAGTAATAATTCATATAACCATCAAGTGTGTTGCAAAAATATTAAGAAGAATTTTAAGTTCAAAGATTTTCAACAGATTCTTGTTTGATCTCTGAAAGGAAGCACCAATCCATATTGAAATATTTTGCTTGTAAATTAGTATGTCTGTTCAAAAAGATTTAGACAGTATATTAGTGAAAATTGATCTGCTTGCAAAAATAATTTATTTGGTCTATGTTTATGTATAAAAAATTCAACTCAACATTTTAAAAAAACATTTTTTTGGCAAAAATAAGTGCGGAAAAAGTATGATTTTCATACAATTTTTCAATATTCCACGGCAAAATTTAGTTAGCAAACTAAAAGCTTCATTTGAAATACAAACCTTTTTTAAGAATTTAACTTGGAAATGTTGTTGTTTCCATCCATTCATTGCCTTCATTTTCATAAATCCCATGTTTAACTGATGATTATTTGACTGAAGATTTCGTAAATCATCAGATTTCTCCAGATATCTCTTCATTAATTCATCCTCTGAAAAAATTAATATATCATCTAAAATCTGGTATACAAATTTTAAGACTATGGGTAATATTAAAATATGCCATTATGGTTGTCAGACACTCTCAGTATCAGTGAAATGTTGCTGCTTTATTAATTCTATATTTTAGAATTTCGCTTCAATACCAAAGAGAACTCTGAATGTGCTGTTATCTATATACTTCTCACAATTTCTAAATGGTTAAAATATTTCTTTGATAATTCTATATTTTCATCCAGTGAAACGATGACATTACATTTACAATGAATAGAATTTTAGTAAAAGGGATCACATAATGAAATCCTAGTTTATCAAATTACTGGTACAAATCTCAAGTAAGTTCAAACTGGCAGTTGTGACTTGGAAAACATAATTTCCTGAGAATTTAATGAAAATTTAGGAGAAAAAACAGTTTTTGACAGTTTTGAAATAATGTAGTGTTAGCTTTATTAAAGTAGAAGATAAAGGATTGCAGGTGTTGATCACTCTCCCATTTCTTTTTACAAACAAATGAAAATTGATTTATTAGATAAAAACATCATGTCTCAATAATATTAAACCTGACAGCTCAATTCTAACACATGTAATCAATTTGTTAGAAAGATTAGGATGATAAACCATCCCCAATATGCAAATAAATCTAGTTTTAAATAATCTACTTGCCTGCTTCCTGTTCACTTTTGTTCCTGACTTCATCCATTTCATTTAATGCTTCTTTACGGGTATCGTTAATTTCTGTATTCACATCTTCATGAATTTCATGTCTGCAAACAGAAAATATTTCAACTATTATGTATTGAAACTAATTAGATTGCATGAAAAAACATCAGATTTGAAAAATCCAACTTTAAAATTTGAAAATAGTTGTTTATTCATTTTCTTTGAGGTGACTATGAAATTTATACCGGCAAACCAAGATTTTGAATCAACTCATCCATGGAAAAATTCTTAAGGGTTCTGTGGAACCCAGTGTCTCGCCTCCTTTATGAATCTAATACATGTTTAAAGAACTTTAACTGCAGACTGTATGTAATGTTAACTGGAAAAAAAACTAAGTCCATTTATAAGTAACCCACGGAAAAACAGGAAATATAGCATTTGATTATAAACAAGCTTCTGTCATAGTTTGGTAAAAAACCAGAACAGTTTAAGAAAGTTATTAAAATTTCAAAAACTTTAACCACAGAGAGAGTATTTATGGATGCCGCCGCCAACAGAATGTAGGATCACTATGTCTCGCTTTTTCAACATAAGTTGAAGGCTCGACGAAAAAGTATTGGAGTTTGAGCACAAATGACAAATATCATTGACCAATTAGGGAAACAATCTGGATTGACTGAATTTACATATTGGTCAATTCATACTGTAAAATACTTAGAACCATTGTTATGTATGCTGCATTTTCTCACCTACTTATACAACTTCAGTATACATTGTTTGGGTTTCCTTATGACATTTGGCAGCAATTGTTTCATGTAATTATGCAAATTATCCTTTATATATTAATGGATTTAAAATAGGTGATGGCACAGTCTTAAAAACAGGAAATTATACAAAGTGTAAAAATGACATGTATGTATGTAATTTCTTTCTATTCTACCTGAATTCATCCAGTCTCAGTTTGAGTTTGGCAGTGCTATCAAACAAGCTGTGTACCACATCTTCATACTGTTTTCTGACTCTATCAGTAATATCAGCCTCTTGAGTCAGACTCATTTCTCTCATCTCATGTACCTTAGCTCGCAGTGCTGTCACTTCTACAATGAAACATGAAAAATTGCAATCTAACAAACTGTGTTCTACATCCTCAAACTGTTTTTGAGATCAGACATTTGTCACACAAGTATAAGTTCTTCCAAGTTATTACTGTGACTTGACTGTAAGTGTGCTTGCCACCTGTTGCTGATCAATTAACATTTTGATCGAATTGCTATTTGATTTATCAAACCTAACTGCTTAACTGGTCAGAAATGTGACCCAACTGCTGTAAAAAACTAATCAAGTCATCAAAGTGCAAGGTGATGAAATAAAGCAACAAGCAGAATATTTCACCAACCTGGCATGTTTAGAGAAAATTTAGATTGAAAGATAAATACAACTTTGAGAAAAAATAATTATATTTTTAATCAAATTTTATACAGCATTGGGACCCCCACTTTTATAAAATTGTGGCATATAATGAATATATTTGAGTTCTAGAGTTAATTTAACTGATGATGAACATTTCCCATATAAATATCATGATTTGTCACTGTTCATTTTTGTGACGTTACTAGAAAAAGCATGTTTTTTTAGATTTTTTCTGAAAAAGTAAAAGTTTCTAAAATTTGATTTTGTCATACAACAAAATATATTTAATCCAAAAACATCTGAAAAGTTATGCAACAGAGTTTATTTTTAAAGGGGCTAGCTGAAACCTGCTTCTGGGTGTTGAATTTTCTCATTGTGTTAAAGACTATTTGGGCCTGTTTACTGCTCTTTGGTCAAGTTGTTATCTCTTAGACACAATCCCTTTTTCCATTCCTTACTCTAGTATATAAAAACCTACCCATCAACAAATCATAAACATTTTCTGCAAGGTGTGTCTGAACTTCTACCATAATGTCTCGCTGTGCACTATTTAACTGACCTCTCAACTGTTTTACTTCCTGTAAAAAATCATTCATTGTGAATATGCATGTAATATTTACTGATGAACCCCAGCCATAATCAATCTTGCATGAAAACCGTCAAAGCACATAAATAACATTGCAGATACCTTGTGACTGCTTTCAACTGCTTCGGTGTTATTAAATTTTGAGAAAGGTTTTTATTTTTGATGATACTAGATTTTAGTTAATCAATTGGTTTTTTTCTATTGTTATTTACGTTTGTTTTTTCAAATCTAAATGTTTCCCTTTGTAGTCTGGTATATGATAATATATATCAACTACACACAAAAGAGCTTAACTTGGAATACAATGAGACTTCATTGACTTATTTAGTTGTTTATCAGAGCAAATCACTGGTACTTTATAAAATGACTGGAACCTTATAAAAAATATCTGTCAGCAATTTGTTTGAATAAACGATTTAAGATAATATAACTACCTGTTCTCTTTGGTACAAAAGCTGATGATGAACTCTCAAAAGGTTCTCATAATACATGGAGTAACTAAAAATTAAAAAGAAATTTTTATCTATCAACACCACTGAAATAATAATGAAAGCTTTCAAAGTATAAATTAATCATATGGACCATAATTTGCTATTGGGCTCTGTTTCCTATAACTATAGAAAAGTGATAAAATTTGAATTACTGTAAGAAAAGTTGTAACTACATCTAAAGATGCCATTATTTTTATTAACATACAAGTGTATGCTACTCTTCCCTAGAAAAAAATTTGAAATATACGAATTTCAAAGATTCTACAACCGTATTTTTGTGTCGTTTCTCGCGTTACTTTTTGCTTCCGAAGAGCATAACGCTGACTGATTTATAGATAATCGTCACCGGCAAATTCTTAACTTTTGCTTTCAAATAACAAAGAACATCGACCAATAAGAATAGTGAGAAGAAAATGCCGAGAACTATAAGTATTTATGTAGCAGATGTAAGAACAGTGGCGTGATTTTTGTGTCCGATTTCGTAACGCAAATTTTAGATGACGTAATCTGCTTTGTTGTAATAGAATTCTTAAAAACAATATGCAAATATGAACTCTCGCGAGATGTTCAAACAGGTAAATCAGAGATGATTTACATTCTTGTTTTGATCTTCGTAATAATTAAGTAAGAAAATGACGTTATCGTTATGCGTTACATTTCACACGAAACAGAAGTCCAGTTATTTATTAAAATTGTTTTTGTCCTTAAGTTCTAATCATTTCCGGTCATACGTGAAACATGTGACTAACATGTGATCACGCCCTTACAGCTGGACATACGATATACTAGTTCTAAACATTGTTTTTGTATCCAACGGGATGTTAGCAAACATAATCTGTAGACTTGTTTCGACTTGTTTAAAAAAGGAAAATACAATTTTCAAAGAGATTGCGCCGGGGGTCTATTATTATTCCTATGTGCATAATGTTACATACAATCTTGTGTGAAAATAAATGCCCAATGACTTGACAAAATCGATTTCAAATTTGACTGACGTTTAAACACACTACGTTTCCCAATAACGATGTAAAGGGTCCTTGGAAAATTCAATCGAAATTACGTCTCTTATCATGGTGCCGATGTTCGTTGGATTGATTTTGCTTCAGCAGTAAATATTACTGGATATTTTAGGTGAATAAAGATAATTAAATGAAAAATGCATGTTAATATACCGTTACACTAGGAATGTACAAAGTTGGTAACTTTGTCACAATTTTTAATTATTTTTTTTTATTCATGTTCTGCAAACACTTTTCAGAAACGCAATAAACTTGTCAAAGGAAAAGTAAACTTTTACCAGGCATGACTTGAAAGGAAGTACTTTATTGATTTTAGCCCACTAAAGTAGGTTAAAATGTGGAAACCATGTAGATGGTGTACAGGTCACAAATATCACATGGTGCCTATTTTAAAGATTTTAATTCCAAGTTAAAAGTTTTTTTCTTTACTGGATTTAAAGAATTTTACATTGCCAATGATTTGGAATAAATTTTATATAACTGGAATTTCAAAACCAAATATAAATATATTTTTTTGGCCAAAACATCAAGATACAACGATTATGGTATCCTGTATCAATGAAGAAAATATGGAAAATTCTGAATAAATTGTACTAATTGTTTTCAAAACAAGCACATATTTAGGAGTTTTATAATACTGTTACATTTAAGATGGATTTTAAGAAAAAGTATACTGTTCAGATTATTTTAAGCAGATTTTGCAATAAAATAAAACTAAAAAAATGCTTTCGGTTTCTTATGGTTTCCTGTCACGTTTAAAAAAAACTTTAATATAACATTGAAAATAGATTTTAAATATTAACATGAAGCAAGTAACACTAGTAATGGTGTTTATTTATGCCTTTTGAATTATATTGTGCAAAATAAAGAAAATAAAGATTGGTTTCCTGTTTGGTTTCCTGTCACGTAAACGGTGAATCAAAATGTATTAATTTTTTCTCGAAAAACTCAATTGTTCCATTCATACTATTCTAACACCAACACAACCCACAAAATAAAAGTTAAAATTTTATAACTTATAAAAAAGGATACAAAAAGAAACCAAAGGCCGAATACCAAATTATGGTCCATATGCAAAGTGTACAACAAAAAGTGATTAACATTTCATGAAACATCATAATACAGGAATAATGGTCTTCTACAATTTAATAAAAAAAAAATAAATAAGACAACATCATCCTTCCTTATCTTTAAAGCTAGAAAATTGAAATGAGGACCTTATAGTGCTACTTACCTATAATCTTACTAAGACCTTAAGGATGTTCACTTGTCATGTTTTGGCAATTTTGTCAGATTTTTGGAATCCTCTTGTTTATCAATTTGAATGCCTTAGTAAAGATTGCCCACTGACCCCCATTTTTTTTTAAATAAATCTTTTACATTTATAATAAAAAGCCATCTATAAAAGTCCTTTAAAATCTTTGTTATTTTTTAATAGTTTTTTAGAACTTAAACTTGTCAATGATAAAGCTATGAAAAATCAAGAGAGAACATTTTCCTGCAAAAATTTCAATGGCTTATATCTTGAAAACAAGCATATTGACCTATATTTTTTTTTTATGCTTTTTTGTTTTCTTTATCTATCCCCTATCAATATACATTAATGTTATGCAAGGCTTGTTATTTTGAAACTGAGTAGCGAACTTCCATAAGCTTGTCTTTCATTCATTTCCATGTTAAACAATACTCTTACTACATGAAAACTTTATACTCGTAATTGTAAAGGAACTTGACATCTACAGAAAAATATATCTTTTTTTACAGTTTACAGTAAACCTGAATACATAAATCTTTTTTGCTATATTGTGAATACCTGTATGGTGATTTAAAATTTTGAAGAAGCCTTGATGTTGGGTTGCTGTATCATTTTATTATCCTAAATTTCTTTATATTGATTCAGTTTAGCAATTTTATGTATGGTATCCAACAACAATATATCATAGATACCAGGATTAAAAATTTCTACACCAGAAGCATGTTTCATCTAAAACAGACTCATCAATGACCATGTGAGGCCAAAAAGGTACAGAATTGAAGAGTTGTCTACCTTTCATAATTATGTCGCTCTCTAGTCATGACATTCCTCGCCAGTTCACTGAAACAGTTGTTTAAATGTTCTTTAGAGAATGTGATTTCATCATCATTTTCTTGGCAGTTTGCCATCAGCTGAGTGACAAAAGTATCGGCAATATGTGGTTTGGTCAATGTAAAGCTTTCCTTCATTACCTACAAAATCATGAAAATACAAAAACTTATGTCTTAAAATTTTATTCAAAGTTACTTTTGTAAGTGATCAAGTTATATGATGATGATGATGATGATGATGATGATGAATGGTTGCTTAATGTCCAGTGGCAAAATTATACAAATGCAGGACTGAAATATGTTATTTTATGCAACTGGTTCCTGTCTTATACTAGACTGACATTCTAGTTCACAAGGTATCAGTCGACAGAAAGATGGTACCACTTTGCAAACAATATAATGTTTCAAAGCTGGCCAGTCTTTGCTCTTAGTACTTAATGCTGTGTTTGGCAGAGATGCAGCAAATACTAATTCTTAAGTCGTTGTTTTAAACCAGTTAGGAATGAAATCCCAAAAGCTCCTTCACTCAATGTGAGCATACAGACACATTATCCAAGTAATATGTATTTGTTTTGCTTTTTAGGTAGCAACCCGTATGTCATTTTACCATACCATCTGTCGACCCCATAGTTTATTTACTAACCAAAAATTTAATATCCAATGAAGTATAAAATTTTATCAGTCATACATTGAATATATAAACAACAATTAGTTTTATAATAGTAGAAAATGACAATTAAACTGGTATCTAAAATGACTCATTTTCATATTAACCCATAGGTTGAATCTGAGTGTTCTAGACAGAAGTGTTTTGAATTTGTTTTCAAGTTTTAAATGTCATGCCATTTATTATAAATCATTTAATCTTTCACTTACAGGCTTCTTCCAAAGATCTGTAGCATTAACAGACTCTTCCCTAACTCTCTCAGCAATTGTCAAACTTAATTCCTTAGCCAGCTTCTTCCTTAATTCTGTTATCATGTTCACTTCAAGTAATTCCATAAGTCGTACAAGCTGTAAAAATACATAAATATTATTATACATCATTCCTAGTTAGGCAAACTAAAATTAATAGATTTTCATCCAAATTTTTTGAAAAAAATGGGGTGGGTGGGAGGATTTTATATTATAATTTTTATTTCTTATGAAACTCTCTTGTGACGTGTTTTTCATACATGCAAGTGTAATAATAAGCTTATATCATGTATATACATGTATAGGAAATCGTTCATAATTTTTCAAATCTTACATAGAAATCTCTGATTGGCAAGCACTGTTCTACTTGTAATTGCTGCTTTAGAAACCTATTTTTAATTTCTTCAGTTGGACAACCTTCACCAAATTTATTTGTCTTTCTAAGCGATGTTTTTTTTTTGTCTCTATAAAATGAAACAAATATGCAGTGGTATGCAACAAAAGAATTATGAGTACAGAATAAAATGAAACTCAAACAGTTTTCAAAATAATAGGGTTGGTGCTTATATGATTCTTCTTATAGATGCAAATATAATTAATATGTAACACATGAACTTATCAAAAAAGAAGAAGTTGTAAAATGACTCTATTCAGAGTAATGGGACAGAATGCATTTTCTGTTTGTCAACAAAAAAACAATAGCCATGGGTAAATCTAAGTGAATGTTTGCCGACTTTTTGAACCCAATATACTGTCATAAATCTAACAAGTTCGTGCTTGTGTTAATTTGTTCAATCCAGTTATGTTTTTGTACCAATGTGTTCCACGATTCTTGCTCTTTTGATATAATTCACAGTCCAAAATTCCTGCCTCAAAGCAATTTTATCAATAAAAAGTCAACAGTTTTCTAATCACAGAAATTTGTGTCTTGCTGCGATATGCGCTCTTGGACACAGCCTATTACTTGTAACCCAAATATTCCATGCTCTTCTCGTAATTAATTTCTATTCTCGGTAGATGATTTTGTCATCATAGAGCTGCAGAATCATTTAAATTACTTGAAGAAACAGGAAGTTTTGAAGGAAACCAAATTTTTGACAGTTACCAGAAAAGGAAATGAACAAAATCTGGAAATCGTAAATTTTTAAAAATAAAAAAAATCGGGGCGGGACGATTTCAGAGGGGCGGGCGGGATGAAAATCTATCAATTAATTTTAATTGGCTTTAAAGCAACATATACATACAGAAATAGGTGTTTACATATAAAGTATATTTCATACTGAACTTGGCAGTCATAATGTTTCCATTTCACCAAGTGTAATTTGCTGTCTGCATATTTCCTTTATTCAGAAAACAATCATCATAGATTTTTTTATTTTTAAAGAAAAACTGTTTTTAGTGATGATTTTGAACTATAAACAAATTAATAAAAATGATAGTGATTCTTTTTTTTTTATATATATATATATATATATATATATGTTTTTTTCGTAGAGCGTCCCATTTGCATTGTTAGTTTGTCTTATACTAAATGTCTTACAACTCCCTATAGGAAAGGACAACATTTACAATATTCACAGGAAGACCTACCTGCTTAGATCTGACTTCTATTTCTGATGCCCCTCTAGGCATGACAAGGGGTTCTGTGTCTAAAGCTATACCCTCATACAGCTCACCCTGACCCAAACGTCTAGCAACATTCTGTAGAACTGGCAACAAGATATCAGTCTTGTACAGTTTACTGAAAAGACAAGCAATATAATTTTCATTTTTACCATATATAATCTATTATACAGATCACATCAGCCTATAATCACAACAATAAAGTTCAGCTATCCTTCAATTATTACCATCATATGACAATTTCATGTACTTTTTATCTACATGATACATTACCCTAATACTTTGATTTTTCTTACTGCCAATATTGATTGATGACTTCTTAATATCCAGTTGAAAATATTACTTGCCTACTCTGGAAAAAGACATAATTACGATATAGATATACCAAATACCATCCTTCATATATTCAACAACCTTAGTTTAACATATGATGTTGTTTACTAGATATCAATGTTTACAGTCATGGATTTTGTCTCACATATTTGCAGAAAGGCTTCATTCATTTTGCATTTAGTGCATAACTGCAACATGGAAGAAATAGCCTCAGTTTGAGATCTTGTCATTAATATTTAAATATAAACAAAGGCTGGCCCCAAAAGGATGTTTTGCTGCATAGTGTATTTATTAAATACATCAAATGTGTAGAATATCTTTTTGGATTAAACTATTACTCAGTTTAGGGGTTGATGTACCAATAAATTGTCTGGGTTAACTTTAAAAATATATTATGGTGACTTGAATAACACCGGTATCACTCAGATTACAATTCTACCTTGACAGGTAAGTTTGTATTTAGCCTATAAAATACTTATTTAGCCTTGAGAATTGAAAGGTCAGTTTCCCATTCATACAATAGAGGTTGATAAATTTGGCTTCATGCCATTTACCTTGTCCAAAATTAAGGTCACTTTATTGTTATTGTGATATTGTTAAAGTACAAAAGAACCCTATATTCTGACCAATACTTAAAACTTTGTGCATTTTGATTTAATTGTTAAAAATCTGTAAATGTTGAATTTTAGGGGTTATTTTAGGCCTTTTAATTGCATATTTCTTTACATGGTAGTTTTTTTTCAGATATAAAAAAAAAACTATCTGCTTGACTGTTATAGAAATAGACTATGCTTGCAGGGTCTTGTTTTTTGTTTACACCAAATCTGACAGATTATTATTAAGTTGCAAAATATTTTAAATAAGAGCTGAAATTTTTTCTATCTTTAAATGTGCATTGAACAATGTTGAAGGTTAAAATAATCATAATGTGAACAAGAATGAAGAAAACATCTTGGTCCCAAAAAAAACCCATCATCAACCAGGATATAATATTCCAAATTTTAATTTATTATACTAATATCAGTTGAAATCTCAAGCCACTATTTTGCATGTTTACAATGTAGGTCATGTCCCAACAGAAAATCAATGAATTTGACAGTACAATGTACTCTTAGCACAAACACATAAGGTCACTGTGAAATAGACATCTAGGGCAAGAAACAGTCAGTTATACCAAACCAGTTTGACTAGATGTCTAGTTGAAACCAGTTTGACTAGATGTGTCCTATATTTTGACAATGTAAATGACATGAGGACCTGCATGGGTTTTTTAATATCTGTATTCTTTAAATTTTTAGGGCATTTTTCTTTTAATAGCCTTAAAAATAACTCTCATTCTGTAAAGCAAATTCTCATGAAAATGATTTTACTATATAGTCTTTCTGTTACAAGATTATTTATCAATTATGCACATTGATCATTATATTATCGGTATTGCATTACAGTTACCTAAGTTTCCTTTTTATTTTGAACATTTATTCTTTATACTTTCGCACCGCATTATTCTCTATTCTTTATTTTATTGTTCATTTTCTCTATTCTCTATTTTTTGTTGCTATTACATTTATTCTCTATTCTGTAAACCCCATTCTGACCCTTATAGGTAAACTTCTATTGTATGAATGGGATAAACTGACCTTTCAATTCTCAAGGCTAAATAAGTATTTTATAGGCTAAATACAAACTTACCTGTTAAGGTAGAATTGTAATCTGAGCGATACCGGTGTTATTCAAGTCACCATATATATATATAATTCTTTAAGGTAGATCATAGGTATATATTTCTTGAGATAGAATTTTCTTATACTTTGACAAAATAAAGATTTAACTATGCTATTTTCAAAAATATAACAAAAAGTATGGGTCACCTTTCTATTTTCCAAGCTATGAAATCCTTGAAAATTGCCTAAATTTGGTTAGATTGTTCATGAAAAAATACATCTGTGTGCATAAAGAGAAACCTATGAGATAGAATTTTGAAATAAATTGTGAGAAGATAGATTTAATAATATGTTTAAAGAAAATAAAAATAAAAAATGGTGTCACCATACTTGTTTTCTTGCTACAAGTAAAAAATAAAAATTTCCCTATCATTTAAGTATATATTTTTTTACTAAAAGAGTTATCTACCCTTAAATGGCTTATTTGAAGAAAAAAAAAATGATTCTAAAAACACAAAATTTGATATTTGTTTAGATATTTCGAGTTATTCATTAATATCACATTTTTTTTTATATAATTCAACAGTCTAACCCATAATTTGCAAATCTGTCTCCAAATTTAGTTTTGGTAAAAAAACTTGTACAATCCAAGATGGCGGTATACCATGAATCTACCTTAACTGTAATTATTGAAACAGATTACTTCTCTCTTTTTGGAGTCATCAAGAAAAATAAATATAATACATTTCTCAACCTAAAATATTATATCAAGAACTAAAACACCTGAATGAAAAGGCTATCACTCTATATTATAACCTTACCAGACTTCTCTGTGTAACATTGTGTTGTCTATTTGTTCTTTCTGGAACTTCCTCTTAGCCCAGTCGGTTTTGATATACTCCAACCATTTCCATAGAATCAGGAAAAACTTCAATAATCTGTATGATTCTACAGGTTCTTGTGTTCTGGACAAACTCAGTGGAACACCTTTATAAAAATTATGAATGAAAAATTACAAGACTTAGTACAACATTGTGGTACTGACATGTGCCATTTGGTATAAAACAAATAGATATGATCGTACACCACTGTATAATTGATTAAGAGCTTCTATTAAGATAATCAGTGTGTATTTCATTTTATTTCTCCTAATTTTTTTAAATTGACTGTTTTTTTTACACATTTAGTCCCAAATTGAATAGGTGTATTGATTTCTTCAATTATATTTTATGTCATATGAAAATTGCATTCTTTTCTTGTCTTTAATTTAAAATAAAATGTCATATCCTTTGAAAAAGATATTCTTTATTGTTCTCCTGTAAATATTTCTCAGCAACCAGTTAAGTTATAATCTAATATGAGGGATTTAATTTACTTGACAAAACCATGTTACTCCATTTTTATTTTTGTTTTATTTACAATACATAGGAAGACTTAGGATACAACATGCACTATCCTATTGAGGAACATTTTTATCAAGGAATACTTCATAAAATTTTCTACCCACATCATAAATGCTTTAATAATAGTATTGGTACATGTACCAAAAATGTGCATACAACATATATGTATCTATGAATTATTTTTCTTTATTATTATCAGTTTAATTGACATATATAAACCTCAATGAGGACTGCAAAGGAAAATGTATACAAATATTTTAAGATCAGGAATGAACGAATATTTTAAGAGAGGATGACAGTAACCATTGGGCATTTCACTGTAAAAGCTTGGAAAGTTGTAAAAATGTTCATACTTTAGGTAAGTATAAATTTCTCATTGTCCTCTTTTTTTCTAGTTTTTATGTATATTACAACTAACAAATAATGATTCCCAGACTAAATAGTATCTGAATAATGTAAAACCTACTTATTCTAGCTAAGTTACTTGCTGGAGTATGAACATCTACTCGACTGGCTGCCCTAGAGGGGCCTCTGGATCCCTTTACTGATTCTGGTTCATCCTGGTCCCCAGTCAAAGAAATCTCCTGGTGTCCCGTCTGAAGAACATCTTCCATCAACAAGGTAACACCAAGAATTTCTCCATTAGCTACATGTCTGAAAATAATGGATAGAAAAATAAAAACAGAACTAAAAACGTCAACAAGGCTTCATGCATCATAATAGATGACATCAGAAAATCAGAAAACCAGGGATGGACCAGATGATAATTTGTTTCCTCTGGTTTTCTTAAAAAGGGCAAGAAGCAAATTCCTATCCCTGAGAATTATCCCTTAAAGAGTTACAAAGTGAAAATTAATGTTTGTAACCATCAAAAGGAACAAATTTTTTAAAGACTAGATGTGTCAAAACAAAACGGCCCGGTCTCAAAAAATTGAAAAACTGCAATTTCAACAACACATGTGGACACAAACATGATGGTAGTCTCACATTTCAACAATTAACTCAAAATTTGAAGGCGTGTAGAAAAAAGTCTGTAAAATTGTGATTTTCAACTATTTTCAAAGTTGTAAACCCTTAATTTTGACAATAATCAGCAGAGCGGAGCCTAACTTAAACTTGATCTATAACTCATCATGATTAACTCACATACCAAAAATCAGCCCAATATCAGAAGGCGTTTAGAAAAAAAGTGTGTATAACTGTGACTTTCAACAATTTATCAAAGTCCAAAGCATGTAATTTGGGCAAATATAATGGAGCGGAACAAAACTTAAACTTGATCTATAACTCATCATGGTTAACTCACATACCAAATATCAGCCTAATATCTGAAGGCGTTTAGAAAAAAACTCTGTATAACTGTGATTTTCAACAATTTATCAAAGTCCAAAGCTCGTAATTTCGGTAAAAATTAAAGGAGCAGAACAACACTTACACTTGATCTGTGACTTATCATGGTTAACTCACATACCAAAAATCAGTCCAATATCTGAAGGCGTTTAGAAAAAAAGTGTGTATAACTGTGATTTTCAACAAAAATTTCAGCAAAAATTATGGAGCAGAACAAAACTTAAACTTGATCTGTAACTCATCATGGTTAACTCACATACCAAAGATAAGCCTAATATCTGAAGGCGTTTAGAAAAAAACTCTGTATAATGGTTTGTTGTGGAATGACGGAATGATGGAATTACAGAATTTCAGAAGACAAGACAAGACAAGACAAGACAAGACAATTTATTACAACTTAGGCACACGTATGGTGCTACAAGAGGATAACAATTATACATTAAAAATTACATACATACTTATACATTTACAAGAAAGTCACACAATAGATTAATAATTGATATCATACAATAAAACTGAAATATATTTGGTTGATTTGTTTGCAAAATTCTTAATTGCAACGTGGTTAGAAATTATTGTAACATGCTATGAATTATGAAAATATTTTTTCAATATGTCTTAGAAACATGCACACTTTTGTTAGCACTGGCACGTTACAGTGTGATAATAGACCAATAAATTTCAATTGGGAAGGATTTTTTATGTAATATGTAGGTATATACCTTTCTCTTAAAGACATAATTTGTTTATTGGAACATACAAAAAAATAATGATATTCGTCACCAATGGTATTTGAATCGCAGTGACAGCATATACGATTTTCTCTTGGTGTATTTTTCCACCGACCAACTTCTATAGGGATTTTGATGTTTGAACATCTAAATTTACTGTAGATGTATCGATCTGCCACTTTAAGATTGAGTAAATATGGCTCTAAACAAAACATTGTTTTGTATGAAGCATAAAACACACCTCTAGATGAGTTTGTCATATCAGCAGATAGGCTCTGTCCGAATTGGTCAACCAATCTCTGTTTTATTTCTTTTTTAACATCCGAACTTTTGATATCACCCTGTGCATTCCAGACAAAAGAAAATCCTGTATCATCTAAAATTTGTTTCAAGGAAGATAACCATTTAAATGAGTATTGGCCTGAGTTATGTAAGTTATACATTAACTGATACAAGATCCCAGATAATTTGTTACTACTGCTTTGCACTAGCATTGACCAAAAACATAGTAATTTAGTTTTGATATTAATTTTTAATGGAAATCTGCCAGTTTCCCCATAGCCCATATAGTTTGGTGTTGTTGATCTAACATTCAGGACTCTTTTTAGGAAACTCAAGTGCACCTTTTCAATCATGTCAACATTTTCATGACCCCAGATTTCCGACCCATAAAGTAAAATTGGAGCGACCATACAATCAAATAGTCGAAACTGCAGATCTGAAGGGATGTTGACATTTCTTAACTTATAGTATAATGCATACAGTGCTTTTTGTGATTGTTCAACAAGTTTTTTCTTTGATAAATTAAAATTACAATTGTATCTTATTAATAATCCCAGGTAATTATAACTGTCGGTGAGCTGTAACTCCTCGCCCCTTAGCATGAATCTCATATTTCTTTTACGCTTCGCCTTCTCAAACACCATTACTTTTGTCTTATCAATGTTTACATTTAGTTTCCAGTCAGTACAGTATTCATCAAACTTGTTTAACATTATTTGTAAATCGTTAGCTGATTCTGCCAATAATATTGTATCATCAGCATATAATAACAAGAAAATTCGAATATAAATGCCTAGTTCATTTAGACAGTATTCATTTACCTTTTCTAAACCTGTTATATCATGCTGAATAAAATAGCTTTCAAGATCATTAAGGAAAAGAGAAAAAAGAAAGGTTGATAAGTTTTCACCTTGCCTAACTCCAACTTCGCACGGAAAGAAATTTGAACAACTCGAGTTATGTCTTACACATGATTTGACATTAGAATAGAGGTTATAAATAGACTTAAATATTTTGCCGGTTATGTTACTAGAAATAAGCTTTTGCCACAGTCCTACCCTCCATACAGTATCAAAGGCTTTCTTGAAATCTACAAATGTACAGAATAAACGTTTTCCAGAGAGTAAATAAAGTTGAATCAAACAGTATAAACTAAATATATTATCAAGTGTGGAGTACCCTTTCCTAAATCCCGCTTGGCATTTTGAGAGTAATTCTACTTCTTGGGCAAACTTGTCTAGTCTGTTATTTAGTATAGCTGTAAATACTTTACCTAAACATGATACCAGTGTAATACCTCGATACGAGTCTGGATCGTTAAGAGCTCCCTTATTCTTATAAATGGAATTAATTATTCCCATTGACCAGATTTCGGGTATAATCCCTGTGTCGAATACAAAATTGAAAATTTTACATAAAGAGGTAAACATACAGACATGGAATTTTTAATAAACTCGTTTCTTATTCCATCATATCCAGCGGCTTTGTTATTTTTTAATTTTTTAATGACTTTGATAATTTCTTCCTCGGTAATAGGCCCATTTAAAATTTCGTCGAACTCAATTAACTCTAGGTTAGGTAATTGAAACTCTTCCTCCTCATTTGCCACACTTTCATTAAGCTTCTTAAAATGTGCATACATTACTTCTAGTGAAATTGGACTTTCCTTTTTTTGTTTCGGAGAGAATCTATTTAAAACTTTCCAAAATTCTTTCAGGTTATTTGTTGATATATTACGAAGCTCTTTTTCTGTCTTCAACTGATAGTTTTGAAAACATTTGTTTATTTCTTTTTTGTATTCCTTACTTGCTCTTTTCAGTGAATTCTTATTATTTATACTTTTCTGTTTATTATATTTATATTTAGCAGAGTGAAATTGTTTTCTTTTCAGCTTACATGATTTATTAAACCATGGTTTATTCCTATTTTTGTCCCCATGATTTTTTTTAATCGGATTTTTATTAGCAAAGGTTCCAAAAGAATCCTTAGCTGCCTGTGAGTAAAAATTTGTTAAACTAGTTATAACTCTGTTTATATCATGATTATCTTTTTTTGAGGATTCTATTTCATTACACAAATCAAGAACTTTTTCCTCGTTCTTTCTTATATTTTCGATGAACTTGTGTTTATCCTTTTCAATCCATTTTATTGTCTTCCTTTTATGTGAACTTTTTTCTTTTTCTATAGTAGTGACCTCTGTTGTGAGTTTGACATGAATGCGCTTATGAACATCTGAGAATAATGCTTCAAAAGGAATAATCTCATACTCTTCAATATATTTAAAAAGATTTGACAAGACAATAAAGTAGTCAATTAAACTGTTGTCTTTCATAGCAGCCTTACCTATACCCTTACCCTTATCCGAACCTGTCCTACCCCCTGTAATATACAAATTATTTCTCTTACAAAACTCTACTAGTTTATAACCCTGAGTGTTTGGACGTATTTTATCTTCTGAACATCTTTTTAGTGGAATCTTTAATGAAATGACGGAATTACGGAATGACAGAATGACGGAATTACAGAATGACGGACAAGTGTAAAACTTTGTTGCGGGGTCATAAAAATTGGCCACCTAAAATGTATCATACCGGTCAACTTCATTCAGTCCAGCTAGACATAGCTGTATATAGTATTCTATCTTGTAACAAGGCCAATGCAGCAAGGGAAAAGGACCATTCCTGTAAAAGATAAACAAGGTTACAGGAGCAAATTTAACCGGCAATATATACAATACTGTAACAGATAAACAAGTGAAGCAATGTTCATTCCTGATAAAGATAGAAAAAGCTAGGGTACTAATAATATAGCTCCCCTGTTAAAAATATTTCTTGCTTTTGTAATACATTACGAGTCTCAACTAAGTGTTGACAATTTCACAATTCTTACACTTTTGAAACAGCCTTAAAGAGGTTACATTTACAGTAGCTATTATGCTACAAAATGCAAAACATTGTTATAGTTCCAGAATTCATATTAAATTGATCCCTACAAATCCAACTGGTTTTATTTCATGCTTTTTATAATGCACTACATAATACTGATTTCAAAAATAAACTTGGTTACAATGGTTCTGATACAATTAAATAACTTACCTTCCACAAAAAGATCTCCATGGATACCATGCTTTAGCTTTAATATCTCTAGGTTCAAGTGGTTCTGGGACAGAAAGATGGCAGTTGAATATCGAAGGTCTTTGAACATTACTCAAGTGAGGGAGGGCATGGTATACATTATCCTGAATGGACTGAAATAGAAAAAATAATGAGTGCATAAAGTAATGGTAATTTTGTTTATTTAAACATATGTAGATAAAGCTGTGCTTCACTCAAGAAAAGACAGAATTCTATATACTAGTGGAATTCATCCTAATTTTCTACGAAACTTGTAAGGATGAGAAATTCATGATATTCATCATACAAATGAGACCTTAAAAAGTGATCTTGTCTGACAATATTCCTTTTCATTTTGTAATATATATACAATGCTTCATATAATATTTGACTATGAGAAAACAGCATAAATAAAGGAAAATTTCACCCACAGTTATGATTTAATTATTTTTTTATTCTATCACATAACAGAGAAACAAATACGGTATAAATATTCCTGGGCTAAAATTGTGTTATTGTCATGTGTTTACAAACCTCACAAATTGTCATCAAATGTTGAACAGAAAATTAATTTGGGTTATCACCCCTTGAAACATTTGAATTATTTTCTTTCCACATCAAGATAGAATAAGTCTTGACAGAATGTGAATTACATATGATATTGTAAGGGTAGATAATTACCTTCATGGCAGTAATATTTCCTGTAGACAAGAATGTATTGATCATACAATGTCTAATGGCAGTATCTAATTCCAGGAACATAACATCCCTCCTTAAAGATAGGAATTCTCCTACTGTTACAGGATCTGTAGGACCGGATAGAAAACTTATCTGCTCCTTTAATTCCCTCAAATCAGCACCTGATAACAAAAACAATTTTTTGAACATTATTCAAGATAATTATACTTTCTTAAATTTTAAATTATTTGAATTATTATCTTTGAGTTAAAATGAGATATTAGGGAAAAGCCTTCCAATTAATTGGCCTCTCAATTAAATGGGGGTAGGCAGGGCCTGTCACAATAGTTAGTATAGCTGTTTTTAATAGTTAGTTTTCAGTCAGTCAATCAAATGATTATTCACGTTAGTAGGTGGAGCTTAGAGCAATAGTTATCGGCATCTTCAAAGTGCTTGAAATAGGAATACTTACAAGACTACTGGAAGTAAAATGTTATCCATAGTTTTCTGCTTGAATTAAACATATAGAATGAAGCCAATTGAGAATTTAAGATTTTTAAGTATTCTAATAACACACAAAACATTCCTTGAATTAACTTATTTTTTTGTAAGTGGGAGGGGGGATGCTATAACATGGATTATTTGGTCCTTACCAACTCCTTCCATTCCTCCCCAATCAGCCGACACAAACTCCATCTTTCTCGATCCTAATCTGGCATGGGAACTTCCTAGTCGTGCATGAGCACATAAATAATGCAACATGTCATGCATGGCTGACACAATGACCAGAGAGTGTGACAGAGCTCTGGTACACTGTGAATCGTCCAGTTTTTTATACATGACTAAAGCTTCCAAATGATATGGAATGAAAAAGACATTCAATACATGTTTTCCATCCGTTGTGAGCAGCTGTGCTGGTCGCTTCTTGTTAGTTCTACCAAAAGAAACATAAAATAACTTATTTCATTTCAAATTCATTTTATGCAACATTAACTCCTTATTACTGGAATTTCAAAGGATTCACTGATTAATTGTTGTTAACTCATAGAAAGTGGCAAAAGTTCTATGCATATCAAGGAATATCATCCTACAGATGCATTTAGCTTTTGTTAAATCAAATTCAATTTAATCAAAACACCAACTCTCAATTTTTTTAAATGAAAACCATTTCCAAAGAATATAACTTGAAAAGCTTGCATCTCGAAACCTATTTTTTTTTCTCCAGAAAACCCTTTTAATTCTTGACTTGTTCTGCTGTTCACAAATTCAAGAGTCATTGAAAATAGTTTTTTTGTGTCAACATTTATGCTAGTTTCTGGCATTGCCAGGTTGTTATCCAAATATAACTAAAAAGAAAACAGAATTCAAATCTAATAACCAGATTTTAACATTCTTTTTACATTGACTTAGTAAATGTAATAAAATATTATTTCTCTTTTTGCAATGATTCACAAATTGAAATAGAGACTTTTACTTTGGTAAATTTAATCACAATCAACTTCTCATTAAACATCCAACATAAAAAAAAAAAATGTCCTGAAAAAAAAAACCCACAATAAACATCACATTGTATACACTCAATTTAAATGTTGATCTTTGATCTTTTGATACAAAAGCAATAAAATAAATGTTGCATTCATGAACTAAAATAAGCATTAACTCCTATAAAATAAATAAAATGCACAAAATTTCAAAAATATCTTCTGATAAAATTAGTTTCTGGTTATAACAAATATTGAACATATTTCACTGTTATAAAGGCAAAAAAAATTCTAAATAAGTCGCTTCCAATCATCTTCTATTCAGAGGGATCTGAATATTGCTTATCTATCTATTATAAAGAACACAAATTAATTATAACAACATTTTTGTAAATATATCTTGCCAAAATAAAATAGGAAGGAATATCGGAATATCTTTAATATATCATCAACAATAAAAGAAAACCATTATAATGTTTACTGCAGTTTATAATGTAAATGTCGGTTTAAATAAATTGTAGTTCACAGAAACGGAAGTCCTTTTCATATCAATACCTTTATAAATATCAAAGAATATATTTTATTTAACCAAAAGGGAATTCTTTTCAGGGTATCCATTTAAAACAAATGAAACAAAAAATGAAACAAAAATCTAGTCACACATACATACAGTGTTGTAATGATCTTCTGGCTGTGTAATGACATTCAAATAAATGAACAAGCTTAAGAACAGTAAAACAATGAAACACTGTAACAAATCGTCCAATCTATTTTTTTGAAATTACAATTTTTTAAGTGTTCCATGATGTTTCATATTAAATCATATTATACAGTTTCCATGTTCTTACAAGTCAAGATTTAACAAATTGAAAATATGATAAAAGACTAGAAATTGGTGAACTTTTTTATCGCTAAAGGTAGTTCCAGAAATCATGGTTTGATCTTATATGGGAAATCGGCAAGCATTTACTGTAAAATGAATATTGTTCAGCAGTTGTATTTACTACTTTTTTTAAAGTAAATCTTTTAGAAATATATAAATAAAGAAACTGTCTTTTTTTCATAAGAAAATTAAGGTTCATCATGTCATAGCTGTTACAGTATGTAAAATATGTAATGTAATGTTTACTGTTCCTTGACCTCAACAAGCATTGGCTTTACATTTGAAAAAAATCCAAACTGGTCCTTTATTTAACTGTTGAAGTGCTACCAATACCAACTTTTAAAATTTAATACAATACATTTTCTGAACTCTTTCCATTCTGTTGAAAATGCAATAACATAAAATGTGTCTTGTTAAAGGAAATAGCAAATTGAAATTACCGGTATGTAAGATTGTGTTTTATCTGCAATTTGTATATTTCCCTAGCAGGCTAGCTTGATATTCTTGCTGATTAATTTATCATCATAGAAAAAATTGCCTTTATTCATTATTTATTTTCCTTTCAATACATCTTTTAACTCTAATTTAGAGGCATCCTTTTTACAGATAAATGACTGTATAGATCACTTTATATCTTCCTCTAATATCCAACTCTTCACCTTGGATATGTGGTTCAAAATTTTAATAATACAATTTTCTCTACCTTGTATATGTGGCACAATTATTTTTTTTTACCTTGGATCAGGAAGTAGTCCTTCTGTATTCTTGTGGTCTGTCATATCACCAATCATAAAATATTTCCTAAAAAAACAGATTGTACTTTCAAAAAATGGCTATTGAAACAAGTGAAACTGCTAGCTACTGCTCACTGATGCATAAATTTTATTTTACATAATAATATAAGTCAATGTATAAAAATCCTTTTGACTTAAAGTAGAACTTGCCTAACTTCAGGAAATCTCCCAGTAATCATGTTGCTGTAATATCCTATCAATTGTGCTCTGCCATTCTCTGGTTAAAAGAGTAATAGAAATCAGATATCAGTCCTCTATAAATAGAACTTACCTAACTTCAGGAAAGTCCTCCAGTATCCTAAGCATACTGTTGTAATATCCTATCAATTGTCCTCTTAATGAATGCTGGGCCATTCGTTGGTTAAAGGAGTAACAGAAATCTGATATCAGTCCCCTAGAAATAGATAAAAAATATAACAGGTATGGAGAAACACTAAGTACGGGTACTTTTTTAAAAGTAAATCTAGGATCTGTAAATTCATAAATTATTGCATGGGTTTTACAAATGCTAATAGTGCAACGGAATGAGTATCACAACGATAAAAACCCTCATTTTATATCTGATACAAATAACTATATGCAGATTTCCCTGTAAGCACAATCATTAATCATTTTAGTCCATTCTTCAAAAAAAGTTATCTTTCCAATTATAAATGCATGCAATAAATTTTGAATTTACAGTAAGTCTAGTGCACAATCTACCACTGGGTATTCTCTGCCTAATAACCTACAGCTAGGTATGCTAGTGATATTGTCAACCAGAAAATATAAGTAATTCTTTTTGGCTGATAAACTAACAATTTTTTTGGCCCAGCTCAAGGATTGTCTTGTAAACTTGAAATTTGTAAGGCAATGCATGTTGCATCATTCTAATTTGATGAATTTCTTTGTTCTTTGTTGTCAGTTATTTGAAGATTTTACTCACCACTTATGTTTTTTTTATTTATAGATGCATCATTATCTACATTGGAAAGGGAAATGCATTTAGGTATTTCTAGTTCTGTTTTGTTGTGTCCCTGTGAATGCATGGATATCTTCTTTTTTTTTACCATGAATGGAAATTCATTATATCCATTTTTTATATATTTTTGGGAAATAATTGTTCATTAATTAAAGTAATCCTTCTTCTTCTGTGGGTTTTTTAAGGACGGCTTTCCATTAAAGTAAAGTAATCCATTTCAAAGATATAATTAAATATGTAATCACTTTACAAAAATAGGTTATTAGTTTATCTATTCAAGATTTAAGGAAATATTTAATAGGTAATCAAAACAATGTGTGATTATTTGTTCTGTGATTACTGTTATTATTATATGTAATTAAATACCAATTGATTACTTTTCAGCTCACCAATCTATGATAGATCAAAGAGAGTAATTACAGGTGATTAATAGATCAAAGATCAATGATTAAAGGTGATTAAAAATGATTTAGGTTAATCAAAATTAACTGTTTTAATTTAAGTTTTTATGTTTATATGGTTGTTTTAAAATAAAAAATAAATTTATCAATTAAACCTTACATTTATTTACATTTTAAACCTAGTATTAAAGCATCAACACTTGAGGTGACTAAAATGAAATAAACCAAAATATAACACATACTGATTCCTTGTTTCATGTTTGTATGTTCATTATGTTTGCTTTATTTGAGCTTAATTTTTAACTTTTCTGTGATTTTTTTAACATTTAAATGTCCAATGTAGAATAATATTTGAGATAACCAGTAAGAATGTAAAGTTGAAAAAAACACTTCAATAATTGAAGAAAAAAAAATCTTTCAAACATAAAAAGATCACAGTATAACTTGCATTTACATTTTAAATATCAAACAATAGTTAAACCATGTATTCAATAGACCAATAAAAGGAATTTCTAATCATCAGAAAAAGTAAAAAAATATTGTGGTTGTTCACTTCAAAACGATATATGTTGATTTTTTGAACATAAATTGGGATTTTATTTAGATATACTTTTTTTTCATAAATTGAATAGAGAAACAAATGTTTTAATCAAAGATAAATAAAAATCCCATCTTTTATGATTGATTGTCTAGTATCTGTCAATGCAATATCATTTTTTTCTCTCAGTAATATCCCCTAATATTTTTAATTAACAATTACATTCCATTTTTTGTTTCCTTATTTTTTTTTTGTAAACATTTTTTCAATTCTAATGATTTACTTTTTGATAATCAATCATGATTTTGATTAATTCTAATTAGTTAATTATTTTGATAAACCAAGCCAGCTTCCAAAATTTACTTTGATCATAAGATCGACCAATGAAAATTCATGAATACTTTTCACTTTAAAGATTCAACCAATGAGAGCTAACTGTTTGTCCACCAAGCCAATCTGATACCCATGACATTATAAATACCCCAATTTCCCCAAAATTGAGCATTCACTTATCAAGTGTTAAAGTCCTATCAATTTATTATTATAAAGTAATCATTGATTAATCACAATAATCATGGCTGATTTCCTAGACTTCCTGTTATCATCACCTACCAAGTCACCACAACCCATAGAGATCACTTCTTCTACCACACTAGAGGATATCATTGCTGCCACCATTCAACCAGAGTCCATCTTTTCTACTACTGACTCATCTACTGACAAGATCACCAACTCACCTACTAATGAGACCACTAACTCAGATGATGATGATGAGGCCCTGGCTGCTGCTATCCTTGCGGAAGCAACAGCTGAAGATCTTGACACCACACCAACTACTACTGATTCCAGATTAGCTGACACACTCACAGGTCTCCTAGGGCCACCACCACCAGAGAAACCACTCATCCCAAACACATGCTTCAGTGAGCTCCAAACACTACTCAAAGATGAACTCAAACAGCAAACTATGCCAGAGACTCTGATGAAAATGCTACAACCTAAGACCAGTGTATTCAACCGAGAGCAACAACTTCAACACCAGTTCAACAAACTAAATTCACACAACTCAACTGATGTCCAACAACTCTCTAGCTTCTTCAAGTACCAGTCAGCCATCATTGAGACTGAACGCTACCAGAAACTCCACCAACATGCTACCAAACCATGTCTACGAGACTCCATCAACTTACACTATGATGAGCAACTACACAAAGTCATTGATAGAGTGGAGGTATGTATATATACACATATAGAAATTGTTATATTTTTTTAATAAATTTGTAAAATAATAGTTTATCATTTGTATAAATAATTTTAGATTTGAAAAATAATTTTAGATTTGAAAAATAATTGTAGTTTTGAAAAATAATAGTTCATAATTTGATACAATTTTCATAATGCAAAGAATTTTAAGTAATGGATTTGTTATCTAAAAATTAATACATGTAATATAGAAAATACATCATATATATTCTATATAAAAATTAGTTAAAAAATTTCATTTCATTCTATTTACAATATATTAATAAATCATTTAATTTTCCAGGTCAGTGTTAGTGTACTACAGAAAGCCACTCAAACCCAGTCATCTACTACCAACAACAACTTCACTACTAAGCCATCATCAACAAGACGTCGACCCACTCTTACACGCCATGCTGTCACACTGATGGAAAACTGGTACCAACTCAACATCCACCATCCATATGCAGACCAGGACACAGTCAGGTCCTTTGCACTACAGGGTGACATCAGAGAAGACCAGGTCAAGAAATGGTTTGCCAACAAACGCAGTAGAAACCAGAACACCTCACGCAAGATGTCTACTCAACTCCACAGACACTCTTACAGACCTTACTGAAGAACTATAAACTTTTATTGATATTTAAGTGCTATATGTTTGTATTGTTTACTTATGCTTGAAAATGAAAGTGCTTTGTCAACATTGTGCTAACTGTATTGTTTCATCTCTTTAATATGTGCTACATTTACTGTCTTGTGTTATATATTTGTATAAATTATTGTTACATGTTATTGATATAAAATAAATGATAAAAAAAAATCATAATTTCTTTATATTTGATTCAAGACTTCCAACATAGAAGGCAAACAAATTACGATAACAGCTACTGAACAAAATAAATAATCAAAGGGTACAATTTCATACAACATAGTAAGACAGAATTCCTCAAAACAAAGTCAAACATAGTTGCCAAAGCTTGAAATAGACCTTGCATTAAACTCTGCCAAATAAATATAACATTCCCAACAGTATATTATAGACCAACCAGGGAAGATAATCTAATAATGACATACCTCTTTAACTTCTCCATTTCTTCTGCATTATTTCTCATCAAAGGACTCATACTGTTTCGTTTCTGGAAGAACTCATTCAACATCAGATCTCTACTTGGAGTCTACAACATAAAACATTGATTTAAATTGTTCATGTGCAAAAAAAGTCATCTGTAAATTTGAAAAATGTATTTTTATGCATACCATGTTTCATTATTATTTGTTGGATACCAATTTCCCTGTGTTTTGTTGGTAAAACTGAACAACAAATGCTCAATGAAGTACAAAATTTCTATCAGCTTAAAAAACACGAAATACAATCTTCCCTCAATCCATGAAAATTGGTGCCCATTAAAATAATGAATCCACAGTATTGAAAAATATTTAAACCATCTGCAGTTTTTGAAACCCCTTAATTCTAATTCATATTATTTTTGCCATCATCATACGTTCAGCTGAGGTCAGGCATATTGTTAAGAAATAATACTTCTACCATACCTTTTCCATCTGAATAGAGATAAAAGCCTCTGGTAATCTGCGTAGTTTTTCCCCAGCGTCTGATGATCTCATCTTTGTACCCATCCCTGTATCTGTTCTACTGGAATAGTTTGTTAACTGTGTCTGGGAACTCTTCTCACTCTTTGTTTCTGTAGGACTAGCTCGACCACTATTGGAAATGAAAAATGAAATACAGTTTAAATTCTCTATAAACAATGAAGGGAAAAAAAACAGTGCTTGTAAAAGACAGGTACTCTTTATAAATAGCTTGATGAAAACAACATTACTGCAAGACTTGTACTTTCTTTCACTTCATACTGCCATGCAAATATATTGTGTATGTCTCAAAATTTAAGAGTTTGTATAATACTATGAAATGGTTACCATGACCAGTTTGTTATAAATCTTGGTGTATAAGCAACAGATGCTATTTGGTCATGTTGATCATTGTAAATTATATAAAGAGCTGATTAAAATTGACATTTAAAAAAAAAAAAGCGTTTTGAGCTTGTGACTGGTATGTGGTATGATCTGGTATAGAGTGGTTTAAGTAGAAATCATATGGGTAACTATACCTCTTCAGTGTTTCATGTTCTTTAATGGGTATACAGGCATCATGTTGTAATACAGCACTTATCAAGGCATTTTTATGGACAATCTGTACTTTCAATACAATCTGGAAATTTTCTAATTTTCCATGCTTCAAAAGCTGTAATAAAAATAGAAAGTGCAATCATGTCACATTTTTTAATTTTTTTAACAGGTCATCACAATAAATATTTATATCATGTAGGTAAAAAGATTTGTAAAGGCCATGTGTCTCACTGGCGACTGTAGCTGTCAATTTAAAGGTTTAATGTTGACTGTCAAAGGACAAAGTCAAATTATCAGTAAAAACATTCTGTCCAAGTTTAATAAAATTCCGTAAAAGTATGACAAAGCAATAATATATAATCAGCACACTTCATTGCAGAAATGTCAGTTGCTTTGTCACTACAATGTTATATATGTATGCTTTATTTTTATTTATACATATGTATAAATTGGCATACATTTTAGCTAACAGTATTACCCAAAGATATTTTACCAACATCGACTTTATTGGCAAGTCACGTTTAAATAGTAATGACAAATTATGAAAATGAGGCAATCTTTTAATTTTTCTTTCGAGACGTATAAAACAAATATGCAAGATAAAATTTAAACACATACTGATTAAGAAAGACAAATGTCCTCTAGACAAATGAAGTATATTATTTGAAAGATTCATAATACCTTTGGATTTTTAACTGAATGGGCAAAAAAGGTAGCCTTATCGGTACTATTTTCTCGTAGATTAAAAACTTACATTTAAAAGTGATTCCCTGTTTCTAAAACTAAATCTGCCAGTCACTGCCTCATCAATCTCTGACATAGCCAAAGAAAACGTCTGTGGTACATTTAACCTGTTAACAGATAAACGGTATACATAAATACTGGAATGTCATTTTCCTAGAGACAAAGATGCTATTTACTTGTACACTGCACATTATTTCCCTGCACAATTAGCCCGAAAAGATTAGAGGTAGAGTTTTAAACAGAATTTTTGAGTAATTATTAATATAGATAATTGAAACAGGATGAGATGAATAAAAAATGATAGGTGTACCTTAAAAACAAAGAAATTAAAAAACATATATACTTAAGGTTTATGACCCCTTCTGTAGCCATGTAATTACGAAATTTTAAAAATGCAATAGTATCAAAACAGTCATGATAATGAATAATAGAGATGTGCCATTGTGTACATATACTAAGGGGAAACTTCGAGCAAAGCATTATTATTCATTGTTTCATTGCATTTAATAGGAAAAGGGGATTTTGTGGCAAATAAAACCAAATTTTTTGCAGAAAATCCACAGACTTTAATAAGGAGAATTTTGTTATAAAATTCAGAACATATACTTACTTGCTTTTCTATGATGTGCTAGCGTTTATTGTTGACAAAAAGTCCTAAACAACCTTTAAATTCCAAAATACCTTGTGCTGAGTCACAAAGGCGAGCGCACCCTAAAATGTGTACTTGAATAGTCCATTTGCCAATTACCGATTTGATTCTATTATTACACACTTTTTAAACAAATTACTTCCCTTTGTCAATCGTAGACTGGTTCCATACCGGACAAAATTGGTTTTTGCCAATGCAAAGCATGATGAATTGAAAGTGATGCATCGGCGGTTTAACTAATTGTTCATGAAAAATAATTTCAGATGTAAAAAGTATTCAGCTTAACAACAAATTAATGTTATTAAAAGATTTGAAAACCTTATAGATTACTCACTTTACGCACAGGTAAATTTGCTCTTTCTGCTAGCTCTCCATTGTAAATAAAAATTAATGTCCCTCTTAAAGGGAGACAACAAAAATAAAGGTCTCTAATTATAGGGTCAATTACAGGAATTGGCAAATAGCCTATTGGTCAATATTTATATTTGATTTTACAAATATCTAAATTTGTAAACTTATTTAAAGGAAACCATTGCTAGCACTGCATGCAATAATACTCCATCTACCAGGCACTAAATTGTCAAATATGAGAGTACAAGGGGAAAGGCTGTGGATTTTCTAAAAATTTCCATATGTTAACCATTGAATCAACACAACGGTACATAATCCTTAACATTCCTTTACAATAGGCATGTACACAACCCAAAAAATGTCCTATACTTACAAATGTAAATAACTTACTTATATACTGATCCATCATCTTCTTGTACATCTGTCATAAATATAGGAGGGGGTTTACCAGCATCATCTTTAAATGGGGCCGACTCCATCTGTACGGATCTTATATACATGTGGTATTCATTGAATCCCATCTCTTGGGCTTGTTTCTTAAATATCTGAAAAAGCAAGGCATTGGATTGTAGTTATCACTTAGCAATATGGGATGAGAAAAAAAAATCAAAAATTTTTTAACAACTATATAGACTTAGCGTTTATTTCTATATTTCAAGACACCTTACACTACCTGGTTCACTAAACATTCCCAGTCTAATTTTTCAAAGTTTTTCCCTACCCTATTTTTCTTTCCTGTTCCATACAGAGAAAAAAATTGGGGTGAGTGTAAAACTCTTTTAATTTTGTCCCATCATGAATGCAATTTTGTGTTGGTTATAAAAAAAATCTGAAACTCATAGAAAGTGCTGGTATTTAGATTTTAAATTATGTTCCAATAGTTAAAGAAAAACAAAGATTCCCATCTAAGTATATACAGGGGAGCTAAGTATATACAGGGGAGCACTAATCTTCATGATGCATTTTATATTCAATTATCCAAAATCTTTTAGCACTTATAAAGATGAGGAACTGCAATAAAGTATTGTTCCTTACATATAATTTCCAGTATTGGGACTTTTGCTTACATATAATTGTCAGTATTGGAATTTTTGCTTACATATAACTGTCAGTATTGGGATTTTTGCTTACATATAATTGTCAGTATTGGGATTTTTGCTTACATATAATTGTCAGTATTGGGATTTTTGCTTACATATAACTGTCAGTATTGGGAATTTTGCTTACATATAATTGTCAGTATTGGGATTTTTGCTTACATATAATTGTCAGTATTGGGATTTTTGCTTACATATAATTGTCAGTATTGGGATTTTTGCTTACATATAACTGTCAGTATTGGGATTTTTGCTTACATATAATTGTCAGTATTGGGATTTTTGCTTACATATAATTGTCAGTATTGGGATTTTTGCTTACATATAATTGTCAGTATTGGGATTTTTGCTTATGTAACATGCACCCAATATCCTTTATTTAATAAATTACTTCCAACTTTCAAAGAATTTATTTAAAGTTTTTACCCTACCGCACATTCACCACTCCAGGTGTTGGATCACTTATATTTTTAAAGTTTTTATTTGTAAAATCTATATGATGTTGTTTATAATAATCATATAACTATAAAATGAAATTAATTTACTTGTGCTAAAATTGTTGTTTCCAGAACTGCATCCATCAGTCTGTGTCTGTATGTCAAAGCCTACAATGTAAAAATAAATTATAATATAACATTGGTCAACAAAAGGAAATAGAACAATGTATTCCAAGGTTAAATCATTTGCCTTCTTATTTCTGGTGAAAAAATGCTAGTTTGTAATTTTTCATGACTGTGGTATTTGTTAATGAATTGCTATGTGTTAAATATCCAATATTTATAACATAGATATTTGTTAGATAATTACTAGATAGCACAAAAAAGCCATTACATTTCATTGGCCTTATGTTCAATTTCAAAAAATAAACATAATATGAAGGTTTTATAAAGGAAGAGATATAAGAAGATGCATCCGAAGCTGCAAAACATATGCCCATTTTAGCAAGGCGTTTACTTACTGCCTGGTGAAGATTAAGTGATGACCCATTTACTATACCCCAGTTGCCCCTTAGAGTGAAGAAGTTTGTATTTCTATACCCAAATTTAAATATAAATTCCAAAATCTAAATTTTAATATTTAAAAGACTGTCTGATGAACATCTGGGGAACATTATCTGATAGTTTCATAATATATTCAAGGTCTATAAATTAAAAAAATTATTGAATTTTCTCATCATACCTTCTTATTAGATTTAACAACACAGAATCAAACAAAAAGGTTACACTATTTTCAATATTGGTCATAAGTAGTAATAGAAAAATGTGTTACATATATTCATCCAATTCTGATATAATTTCTAAGAAAGTTTGCCATATAATATCTTGTCATCTGATTAACCTTTGAAGGAATAATCTATAATTTCACCAAGATAAAGCAGCAGATATTTCGCAACTATTCAAATGAACTACTGTCAAACCTGCTGTAAAGGTTGCTTTTAAGTGAAAATCTGTCTAGGCAGGTCAGCATCTTATTTTCGCGCTGTTGTGATATCCTAGCATTTTGAACCTCAACTCAAAGGTCATCTTTTTTATTAGATCAGTTTTCATTTTTTCTTACAGTGACCATTATATACAGGCTTGATTGGCCATAAAATATCCAGAAGACAAACTTACATCCAACAATCTACCAACAGCTTGTAACATCTGCATTTGTTTTTCTTTTCCCATTTTCTTGGTCTGTGCTGTATCATTCTGCACCTGTTCTACTTGGAACTGTGCTATCTCAGACATGAACCAAGGATCATCAACAAATACATCAGAGAATAACTAAAACAGAGAGACAATTCTATACTTATAATTTTCAGAAACTTTAATCAGAAAAAATATATGAAAGTCATGTAACAAGAACTAGAAACAATTGTTGTAAACCATTTATCAACTACCAAATGTACATGAAAACAGTGCACCTCATGTAAGCACAATATCATATACCTTTGCTAAACCATAAAACCATGTTCTTCAATGGGAATAAACTTCTTCCCTCCAATTAAGTATATATGAACATGTGCAGAATGTCATATGAGATATTCAGTTCTATGCAAGTGTATATGTATAGGAGGATTTGCTATTGAAGCCACCAAACCCTGTTTAGATGAATAGAAAATTCAATGTTTGACATATGTTTGACATAACAAACAACAATTATCATTCTGTAAAAAATCATACAGGAGTCTACAATGCTATTATGTATTGAATAATCTGTAAGATTTTCATTGAGATCATTGATATTCATTTATTGGTTTATTTTGCCTAAATCTTTAGATGTATTAGTTGTTTGTCTATTTAAAATTTTCTTACATCTTTTTGTGTATTATTTGTAAACTGATCACCAAGTTTGCCCATCTTATCCCATTCTTTAACTGCTATTTCTAACATTTTTCTCTCTATCATGAGTGTATCATGGGCTGTTTCTGGTCTGTGGAAATATACAAGTTCCTGAAATAAACAAATATGTTCCTTATCAATGTGTTACAAAGTCATTCTAGTTCTAATATCAAATCTTAAGTAAATAATTTTTAAACCCTGTACTCAAAGAAGAATTCTGATATACCAGGAAACTACTTTATATATATAAGTAAAACATGAGTTGACCAAGGTTTTGAAAGAATATTACCACAACACCAACACATAGCCAACATGTATGTTATATATACTGTAAATTTAGAAAATATAGCGAATGTTGGAAAAGCTGCATACTGATATTATCAAACATCAGAATGCCAGTTATTATTATTGCTATATTCACCCATTGACATTTTTCGCAATAATAAAAACACCCCAATGATAATGACTTTACAAAAGATATTTTTACTTCTTATAATGACTTTAATAATTTCACAAAGATATGCTTAATTTGATCATTTCTATAAATTCAAACTTTTAAATTTACTTACTTGAAGAACATATTTTAAAGCTTCTGGAATCCTGCTGGCAAGACACAGTGATGGATGGAACTCTAGCATATAAATGTTTCTTAAGGCTGGCCTGGAAATAAAACAAAATTTTACTTTATGTAAATTTAAGCAGCTAGCTTTTAATTTAATGCAAACAAAATTTATTACTTTTAGTAATTCAAAAGTTTTGCATGCATCTATAAATTTTGTTTACCTACTTTAAGTGTGCATGTGTATATATGATAAAGGGGAGTGACTTATCATATTTATTTACAAAATTTAAATATTACAAAAGAGTTTCTTGTGTTTCCTTTTTTCTCCTAATATCAGAAAGGTATCATAGTTAGAGCTTTTTCAGAAAGAAATATATGGAAGCAGTGGATAACACTTGCAATTATTTTGTACAGGTGGGGGTAGGTCACAAAGTTCAAATTGTGTGGTTAAATATGCAAATCAAAATGCAATTGTATGGGTGATGGTCTTTAAAAAAGTGACTTCCAACCTGTATTAATGATATATCAAATTTACCTGCTCAGATTGATAGATATAGGTTGTTTAGGTATGACTCCTAATGGTATACCAAATTTATCATTGCCTTCTCTGCATACTTTTTGTAAATACTCTCTCTGTTCTTCTATCTGAAAAAAACCAATCAGTAGTGTTTATGAAAAAAAATATATTATTTTACAAATGTACATGTTAGAAATTCAAAAGTACTCAACATATTTATCTTTTAGGTTAATTTTTGACAAATTTAAAAAAAAAATATAATATCTGAAATAACAAGACTGCATGCAATTTCATGATAAGCATACCTCATAATTCAAATTATCAGTAAACAGGACTTTGCTATATTATTTGATAAAGGTACTATCTGAAAATACAATATTTCATAAATGTGATAATATAATTTTAGAGAAACAGTGCATTTTGAAAATACTTGAGAGAATATTGTAGAATTTTTAAATAGTAATTACACTAACCTGTTTATCTAACACATTTTTAACAATGCTCATTTTGAGTCTGAGATTGATGCACTCTGCTCTATAATTCCTGATAAAATATTCTGTATCAAAGTCAAACCTAGGTCGTTGGTACATTATATCTGTGATCACTTGAGCTAGTGCTCTTTTCTCGTCTCTATCAAACACATGCTGGTAGGCCTCTATATAGCAGTCCATTAACTGAAAGATAATAGCAAAAGCATTTAAATATTGATAGGTTTATCCTAATTCTTTCCACTTTTGTAAATACCTATGTTCTTGGTTTTTTACCCATCACAACTAGTTTCTTCATCAGAGCTCATTAACTTTTACATACATGAAATTCAGGGTAGTACTCAGAAATTGAATTTATAAGTCTGTCCCGATGGGTTACTGTTCAGGAAAAAAAAATACTTCTATGAATAGTTTCTCAAGAGTGCTATTTTTAGGTACGATGTTTGTTACTTGTTCTTTCTTCTGGAATAAAAAGCTTTATACAAATTGATAATGGCATGGATGCTGCTACTGTGATATTAGATAATGGCATGGATGCTGCTACTGTGATATTAGATAATGGCATGGATGCTGCTACTGTGATTTAGTATCCCAATGACTCTCATTCTGTGAAAAAGCAGGCCAGACAAAATTCTTATGAAACAACATGCACTATCAGCAAAAGCTTACTTATTAGACCCAAGCTAAATGTCACTTGTGTTTGATTCTATTGATGGTTAAATTGTGTATTTGAGTGATGTCTCATTAAATCTTACACCACATTTCCTTGAATAACATATGCTTTAACAGATTTAATTTGAAAACAAAGTTTAAATTATAAATCAACCAACCTCCCTTTTACTCTCCATGAATGCTGCTTCATTACTCCATAGATCTAACAAAACACCAAATCTGTCCAGCTCTTGGTGAGCATAGCTGGCAATGTCAAAGTCACCTGGTCCCTGGTTCATCATAGACTGAAAACGTTATAAAATATTGAATAGTAAGAGCAGAAGCAACATCATGCCTTATTTCATGTTTTATTTCCAAATTTACATAAGACAATGTCTGAGAATAAATATTATTTCGTCTAAACAAAATTGTTGGTTTGAATATCCTTTCTAACTTATGAAATATCTATGGAAAATAAACCAACCTTGGTGTGCTAAATCTAAGAATAAGAATTATATCTGGGAATTCCAAATCTAGGCCAGTAGGGTGAATATTCTAAATTTAGTATGCTTAATCCAATATGAATAATTCATCTCAATGTGTTCATTCTAATATGTCTAAGGGAAATAAAATGAGTACACATTACAATTACAGTCTCCCTGTACTTGGCTGTTTTTAAATTTAAGACTCTTCCCTTGCTTTGTCTTGGGAAAATAACTCAACCACATTGCGAAATCTACTAAAGGCAGGGTTTCCGCTGGCGGTCGCCATTTTCGCAATTTGCGAAAAAATAATAATTGTGGCGATTAAAATTCGTCATTGGCGAAAGAATTTGGCGAAAGAAATATATAAAACGATTTATTTTCAACCATCTTGTTTGTTTACTTTTTTTCGGATTTCTCGGTCTTTACCTGGTCAGACAATACTCGGAATTCACCTTGAACTCGTTAAGATTTTGACAGAAAATCAATAATCAGCTGATTGCATTTTATGCCTATCGACATAAAAGGACTAATTAATAAAGGTTTTGATTGTAATGAGAAAATGATATGGTAGAATGGCGTTCGTTACATGTCACTTAAAGGATCTATTAACGTGACTTTGCGACGCACGTGTTTGAAGCAAAATTTTGACGACTCTTCTCCTTCTTTTAATGATAGTCCAGAAAAGAAAACTTGCCTATGAAGGATAATGTTCAAAAGCAAGAAAGGTCTCTAATTTAAAACTTTATCATTTAACTTTGATATTGATAATTGATTGGAGTGGGTACTTTCAAGTCGTTTCAGTGACACACATGTTTCAAGCATAGTTGTACTTACACATGTATTGGCGATGGTATAGAAAAGAAAACTGTCTCTATAAAGAAATTTATTCAAAAGGTTGGGAACAACCCCTCGAATAAAAATAACCCTTCAATGTTATGACTACACCTTACATGAGGGATCAATGTCAAGTGATAAAAAAACTTTTCAGTCTTTTGTTTTGTTGTAAAAAAACACTTCTTAGTACAAAAGGACACATGTTATTATTTTTTTTAAAACTTTCCCAAAGAACTGTGACATTTTCATGTAACCAAGATTATATTCCAGGATTTATATCTTCTTTAATTTCAAAAATAAGTGGTCCCCTTCTTTTAAAGTTGTTCAAAATATAATCAATTTTCCCTATACAGTTCTTTTTTTTTTTATAAGGTAAATGTTTAGTATTTTTATTTATTACAATACAGACCGTAAGAATAGGTTTAGAAAGTAATCTTAGAAAGCAATGGGGCAAAGTAATCTTATTTAGGTTTGAAGGAGGGGAATTCAAAAGAAAGATATATTTGTGTCATATGGCGAAAAAAATAATAAAGTGGCGAAAAATATATTGTTTTGGCGAAAGAGGTGGCGAAAAAAATAATTGACCCAGGGGAAACCCTGACTAAAGGAAAATAATTTGACCAATGTGTTTTTATACAAAGGTAATTATTCCATGTAAAAATAATAATAAATCATGGGGGTATGTGAATCTAAGGAATATAACCAGACACTGGAATTCTTCTTATGGGGTATATTTCAACCTTGATGTTTAAAAAAAAAAATACAGAAAAACTTCACCTATACATGATTAATCAAGTGGGATAACTTGATAAGTGTTTGCTTTAAAAGTTGAGGAGGGCTTCAGTAAATGACACTTACAGTCCTTCTTCTGTCTGTTCCTGAAGGTCTACCAACTTTGGAATGATTTCTCAAGCTTTTATCTTTTTCAATGAAATGTGTTGCTAATAACAACAAATCATTCTCAAGATTCCTGTAAATAAAAACATATCTAATAAGGAAAGTAAAGAATTATATCATATTTAACCTATGATGTTTATACTGGATGATTAATACCTATCAGTACAAAAAAAAATAGGTCAAAATTGTTCTTATGAATATTTTGTAGTTTTTTTTTTAGATTATGCATTTAAGTATAGAGTATCAGGTTTTCTACTAATTGATATGGTAAAATATCAGCTGTGAGCCACAATGTAAACCATTTTGGCGAGTGAGGGCAGCTTACGAGCTAAAAAAACTTCACATTGTGTCGAGAGGCTGATTTTTACGAAAACTTTACGTAGAAAAGATGAATATCTGTTTATTGTTCTATTACTGGTCTTTTTTCCCCTCCATAAGACAGTTTAACACTTGCCAAAAGAAAGCTTGATAATGTCTCCTCACACATTGTGACATCACTGATAATGCCTCATCTCATCTCGTCTCAAAGCAATGATATGGGTATTACGGAGCAACTGAGCAGGGTAAAATAGACAGAGGGAAGTACAATAATCATCTGTATCAAATAGCAATAATTTGCTAGTGGAGGACAGGAACTATCTACTGTAGACTCAATTTTTTTTGCGCAAAAAACTTTCTTTTGCATTTAGCCCTTTTTAACCAATTTCGTCATTCTAAAATTTACTTTAAGTTTAACATATTAGCATTATTTTTCTAATCACGAAAGTTGCGAAAATTAGTTGGTTTACAGTATATCTTTTGATTTACCATAGCACATTTGACTTACTTTAGATCGTCCTCAGCAGCTTCATACATTACATAGTAACCTCTCTGATCTAGAACATGTACTCTTCCTTCGTCTAGTGAGTAAAAATCATCATGGTTGTCTACCTCAGAATATTCAATGTATTCACTCTCATGTTTTCTAGAATGATAAAATAAATGTTCATTCAATGCAATTATATCATATTTAGAGAATCTTGTACAATTTATCAAATAAAATACTAGGGATTCATTTATTTTTTTGGATACAAATATTTGTGGATTGAGGAAAAATTTCTTGGATATCTGTTTTCATGGTTTTGCCAAAGTCTGCTAATATGCCAAAAAGCAATTTTGTACTTGATTGAACTTTTTAATTCATGATTTATCTATACCAATGAAATCCATGAAAGTTGGAACCTTCGAAAAAATAATGAATCCACAGTAGTAAAATAGTTCTTTGTTGATGTTAATAGGTAAATCAGAGTCAGATTACCAATCAAACACTTATTTTAAAGGTTCATACCATGATTTTTCATTGGATTTGTCTGCCGTTATCATTTTTTGGTTTAATATTGTAAAATTAAACAGGTTATTTTTTTTTCAATTTTTAATTGTTTACAACTTTTAAGTTTTGTCATCCAACAGACTTTTATTGTTTACTATACAAGTTTTGTTCATTTTTATTGGTCTTACAGCCAGGGCTTCCAAAAAATATTTGAGCCAGCCGGACATTTCATATCTGATCCCGAATTTAATCCCTTAAGACTTAGTCACAAAAGGCAATTATGGTAATCAGATGGCCATTCCAAATTATGATTGACATTACATTAAAAAAACTTTACTTTGATATGATATTAATTTGATGTTCGGATGTAACTGTGAAGTTAGCAGTGCATCATTCAACACATCAGCATGCTCATATCTGCCTTAGACTTTTTATTTGTGCAAAATGACATTGTCAAAAACTTTAATTTCGTTTTCACATTATGGTGACTGTTCTAACCGGATGTTGACTTGACAATGGTAAAACATGGACCATAAACGGATACGTAAAATCCGTGTAAGTTTTCAAAGCATGACTGAGTGAAGAAGCTCTTTCCACGTTATTTCTTCAACAAAATACTTGAAATGATCGTTAGATACAGGTATCAATGATGATTTTAGCATTTTTGAAGAAATGTAGGATGCATAATTTAATTTCCCACCTGTGCACATGCGCACACGTGTTCTAGTTCATAAGACATAGTTCTGACGATTTTTCATTTAAAACCTTTTTAAATTTTTCATCAAATCATGTTGATCAACTAATTTCTAATAATTTTAATCTTTTGGACTAAATCAATTAGAAACAAACAGCTGAAAAGTAAGAAATAAATTGTGAATAAACTGATCAATTTATACAATGTCCGGTACTGAACATAGTTCACCTGTCACCTGCACAGGTAGATTTCAGCTGTCCAACTATTAATTAGCCTTGATTAAAATTAGAAAGTATTGAAGTAGGTGTTGTTTTGATAGTAATTAATCATCATGTCACATTTATGACCGGAAATGTGTTGATGTTAAAGGCAAAAAGTTGGGTCAAAAAGATCGTGAATTATGTAAAAATGACCTATAAAGCCTTGAAAACTAAAAAGTATATGACCGTTTCATGCTTTGCCCAGCCGGACTTTTACCGGACATTATACAAATGACCGGAATATATGACCGTTTTGGAAGCCCTGCTTACAGCTATTCAAATTTCTGACGGTGTGTCACACACATAGCAAGATCTTTGGTGATTCAGAAGGGTACCCATCTAAAACCCTCTATTCCATAGCTTACAATGATTGCCAATAGTTATTGAATTTGAACAAGTTATAAAAAAAACTATTAAATTATGCAAGATATGCTAACTTGAAATCAGCTGGTGTGTTGTGTAGGTAGCCATGGTCACCAATTCCTCCACCACCTCCTACTGTCCCATCATGCTCTGTTTCTGCTCTGTGATTCTGTGGACTGTAATCAAATCAACATGTAATTTGGTACTCATATTATAAATGCAAAATTATTACCACTAATGAAAATGAACTATGAGCCAGTATTGCTCACCTGTGTTCTGATCATAACATATAGCAAAAAACCTTACTAAAAAGTATCAAGCATTCCAAATAGATGCAAGACGGATGCAAAAAAAAGCCTTAACCAACTGATTATATTATTATTAAATATATATATTTAGAAATATACTACTGCTTTAGTTTATTTATATAACAAAAAATCTAAGATTTTGACAGGGGAGATAATATTGGAAATAAAATTTATGAAATAGATTCTGTAAATTTATAACACAACCAGTTCAGCTTATTGTGTTAAAAAGCATGTAAAGTAAGGTTAAAAACTATGATGTTCAATTTCTTAACTGTTTAAAACCTGTGTAAATCTATGAATAATTAGGTTAAAAAACTTACCTAACACGCTTGGCAGGACCTAAATCCATTGATAATCCTGCATCCCTCACAGTTAAGGTTCTCTCCATAGATCTGAAGTAATTAAACAAACTTAGCACCTGAAAAATAAAATTCATGTATATTTCAATTTTTCAAACAAGATGATATTTTTAAAACGACGTTTATAAAATCTATAACATTAAAGTTAATAATTATCTGACTTTCAAGAGAACCTATAGTTTTTTTTTAGGATTATAACACAAATTTTGGGTTTTCCAGATTCTCCAGTTCAATACAAGTGCAGCTTAATATTCATTATAAATATCTTAAACAAGAATGCACATGCTGAAATGTCATGCCTTCTCTACTGATCATGATTGATTATATTTTGTAAAAAGTCTTTTAAGTGTTAGTTTTTCATACACAAAATGTAATTGACCTTCTGCTTATAGCATTTCAGAAACAGACGTAATCATGAAAACTTAACATTGAACACAGATCTATGAAATGAGGTTAAGGTCAAGTTAAGACGGTCTGACATGTATACCTTATCATCCTTTCCTTTCGCCTATAACGCTCTGCTCAGTCGCTCCGTAATTCTTGTATTATGGCTTTGAGAAGAGAGCCAGCATTATCACAATGACCGAGGAGAAGTTATCAGCAAGGTCACAAGGTGTGAGGAGACGTTATCAACCTTCTTTTGTCAAGTGTAAAACTGTCTTAAGGAGGGGAAAAAGACCAGTAATAGAACAATAAACAGTTAAATGGTTTTTTTTCTATCTAGATATCTTTAAAAAAATCATCCGCTTGACACAATTTAAAGATTTTTAGCTTGTTCGTTGCCCTCACTAACCAAAAAAGGTTCACATTTTGGCTAGCAGCTGATATTTTGCCATATCAATGTGTAGAAAACCTGACAATCTTAACTTATCCAAACCGCTTAAGCAGCCACTGCCTATTAGCTTTCCTATGTCTTGCACTCTACAACATGTGTCCCAGACAATACAAGAATATGAGCTGAAGATGGGTCCAGCCAACTACTTACCGTTCTTTGCAAGTCTCTAAGTCTCAGATGTCTAAGATGAAGAAATGATAAGTATGCCCCTTGAGCTGTGGCTGGGTCCTGACCACTGTCACCATCATCCATCAAACCTGAAAAGTACGTAAGACCAAATGTTATATTTTTTTATCTGTTTTCTCTTACACTAATTATTTTGATAGAAAGTATAATATACATTTTTTCTTCTGTATCATACATGAAAAATCAACTCTATTATTCTTTTCTTTTTTTTTTTAGCCTTCAAATATACCTACACATGATAGCATGAACAATTTAAATAAGTTTATTAATGAAAAAAAAAATGTGTTAATTTTTGTTGAAAACATTTACATTTAAACCATGATACCAATCGTGTACATGTGCCAAATATCTACATGTATGTGAACTTTAAATTAAATATTTTAAATGTTTTGCTCTTTTTCTTGTCCACCTAAAAAAAAATATTCCCAAAATTTTTCACATTAAGATTTTGGAATTAACCCGAGAAGTAGATCTGACTTAAATATGAGTTCACACTTGAAATGCCAATTAATTATGATACAACAGACAAACATAAATAAAATTCCAGTCTAGCTGTATTATAAATCAAACTCCTATCACTGAATTTGATCAAATTCATAGAAAGAAGCAACAAACAACAAAAACTTATTTGCTTTTGAATTAGTGTTTACCATCATAAGTAAAGAGTGCAATGGGAGAGAAAATGTTTTAACTGATGACTCAACCATAGTGTTAGTAAATGTTTATTCTATAACTTTATGTCCTAGCTCTTTTACAAAAAATCTTCCAATAAAAATTATATACTTTTACTAAAACGTTCATTATTTAAGAGTATTTTTGTAAGTATTTGTTCAAACTGATTGTACATCACATTTTATGACCTTAAATCTCTTATCATGTTCAGCAGAATCCTTGAATGCAGCTTGACTTTGACCTTTAAAATAAGGAGACACTTTCTGCTTTCAAAGATAAGGTATTCAAAGTATAATCAAGGTAGACCTAACTGTAAAGCCTTTGCCATGCTGACAACATTTTTACCTGGATGTTTAACCTCAATTCAACCTTTAACCTCTGTCCTCTGACTTTGAAATTTGTACATTACGATTACACTAACTTTGATGAAAGGAGTAGGTCCGGTAAGGGCCAATTTTGGCCTCAAATTTCAAGTTCATCTAACGAAAGATTTTGGACACTTTTTAAACACTTAAGTGTCTATTTCAATTGATTCAATAAGTTTTTGGGAAATATTTTAACTGATTTAGTCATTAAAAACGCCCCAATTCAAGCTTAAATATGAAAAATCCATCAAACATGCCAAAAACGTCACTTTTCAGATGATTTTTGTCAAAAATGAAAGTGGCCGCATCCGTGTTCATCCCCAACCTTTATATATGTTATGTATTATCACCAAATACAACTTACATTTCAATATTATGAATGAACACGAATGCGGCCACTTTCATTTAAGACGGAAACCGTCTAAAATTTAACTAAAATGCTAAAATTGTGAAGATTTCAGTAATTTAGCATGACTTAATGATGCTAGTACCCGATATATGTACATTGTATTGTCAACAACAGCCCATATTTATGTAGCAGAAGCATTCTGCTTTCCAGTAAATATCTAAAATATTACATTTTCACAATTTTATAAAACTGCTATATTTTGGGGCCAAAAAGGGGTCTTACTGAACCTTCTCCTTTGATGAAGTTGTAGTTCTGCATTAATTGTTTAAGAATAGATTTATGAAGTTTATATTGTCAGTTTGGATTAGATATATATATATATATTAAGTTATATCATTGCATTAAATATGATAGAAAAGTTTTCCCCACGAGACAATTAAATTTGAGAATATAATATGTTTATATAAGAATGCATATGATTTTATATTGCATATTGTGTATGTTAATAAATAATCCCTTTAGTATTCATATAGTTTAGCACTTTATAATAACCCACTAAAAGTCTAGCTATTCAGACAAGTTTCTGCTAATCCTTTATGTGCATATATATTACTCACCTTCGCCTTGAAAGGAAAAACATATATATCAAATATTATAGGTTAAATTGTTAGAGTTCAAAGTATGGAGGTTGGTAGGTCATTCATGACATGAATATAAAATAAGGAGAAGTGGTATAATTGCCAATAAGACAACTACCTAAAAGAATTACAATGAATAGGATGTAAGCAACTATAGGTCACTGTATGGCCTTCAACAATACATAAATAAAAATTTCTCTATTTTGCCAATTTTAATGCTAATGGTCAAACCTGTGCAGACAGTTAAAGAAGGATTTAAGTTTATACTTCACTGTAGAAATCAAAATCAAATGTTGGGTCAAGAAAACATGAAAAGTTTGGTATATCATAAAAATCCAATTAAAATTGTTTACTGTTATTCCTGCAGAAATCAATTAAATGTCTAAACTTGTCTCTTGAAACAAGACACAACATACATTTTTTAAATTTCTTAAGCCTCGGTCACACCTTAACGTATAGCTCAAACTGATGCCTAACGGATAACTTTTTTTCAATCCGTTCATGTCTGTTAGATGTCCGTTCTTATCCGTAAGCCGTCCGTCCATATCAATTGCATGTCCGTTAAGCGTATGTTTTATCCGTTAACGTCCGTTCTGTCCGGTGAAAAATTTTGAGCATGTTTAAAACTTTGAACGGACGTCCAACGGATGAAATGTCCGTTGAACGTCCGGTAGGCGTCCGTTTTGTTCGCTACTGGTCCGTTTCGTTTCCGTTTTGTATCCGTTACGTGTCCGTTTTACATCCGTTGGAGGTCTGGCAGATCAATTCACCAACGGACTTCCAACGGAAGTCTAACGGATAAAACGGATGTTGAACGTATGTGAAACGGACTTCTACCGGACATATAACGGATAAAACGGATGATGAACGGATCTGAAACAGATATATGCCAATTGAAAATTTCGCGACAGAAATGCCAATTAGATTTCTTAAGGTTCTTGAATTCTTATTATTCATAATCGATCTTAGAGTAAGGGCACAATCACAATCAAGCATCTCTTATTCAGGCCAGACACTGCCATTTGGCGGCATTTTGAAGAAAAAACCAAAACCAGTTACACAGAAACATTTTGAATATTTATGCGATTTACATGTATTATTATTGTCGCCTTTAATTTTTCCGTACATCTTTGTTTATCCGTTTTATCCAGTAGGCTTCCGTTCGGTGTCCCTTTTATGGGGGTACTCGTCCGTTGGATGTATGTTCGACATCCGTTCTGTCTGGTACGTTTCCGTTTCTCATACATTGCATATCCGGTGTGTGTCTGTTATGCATTCGTTACACGTCCGTTTTATTCAGTCAGCTCATCAACGGACTCACAACGGATAACAATTATGTCAAGGGACAACTTTTATTTTCATCCGTTAGGCGTCCATTCGTGCTATCCGGTAAGGTGTGATCGAGGCTTTAGAAATTTTTTTTTTTTTATGCACAAACATTAAATGCTTCAGCTTTATAGTACTAAGAGGTAAGGAGATACTAGTAATCAAATGATAAAAAAAATAAATCTATAGACTGGGTCAAAGTCAAATAAAACAATATGTATACAGTTCATGCAATAACATGCAATTAACATGCACCATGTCCAATGTCATGCATTTTAATATCATGATGAAAAGCATGAAATACAAAAGACCAAAAATGTGTATGGATTATCTTGCTATATCATAAAATCATATTATTCAGAAATATCCTCAATTTTCATTTATTTATTTAGCTTTAGATAAAACTGCTTTTTATTATAATAAATTAATCATATTTACTTCATGGGAGATAAAAATGTTCATCAATATGAGCATCTTACGCAAATTTCATGCTTTTATCAATGATATGAAAGAGTTTATGAAAAAATGCATATTTTTTTCAAATTACCATGCATTTGTGATGACTGTACAAAATCATAACTGTCCTTTCTCTTCTTTGTTTTCTTTAGATCTACCTTCTCAATCTCAGCATCCTCATAATCTTCTAGAGAAATGTTATCTGCATTGTCATCACTGAAAGGTCAAGTGTAAAACTGTAGTATAGATTCAAAATCACACAAGATCAAAATACTCTACATGATCATTTCAAATGTTTACTTTTGTTACAATATATTTAGTACAAAAAGTTGTAAACATATGAACAACTGATTGCAGTAAATGTTTTCTTCTCTCTGCTGTACAAGTGCTTTCATAGCGGTGTAAAAATGTCTCCTCTATTCAGTAAATCTCAAATAAAATTCATTAAGTTTAATCAGTCTTGAATATGTAATATAAGAATTAAATTTCAGCAAAATTACATTTGAGTAATTCTAATACATGTAAGAGTGATAAACACATAAACCTCAACCTACTAGTCATACAACTGTGGGTTGGCATAGATCTTCTTCCAAATAGCTGTTGTGTCATAGTTAGTACGATTAGACTGGACCCTGGATGCTCTAATGGTAGGAGGATTCATCACTGCTACAGCATGGTCTCGTAAAGTATCCTGGACTCTCTATAAACAAAATATCTTTAAGCATAAGAGTTTAACATAGCTATGAATATAAAAAAGAATAACATAGATAACTTTTTTTATCAACAGTGTAAAGAATTTTCATATGAGGAAAAAATGCATTCTTTACATATGCTTATAATATTCTATAACAAGAATGTGTCCATAGTACAATGGATGCCCCACTCACACTATCATTTTCTGTGTTTAGTGGACTGTGAAATTGGGGTAAAAACTCTAATTTGGCAATTAAATTAGAAAGATCATATCATAGGGAACATGAATACTAAGTTTCAAGTTGATTGGAATTCAACTTCATCAAAAACTGCCTTGACCAAAAACTTTAACCTGAAATTTGCACTATCATTTTCTATATTCAGTGAACCGTGAAATTGGGGTCAAAACACTAATTTTACATTAAAAATAGAAAGATCATATGATAGAACACATGTGTGCTGAGTTTCAAGTTCATTGGACTTCAACTTCATCAAAAACTACCTTGACCAAAAACTTTAACCTGAAGTGGGACGAACCGATGGAAGGACAAACGAACGGACGCACAGACCAGAAAACATAATGCCCCTCTACTATCGTAGGTGGGGCATAAAAATAAATTAAAATCAGATAGATGTAAAAAAAAAACCACACTTATTGCGATATATTTATTGATAGGTCATTTGCCATTGTCATTTAATGAATATAAAATTGGAAGTATTTTGATTTTTTTCAAATGTTCAAAATGACACTATAAAATCACTTCACATTAGCTTACCTAAATTGAAAGAGATAAAATTAAAACAAAACACACACAAAGTATCAATTATCAGTTGTTATAAATAGAAATAATAAATCACTCTAATAAAGGCATCACATAACTGTTACATGATTCAAAATAATATTTTAACCAACACTATTTACCTCAGAATCAGAGACATGTATGAAATGAGCCTGCATTTTCAGAAGGGGGTCTATGTTTCTCTTCTGCCTAAGAATGGTCCATTTTTTCTGTTGAGTTGGATCATTCTCTGGTTTCAGTTTGACATAAGGTAACCAGTTTGAGTCCTTCCTTAATGCATGAGTTGATGAATCTGAACCCCAATTTTCTTGACCAACCTGACAGTGATAATATATGTTAAAAATGTTTTACAGAGCTTCTTTGCATAAGAAGAATATTATAGGAGTTGCTTAATATTTTACAATTTGCATATAGTTAAAATTAGAACCAATTATTCAAAGTGAAGTAATTGGCATATATACTTCCTTTATCTATTGCCAGCATTAATTACTGATTTCATATTTTATAAAGTCTACACAATTCAGGTGGAAAGCAACATTTATTTCAAAAACAAATGCAATCTTAAATAGCTCTGGTCAAAATTCTAATAGAACTTACAAGTTGCATGATCACAACTGTACAAGTATGAGTGTTATTTCAGTTCGTCTTTAATGGAAGAAAATTATTGACAATACCTCTAGTCTGTCATAAGCTTTAAAAGTCTTCATATGTTCTTGTCTCATAAAAACTGTCCTAAACTTTCGACCAATGGCAGCATATAATTCCATTTCATCACTTGAGTTATCTATCTTCTCTAGATCCTGTAAAAATATTTAGAAAATCATACACAAAATGCGTAAATTCTTAAATTATGTTTCTTTTGATGATGCATGTAATGGTAAATTCAAAATGAAAATTACAACTCTTTACATAGTTTTTGGTTACTCTGTCACCATGAGGCCTATTTATTTCACTAGTGACACAAGACTTGAAAGCAAATGATGCACTTAATTGTTCAAGGAACGTTTTGGAGGAGAAGCAAGGAACCCTATATCAGTCTATTAATTAATACTTTTTTTTCTTTCTTAACTTATATCAAAACAATTACTGGCATATGACCAGACCTGCTCTTAATTACAAATACATAATGAATGACCATAAAACCAATGCTGCAAATTGATTTTTTTTAATATACATGATCCTATCTTCTTTTTGATAAGATTTCATTCACTTATTACATAGAAACTAAACTAAACTGAACCTTTTTGGGACTTAAGATTTTTTTTTAGGTTTTCGCCGAATTTTCCATTTAATCAGGTTCACAATGCATAATATTTAAAACCATTGGAATTAACAACATGTTCGGTTTAATCAGGTTTCACTGTATATCAAGACCACAAGGCAATCTATAAAGATATTTAAGAATACAAATGTATAAGAATAAGTTTATTACAATTCTACTTACATAATTGATTCCGTATAAATTGAGTAAATAACTGATATGTGGTTTGAGGTTTTGGTAATCGACTACTGTCAATGGTAAACCTAAAGTTGTTTCATCCATAGCTAAACCACCACCTGGAATAGTAATCATTTTAAACTGTTTGCAAATAAAGTATCAAAATAATTTTATAAGTTTAAACATATTTCGTTTTTCAAAGAACCTTGTAGTATCCAAGTTTTCCACCTATATGTTGTTTGATTTACAAAAGACATCATTAATGGGGAAAAATCAAGAGGTATATATTTTCAGATTAAGGTTCTTGGTATGTACAAGTACCCGGCCACATCCATTTGTATTTTTGTCCATCTGATGAGTTAAGCCTTTTTAAACTGATTTTTATAGTTTATTCTTATGTTGTGCTGTTTAACCGCTGTCCCAGGTTAGGGGGAGGGTTGGGATCCCGCTAACATGTTTAACCCCACCACATTATGTATGTATGTGCCTGTCCCAAGTCAGGAGCCTGAAATTCAGAGGTTGTCATTTGTTCATGTGTTACATATTTGTTTTTTGTTCATTTTTTGTACATAATAAGGCCCTTAGTTTTCTCGTTTGAATTGTTTTACATTGTCATTTCGGGGTCTTTTATAGCTGAGTATGCGGTATGGGCTTTGCTCATTGTAAAAGGCCGTACAGTGACCTATAGTTATTAATTGCTGAGTCATTTTGGTCTCTTGTGAAGAGTTGTCTCATTGGCAATCATACCACATCTTTTTATTTTTTTTATTTTTATATCTAATCAGTTGTAATTCAAAGGTTTAGTGTTACTAAATGCAAATAAGTACAAGAGAAATTATAGGTTGGTAAATCTATGACAAAGGTTAAATTCAAGGACATGCATACCTGAAGCAGCAGCAGCATAAGTAAAGGCTGACGTAGGAAGTGGGGTGGTTGTTAAAAGGTTGGCATTAATTGGTGGTGGCTGTGGCACAGGTGTATTGGTTCGTGCAGTAGTGGCAGACGTAGGACGAGAGGCACCACCTGACTTAGGTCTCTGAAAAAGTCCTATAGAATCATCTTGATACCATGAAGCCATCTTTGAAGCTTGGGTTTCTTCCTCCTTAAATAAATAATTAAAAGAATATGAATAGATGAAAATTTAGTGCATACACTGTTTAAAATAAATATCAGTTCTATATTTCTTCAGGAACCTCTGTGGTTTAAGTAAATCATCTTCTGTGTCACCAGCCTGTCAACACCCATGTTGTGAGTTTAAACCTGGCATGTGGAAAGTGCAAAAAATTATAATCTTAATTACTAGGATTGCCAGTTTACCTGCTAAATGCCAGTGGTTCTTTCTTGGACCTCTGGCTCCTCTACCAATAAAAATGGAATGCCACAAAATAGTCAATAGTGCTGCAAGTGGTGTTAACCTCAACTAGAGGCTCTAAAGAGCCTGTGTCGCTCACCTTGGTCTATGTGAATATTAAACAAAGGACGCAGATGGATTCATGACAAAATTTTGTTTTGGTGATGGTGATGTGTTTGTACATCTTACTTTACTGAACATTCTTGCTGCTTACAATTATCTCTATCTATAATGAACTTGGCCCAGTAGTTTCAGAGGAGAAGATTATTGTAAAAGATTACTAAGATTTACGAAAAATGGTTAAAAATTGACTATAAAGGGCAATAACTCCTAAAGGGGTCAACTGACCATTTCGGTCATGTTGACTTATTTGTAGATCTTACTTTGCTGACATTTATTGCTTTTTACAGTTTATCTCTATCTATAATAATATTCAAGATAATAACCAAAAACAGCAAAATTTCCTTAAAATTACGAATTCAGGGGCAGCAACCCAACAACAGGTTGTCTTTTTCATCTGAAAATTTCAGGTCAGATAGATCTTGACCTGATAAACAATTTTACTCCATGTCAGATTTACTTTAAATGCTTTGGTTTTCGAGTTATAAGCCAAAAACTGCATTTTACCCCTATGTTCTATTTTTAGCCATGGTGGCCATCTTGATTGGTTGACCGGGTCACGCCACACATTTTTTAAACTAGATACCCCAATGATGATTGTGGCCAAGTTTGGTTTAATTTGGCCCAGTAGTTTCAGAGGAGAAGATTTTTGTAAAAGTTAACGACGACGGTCGCCAAGTGATGAGAAAAGCTCACTTGGCCCTTTGGGCCAGGTGAGCTAAAAATCGACTAATCAATTATCATGCAACTCATCAGTGAGCAATGATACTTTTAACCTTTTTTCTTTTTGATTGACCAGTTACAAAGCATAAATAAACTGTTATCACAGAGATATATGTCTCTCATTTTTTGTAATTTCGATAATGCAAATGTTGAAATAAAAAATAGCAACACTTTAACATGAAAGTCAAATATTCAAAGTCAATGAACTATGAGTATGACTGGATGTACATGGCTAAACAATCTCCATAAAAATGAGATGTGCCAATGCTAATATATATATACAACTGCCCGTCAACTGCATACCAAATACCATTGACTTATCATAAGTAGTTCTCTTTAAACAAACCTAAACAAAACTAATACATAAAATGTAGAGAGTCTTATAACAACAACACTTTAGGGACTGCTGCAGAAATTTATTGATCGACATGTTTCAGTGCCTAGGGTATCCACTTTATGGACTCTGCCGTACTACAGACTTACCAGGCGTTGGTTCACTTTCGTTTGTAAAACTAATACATGTAAACTAAGCAAAATTTCAAAGTCAATAAACCATAACTGAGGAGGAGGGTAAACAAATTTCAATGGTAATGAGATGTGCCAATGTTAATTTAACTGCATACTAAGTATCATTGACCTACCACTACTGGTTCCCCATAAACATGATAAACTGACCTAATCACAAACTAAAACATGAAAACTAAGCAAAAGTTTGAAAGTCAATAGACCATGACTGAGGGGGCGGGGCCAAATAATCTCCATGGAAATGAGGTATGCCAATGCTTATATAACTGCATACCAATTATCATTAACCTATGACTAGTGGTTCCCCGTAAAATGACCTAATCACAAACTAATACATTAAAACTAAGCAAAAATTTCAAAGTCAATAGACCATGAATGAGGGGGCAGGGCCAAATAATCTCCATTAAAATGAGATATGCTGATGCTTATACAACTGCATACCAATTATCATAACTTTACCACTAGTGGTTCCCCATAAACTGACCTAATCACAAACTCATACATGAAAACTAAGCAAAAGTTTCAAAGTCAATAGACCATAACTGAGGGGGCGGGGTAAAATAATCTCCATGGTAATGAGATGTGCCAATACTTATACAACTGCATACCAAATATCTTTGACTTACCACTAGTGGTTCACCATAAACTAGACCTAATCATAAACTAATACTTTGTGGACGCCGTCGCCGCTGCTGGAATCAGCATACCTATGTCTCGCTTTTTGAATCCATCAAGCGAGACAAAAAATGAAATGATTGCTGGATAGAATTTCGGATGTTTTACCCTTTTTTTATGGTATTTTTTTAATTGCTTCTTTCTGCAAAGTAATTTTGACATTTCATTAACTTAAACACGCAATCAGAGGTACTAGTGCAGGTATATATTTTTTCTAGCAATGAATTCTTCCAGGAAGTTCTATTTTGCAAGAAACTAAATGTTATTCAAACAGCTGTAAAGTTTAATATTTATGATACCTCATCATCTCTGTGTTTCTCTGGTGGGGCTGTTTCAGCTTTATACTGTACTGCAATCCATTTTAATATCTGTATAAAAAAGTAACAATTATCATAAACCAATTTATTTTAGCAGATAAAATCTTTCACCTTCCTGCCTTTCTAGCGTACTGTGCTGTGATTTATTTTTCATGATTTCCTTACTTTATAGATGTATTCATTTTAAAGACTAAAATTTAAAAATTTGAAACAACTTTTTTCTGTACATGTATTATTTTTTTAAATGTTGCAATTAGATAAATGTCCCATTGCAATGCTCAGAAATTTACATGAAACAAATTGAATCAACATGCGATTTATCTTAAATATCAAACTGGTCAGAATGAGTTAAAATGCATACAAAATTACAACATACCCTGAAATAAGGATGAACAGTTCTAAGTGAGTGTAAGAGACACACTAAGCCATCATAAAAAGATCAACTTGTTATTCTAACATACCCGGGCGCCTCCAGGGCCAAGTGGTTTAAGTAGTTACTACTGTAATCACTAGCCAGTCAACACTGGGGTTGTGAGTTTGAACTCGGATAATGCGATTGCACTGGACTTCAATCTTAATTGACTAGGAATCTTTTCCTATCCGAAGTCAGTGGTTTTCTCCTGGTACTCCGGCTTCCTCCACCAATAAAAACTGGCCCCCACGAAATAGCCTAAATGCGGTGTTTTAAAGTGGCGTTAAAACACCAAAAATCAAATCAAATCTAGCATACCCTAAGATAATGATGAACAGTTCTAAGTGAGTGTAAATGACACACTAGCCATCGTAAAAAGATCAACATGTCTTCCATCTTGACACACATAATTCCCCCATCTCCTCCACACAGCATGGACTCCTTTGCTTCGCTCAGTCGTTGTGCTCTGTCTACACAGTCGTTATACTCAGTCACAATTTGTCTGAAACATAAAAATATAACCTTTTTTTTTTACTATAAACAAAATGATGTAATGGGTTAGATATTGTTAAGGTGTAAGTCACTTTTAAATGTTTATCTTTTTATGCAGTTTATTGTTGTTTTGATGTCTCATTAGTATTAATGAATAATGACTCTTTTACTTTAAGAAATTATGATAATCTCCAAATTATTATCATCGAATAATATGCAATTTCTTGCTTGAAAACAGTGGGAGTTTTTTCCCAAGCAAACCACATCCCTTAAGAAGGTTGGAAAAATGGAAGAACAGACAGTGGTTAAACATTACCCCTGAAATAATTAAAGATATAGAAAAAAAACATTGCTGAATCAAGTAAAATGGAAGACGCATTGTCAGATTATTTTTTACATTCTGATTATAACTTACGATAATCTCTTTGTATAAAGAGGATATAAAGTCTCTATAGAACTACTATGTTCACAGAATCTCTTCCATCTTAACATGTGTGAATATTTACATTGGATCAGCTGCTGCATTCTCTCTAAAAAATGCTGAAGAAAAGCAGAGAACAGTTAACTTTTAAAGACATCACTTTTCACTTTCTATGACAACACATAACCATTAATTATAATAATCTCACCAATGTATAGACATAGGTAGATCTTTTAATCTAATAATAACATTTTATGTTTGTTTCACAAAAATCTGTGACTTAATTGGCAGACAATCACAATGCATTCCAAAATTATATTCATATTTCCCAATAAACATGATAAAATGCAACATTAAAGGCAGCACATGCTTTCGTTCCTTTCAATGACAATGTCACAAAAATGCATATAAAAAAATTGACTTTTCATATAACTTGTTTGTAGCATAAAAATGTAATTATATTGACTTGAATGTTGATTTTTGTTTGTGATTTCATAGGGTTATCAAAAGCTCTAATCATGCTTTTGTTATCAATCTTACACCCTTCTAAAGTTACAATTCTTTTAGTGTACTAAAAATATTACCTGGTGTAACAACATAGGTAAACCTTTTGGTGCATATTCAAATTCTTCAGCATTCATCATTTCTTCTACCATCAATTCTGACTGCATTTTCAATGGTTTGGCTTGACTCACCTTGTTGAAAATAAAGAAAAAAAACACATTCAATACATATTTTGAGCAATAAGTTCTACTACCAGCTGAGCTCTATAGTCCTTTTTTTATTGCAAAGTGTATACTTTTCTCTTACTTGTATGGATTTAATTAAATTGCCACTTGCTAATATGTTTACATTGTTCATATTCAAGTTTCTCTTATGACAAATCAAAGCTTAGGTACTAAACTCATGTATTAAATGCTGTGTAAAAAATGACATAACTTTTCATCAAATATCTTGTCTGTTATCATGATTATGAAAATTATTTGATGTTGTCCTATGTTGACTTATCTATATATATGTCTTTTTCTTTTTATAAATTTCCTTGGGTTGCTGTCAGGTTGCACTATGAGTTCTGTAAGTTTAGTATACATTTGAATTTGACAAAGACCACTGTTCATACTCAGAAAGAAAATGGCATTCAACCCTATCAATCAAACAAAAAGACCTATGTATATGGGCAGGAATTCGCTAGTGAAATTTTAGGGTCAATAGTGTTTATCCAATTGAAAAATAAAGAAATCATGCAAATATGGAGAATAAACATTGTTTAAATATCAAAGTGGGTTAGTCTTTATTGCCAAATGCAAAAAAAATGGATCCAATTAAAAAAATCAACAAAAAATCAGCACTTGTTATGTGCTGGCAGTTGAAAACAGTAGACAAAAAGTGTGACATTTCTGCAGTGGCAAAACCCCTAGCCATATTTAGAATATGCCTGAAGAATTGTTCTACTATAATAGTTGAAAATCAACTGCAAAATGATCGGTCTATCATTTAGAAACCCCATTTTGTACAGAATCTGATTATTGCAGCAAATAAAATACGTTTGAAAATGGACAAGTGCATGTAACTTTTCCCGTCAACAAATGTTACATGCACCTTTTCATTAGCTGATTAGCTTTGGAAACAAGTTATTGGTCCAGCATGGCAAATTTTGAAAGGTGTCAACAATGGGTACAATTTGGATTTCATGATTTTTATCAATCAACTGAAGTTTGAAAAATATAGAAGGTAAGAAAATTTATTTCTTTTTCGTGTCAATACTGCCCAATAATACTCATCTTTTTATAACAGTTGTATACTTTTTATAGTAAGCATTACCATAATTATTTTTTTCACGTATCAACCCACTGACAATTACATTAAAATGTGGCTTTGCCATCTTTCACACTTGGCATCTACCAGTGATCAAGCAGATGATAAGAGAGTGGGACCAGGTTAATTTGACCTCACAATGAAGTGTTACATGCACTTTCTGTGTAAATTAGGTTCTTTGATAATGATGTGTGACTTGCTTTGCAATTTTGTCAAAAAATATAAGTTTATCTTGTATTTAAACAGGTTTGACCCTTACGATATTCATTTTATTGCTGGAGAGATTTCTGTACATAACATTGACACGAAAATATTTACCAAGGAAAAGTGTCTATGATACATGCAAAAGCTTTTTTTTGTACGGTTTACCTTATCAATCTAATTTATTACATGAAATACCACAAATTAATTGCCAATTTGATTAACTAGTACTTGTATTCATTCTCAGCATTATAAAGATAACTGGCCACTTAAATTGAAAACATAAAATGTAACATTGACACCAGAATAAAAACAATATTACTTTATTACACTTAAAGCATAATTGGCCAGTGCATAATATTAAATCAAATGTAAATTTATGCTGAATTCTTAACAGAGAAGTTGTTGATTTTTCTTGATTTCTAGACTTTACAATATTTACTTGTAATTCTTATCGTTAAAAAGGCATGTAACATTGACACATCTTCTGCGTCCAGGTTACATGCTACAACCTAATAAATGTGCATACAATTATTCAATCAATAAAATCTTGTTGAAATTTAAATTTGCTTCATTAAAATGATATTAAAGAAATAAATGAGTTTTAATTATTTGTGTTTATTTTTTTCCTGATTGACTAGCAATTTTTCCTCATCATTTGTCATGTTTGTTGGTGTTCCTGTCAATGTTACATACATAACCCAGAATTATAATGTTTCAAAAGCATTGATTTCCAAACCTCTGTTATGAGCTTTAAAATGAGTTTATCTGAGTTTATAAATGACTAACATCTGAAATATTGTCATCACACAATTTCTTTGATGCTCCTATGATAACTTTATGAGTAACATGGACTACGATTTTTGTATCAGGTCTTTTTTGTGTTACATGAGAAGATTTTACTGTGTTGAAATCAACAGTTAATCTAATTTTTAATATTCAAAGTTATTATTATGATACTTATTTTAAAAAATAATGTATAAAGTTAACCCAAATTAAACTTTTTTTTCATTAACAAATTGTGTATGTAACACTGACAGAGTCTATTATTTAGACTTTTACATGTTCAGGCCAGTGTTACATACGTAAACAAAACTTACTGCCATATGGAGCTATTATCTTATTTTTATTTTACAAAATTAAAGTGTTTTCATGTTTTCCTGTTTAATTTGTCTTTTAACACTAGTTAGTAACATTGACACCAATATTTTGTGTCAAGATTTTTTTTATGTTACATGCAAAGGTATTACTTCCTTAAAGTCAGACATTTATATAACATTTTATAACCTAAATGATTAATTAGATATTACTGGGCAGCAATTATATTATTTCTCCAAAGTTGACTATTAAGCACACCACTTTCATCTTCTGGTCTTCATGTATGTAACATTGACATACAACCTTTTACTTTTCTGTCAATGTTACACGCATGAACAGAACTGATAACATTTACTAACTCCTTTGCTCTATAAAGAGATTATTGATAATTTAACTTGTTTTACCACCACCAAACTTCATCTTTATTTCTAAATATAGATATTCTTTTTAGAAGTGTATTTTCTTTATTGACAACAAAATTGGTGTCGGTCCTGAAAATTTACATGCAATTTTTAATAAAAAAAATCTACAGGCAATATAAACCTAAGAAAGAAAAAGATGATCAGCAATAAATGTGATGAAGAAAACTCTCAAGAAGATGCTGCAAAAAGATACTGTCCCTGTCAACCAGTCAGATGGTGATGTCCCTGGAAGCCAGACAGATGGTGATGTCCCTGTCAGCCTGGAAGATGGTGATGTACATATCAGTCAATCAGTTAGTTGGTGATGTTCCTGTCAGTCAGTCAGTCTGTGATGTTCTTGTAAGCCAGTCAGAGGGTAATGTCCCTGTCAGCCAACAGATGGTGATGTCCTAGTCACCCTGGCAGATAGTGATGTTCATATTAGTCAGTCAGTTGGTGATGTTCCTGTCAGTCAGTCATATGGTGATGTTCCTGTCAGCCAGTCAGATGGTGATGTCCCTGTCAGCCAGTCAGATGGTGATGTCCCTGTCAGCCAGTCAGATGGTGATATCCCTTAGAGCCTGTCAGATGGTGATAACCCTATCAGCCTGGCAGATTATGATGTCTGTGTTAGCCAGTCTGATAAGGTCCCTATTAGTGAGTCAGGTGGTGACGGTCCTTTCAGCCAGTCAGATAGTAGTGTTTGTCTGTGTCAGAAAACCAGATGATGGTGACTGTGTATGCAGACATACTAGTGATCTCCAATTTGACCATTCTACAGCAGTGTAGAAGATAGTTATTTCAAAATCTTGTTTATTTATCCCTTTTCAATCACCAGTCAACACATGTATCATGTGTATTTACTGATGCTCATTATAGAAATCATGAGGAATTCAATTTGTAACACTTTTTTTTTAATTGTTATGCCAATAATTGACATTCCAGAATAACTTTTGCATTATAAGAGGTTCAGGCTCCTTCTGATTTCAAAATAATAATAATAAACTCATCTTGGATACCTGAATTGAAATTTTGTAGGCCAGAAACGCTTTTCGTTTACAAAAGACTCTTCAGTGACGCTAATGAAACAAAAAAGTAAAAGAAGGCCAAATAAAGTTGAAAACAGGACTATGGTCTTGTGGGTGTTGGTTTTCTCTTCTGAATTGTTTTACACTGGTCATTATGGGGCCCTTTCAAATTGTGGCTTCCTGTAGTTTAGGTAACAAGTTTTCAAGATGAAATGGCATTGAAAAATCGAAACAAGATATTTGAGAGTTTCTATATTATTGTAAATTTTATAATCTATGCATGGATTTTGGTTCTGATTGAGGGTAGATTAATTGTTGTTTTTTTGTTTTTTTTTCTTTTTTCAGATAGATAGTTGAAGATGTTTGAGACAGAAAACAAGAAACAAGAAACTTGTTTTGAATGTTTGAAATAAAATTTATTGTTTAAAGCTTAAAAAGTTATCATAAATGTAAGATTAACCAGCAGAAATAAAACGAGATATGGGGTAATATGTCTATCAGACAACAACCTCAAAGATGAAACCCAAATTGTTCTTTATAGAAGTTATGTAAACGATTGAAAATAAGATTCTCAATAAATGCAGCTGTATCAACTTCTCGTAGATTTGTCCATATTTTGTCTTGGTTTTTCATACTATTAGTTTTAAGTGTAACTGTGTCACATGAATGAGGGATACATGTAATCATTTTGTACCCTTACTTTGTCAGTATTAGTTATTGAGTGAGAAACTTGTGGATGCTGATGGTTGTGTGGTTGTCTTCTTATCAATCTCATCCCTGTGCATAAAAAAACGGGTTGCTTACTTACTGATATAAAAATGTTTCATGTTGTGGAAATTTTGGATGACTCCTTCATCAATTGATCTATCTTTGGTCTTAATTTTATTTTTCTGGTTATTTTGACATTTGAATATCTTTCAATTTAGCCTTCCATAGTGTACCACCATGAACAAGCATAACTGGTATAGTTAAAAAATATGTCTGCTGTCTGAAATTTAGGTGAATGGTTTTGGTATTAACCACTATTTAAATAATATCATATATGATAAATGTGGCAGTATAATTGTATAATTAACATTCAGATGGTTGTTTGGAGGCTTTTTATATCTTTTAAGGTCAATTCTGGCATGGTTCATTATTCATATTTTTTGTGTCCACGTTACATGCAACATTTAAGTCACTATTTTATGACAGAAATGAGATAATTGCAAAAATATTAATACAATTTTTTAATGTGAGGGTAACACAATGAAAAAGAGCCTTTACATGTTCAGAAAGAAAATGATTCTTACTGTATTTATCTCTTAAACATTGCATGTAACATTGACAGAAAAGTAGAGGAAACTTGTTTTCACAAAATTTCTGAAAGAAATGAAAATATACATTTTAGAGTTTTGATGATAGACAATGTTTTGTGATCAATATATATGATATTGAATGTTGAATAAGTTAAGGAATCATTAATCTCAATTTGGAAAAAGTGTCCATGTTACATGCTCCAAATTCATTATTTGCTTTGGTTCCAAACTGACGCAAGTTTAAAAATGATTTTTTTGGTTACAAATAGAAGGACACCATTTGTAGCAATAATTTGTAAAAAATTTAGAAGCTTATAATGATTTTTATTTTTTTCTTACAATGTCACACTAAAGTAGCATTAGCGAATTCCTGCCCATATATGTAAATCCAATTCTAGAAGTTAAAATAAATTCATTACCTCTTTTGACCTAGTAATGATTCTTTGTCTTTCTTGCTTGAAATATTCCACATCTCTAGGCATTGGCACAGAACTACAAAACATATGGCAAAAATTATGTTTAATTTTATACACCACATAACACTATACAGAAAAGTAAATAAACTGTTATTTGTAAATAAATCTTAATTTTTATATCAAAATAACTAAAAAAAGCATTACTTCAGACATATTTTCAGGTACAAAATTTACATATACCATGTCATCTTCGCTAGCCAAGGGTTACGATCCACTCCCGCTCTCTTCACCCTTGGCGGATTGAGCTAACATTTGTGATATCAATGTTGCGCCATCTATCGGAAGATTAAAGTCACGCCCATTCCGAATACATTATTCTTGACCAATGGTAGCACTTGAACTCTTCAATTTGGAGGTAAAAACACTGTAGCGTCTAGATTCTACACACTTGGTAAAGCCGGAAACGAAAATATACGTCAACATTCATGCATTTGTGCATGAAACATACACAGGAACTTCTATTAGTTGATTAAAACATTCCAGTTGTCACTAAATATAGTCGTATGTTAAGTGATGTAAAGACTTGTTGCGCAATAAACACGTGGCAATTGTTTACAAACACTTTCTACATCTACACGTGATCATTTTATAGGCGCTTTTTGATTGGATGCAGTGAGTTTCTACTGCAACCAATAAAAATCCTTACCTTGTGTCTCCGAAATTTTATCTCAATCCGCCAAGGGTGAAGAGAGCGGGAGTGGATCGTAACCCTTGGCTAGCGAAGATGATACCATGTCTTCATATCCTTATTTTTCAAGCATCCTTGTATTTAACATAATCAGGAAAATAACTAATGTGTGAAATTTCCATATTCAAAGTATCACATCTTAATAACCAAGTACATTTATCTACTTTTTAACTGATATTTTATAAATAATCCATTCTCAAATTGTGAAAAACAAACATGGCCATATTGTTTAAACTAATAATCAATAAAATGAAAAGTTATTATTATTATACGACTTTTTGTTTAAGACATTTTAATACCTAATAGATCGTGTGGGTAGCTGAAAGGCCATATGATTTTCTTCCATTTCATTTCTGAGCTCCTCCAATTCTTTCTTGAGATGACGTTCAGCATCCTTCACCTTGTCTGTACTTGACACCTTGTACAGTTCTCCTAGATCATACATCTTTGTATCTTTACTGACTGCAACCTAAAGCTAGAAATCATATCAAATATTAAATAAGTCATTATATATGTCTGGGAAACACTTATTTCACATAAGCATGATAAGAATATTCACTACTGACTAATATCTACAAAATATAAGTTAACAACATTTTTAGACAGTATCCATTTTTCCTAAGATTACATACATGTGATTCTTCCAGCGGGAGTTAAAATCTTCCGCTTTTCAGACCCTCCTCCGTCCCTCCCGTTAAAATTTGAAATCTTCCACTTTTTGAAAATGTCAATCTCGAAAAAAATTTCAGTAGACATTTCTGTTTACAAAATAGATACGGACAGGGAAAAAGTCTGAGAAAAACGGAAGTTTCCTGTAATGGAATTTGTGTCAAAAAGGTAAATAGGTAAATAGCCTTGAGTAATCAATGAAGGTGTTAAGGATTAGACTGTATATACAACAATAAAAGATGATTGGCATTTACATAGTAATCAACTAGCTAGTTAAATATACATGTCTGGATGATTAAAAGTGATACTGACAATGGAACAGTTGTGATAAACATCGACTTTAATAAATTTTGATGCTGTTGAAAACATGGAACAGACTTAGTTTATACTGAACCTCAAAGACAATAAAATCAACTAAAATATGATATTTATGGCTTGTCTTCTATCTAGGCCAATGGAATACCTATATAAGTTTGTTTGTCTTATATAATTTGACAAAATACAAACTGTTTCATGTTATCACCAAATACATGTACCCCAGCATAATATTAAAGAAGACACAGTATCTAGCCAAATTTCAAAATGGTGCAAGTGCAGTGCCAAGGGTCAAGACCATGCTTACTACACTTCATGCAAAGCTGACTATGGGGCCCTAATTACTTGACCAAAAATATGGAGACAGCTACCCACCAGAAAGCCCACAACTCTATCAATTCAACACCTTCTGTTACAAACATGTTCAGTAATGGTACTAAAGTTGACAATGTGGCTAAAGCAGAGGTACTTTTTGCCAACTATGTATGATGGCTGATCACTTTATCTTTGAACTATATATGATGAATAAATATTTGAACCTCCCCCTTATCTTCTATTTTACTAAGTAAAAATGGCTATGCAGGTGCTTGAAGGTAGGGAATCATTGTTTCAGGAAGATATGCAGTTCAAACACACACGAAAAATCTTGCGTATGTCGATAAAAAGGACTTAAAAAATCTCCAGTTATGAGGCCCAAACTCCAGCTGAAAATTTCCAAATCTCCAGTTGTGGCTTGACAACTCTGTCACATGTATGAGATTATATACATCAAACATATAAAAAAGTGAACAGACTTAACAAGTTGATACGGTTGTCCTTTACAATGTATCTTAATAGATTTAGTAAACTTTGCTAAAACTTTTATTTTTGTAATGAAAATTAAAAATATTTAAATATAAGACTTTTTTACCACTCACCTTTATATATTATTATAAAATTCATAAGCATTTATTTATTATATATATGTATAATTACAATTTGAAATTGTTCCTTAAATTTATTTATATAAATATTTTTATAATTAAATATGGGGCCAGATCGACTTTAGCAAAAAAAAACTTGAGGCCTGATCAACACGAAAGCCATAAATAATTGAGGGGTCAATTTGGTCTTCAATAGGGTACAACTTTTATGGTAAAAATATCTTCAACAACAAGACTGAAACTTTTACCTGGTTTTAATAAAACATCAAAATAAGCATGTGATATTCTTCAAATTAATATCTGGTATTTTTGCATGACGTCACCATTAAATTGGAAATCCAGAGATGTCACAAACTTGCTAGTCCCAGATTACTCTGACGTTCAACGTCTGTTTTCCCATGGCCCAAGCTTGTCTGGCAAAACAGTCGTTGGAGGACAGAGTAATCCCGGACTAAAACTTGCACGCATCAACATGATCAACAATATAATACACATAGTCAGTTCTAACAACTTTTCATGAAGCAAATGCGTGAGATTTGGCCAAAATTGAAAAGATCAAAGAGAAAAACAATAGATCAAAGGAAAATGCCACCAAAAAAGCATACAAAAAGCATGTTCGAGTCTCACACTAAATGTGTGAGACTTGGCAGCCCTGCATGATACATGTACATTTTAAAAGGATACAACAATAACCTTCTGTTCTAGCACAGAATATATATATCCCTTATGGAATATTATAGTACCCCAATTGGATTTTTATAACCAATATTTGTGACTGGTCTCAACCTGTTTATAGAGTAAATATATTACTATTGTTTTGTTTGCTGCTTTTTTTGTAGGATTTAGCTTTATTGGCAATGGAGAGCTCAGTAGGTCATATTATGTTTGTGTTTTTCATAAATCGCATATAATTTACACAAAAGAATAAGCCTGACAGGTCTAATCCACTTGCTTTGCTTTGTTATGATAGTCACGCAAGTCGGTTTTCATAATATTATTTTATGCCTACAAGTTATTTCCTTGCTGGTGTCTCTTTGCTATGCAGCTTTTTATTAAAATAGCATGCTGAAGCTGTGTGTTAAGTATCTGGTTATTGTTTATTCTGTCATTTCACAGGTTTGTTTATATTTTGCAAGCGAGCTAAAGTGCGTTCGGAGTCACTCGGCAACCAGAATCGGTGACAAAAATGTTCACATGTTTTCCTGATGAAAATACAATATACAAAACGCTCTAAAGATTAAGATTACAAAGATTCCGCGGGAATTTGAAATTTTGTTGTGCGTTCGAATATCATTCGTTAATTAAACCAGAGACATATATACACGTGTATATATGTCTCTGATTAAACCGATCAATTTGTCAAACTTTTAAAAGCACACACCTGCCAAGTTACTGCTTACTGTCACTATTTGCAAGGAATTTTCCACATGCAAGCTCCCATATGGATTTTTTTAAAGAGCAATTTTGTCCACAATTCAAAGAAATCAATTTTACGATGGCTCGGTATGGAAGCAGGACAAATCGCCCCACTGGAAAAACGCCCCACACCAAATCGCCCCACTTTTTCACAAACTCGCCTCAACCTGGTTAACCAACTCGCCCCACTTTTTAAAAAAATCGCCTCACTGGTGTAATTGGTCAAATCCAGTTAATTTTCTTCCTGTCAACTCGCCCCACTTATTGAAAAAAGGAAAAATCTACTTCTATATACAATTTTCAGGTCTACCAACTAGCTGCACTTAAATGAAAACTTATTTTGATTTTTGTAATCTACACAGAATACAAAAAAAAATAAAATACGAAATTTATTAAACTTTTTTAACATTCTTAAAATATAATTGCAAATACATTTTCGTATCATTATTGGAGAATAACTTTATACTTGTAAGCTTAGTTATTTGTATAACAATTGAAAATAAACCTGTTAATTGTATCATAATCATACAATTGATGCGTGATTAACATTTATATATATAACTTTATTGCAAAAACAGAGTTTTTAACAGCAATTTGATTTTATAGCACTTCACTTCGGTTTTCAAAGGTATTGACGTGGGCAGGGACAAAGATATGCAACGGGATTGCATCTTTTTTATAAGTGGTTTATCTATTTGTCATGAGTGGGGCCAGTTGACAGACCGTATTTCAACGGGATTTTAACCCTTTTCATAAGTGGGGCATGTTATCATACCTATTTGCAATGGTAGTTTACCCTTTTCATAAGTGGGGCGAGTTGGTAAACAAGAGTGGGGCGTTTTTTTAAGAAAGTGGGGCGAGTTTGTGAAAAAATGGGGCGATTTGCCAGTGGGGCGATTTGTCATTGATTCCTAGGTATCTATAATACTAAAATAACGAGATCCAATTTGTCAGCCGTCATGGAAAAAAAAACGACAAATCAAAGAATTCAACTTCATATATAGCTAATATAGGACAATGGTGTTGATTAAAAATTACACCTCTCCAGACCCTTTTGTTTTCCACATAATTAATATTGCCAATAATTTACCAGGTCCGGGTTGAATCCGATACCGATAACAATAGTATATTCACCTGTTACTTATTACCTTATCTGAACGTTTCGCTTCTGACAGGCGCACCACCAACGGTGTATTTAGGATTTTGCTATCATATATATACACGGGTCATAATCACAGGGTTGACACTACTAAATTCAATCACTGTCACATTGTTCCCTATTGTAGTATTTTGATAAGTATGACTTTCTAAGATGACAATACGAATACTAAAAAACTGGACTTAAGATAAGGCGTATAGGTACAGTTTTCAATTTGTATGACGGCATGACGTAAAACAGCGAATCAAATAATTCAACTTTATTTATAACTATTATAGGACAATGCTGTTGATTAAAAAAATACTCCATTCCAGGCCCTTTCGTTTTCCAAATAATTAATATTACCTATAATTGATAAGTTCCAAGTCGACGGGTTCAACCAGACAGATTTTGAAAGCAGAGAAAACTGTGCATCTTATAATCGGCATGACTTTATCAGATGACAATACCAATACTTAAATAAGGCTTACGCATAGTAATAAACTTGAATTCAGTCACGGACCCGCACGGGTGTGTTCTAGTAGGTTTGTAAAATTATGAAGAAGCAGAAAAATAACATTAAAATTAAACAATGTTAAATACATTTGTAGCCCCCCTTGAAGATTTTGTAGGACAATAGGAACCATCTTGTGCACAAAACCCCATGGTGATTTTGTAAAGTTGGCAGGCATGAAAGAAAGCAATGTATAAATACATAGAAAGTTTTAGTGAAATCACTATTTTATCATTTAATTATGGGAGGAAATGCATAAATAAATAAGGATAAAAAAGAAAAATATTACAACGTGACAGTATTACTAGGATTGTAAAATAAGCGAATGTTTACTTTTACAATCTTTCCACGAGCAATCATACCATGGAACCAACTACCACTTCCTGTGCCATAGCCGTCCCAGAATGGGACGTATTTAAGTCGGCAGTCAGGTGACCGTGAGTATACTAAACTTCCACAAAATCGTACAGTGTATATACTTGTATTCTTTAAAAGAAATTGAGGCTGTGGCTGTTTTGCGTGTGTAAATAGTCCTTAGTGAGATATGTCTGCTTGCGGATGCCGGTTACTATTAAACATGTTAAAGTAACCTAATTTGAGTTGAAGTTGATTGAGTACAGAAACGTTTCTGGGTGTTTTAGGTACCACGTGTTTTTGTTTGATTTCGCCTCATTGTTAGATTTACAATTAATTTGGCTAGTTTATTCTTTTTCTAATTTTGACAAAATATTTACTCTGACTCTTTGAAAAAATATAGAACTGAATACCAAAAACTTGAACTATTCACTCTATCTGAAAAAAAGTCTTTTGATATCAGTTTGACCGAAACGCTAATTTGGATCATTGAGAAACTTGATTTCTCCTTAAAATTGAACGTTCATGACAACGGCTGATGTTTACATAGCTATCGCTATCTCCCTTAAGTGATATGTACCACCTTTATGAGTAATATGACCAGAAGGGGTGTATATATTTATTTCAAACCTTACTATGATCGCACATTGGCTGAAAAAAATAAATGATTAACTCTGTCATTTCTAGGAAGACGGGATAACTAACAAAAATGTTAAGTCTCATGTTCTTTGAAACAATTTTTCGAATGCATACATAGTCGTATTTCATCATTTATAACGATTAATATAAAAAAGAAGATGTGGTATGATTGCCAATGAGACAACTATCCACAAAAGAGCAAAATGACACAAACATTAACAACTATAGGTCACCGTACGGCCTTCAACAATGAGTAAAGCCCATACCGCATAGTCAGCTATAATAGGCCCCGATAAGACAATGTAAAACATTTCAAACGAGAAAACTAACGGCCTTATTTATGTAAAAAGGTAAATTTCAATAGAACTGAAGTTTGTAACACTGTTTTTGAATAAAAAAAAATGGATGCTGCAACATAATCTTATTAGAGACAGTAGTTTACCGATGTTTAAATCTCATAAAAAAGGAATATACAAATCTAGGTAACCGTTAAAGGAAACTTGAGAGAATCGTATGAACTCCAAAAGGATCTAAACCGGCATCTACGAAAGTGGACGTGCATCCCGGACGTGCATGTCTCTTGAAATGCATGTATCATCCGCCCAGCTAATTTCACATTCATAAATTGGACACAATTAATTTGTAAATTATAGATGAGACGAGTATTCAAGTGTTCTCATATCTAAGGACCTCAGGCAACATTTTCCAAGTGAGCCGGTTGAGGTGCGTACACCTCACATTTGTGACGGTGACAGTAAAACTGTAGTAGTGTCGATTTCAGTTTACCTCTATCAGAGAAATGTTTGTGTCAGGATCAGATGAGGTTGAACAACTCAAATGTCAGTGAACGGTTCATTTTCCATGAGAACGTCAGTTTGGAAAACGCATGTGAATTTATAATTGATAAAGCTACCCAACGCTTATATCTTATGATTAACTTTTAATATAAATGATCACCAAGTCACCTGCAAGTTATTTATACCAGTCATCATACCTATTGTCGAATTACTAGTAACATTGCTTGTAAGGATTGCACCAACGTTTTGCATCAGAGAACTGATATATCAGAAAATGAATTTAATTACTATATATAATCGAAGATGTTCTTTAATACATCTTATTTGGTCCAGTGGCTGATCGAGGGGACCCGATAGAAGACATAGTTGTAACACAATCGTGGAAATCTCAGTCAGAAACCTGGTCATTGGATTTCTTTTCATATATTTTAACTTTGGTATTTTTGCCATTGTGGACAATTTGGTGTTCATAAAGTCTTTTGATAAATAAGATAGATACAACCGTGAATTTAGAGCATGACACTTGCGTAGAAACCTGTGTATTGTTGATGACTTATGTTGTTCCCTGTTTGTTAGTCTGTTGAAATTTGTGAGTGTTTTTTTTTGCTGTCTCGTCATGGTCAAAGTACAAAAAAAGACAAACAACACAATAAGCAACACGACAACCAGGAAAAAAAAACCAGGCAGTCATATCAGGTTATTCTGAAGAGTAAGGAGATACTATTCAACCAGTGGCATTCGTTGTCGGTTGCTTATAAATCGTATTCCATAATGCCATACTAAAGATAAAGATGACGGATTGTTGCCATAGCAATTGAAAAAAAACATATCAATGATTATCGCATTTTTACGAAATTTTCCTTTGATCTTACTGTCAGACTATTAATTTTCTTTATCAGCACAGTAGAGTCACTGGTGTTAAGGTTCATCTGAATGAATTAAAAAAGAGGCCGTATTTTGTGTGTAAAAACGGCAATGTCCCGTTAAACGATGACATTCGAACGCAAAATAAAAATAAATGAAGCAACTACAGAATATGCATAACCATTTGATATATGACATATATACATGTACCTGTTAAAGATATGATAATTAAAGCAGCTGTCTAGTCAGTTATTGTGGTAAATAGATCGATATTTCAATTTCTTTCAAAGTTTCAATGTTGTGTGCGCGTTTAGGGCTGGGGAATAGGGGGAGGGTATTACTAATATCCCATATCCCAAATTAAAGTGCAATACTTTCATTTATTGCTCCTAATGAAAGTCCCATTATACCACATTTAACGATTATCCCTTTTTTCGACTGAATAACGATTATCATCCCGATTTTTTTCGACGGCAATTTTCTAAGCGCTCAGACAATTATAGTACACCGTTACTATTCAAATATGATGGTAATGGTATAGAAAAACCTTAACTCTTAACAACAACAGGCTACATTTGAGAAAAATGACTGAACAGATTTTACCTTTTTTGCCGTCGCAATATTGGGATCGTCGTAATTCCAGTTAAGATTACACCAGTTAGAGTGATATAAAAAGGTACTGGCTACTATTACATGGAAATGTAACGATAATAAAAAAAAATATTGTTACATTACTATAAAAAAATAACTTATCTCCCTTCATGATAAATTTCGAATATGATAGACTATAAAGTAATGCGTCACAAAACGAAATATGATGCATCATCATGACGCTGAATGCTACACAGCTCCGGCAGACTAAATATCTTAGAAAACCTGAGTAACTCGAAAAACACATGCATGGAATTTTAAACTCTTTCAAATTTAAAGTACACTCTTTATAAATATTAACTATCTGGATAAGAATTTCTTGTGTAACAGGCTCCATCTAAATTGTTAAGTCCAATGGATCTCATAGATCCCTCTTTACCAGTGATCTCTAAAATTAGTCTCACATGTAATTGTAACACCTTATATTCTACCTTATGAACTCACTTAATACTATACAATGATTGGTTATTGCTACTTGTAACCCCTTGTCATCCCGGGACATATTGGAAAGTCATTGTCCAAATCATGACTTTTGTGATTCTACTCCTGTTTTAAAGATTTTACATTTATCATCGCTCTTTGACTTTTAATTCCAATGAGCATTATAGTATACAGTACCGTGATTTCGAATTCAAATTATATTTTTGGGAGGTCCTAAATGGGCCTTCGTCATACTAGAGAATTTTATGTTTCAAACGAAACTTACGTACGTTAACGCAAGTAACTTAGGCTTACAATTATACGGCCTTATAAAACATAATATGAATTGTGGTTGTCTCCCTTCGCCGGTTTCAACACTTCAGATTTTAGCCGGATAGTTATAGTTTTTTTTTTTTTTTTTTTTTTTAAATTTCATCTATTAGATTTTCGGGGGTGGGAGAGGGGCTGTGAATTTTAAATGAAGATATTTCTGGCCTTGGTTGTGACTGAATAAATTTGATTTCACAGTTGTCCAGCACCTTCAGTTAAAAAAAGATCTACATTATACCCACTTGAAAATTTTCAAAACAAAAATTCCGCATCAAAATCTCCCACTCCCCCCTCCCGAAAAAGTAAATTAAATGATCGATGACTTATAGACAAATTAGACAAATGTGTGCGTTAAACATAATTCTTTATACAATCATAACTATTTAGTAGGGGCCTAGATAAAATTTTGAATAAAATATAAACAGGCAGACAGGTGAAACAAATTTTGGAAGAGTATTTACAAAATCAAACTGAAAGGCAGAATGAAAAAATAACCGCAATACAAGATGATTGGAATATAGAAAAATCATGTTGGCAAGCTAGGACAAATTAGGCTCAATTGAATTTAGCCAAAAAATAAGAAATAAAACAAATTTATCCATGCAACCCTCCCCTAAAAATAAAAGGGTTGCTTCCTTGTCAAAAACATACACTTCTTAGCTGAACGAAGGTAAAATGTGTAAAACAATTAGAAAATAACACATTTACAGATTATCATATTTACCACAAACGTTTTGGGTATAATTTGAAAGTTAATATTTTCCGCTCCTTTTTATCTGTCTTCCGTCTTCTCTCCTTGACACTGAGGGAATTTATCGACCTCACTATACCAGAATACATGCAAATAGGTAAGCATGGTTGGCGTTCTATCGAACTGACAGAAAGCTGTTTAAATACCTGACTATACCTCATAAGGTGGGGTCAAGTAAGATAAACGGTACAGTAGTTCCATGGGAAAACGGAGGAGTAAATCGGTTTAACGTAAGAAGTAAATCGGTTTATATGTTATAAGTTGGCAAAATAACAGGTCGACAGTTTGACACTAGAAAGGTTGACAGGTTGACTTTAAAAAGGTCTACAAGTGTTAAGACCGACAGGTTGACAGGTCGACATGTTAAAAAGTCGATAAATGCATAGGTCGACAAGTGTAAAGGTTAACAGGTTGACAAGTCTACATGTTGAAAATTCGATAAAAGTAGGTCGACAGGTCGACAAGTGTAAAGATTAACTCTCAAGTATAGTTGAGTTATATGCTGGACTTTCAAAGAGAAGGCTTGAATTTATAACTGATCTTGATTAAGAACAAGATGTTCCTCCGATTGCAGAATAAGGTCATGCAAGATTCGTTTTTTTTTTCTCTCGGTCTTATAAGATGAAATTGTCAAGATTTAAAAACCTTTTCAGTCCATTTTTCAAATTACAGTCCTTGCGGTAAATTAAAATTGGAGGAGTCCTTTTCATTTTTAGCTCACCTGGCCTAAAAGGCCAAGTGAGCTTTTCTCATCACTTGGCGTCCGGCGTCCGTCGTCGTCCGTCGTCCGTCGTCGTCCGTCGTCCGTCGTCCGTCGTCGTCGTTAACTTTTACAAAAATCTTCTCCTCTGAAACTACTGGGCCAAATTAAACCAAACTTGGCCACAATCATCATTGGGGTATCTAGTTTAAAAAATGTGTCCGGTGACACGGCCAACCATCCAAGATGGCCGCCATGGCTAAAAATAGAACATAGGGGTAAAATGCAGTTTTTGGCTTATAACTCAAAAACCAAAGCATTTAGAGCAAATCTGACATGGGGTAGAATTGTTAAACAGGTGAAGATCTATCTGCCCTGAAATTTTCAGATGAATCGGATAACCCGTTGTTGGGTTGCTGCCCCTGAATTAGTAATTTTAAGGAAATTTTGCTGTTTTTGGTTATTATCTTGAATATTATTATAGATAGAGATAAACAGTAAACAGCAATAATGTTCAGCAAAGTAAGATTTACAAATAAGTCAACATGACTGAAATGGTCAGTTGACCCCTTTAGGAGTTATTGCCCTTTATAGTCAATTTTTAACCATTTTTCGTAAATCTTAGTAATCTTTTACAAAAATCTTCTCCTCTGAAACTACTGGGCCAAATTAATCCAAACTTGGCCACAATCATCTTTTGGGTTAGTAGTTTGAAAAATGTGTCCGGTGACCCGGCCATCAAACCAAGATGGCCGCCATGGCTAAAAATAGAACATGGGGTAAAATGCAGTTTTTGGCTTATAACTCAAAACTCAAAGCATTTAGAGCAAATCTGACATGGGGTAAAATTGTTTATCAGTTCAAGATCTATCTGCCCTGAAATTTTCAGATGAATCGGATAACCCGTTGTTGGGTTGCTGGCTCTGAATTAGTAATTTTAAGGAAATTTGGCTCTTTTTGGTTATTATCTTGAATATTATTATAGATAGAGATAAACAGTAAACAGCAATAATGTTCAGCAAAGTAAGATTTACAAATAAGTCAACATGACTGAAATGGTCAGTTGACCCCTTTAGGAGTTATTGCCCTTTATAGTCAATTTTTAACCATTTTTCGTAAATCTTAGTTATCTTTTACAAAAATCTTCTCCTCTGAAACTACTTGGCCAAATTAATCCAAACTTGGCCACAATCATCTTTTGGGTTAGTAGTTTGAAAAATGTGTCCGATGACCCGGCCATCAAACCAAGATGGCCGTCATGGCTAAAAATAGAACATGGGGTAAAATGCAGTTTTTGGCTTATAACTCAAAACCCAAAGCATTTAGAGCAAATCTGACATGGGGTAAAATTGTTTATCAGGTCAACATTTATCTGCTCTGAAATTTTTAGATGAATCGGATAACCCGTTGTTGGGTTGCTGACCCTGAATTGTTAGTTTTAAGGAAATTTTGCTGTTTTTGGTCATTATCTTGAATATTATTATTGATAGAGATAAACTGTAAACAACAATAATGTTCAGCAAAGTAAGATTTACAAATAAGTCAACATGACCGAAATGGTCAATTGACCCCCTTAGGAGTTATTGTTCTTTATAGTCAATTTTTAACAATTTTCATAAAATTTGTAAATTTTTACTAACATTTTCCACTGAAACTAATGGGCCAAGTTCATTATAGATAGAGATAATTTTAAGCAGCAAGAATGTTCAGTAAAGTAAGATGAACAAACACATCACCATCACCAAAACACAATTTTGTCATGAATCCATCTGCTTCCTTTAATATTCACATAGACCAAGGTGAGCGACACAGGCTCTTTAGAGCCTCTAGTTTCATACCAAGTCGTGTAGGGGAGTGAGATTTGAACAGATTCAACTGTGATCTAAAAATTGGACTGTAAAAACTGAAAAATCTAAACATTTTGTTTTCTCATTCATTTAACATGTTTAAGACTTTTCAGTTCGATTTGGCCATTTCAGTCTGAATATTGGTAACTAGTGACAAGTTTTACGTCGTCACTACGAAAAATGTTTGTGCATCAAGTTTAATTAAGAATAAACAAGTTTAATAACTAAAACGTTTGTCTCATGATTATATGACTTGAAACACAATATTCAGAGGCGGATTTAGGGGAGCAGGGGGCCCGGGACCACATTTTCTGGGAAAACTTTGGTAGCTTATATAGGGAATTACTGAAGTAAGACCGGAGCGGGCCCCCTCTTAGGCAGTCAATGGACCCCCACTTATGAAAATTTCTAGATCCGGCACTGATTATTGTAACTTAAATACAACGAGGAAAAGAGATATACTGAACAATAATGATATATTATCTATAATAAATTCAAAGAAAAAGTATGACTCAGAAAATAAAATAAATAAAATGTCAAATGTCAGGTTTATCACTTATGAAATTATGCGCATCAATTTCAGTTGATACCCAGAAATTCAAGTATCGTTGGTAATACTCGGTAGTTTCCTTGTAGACCATGCACACTTACAATGTAATACAGATAAAAAGTTACAAATAATTTACTCAGTTGCTGTACCAGGGATGGGGGTCTGTGATTGGATACTACCTTTTTTCGGTAAATTAGAAAATTATGTGAATATTACAGAAAAGACAACAATGTTGTTTTTTTTCATTCTGGAACCCCCCTTTTTGAAATATCTGGATCCGCCCATGTTACTAATCTACCACTTTAGAACCACGGTTTTGCTATATATTCAAGTTTGTTGTAGTCTGGATTATCATGAATCAGATAAAGTCTGGATTTCTTTTGGTCGACATGCCAACATTTTCTCTTCCAGCGACCGTATTTTTCCAGAGTAATTATACCCCCCCCCCCAAAAGCGATGCTGCGAAAGGTAATAATAACACTATGGAACGGTCAACCCCTCTGCCTGTCCGTCGGTCCGTCCGTTCGTAACACCCCTGTTAACACTCTTGAATTGCATCCTTCAAGAGATTATAAGCATGGCAAATTTATCACACCGCGATATGTTGTTTTTTTTCAATTTGCCATTATGAACTTTCTAGGTAAAATTTCTCAAACTGCTTTTCTTAATAGATCATGGAACACACGACACAGATCATTCATTTAAAAAAAAAACTGAGCTATCAATAAGACAACAAAAAAATTGTTTAATATTTTCACATATATTTACAAAAGTTCTTATTCATTTTAAAGGCAATCAAATAAAATAACCCCCAAATAATCCAGGTATTTTAATATGTTTAAATATTAGAAGAATATTACACTCTTCGTGTATATATTTACCTAAATTACTGAACTAGTATAAGTTCCTTAATTTTTTATCAATTTTATCCTTTTTAGAATAAATATATTGAAAAAACTCATTATCCCGTATACTCTTTGAAGAACCTCTTTTGTATGAAAATAGGAAAAATGATAACTGTATATCATTCAAAATATGTCTGTGTCCCCCTGGGAACAAAATTTGCCTTTTCGTATGTTCAGATATAAGACAAGTGTAAACTCTCGGTCGTGGAATACGCTATTTTAAAAAAGATTTGAACTAAATGGAGAAAGGGATACAAACACAATTTTACAACGACCAAGTTAAGGTGTATTACGTACGTCAAAATATACGATTTTTGTTTAATTTACAAGTTAAATGGTCAAAGGGAGAGAACAATGAACATTTTTTTGTAATGTTAAGGTGTGTTACGTTTAAGTACGTCCAAAACCTAAAATTCTCTACTGAGACCTTTTTCTAAGTAACTTTATAGTGATTACATGTATCATGTATTTATAAGACCAATTAAAATGAAGTTTTTGAGGTAGGTGCTATTTCATTTTAGATTCTGTTGCAATTATCGGACATTTATGGTTTTTAGAAAGTCAAGATGACGGCGTACTCCTTAGTTACGACATACCATTGTGCTTTTGATGGTAAATGTAGTAGCCGTCAACCAAATAATGTAAATTAATAATGGCGTATGTTTGGCTGAAGAATTAATAATTCTTATATGATTTGCATATCTATAAATACTTGCATTGGATTGGTCAATTAGAATTTTTCTCTAAGTTTACACTCCGATAAACCATGTTTCCGAAACTACTTTTGTAATCTATTCATGCGCGATAATATATCTCTTAGGTCCCGATATCTATTTTTTATTATTATTAAGCGAATATCATACATCCGATATAGGCCGAGTTCACTTGAAACTCTACAATCGGCTTCAGAGTTAATAGATTATCACGTGAACGCACTAGAGTTGATATTCGGAACAACTCTAAGCAACTCTAGAGTATTGCCCTGACCAAGCATAAAAAATAAGTTTCTCATTGGTTTGACGTCATTAAATAGTTTCTCGAGTTTAACCCTGGCTCGCTGAGGGTTGGACCCAGGGTACGACTGAGGAGTTTATAACTCGATCGAGTGGTTCAAGTAAAATCGTATTGTTGAAACCCGAGTAAGTAAAGTTAACTCAAGAGTTTCAAGTGAACTCGGCCAGTGAGTCTCATAGCTGGACATCGAGAACGTAGAAACATCTAGGACTTCATTGTGTACCTTTTTAAATTTGAAAATGAAAAATTAACATAACAACTACGGCCGTAAACAAAAGTGATAATCAAGAATACAAACGCTGAAAACAAACTGGGTCACAGGCAAATCCCGTCGAAGGCATTATTTAATAAAGCATAATAAAACAACAAAGCTATCATAAAATTACTCGATGAGTAGAAAAAGTGTTGTCATTTTGATGTAATGTTTTGGTGATTTGTTTACTTAAAAGTCTTTTGAAGTATTCAGATGTGATAGAAATGATTCCATGCAATTACTTTCTCACGAAATACAATTTTTCTTCAAGATCTCGACAATTACCGAAAAGAAGTGCAACTGCTACGTTATTTGTTGACATTAAATTGTGATTTTGATTATCAATGCAATACTGTTGGCATATAGAACCGTAAATTGTATATAAAATCACGATTTTTAGAAATCATCTGTCGCACAGCTTTATTCGTTCTCAAGTTCATGGGTAGCCATCAGAAACGTAGTTTTCTAATACGTTTTCTCTCAGAAACACGTATGATTTTAATCTGTACCTTTTAAAATTTGACAAGGAACAAAACAACTACGGTCGTAAACAAAAGGGATAATCAAATACAAACGCTTTATACAAATTGGGCCTCAGATCGATTCTGCTGAAGGACAATAATTAATAAAGGAAAACAAAACAAGAAAACTATCGTAAAATTACACGATGAGGAGTAAAAAGGTTGTCTTTTAATGTAACGTTTTGGCGATTTGTTTACTTAAAAATCTTTTGAAGTATTCAGATGTGATAGAAATGATTCCATGCAATTACTTTCTCACGAAATACAACTTTTCTTCAAGATCTCGACAATTACCGAACAGAAGTGCAACTGCTACGTCATTTGTTGACATTAAATTGTGATTTTGATTATCAATGCAATACTGTTGGCATATACAACCGTAAATTGTATATAAAATCACGATTTTTAGAAATCATCTGTCGCACAGCTTTATTCGTTCTCAAGTTCATAGGTAGCCATCAGAAACGTAGTTTTCTAATACGTTTCCTCTCAGAAACACGTATGATTTTAATCTGTACCTTTTAAAATTTGACAAGGAACAAAACAACTACGGTCGTAAACAAAAGGGATAATCAAATACAAACGCTTTATACAAATTGGGCCTCAGATCGATTCTGTTGAAGGACAATAATTAATAAAGGAAAACAAAACAAGAAAACTATCGTAAAATTACACGATGAAGAGTAAAAAGGTTGTCTTCTAATGTAACGTTTTGGCGATTTGTTTACTTAAAAATCTTTTGAAGTATTCAGATGTGATAGAAATGATTCCATGCAATTACTTTCTCACGAAATACAACTTTTCTTCAAGATCTCGACAATTACCGAAAAGAAGTGCAACTGCCAAGTTATTTGTTGACATTAAATTGTGATTTTGATTATCAATGCAATACTGTTGGCATATAGAACCGTAAATTGTATATAAAATCACGATTTTTAGAAATCATCTGTCGCACAGCTTTATTCGTTCTCAAGTTCATAGGTAGCCATCAGAAACGTAGTTTTCTAATACGTTTCCTCTCAGAAACACGTATGATTTTAATCTGTACCTTTTAAAATTTGACAAGGAACAAAACAACTACGGTCGTAAACAAAAGGGATAATCAAATACAAACGCTTTATACAAATTGGGCCTCAGATCGATTCTGTTGAAGGACAATAATTAATAAAGGAAAACAAAACAAGAAAACTATCGTAAAATTACACGATGAGGAGTAAAAAGGTTGTCTTTTAATGTAACGTTTTGGCGATTTGTTTACTTAAAAATCTTTTGAAGTATTCAGATGTGATAGAAATGATTCTATGCAATTACTTTCTCACGAAATACAACTTTTCTTCAAGATCTCGACAATTACCGAACAGAAGTGCAACTGCTACGTCATTTGTTGACATTAAATTGTGATTTTGATTATCAATGCAATACTGTTGTCATATACAACCGTAAATTGTATATAAAATCACGATTTTTAGAAATCATCTGTCGCACAGCTTTATTCGTTCTCAAGTTCATAGGTAGCCATCAGAAACGTAGTTTTCTAATACGTTTCCTCTCAGAAACACGTATGATTTTAATCTGTACCTTTTAAAATTTGACAAGGAACAAAACAACTACGGTCGTAAACAAAAGGGATAATCAAATACAAACGCTTTATACAAATTGGGCCTCAGATCGATTCTGTTGAAGGACAATAATTAATAAAGGAAAACAAAACAAGAAAACTATCGTAAAATTACACGATGAAGAGTAAAAAGGTTGTCTTTTAATGTAACGTTTTGGCGATTTGTTTACTTAAAAATCTTTTGAAGTATTCAGATGTGATAGAAATGATTCCATGCAATTACTTTCTCACGAAATACAACTTTTCTTCAAGATCTCGACAATTACCGAAAAGAAGTGCAACTGCCAAGTTATTTGTTGACATTAAATTGTGATTTTGATTATCAATGCAATACTGTTGGCATATAGAACCGTAAATTGTATATAAAATCACGATTTTTAGAAATCATCCGGGGGGGGGGGGGGGGGGGGGAGATAGCTCTAGTCCATGTCAATCGTCTACATCCATTTTAAAAAACGTTTGCCTCTGGCACTAGTGCAGACGATTTATTGGCTATTTGTCTGACCAACAAAACATTCTTATAACACTTTGCATAATCTAAAAAATTACGTTCAATTGAACAAGATAATAAATTACATTTCTATGCCAATATTTATTCAGAAGAATTTCCCACCCTCTTTTGATTGAAAAGGGTAGATATTTCAGACCAAAAATTAAGAGAGAAAACAGAATATGCTTGAACTGCAATCAAATAGAGGATGAAAAACATTTCCTTATTTTATATTGCAAAAAATTTGAAAATTATAGAAAACAACTATTTAAGGGGGTTCGGGTCCGTGTATATCTGCGTCCATTCGTTTTTCGTTTTGAAAATATCAAAAACAAAAAACAAAAAACGAAAGTGTTTTCATTTTTCGTTTTTGATTTCATAAAAACCAAAATGAAAAACGAAAGTGTTTTCATTTTTCGTTTTTTATTTATTAAAAACCAAAACGAAAAACGAAAGTGTTTTCATTTTTCGTTTTTGATTTCTTAAAAATTAAAATGAAAAACAAAAGTGTTTTCGTTTTTCGTTTTTGATTTCACAAACAAAAAACGAAAAACAAAAGTATTTTCATTTTTCATTTTTGATTTCACAAAAACAAAAAACGAAAAACGAAAGTGTATTTATGTTATCTTTCCAACACAGTTTAATTGTCATTCAAAAAATGACAATGTTGTCATTTGTCATTCATTTAAAGGTCGTTAAAGTATACATGCACAGTGGTTGTCAGATCAAGACTCCTTTAATCGAAGATAATGTCGACGGATGCAAAAGTCTTTAGCAATCTGAACAATATGGATGCGTGAACTTTATTACTTTTAAATTTAGAAAGGTTGATCCAAGATTATTAGAATTGATGACCAAGATCCATCTGCCAGTATTTTACGAACTACGAGGACGATAATGTATTTTGCTTGATTTAATTTCAAAATTTCCGCAATTTCACAATTCAAACTGGGATATTAAATTGGTTTGTCATTAGGAGCCTATAAGGTATTAATTTTGCTTATTTGTGAAGACTATAAGGTGACATTAACTAAATGTCGTTGATGGGGGATTATGGAATTGAGAATAGTGGACAAAAAATATAAATAATAGAGACAATGGACCAAGAAATAAATAAAATAGCTAGAATAATGGTGTTAAAATGTAATGATAAGAGAATAATTGTCAAAAAGTATAAAGAATAGAGAAATATGTCATAAAATATCAAAGAATACAGAAATTAAGAACCCCGAATCCAGACCATCATACTAGTTGCCTTAATGAACGTTAGTTTGTCTCTGGGAGATTGCTATTGGTTATCATATGGTTTCTCTTTATTTCTATGTCTATTAATTCAGAAGCATGCTTTCATTATTTACCAACATTTTACATATCACATTATAAAAAAAGACTATTATTTTGCAAACTACCATAGATTTCCGGTGATTGTTCATAGACCACACCACATTGGAGTCCCTGTAATTTTTTTTCAAGTGGACCGCAGTTACCCACCCTACCCCATCATTACATAAAAGTTAATAATCAAATGTCTACGGAAATACTTCTGTCCGAACAATGTGTAAAGGGGAGCTTGGTAGCTGATGTCTGCTGGAGAAAAAAATCAAGGTTGCTGGTTAGCTTATTTTTTTTCAAAGATAGGTCCAAAGTTGGGGTCGAACACCGAACCCCATCCTTACCGAAATGTAATAAAAATTGTCCTCACTAGGTGCAAAGGGAAGCTGGGTAGCTGGGGTCTCCAGTAGAAAAATCCAGGGAGTTTTTTTTCTAAAGTAGGTCTAAAGTTGAGGTCGTATACCCTACAAAAACCCTTACCAGACAGTTAATAAAAAAATTCTGCGGCAATACTTTTATCTGCTCTAGGTGAGAACGTAAGCTAGAGATCTAGGGCCTACTTGATCAAAATTACAAGTTAATTTATAGCACGGATCAATCTTTTTTAAGCTACTAAATAATTTACTTGCCCGCTATACTTTGAATACAAAAAATAAACCTTTTGTCCACAGGCAGTCATATTTAAGCGAAATCCACTAGTTCAGAGGTAGAATGTTTTGTAAAAACAGTTTTGTGTGGCAAAAAAAAGTTAAAACACGAGTGCAACTTTCTTTTCTTTTAATGCAGAATTATTATTACTTTTCATGAACTATTTGACAGGATGCCGATAATAAGGAAAGCTATTTCACCCAATAGTGCAATTTTGCCATCATTAAAAAAAAATCATAATTATTTACGATTCTATAAACACTCCAAGTGTTGACTATTTAAAATGTAAAGCGGGCAGTACGCTGCGTAATATATTGAAAGCGATTGATTTTGCCTTTATATAACTAATAATAACATAAGATGTATGTTTCATTATAATTCGTTATTCTGATTGGCTAACTGCACATCTCATGTTACATTACACAATAAAAATCATTATTCATGATGACACGAGGTCCCACAATAAAGTGCAAAGGTGAATTTAATAAAAACTTGATAAAAAATCGTGTTTTCATGATCCTAGCTAAAGCATGTAATTATAAATATTGAATGCTTCTTTGTGTAACTTCATAGGGTTGTAAAAGCGTTGACCGTGCGTACATTTTCAGAATGAATCGCTTCCGCTTTTCATACAAAATGTATTTCGGTCATCGCTTTACACCTCAATGAAGTAACAAAAAAAAGCATTCAATTCTTAAATAAACCAGAAATGAAATTTTAAAATTCATTGAAAAGTGTCTTTGACTGCTTAATTATATTTTAAAAACTGATGATATAGTGGTTATATATTAATAAAAACATTTTAAGTACGTTTGAGTCTTATGCAATATTTGTTTTTATATATTTGAAAACTGACTGCTACCGACTGGTTGCTTGAGCCTGGTTTCACAAACTCCGCATTTTCATTACAACCGATTACATTGAGTGTGTAGACAAAGGTAATATCTTTGGATCGCTTGTTTGATAGCTGAACTATGAAGTAACTAGGTAAGGTATACCACCCTCCTGTAGAAGGAGCCTAGTCCTACAGACAGATTGATTGGTTATTTGTCGAACTAGTCTATTCCTAAAGGAGGGTAGTTTACCTAACCTAATAATACAAGCAAGCTAACCAAGCATAGGCTACCTTTGCCTACACACTCAGTGCAATCGGCTGTAACGTTTTTACATTACATGTTGCAACACCTTGCCAAATCATTAGGTTCCAATAAACGTTTGGAAAATTTAGTTAATGTGCTTTCCCATAGGGTTTTATGCAAAACAATTACCGGAAATCTATTATGGAAACTTGCAAAAACAATATCAAAATCGAAATCTAAGTGAACAATGAAGTTACTCACATTAAAAAAGGTTGAGACATTGAAGGCCAAATATTTTTTTTATTCTTGCTTGTCTTATATATTATAATCAGACGGTAATTTTAGAGTTTACAAAGAAATTTAATATTAAGACAAACATTAATGTCGAGTTTCATTGGTGAAATTAACACTTCAATACAAATAAAGGATTCTCAAATGATCATGACTTTTGCTTGTAGTAAAATGATCAATGAATCAATCAATCAATCAATCAATCAATTGATCAATCAATAAAATTGAGAATGGAAATAAAAAATGTGTCAAAGAAACAACAGTCAGCCTAACCAAAGTGCAAAGCCGAAGGCCACCAATGAGTCTTCAACACAACGAAAAAATCCGGGCTTCAGCTGGTCTCTAAATAAAAATATATACTAGTAATGTGAAAATGGACGTCACACTTAACTTAGACAAAAAAAACCATAAAAAAAGCTAACAAAGATCAGAGTCTACTGTCTTGGGACAGGCGCAAAAATACGGCGGGGCTACACATGCTTTGTTAGATCTCAACCCTCCCGCTATACAATTATATCTAGCTCATGTAGAATAAACAAACACACAACAATATGCACAGAGAAACTCAGTTTAAAAGAAATCCGAGACCGATGACAAAATAGTAAACAAAAGAAACTACACAAAACGAATATGATTCATAAATTAACAAAGAACTACTAGCAGTAACTGACATGCCATCTCCAGACCCCAATCAAAAATATCGAAAGAATATATAGATATATAGATATAAGAAGATGTGCATGGTACATGTATGAGTGCCAATGAGACAACTCTCCATCCAAGTCACAGTGTGTAGAAGGAAACTATTATAGGTTAAAGTACCCTCTTCAACACTAATCCTTGGATCACACCGAATAGCAAGTTATAAGAATTCTCCAAAATGACTAGTGTAAAACCATTCAAACGGGAAAACCAAAGGTCTAAACTCCATATATAACTAGAGGCTCTGAAGAGCCTGTGTCGCTCACCTTGGTCTATGTGTTTTTGGTGATGGTGATGTGTTCGTAGATCTTATTCTACAAAACATTATTGATGCTTACAATTATCTCTATCTATAATGAACTTAGCCTAGTAGTTTCAGTGGAAAATATTTTGTAAAAATGTACAAATTTATGAAAATTGTTAAAAATTGACTATAATTTTACTCATGTCAGATTTGCTCTTAATGCTTTGAATTCTGAGATATAAGCCAAAATCTTCATTTTACTCCAATTTTCTATTTTTATCCATGGCGACCATCTTGGTTAGTTGGCAATGTCACCGGACACATTTGTTATACTAGATATCCCAATGATGATGGTGGCTAAGTTTGGTTGAATTTGGCTCAGTAGTTTCGACGGAGAAGATGTTTGTAAAAGTTACGACGACGGACGACGGACGACGGACGACGGACGCCAAGATATAAGAAAAGCTCACTTGACACTTTGGGCCAAGTGAGCTAAAAAACGAGAAGCGAGAACGACATCAACAAACGACAACTACTTTTTTTGTGTGATTTTTTTATTACTAGACCAAATATTTCATGATTTTTTATTATCTAGGACTGTCAGTATTTTTGATTAACAATTGATAACCAAGTTTAATAAAATCATATGTGTGTATGGCAAACATATTAACTTTGGCTTGAAAGACGTCTATTTAATTGTTTTCGACTCGCTCTGCTCGGTCGGAAAAATTGACAAGAATAAAATCCTAAGATTGAACGCGTTCGTTCGACAATCTTATTAAAATTAATATATATATATTAATTTTCTCATACACATAAGTATTACGAAATCAGAAATGTACATTTTGATTAGATTAGTTCGTCTAATTTACAAATGTAGTGTTATCTGTAGTAAATTTACTGACTTCTTTAATAAAGGATTTGAATAAGAATGTGTCCATACCACATAAATACCCCACTTGCACTATAATTTTCCATGTCTAGTGGACCGTGGAATTGAGGGTCAGAACTCTATATTTGGCATTGAAATTAAAAAGATCATATGATATAGAATATGTGTACTGAGTTTCAAAAAAAAATATATCTGTACATTAACTTCACTTTCAAGGATAGAGATGTGATTTTTTTTTAGACAAGTGGTTGTGACAATCAAAAAGAACTTGCAGTCATTCGATGTTCAGTACTTCAGTACTTTGATTGTTTGAAAACGAGGTAAAAATACCCTGCCACATTCGGTATGTGTTTTTGTTAGACCTTTTTTTTCCTTCTGTTTTGTATCGATCTCATACGTTAAGCCCTTTTCCACTGATTTGTATAGTTTGTTCTTCTGCTGTGCTGTAACAAAACTGTCCCGGCTGTTTACAAGCATGTTAAACGCCACAATATATTGCATGTGCCTGCTCCAACTCAGGAGCATGTAGTTCAATGGTTTTCGTTTGTTGATGTCTTTTATATGTGTTTTTTCGTAATTCATGTTGTTTTAAAATAGGCTGTTATTTTTCTCAATTGAACTGTTTCATATTTTTCAATTCATGGACTATTGTAGCCGACAATACCATATGTTTTTTCTCATTGTTGAAGATTATATGGTTGCCTATATATAATTGCTTACATCCACTACATTTAAACTTTGTTGGATAGTTGACTCATTTGCATTAATACCAAATCTCCTTATTAAAAGTTGAGGGGTGTGTGTGTTTCTTTGGAAAATTTCAATGTTTTTCTCCCAGGTCACCCAGTTTGAATAGAATATTTTGACATTTTGCTATACGTGCTCTTGGATTTGAGTGAAGAGCCAACCAAAGCTCACGGCCTGTTGGTGGGTAGTTGATGACTATATGGTAAGCTCTGGATGTCTTTTTGAGTATTGCACACGGTTATTTGGTGATGTCTTCATGCCAAACATTGTCCCATTACTTTATATAGACAGCTTATCAGTCAACCTGATCTATCAAGTAGCTCTCCTCGCCTTTTGTATAGTCAGACGAAAAATAAGATATAAACTGACTTAGCTTGGTATATACATGTTTATTTAATATACTCATATAAATATAAAAAAGAAGATGTGGTATGATTGTCAATGAGACAACTCTCCACAAGAGACCAACATAACACAGAAATTATCAACTATAGGTCATCGTACGGCCTTCAACAATGAGCAAAGCCCATACCGCATAGTCAGATATAAAAGGCCCCGAAATGACAATGTAAAACAATTCAAACAAGAAAACTAACTTATTTATGCACAAAAATTGAACGAAAAACAAAAATGTTACACATAAACAAACGACAACCACTGAATTACAGGCTCCTGACATGGGACAGGCACATACATTTTGAATGTGGCGGGGTTAAACATGTTAGCGGGATCCCAAATTCAAGTCAAATTGATATTTTAAAACAACATAAAAGTTGAAAAGTGTAAAAAAAAAAATTTGAAAATATTATTGTGTTTGTGAGTGGAAAACTACTTAAAATTGTAGAAATATTCAAAAGTAGCTCTCGCGTTTTTGTTCTGCGGTTACGTTAACGGAACATCAATCAAGTAATCGATCTTCATGACTATATGGCTTCAATATTTAATGGTATAAAATATCATATTCTGCTTGTCGTAGACTCAAAAAGACTTCAAGTTGGAATAGATCTAAGAAGACTAAAGACCGTTTATGTGTGGTTTAGCAATTGTATTTGCCCACGAAACCGACGTCCAGATATTGTTCGGACGATGTTTTGAGAAGTTCCGATGCGACGGGACAAGTAAAATTAAACTGTTACAGTATATTACAGAACACAAAACTGGCTATCTTTGCTGTAAATACAAGTTAAAAACCTGACATGGTTTACATTAAAGCTAAAAATCCCAATCCCACGGCATCAAATAATTTATAAAAAAACATATGACCTTTAACATTGGAGGTCTAAACTAGCATTGACCCGTGTCCAGGTCCGAAATAGAAAATAAAGAGATGTGGAGTAAATGGACACGGGACAAAACGCACACAATATATAGAAAAAATACAAATTATTAATGAACAGGGCTTTTATGCCTGTTCTTCATCTTGAAAGGAGCTGGAGGGTCTTCAACGAGGAACTAGACCATTGATCCTCATAATACAAAAGTAACATAGGTTAGTGCATCGGACTATACAAAAACATAAGTTCCTGGTTCGATCACCGTTCCGGTGAGAAAATTTCCAATCCACTATTAATAAATTTGTTTAAACTAACAATAGTCACACACTTGACTTTGTGGATTACATTATTTTTTTCATCATCCTACATATGTCTTTTGATATTGTTCATACATGTAAATACTAAAAGTCTTACACTGTATCTCTATATTTTGCTCCAAGACCAGAACATAATAAAATAGATAAATTAAAACTTGCGCTTTAAATTAAGAAAGGGTGTGAACGATTTTGTATCATTTTTTCCAGTTCTTCTGGAGTCATTGAGCCCTTCCCTCGCCAACAATATATAGTTTGCTTTATTTGTAAAAGAGGCTAGTTACGCTACAATATTATCATCTTAGATTAACTTCTCCAAACTTAAAAGTAAAGATCACGCACCCTTATTGTTTAGATTGATAAAGACTTTTGCATCCGTCGACATTATCTTCGATTAAAGTAGTATTGATCTGACAACCGCTGTGCATGTATAATTTAACGACCTTTAAATGAATGACAAATGACAACATTGTCATTTTTTGAATGACAATTAAACTGTGTTGGAGAGATAACATAATTACTCTTTCGTTTTTCGTTTTTTGTTTTTGTGAAATCAAAAATGAAAAATGAAAATACTTTTGTTTTTCGTTTTTTGTTTGTGAAATCAAAAACGAAAAACGAAAACACTTGTGTTTTTCATTTTAATTTTTAAGAAATCAAAAACGAAAAATGAAAACACTTTCGTTTTTCGTTTTGGTTTTTAATAAATAAAAAACGAAAAATGAAAACACTTTCGTTTTTCATTTTGGTTTTTATGAAATCAAAAACGAAAAATGAAAACACTTTCGTTTTTTGTTTTTTGTTTTTGATATTTCAAAACGAAAAACGAATGGACGCAGATATACACGGACCGGTTCGCGGGTCTAAATCATTTATATAGGATTTCTCTATATCTTTCTATAAATGAACTTTATCTTAATATAGTTAATAGAAAAATAAAATAAAAAAATGGGGTCACCGTTCATTTGCGCCCACAATGTGCCTTCGAAGGAAGCATACATCTTTGTAAAAGTCTTTTTTTTCTGTTGACCTAATAGGAGAAATAAAGGTAATATCGAAATAAAAAAAGAAATGTATTACAGAAATCGCTCAAATTTTACAATAATTTAGTTTAAGTACAGCATATATCGAAATTATATTAAAAAATATAGGTCACCGATGAGTTAAAAGAGATATTTCAATTTTAAAGCAAAAAAATATGGCATTTTTCCATCAAAGGGAGATAATTTGGAAGTTTTTCAATGATGTTTACATTTCAAAAGTCATCTGGGGCCAACACGAATTAATTGTTTTGAATATTTTTTGTATTTATGATAAAATAACAACTACAAAAGGTAATAGATAAAATTTGTAATGAAAAACAAATGTTTCATTTTTCAAGTTCTGAAATTTTTATACCCTCGAGCCTCCTTAATAAATTAAATTTTAATTCACAAGATCTGTGCCCTGAAAAAGTTATGAAAACCATTATTAGTTTACTTAACCCACAAAATATTGATGATACAAAAAATATATGCCATTACATACAATTATGCTTTGAATCTTTGTAATTTTATTCATTTAAGCTTGATTTGATATTTTGTCATACATAATATATATTTATTTATGTGATGTAATATCATGTTAATGTGGGGGAAGACATCATTATACTTGTATTGATTTTCCTGATTTAATAAAAACTTGAAAAAAAACCTTGAAAACTTGTCTGATCTGTAGTGCAGTCCCTATGCTCCAGTCATGTTTGGTTGATTCCCATTATAGACCACAAAATTTTCCCCACTGGAGGGGTGACCAATGCATCCTGCTCGCCCCCTAAATCAGTGTTAGAGACACATAATTGATACACTTGTATCTTTATCTCAGAATAAACTAATTTAGGACTAAACCTTAGCCAGTCTTCACGATGAACTGCAAAATCTACAGGCCCGGAGCTCAGTTTTTGAAATTTTTTAGTTAGATTCTGTTGGCCTGTAGATATGATTTTTACAGGCCCAAGGAGCAATTTTACCAGCCTGGGCTGCCACTCAGCGTGAAGACTGCAAGTTAGCCTAACTCAGTAACTAATTAGACTAATAATTATGATGTCTAGAAAGGCTACTGCTACTAATGATCCAATCATAAACATATAATAAAGGGGATGGGGGCTAGGGTGTTTGTTTCATCTTGTGCACAGTTAAATGTTTTGGTACAGACGTACGTCTGGCTGTTGTAAACCAGACATATACATCTATTTTACATGTATTTTTTGTATGTAAGAATCCATATGTATATATAGCTGCCTATTCAAATACTTTTATTATTCTGATGTGATTTTCTTTTCTTTTCATCTGATAGAAATGAAGACTGAAAATACATCTGACACTCCAATTTCCCTTTGCTATAAGAAAAAAGAAAATACATTTGTACCTACCTACCCACTGACTCTACCTTAAATATCTTAAGTGTGGCCTTACAAATGTGAATGCAAAACTTATTAGTATTAAAAAATATTTAAGGTTTAAACAGTCTACTTGAAAACTAAGACATAATGAAGTAGAAATCTGCTAAGAGGTGTGCAAACTTATCAGGGAATGCACCACAAGCCTGTTAGTTAAAATTTACCTGGTCTCATATATACCCCTTTATGGCTTTAAGTTTATTCTGTCCTTCTAAATTGGTGAATAAAGGAAGTATCTTTATTAATAATTTAAATATATTTATATATGCTCTTAAAATGTAAATTTACCAAATGATATATTGTGTTCAAAGAAGGCTGATCACTTTTTGTTTAGTTCTAAGTAAAAACTAGTAAGAGTAAGGGAATTCAGACAATTTCAAAATAAAAAATCAACCTTATGTCAAATATATCAATTTCACTAGTCCACTTAATCATGTTAATACAAAAAACTAAGATGAAGGAGTACATGTATTTATTTTTCTATATTTCTTGTTTCAGCAATTGCTGTACCTTTCCAGTTACTTATTATGTGTTGTGTATTTATTTGCAATTGACTATAACACTTTTGAGTAACTGGATAGGTTGATAATATTCATCCATAGAAAAAGAAACTGGAGACATCCGTAATGGTTTTAGACAGCTGCAGTTGAAGGTACACAGATTCAGGTTGTCATATAAGCCTTCAAAGTCATATCAATAGCACGGGCTAATGGTCAATAAGGATGAGTCATCAGACATCAGTCATTTGAATAGCCTAGGGTGGTTGTCAATAAGCATGATTCATCAGCCATCAGTCATATGAATAGCCTAGGGTAGTGGTCAATAAGCATAAGTCATCAGACATCAGTCATATCAATAGCACAGGCTTGTGGTCAATAAGCATGAGTCATCAGCCATCAGTCATATGAATAGCCTACGGTAGTGGTCAATAACTGAATAAGCATGAGTTACCAGTCATACCACTAGCCAAGGGTAGCGCCAAATTATCAGGAATCACCAGTTAACAAAGTCATATCACTAGCCTAGGGTAGTGGTCAATTATCTGGAATGATTAGTTAACAAAGTCATATCACTAGCCTAGGATAGTGCCGAATTATCAGGGATCACCAGTTAACAAAGTCATATCACTAGCCTAGGGTAGTGGTCAATTATCGGGAATGATTAGTTCACAAAGTCATATCACTAGCATACATGTAGGGTAGTGCCCAATTATAAGGAATCACCAGTCAACAAAGGCATATCACTAGCCTAGGGTAGTGGTCAATTATCAGGAATCACCAGTTAACAAAGCCATGTCACTAGCCTAGGGTAGTGGTCAATTATCAGGAATCATAGGTTAACAAAGTCATGTCACTAGCCTAGAATAGTGGACAATAACCAGGAACACCAGTTAACAAAGCCATGTCACTAGCCTACGGTAGTGGTCAATTATCAGGAATCACCAATTAACAAAGTCGTGTCACTAGCCTAGGGTAGTGCCCAATTATCAGGAATCAGCAATTAACAAAGTCATGTCACTAGCCTAGGGTAGTGCCCAATTATCAGGAATCAACAGTTGACAAAACCATGTCACTAGCCTAGGGTAGTGCCAAATTATCAGGGATCACCAGTTAACAAAGCCATGTCACTAGCCTAGGGTAGTGGTCAATTATCAGGAATCACCAATTAACAAAGTCATGTAACTAGCCTAGGGTAGTGGTCAATTATCCAGAATCACCAATTAACAAAGTCATGTCACTAGCCTAGGGTAGTGGTCAATTATCTTGAATGAACAGTTTACAAAGCCATGTCACTAGCCTAGGATAGTGGTCAATTATCAGGAATCACCAATTAACAAAGTCATGTCACTAGCCTGAGGTAGTGCCCAATTATCAGGAATCACCAATTAACAAAGTCATATCAATAGCCTAGGGTAGTGGTCAATTATCAGGGATAACCAGTTATCAAAAGTCATGTCAGTAGCCTAGGGAAGGGGTCAATTATCTGGAATGACCAGTTAACAAAGCCATGTCATTAGTCTAGGGTAGTAATCAATTATCCGGAATCACCAATTAACAAAGTCATGTCACTAGCCATGGGTAGTGCCCAATTATCAGGAATCACCAGTTAACAAAACCATGTCACTAGCCTAGTGTAGTGGTCAATTATCTGGAATGAGCAGTTAACAAAGCCATGTCACTAGCCTAGGGTAGTGGTCAATTATCAGGAATCACCAATTTATGGCAATTGACAAAGTCATATCACTAGCCTAGGGTAGTGGTCAATTATCAGGAATCACCATTGAACAAAGCCATTTCACTAGCCTAGGGTAGTTGTCAATTATCTTGAATCATCAATTAACAAAGCCATGTCACTAGCCTAGGGTAGTGGTCAATTATCATGAATCACAAATTATCAAAGTCGTGTCACTAGCCTAGGGTAGTGGTCAATTATCTGGAATGACCAGTTAACAAAGCCTTGTCACTAGCCTAGGGTAGTGGTCAATTATCAGGGATCACCAGTTATCAAAGTCATGTCACTAGCCTAGGGAAGGGGTCAATTATCTGGAATGACCAGTTAACAAAGCCATGTCATTCGCCTAGGGTAGTTATCAATTATCCGGAATCACCAATTAACAAAGTCATGTCAGTAGCCTAGGGTAGTGCCCAATTATCAGGAATCACCAGTTAACAAAACCATGTCACCAGCCTAGGGTAGTGGTCAATTATCTGGAATGAGCAGTTAACAAAGCCATGTCACTAGCCTAGAGTAGTAGTCAATTATCAGGAATCATCAATTTATGGCAATTGACAAAGTCATATCACTAGCCTAGGGTAGTGGTCAATTATCAGGAATCACCAATTAACAAAGCCATGTCACTAGCCTTGGGTGGTGGTCAATTATCATGAATCACCAACTATCAAAGTCATGTCACTAGCCTAGGGTAGTGGTCAATTATCTGGAATGACCAGTTAACAAAGCCTTGTCACTAGCCTAGAGTAGTGGTCAATTATCTGGAATGACCAGTTAACAAAGCCATGTCACTAGCCTAAAATTATTCCAATCTTTTTTAATTATTTACAAAAAATTTTCCATGATTAGGGTAATGATACATTACTGACAACATCCCTAGGCTGGTGACACATTACTGACAACCCCACTAGTCTAGTGACACATTACTTACAACACCCCCAGGCTGGTGCATGAGTGAAAACATTCATAGGCTAGTGATATATTACTGACAACACCCCTAGGCTGGTGACACATTAATGACAACATCTCTAGGCTGGTGACACATTAGTGAAAACACCACTAGGCTAGTGACACATTACTGACAACACTCCTAGGCTGGTGACACGTTAATGACAACATATCTAGGCTGGTGACACATTAGCGACAACACCACTAGGCTAGTGACACATAACTTACAACACTTCATGGCTGGTGCATGAGTGAAAACATCCCTCGGCTAGTGATACATTACTGACAACACCCCCTAAGCTGATGACACATTAGTGACAACATCCCTAGGCCAGTGACACATTACTGACAATACCCCCTAAGCTGATGACACATTAGTGACAACATCCCTAGGCTAGTGACACATTACTGACAACACCCCCTAAGCTGATGACACATTAGTGACAACATCCCTAGGCCAGTGACACATTACTGACAACACCCTAGGATAGTGACACATCACTGACAACATTCCTAGGCTAGTGCCACATTACTGACAACACCCCTAGGCTGGTGACACATTAATGACACCATCTCTGCTGGTAACACATTAGTGAAAACACCTCTAGGCTAGTGACATTACTGACAACACACCTAGGCTGGTGACACATTAATGACAACATCTCTAGGCTGGTAACACATTACTGACAACACCTCTAGGCTGGTGACACATTAATGACAACATCTCTAGGCTTGTGACACATTAGTGACAACACCACTAGTGGTGACACATTAATGAAAAATCTCTAGGCTGGTAACACATTACTGACAACACCCTTAGGCTGGTGACACATTAATGACAACATCTCTAGGCTTGTGACACATTAGTGACAACACCACTAGGCTAGTGACACATTACTGACAACATCCCTAGGCTGGTGAATGAGTGAAAACATCCCTAGGCTAGTGACACATTACTGACAACACCCCTAGGCTGGTGACACATAAGTGAGAACATCCCTAGGCTAGTGACACATTACTTACAACACCACTAGGCTAATGACACATTACTGAAAACATGCCTAGGCTAGTGACAACACCATAGTGATACATCATTAACAACCCTAGGCTTGCCGCGCAACACTGACAATACCCTTATTATTGACAACACCTATAGGCTAGTGATATGTTATTGACAGCCTAGGCTTATGAATGGCACATTACTGACAACACCCGTAGTGATAAATTATTAACAATCATAGGCTAGTGACACATAACTGACAACTACCTTAAACTAGTTATACGACATGTTACTGACAACTACCGTATGCTAATGATATGACTCATTTCTGACAACTACCCTAGTTTTGTGGTATGACACATTAATGATAACTCCCCTAAGTAAGTGTAAAATGACTCTGGATAAGTGATATGAAACATAACTGACAACTTTCATGAGCTAGTTATATGACACATTACTGAAAACTACCCTTGTTAGTGATAGGAGACATCAATGACAACTACCATAGTCTAGTGATATGACACATAACTGACAACTTTCATGGGCTAGTAATATGACACATTACTGAAAACTACCCTTATTAGTGATAGGAGACATCAATGACAACTACCATAGTCTAGTGATTTGACACATAACTGACAACTACCATAGTCTAGTGATATGACACATAACTGACAACTACCATAGTCTAGTGATATGACACATAACTGACAACTACCAGTCTAGTGATATGACACATAACTGACAACTACCATAGTCTAGTGATATGACACATAACTGACAACTACCAGTCTAGTGATATGACACATAACTGACAACTACGATTGTCTAGTGATATGACACATAACTGACAACTACCATAGTCTAGTGATATGACACATAACTGACAACTACCATAGTCTAGTGATATGACACATAACTGGCAACTACCAGTCTAGTGATATGACACATAACTGACATCTACCATAGGCTAGTGATATGATAAAATAACTGACAACTACCATAGTCTAGTGATATGACACATAGGTGGCAACTACCAGTCTAGTGATATGACACATAACTGGCAACTACCATAGTCCAGTGACATGACACATAATTGACCACTACCCTAGGCTAGTGAAATGGCTTTGTTCACTGGTGATTCCTGATAATTGACCACTACCCTAGGCTAGTGGTATGACTTTGTTAACTAATCATTTCAGATAATTGACCACTACCCTAGGCTAGTGACATGACTTTTTTAACTGGTGATTTCTGATAATTGACCACTACCTTTGGGTTGTGACATGACTTTGTTCACTGGTGATTCCAGATAATTGACCACTACTCTTGGCTAGTGACATGACTTTTTTCTCTGATGATTCCTGAATATTGACCACTACCCTAGGCTAGTGATATGACTTTATTGACTAATCATTTCAGATAATTGACCACTCCCCTAGGCTAGTGATATGACTTTGTTAACTTATCATTTCAGAGAATTGTCCACTACCTTAGGCTAGTGAAATGACTGTTAACTGGTGATTCCTGATAATTGACCACTACCCTAGGCTAGTGAAATGACTTTGTGAATTGGTGATTCCTGATCATTGACCGCTACCCTAGGCTAGTGACATGGCTTTGTTAACTAGTGATCGGTGATAATTGGCAACTACCCTAGGCTAGTGACATGGTTTTGTTTACTGGTGATATCTGATAATTGACCACTACCCTAGGCTAGTGACATGGCTTTGTTAACTGGTGATATCTGATAATTGACCACTACCCTAGGCTAGTGACATGGCTTTGTTAACTGGTCATTCCAGATAATTGACCACTACCCTAGGCTAGTGACATGGCTTTGTTAACTGGTGATCCGTGATAATTGGGCACTACCCTAGGCTAGTGATATGGTTTTGTTAACTTGTGATTCCTGATAATTGACCACTACCCTAGGCTAGTGATATGACTTTGTTAACTGGTGATACCTGATAATTGGGCACTTACCTAAGCTAGTGATATGACTTTGTAAACTGGTGAATCCTGATAATTGACCAGTACCTTTGGCTAGTGACATGACTTTGTTCACTGGTGATTCCAGATAATTGACCACTTCCCTAGGCTAGTGACATGGCTTTGTTAACTGGTGATTCCAGGATAATTGACCACTTCCCTAGGCAAATGATATGACTTTGTTAATTGGTGATTCCTGATATTTGACCGCTGCCCTAGGTTAGTGACATGGCTTTTTTAATTGATGATTCAAGATAATTGACCACTACCCTAGTCTAGTGATATGACTTTTTAACTAATCATTTGGAAAATTGACCACTATCCTATAAAAAAGAAGATGTGGTATGATTGCCTAGGCTAATGACATGGCTTTGTTCACTGGTGATACCTGATAATTAACCACTACCCTAGGCTAGTGACATGGCTTTGTTAACTGGTCATTCCAGATAATTGACCACTACCCTAGGCTAGTGACATGGCTTTGTTAACTGGTGATCCATTATAATTGGGCACTACCCTAGGCTAGTGATATGGTTTTGTTAACTTGTGATTCCTGATAATTGACCACTATCCTAGGCTAGTGATATGACTTTGTTAACTGGTGATTCCTGATAATTGGGCACTTCCCTAAGCTAGTGATATGACTTTGTAAACTGGTGATTCCTGATAATTGACCACTAGCTTTGGCTAGTGACATGACTTTGTTCACTGGTGATTCCAGATTATTGACCACTACCCTAGGCTAGTGACATGGCTTTGTTAACTGGTGATTCCTGATAATTGACCACATTCCTAGGCAAGTGATATGGTTTTGTTAATTGGTGATTCCTGATAATTGACCACTACCCTAGGCTAGTGACATGGCTTTGTTAATTGGTGATTCAACATGACTTTGAAGGCTTATATGACAACCTGATTCTGTGTACCTTCAACTGCAGCTGTCTAAAACCATAACAGATGTCTTCAGTTTCTTTTTCTATAGATGAATATTATCAACCTATCCAGTTACTCAAAAGTGTTATAGTCAATTGCAAATAAATACACAACACATAATAAGTAACTGGAAAGGTACAGCAATTGCTGAAACAAGAAATGTAGAAAAATAAATACATGTACTCCTTGCACTTTATTTTTTTGTATTAATATGATTTAAGTGGACTACTGAAATTAATATATTTGACATTTGGTTGAATTTATTTTTTTAAATTGTCTAAATTCCCTTACTCATAGTTTTTACTCAGAACTAAACAAAAAGTGATCAGCTTACTTTGAACAAAATATATCATTTGTAGGTTGCATTTCTGTAAATATTAACAATGCATTTTCCCATAGGAACTCCCTTTACGACTAAAACTGTGCCTCTTTTACTATGTTTTAACAAAAAAATCATATCCTAGAATTTTTTTCAAAGGTCAAAATATGGACATGATAGAGCTGTGCCTCATATTTTCAGCATTTATATGGGCCTAACTACTGAGAGTTTAAACTAACACTAAATTTCATAACTACCCCCGACTTGACTGTGCAGGGCTACAAATGTACAACAGATTTCAATATAAATAATATTCACATGTAAATTTACTGGTAACATTTCAAAGTTATGTCTCTATGAGATGCAACCTACAGATTAGAACTGGGAACCAGTATGTTAACAAAATTAATTTTATATGAATATTCTAAATCTCTCCAAAAGAGGTGTGGTTTGAGAAACAGCTGTATTTACAAAGTGCAACCAGTAAATTTACATTTTAAGAGCATATATAAATATATTTAAATTATCAATAAAGATACTTCCTTTAATCACAAATTTAAAAGGACAGAAAATCATAAAGTGGGTCTCATTGGGGTCTAAGCGTGACGGGGGATTGCCGATTTTTTGTAAGCAGGACACATGAAAGTCAAATTATTGTGTCGTGAAAACAGGAAATGAGGTCTAGCAAGAACCTGGGAGATGACAAAAAAATGAGATTTGCTTACTTCCATAGTGTGAGCGGGATACAGGAATCTGACAAAACAGTAAGCGGGATCCAGGATCGGAACCCCCCCAATGAGACCCCCCATAAAGGGGTACATAACTGGACAAGGTAAACAGGGTGTGAAATTAACTGGGGCCCACTCATCAATGGCCACTAAAATTTTGTGTGGGCTACACTGTTCTTAAATTTCTGCTTTTCTTTTATAAGACTATATATGTGGGCTACAAAATTTCCACAGCTACAAAATTTAAGCTGTGGGCTACCATTGCCAAAGTCTTCAATTTAATTCAGTCCCTGGTACATTTTAACTAACAGGCTTGTGGTGCATTCCGTTTAATTTGCACACCTCTTTGCAGATTTTAACGTCATTTAGTCCCAAGTTTTGAAGTAGAAACCTTAAATATTTTTTTTATACTGATAAGTTTTGCAGTCACATTTGTAAGGCCACACTTACAGATATTTAAGGTAGAGACAGTTGGTAGGTTGGTAGGTATTTTCTTTTTTCTCACAGATCTTCATGTCTATCAGATTAAAAGAGAAAAAAAAAATCACATCAGAATTATTCGTTCTCAAGTTCATAGGTAATTTAAACGGACAGAAAGTCACAGGACATAAAGTCACAAATTTGATAGGACAAAAAGTCACAATTAATGTTTTGACAATTGTTTAAATATATAAGAGAAAGATCTTGAAATATTTCATTTTATTACATCTATCCATTTCTAAGTGTAGGACATTGTTCATAAGCTTTGTTAAATGAAAATTTATTAAATTTTAATCATGCAAAGGAGATATTTCTTGGCACCATGAAGCCATTTAAGTACAAAGTCACTTTGACATTTTGTTTTCATAGCAATCATTTGATCAGTATTGATATTTATTGAATAAATTTTAATTACAAAGTTGCTTTATATATCACAGTTATAGGAAAAACAAATATTTCATTTTAAAATTATTTTTTTCTTGTTTAAAGAAAAATATTCTAATCAAAGAGCAGATTGCTCTGAGGGATACGATTGCCATATAGTTTTCATTGACACATGTATAGAAGTTCTGCCAACTTTTCATTATGCAAATTCGTGAGATTTGGCCAAAATTGAAAAGATGAAAGAGGGAAAAAATAGATCCAAGGATACTGCTGCAAAAAAACATGAACATGCGTGAGTCTCACGCATTTTTGGCAGCCCTTGCCTTGAAGGCATATAACTTTGCTCAGTGCTTGGAGCACAAAAATCATGCTCGAAACAAGAAATCAAGCAATTTCATTGGTTGATTTTCGAGTATGAGTAAAAAAAACTGACTCGAAAGTTTTATGACCGCAAGTCCTGGTACAGCTGAATAATATTATTTCAGACAAAACTAATTCAACTGCACATGCAAATGTAATAATCTGAATAGTTACTCAACTTTAAAAATAGCCAATCCCGTATACAAGTGTATGAGCAATTTACTTATTGTATTTTATTTGTGTACTATCAATTCCAAGTTTACTTTCCACAGTAGTCACTGAGAGCTCAGAGTGAGAGAAGGTATTTCACTTCGTATCTTATCACCGTTAATTCTAGGAGGGATCCCATTTCTGATCATTTCTAACTCTTAAAATATTAATTTCCTTTGGGTCAGTGGGCATGACTCCTTTCTGTACACACTCCTCTGTTTAAATTGAGATCATTTTTAATGTAATACGACGTTTATAGATATCCAACGAGTTAATTTTTCTTGAAGAGTCTTATTGTATTTTGATTTTGACGGGAAATACTTTCGTAAGGGAGACAACTCGAAACGATAATATGGAAGACTCCATTTTGGCTGAAGGGGTGTTATAGGTAAAACTACATTGATTTTAATTTAAATGATGCATATGATTATAAATTATGCAACAACAATATTAAACCCTCAATAGCAGACAGACGTAGAAAGAATCCCACGAGTTTCAAATTAATTAATTATTATAAGCGCCGGGGAATCCAGAGCAACCACTTAATCTGATACCCTTGAAATCAAGAAAACTATACGCATGCGCATTAATACATAAACAAACCAGCGACTTGCGATTTGGAACAAGAACGTTTATTAAATGATATGATGAATGGGTCTGAGTCGTCTCCATTTCTTATCAGTTTCATAACGGTAAAATATAGAAAAGCTTCACTTCAGTTCTTATATGACAGAAATAGAATTATCGGAATTTAGAAAACTCTCGCATTTATCAAAACTGGGGAATTTCCTCTGACGTGTTTCTAAATTTATAAAAACACTAAATATAAATACTGCTTAATTATGGTTTTCCGTGTTGATAAAAACATGCATATAAGTCAAGGGAAATATCAAACATGAAGGTTATGAGAAGAACATTAGGGTACAACCGGGGATGTTCGGACAAAGGGGGAAGTTCGGACAGTTTTGTTTCAGTTCTCCGTTCTGATTCGGCATATTTTGCAGCCCATGACATCATATCTGAAGAACAGCCAATTAAAATGGGCTTATCTTGACTCCAAACTCTCGGGGAATACCCTTCTGTAATAAGATTTTTCATTGGCTCATATTTGAAAAAAGTTTTTTCGGCGGCAAAATTTAACTGTAAACATTAAAACCGGAACTGCAAAACGTTAGATCAGTGAATTACTTTAGATTTTTTACACAGCTTTTTTATCTGTATCCTTTGCAAAAATAGTTTTCTATGGTTTTAATGTTCTTCTTCTGCCGTTTCTTCCTGTTCCATCGGGTTTTAACAGCTTTTTCACAGTGCTTTTGTCCTTTTAAATGTGTCCGAACATCCCCAACCCTATTTTCTATTAAAGAGGGGATATTCGGACACACTTTTTTCGTACAGAAATGAATCCAATGACAATTGAAAGTCCTTAAAATATTTCTAGGTGAAATTGAGGCATAATGATCACCCTCTTTCATATTTTTTACAATTTCTAATTAGTTCTAATAATTCTGTGGACTTAACACTCCATTATATTTTCAGTAAGAAACAATTTACACATAATAAACTAAAAACTCCTGAAAAAAACATTTTCAGTAAAAAACTACACATAATTTGACATATTATTGTTGGAAATAGTGTCCCCTGGAATTCCAACATTTAACCTGCAATATTTTCCTTTACCAAAAACACAGAACATTAAGTTACCATGTCCTTCCTGAAGCTACAGAATTTACGTAGTATTGGCAAATTTTCTGCAGTGAACAAGATGAAAATATTTTTCACAAGAAAAGAACTTATAGCAATGCTAGAAAATGAATGGTTTTTCTATCACCACAGGAAAGTTGTTTATGTTCAATCCTTTTGCTTGTTTTTACCTTTTAAAGCAAGACAATCATAAGAATCTGAGATGTTGCTGAATGTTTAGAATAAAACGGTTGACGCGAGGGAATGAGCCCTGAGTCAACGGTAAAAGTCTACAGATTGCTTGAAAGCAATCGTATCCCAAAAACTGAATTGTGACTTTTTGACCTGTGACTTTCTGTCCTACATTCGCCATCAGAAACGTAGTTTTCTAATACGTTTCCTCTCAGAAAAACGTATGATTTTAATTTGTACCTTTTAAAATTTGTAAAGAAACAAAAAAACTACGGTCGTAAACAAAAGGGATAAACAAATACAAACGCTTTATACAAATTGGGCCTCAGATCGATTCTGTTGAAGGACAATATTTAACAAAGGAAAAAAAACCAAGAAAACTATCGTAAAATTAAACGATGAGGAGTAAAAAGGCTGTCCTTTTAATGTAACGTTTTGACGATTTGTTTACCTAAAAATCTTTTGAAGTATTCAGATGTAACAGAAATGATTCTATGCAATTACTTTCTCACAAAATACAACTTTTCTTCAAGGTCTCGACAATTACCGAAAAGAAGTACAAAAAAAGAGGGACGAAAGATATCAAAGGGACAGTCAAACTCATAAATCTAAAACAAACTGACAACGCCATGGCTAAAAATGAAAAAGACAAACAGAAAAACAATAGTACACATGACACAACATAGAAAACTAAAGAATAAACAACACGAACCCCACCAAATACTAGGGGTGATCTCAGGTGCTCCGGAAGGGTATTTAAAGCAGATCCTGCTCCACATGTGGCACCCGTCGTGTTACTTATGTGATTACAAATACGGTAAATAGTCTAATTCGGTAGGTCACATTCATGAAACATTTACTAAATCGATCTTCTATGTTTTATGATTTGAAAGTGACTTATAGACCCAACGGCTTATAAAGGTGTGAAAAAAATGTTTTAAATCTCTTTTTTTTTTTTATGTTTGTATGTGATGAGACTGTTAAAGCCATCAAGATAATATCTCTAATTTAATTTTCATTTTGAAAGTGACTTATAGACCCAATGTCAGAAATTATTTATATATATGTATTTTTTTTGGTTTATAGAAATATGATGACATGGTATGATTGTCAATGAAACATTTCTCTAACACAGACCAAATGTACTTCTTTTCTTTTGGTGTTTATTTGTTTATCTGTATGACCGAATGAATAAATAAAATATATTAAAAAAAATATCATCTTTTTGTTTCTTATACTAGAGTATATTGGTATGATTGCCCATAATACAAGTATCCATCAACAAATGCACAAAAATGAGAACATTTAAATTGTCAACACAATTCAACACAATGAACAAAGCAAAAAGAACATTCAGTATGATAAAAATGAAACTGGCCATCTTTTATCATGTAATTAGCCAATCGGGTGCACATTCCTGTCAGATTTTACGGGTTATTTGTTATGTTATTGGAAAATTCTGCATTAGTCTCTGTCTTGGAAAGATGTTCAGCAAATAGAATGACTCTAAACTACAAGAAAGAAAAAAAAAATCAGAATTATTAAACAATGTGTCTGATGATCATGACAAATATAACTCGAACTTGATGAATTGCCTTCCTTAGAGTTAACCTTTACACTGAGTCCTGTTTTTAATTTCACCAAGACTGAGAATGAGAAGATTTTTATAGTTTAGAATAATATATATTTTTTACAGATACAAGTGTGGACACAGATGAGTGTGGATAGTAAGTTTGGCTGTTTGACAGTGTTTTATGATAAATGTAGTTCTATGATTTTCCTATATGTGTTATTAACTGTGTTGCACGATGACAACCAACCGGAGCATTAGGAGTATTGTTTATTTTATATTTATGTTAGTTTTTATGTTCAAGACAGGCATGGAAGAGACACTAATTGCATTAGTTACCAAATGATTATGATAGAATATGTTCCACATCTTTGATTTTGGATACATTTTATAGCTAGGAGAGCAACACATTATAGGTTCAATTTTTCTGGATTTTTTTAAATTGGGAGATGATATCGGAGAACATGATATAAGGAGCCTGTAATTCAGTGGTTGTCGTTTGTTTATGTGTTACATATTCGTTTTTTCTTTATTTTTTGTACATAAATAAGCCTGTTATTTTTCTCCTTTGAATTGTTTCACATTGTCATTTCGAGACCTTTTATAGCTGACTATGCTGCATTAGCTTTGCTCATTGTTGAGGGTTGTGCGGCGACCTGTAATTGTTGATTTCTATGTCATTTTGGTCTGTTGTGGAGAATTGTCTCATTGGCAATCATATCACATCTTTTTTTATATGTATTTGCTAACTATTTGTATGGTTCTATTTATATATACTGAGTGCCAATGAAAACGCAACACTTGGTGTTTCAAAAATAATATTTATATTAGAAATCATAATCTTTCAAAATGAATTGTTTTTGAAAATTAACAATTCTAACAATAGATCGATATCAAACAAAAATGTTTCATTGTCATCTTTCGGGCGCAATGGCTAAACGAAACATTCAATGTCGAATCATCAAATCACAGTCCTAATAAAAAATGTTACAACCCCGTTGTGCAGCGCAATCTCGTTACAGATATAATAAAAAGATCTGTAACATGTGCTTGTATTTATATATCGTCATTGACAGCGACAGTCAACATTCCTACAGTTTAAAATTCATATAAAATATGATGCCTTTATATTACATTACAATAAAAATGATTCTTCAGAAAATGTTTACAACTGATAATGAAGAAATAATCAATATACTTACATAATATGGCCGCAACAAGTTGTAAACACGAGCGATGATGATCAAGCAAAGATATCTCTTACAAGAATAAATAAAATCTTCTGTACAGAAAAAAAAGTACTACACAATCATATTTATGTTATTATTATGAACAAATACTTATTTTTTGTATTATATTTTATGTAATAAACTCAATAAAAAAAAATTAAAAGTGTGGACGATACGTCTCACAATGTGTGGCCGATTTGTCCTATGGACGATATGACGGTATGGCCGACACATCCTAGGACCGTCATGGAAGTATGGCCGTCGCGTCTCGAAAGCGTTACGACGTAAGGAACATATCCGATGTCATTTGTGAAACGGTTATTCCATAACGGTCAACCAACTCGTGATGACGTCCGTAAAATTTACGAAGGGATGATTTCAACTTCACCATTTGGAACTCTTGGTTTAATAGCTTCCTTGTGAGCAGTAACCCTCTATCAAGAAAATCATGATAGGAAATGCAAGCACGGGAATATCGTATCAATTGGGAGATATATACCCCGTATGCAGGTGCTGCTGGAATGTTGCTACTTAGAAATGGAAAGTTCACTTTTGGAAAGCTGAAATCATCTCTTTTGTCGTAAAGTTTTGTTTTCAACCGACCCTCATTAGCAACTGCTACGTTATTTGTTGACTTTAAATTGTGATTTTTTTTATCAATGCAATTGCGTTGGCATATACAACCGTAAATTGTATATAAAATCACTGATTTTAGAAATAATCTGTCACACAGTTATATTCGTTCTGAAGTTCATAGGTAGCCATATACGTTTCCTCTAGAAACATGTAGATCTACGATTTCATTTTGTACCTTTCTAAATTTGAAAATGAACAAAACATCTACGGGTGATTTGTTCATTGAAAAAAAACTTTTGAAATATTCAGATGTAATATACATGATTTTTTGTTATAACCTTCTCACAAATACAAGTTTTCTTCATGACTTCGACGATCAATAAAAACAAGTCATAACTTTTCTAAAAAGCTTGCCGTATTTTAGCTGATGGATTGTGGGTATAGGTTTTTTATTGGAATATTGCACTCCAAGCAATATGAATATATAGTGTATTTTTTTCTCCTGTTTTATTTTTTTTTATTTTAGTTGTATTATTGGTTGATCAGGGTTATGATGGAAGGAAAATTAATAGTGAAGTAGCCAAAAAGAAAGCTTAAGTAAAGCATGTAATATATGACCGCCGTTGATGGTAAACTTGGAATTGATAGTAAATAGCAAATACAATGCACACTTAATTTATAATATATACATGTATGTTCATAGTATACAGATAAAAAAAAAATATGTCCTGTCCCCCAAGTACATATGCAAACTATGTGTAATTTTAAACCGTCTTTTCTCGTTTGAATTGTTTTACATTGTCATATCAGGGCCTTTTATAGCTGACTATGTGGTATGGGCTTTGTTCATTGTTGAAGGCCGTACGGTGACCTATAGTTGTTAATGTATGTGTCATTTTTGTCTCTTGTGGACAGTTGTCTCATTGACAATCATACCACATCTTCTTTTTTTTTTATATATTAAACAGAAGTCTAGTCTATTACTCAAAAGTTCAACCAATGACGGAAACAATATCCAGACGCCTTTTTTATCGGTAATTATAAGCAAGGATGACAAAAGCGACTATGCATGGTACCCATAGGACACAAAGGCATGATGATTAATTTATTGTGGAAAGAAAAGCGACACACAAAATGAGGTCTTCTCGTTTAGTAGTATAGATACCGTTTTAGAAGAGACATATGTATATAAATAAATGTATTATATGTCTCTGGTTTTAGTAAGGTTTTATAATTGATTGTAATTAATATATACTACCAGACCAAGAGAATACTCATTATTAACCTGAGACTGAATTTACTCTTAATAGAATATAATTGAAATTGTGTAATAAACGTGCATTATGTCTCACCGGTTTGAACAGTAATCACATTATGAAAATTGCATGCAACTTACGAGCATTAATGAGCAGGGATGCGTACCCAAAGTAAGCTAAATGTCTATAAATCTTAAACGGTTGTGAATGAAAAAATACTTCCATGGTTTCAATTCACAAGGATGTTAAATCCTGGCATCTAACAAAAAACGTAATTAATAGTTCTCAATAATCATAACAAAATTTTATTACTATCATAATCAAAGTGAATTATTTTATATTGTTTTAGGTTACTGTATTGATTTATAAAGATGTATCAATATACTCATATTATGAAAATTAATGTTAGAGTTTAAAAAGCGATTGATTTTATAAATAAAATGTCCATTCGCAAAAACTTGACGTTTTATTGATATTATCATCTTAATCTTTGTAAAAGTTCACTGACAGGAATGTATATTTTTGTGTATTTACTTTAAAGGGGCACTAGCTACGAGAAATATAAAAAATCAAAAGTATGATTTGTTTTGTTCAATCATTAATGAAAGTGAAATAGTGAAATAATAATTTGCTTTTACCAGCTTAAATGGTCCAATTTTGTCAAATTAAACTAATAAATATTGATAATGACTTATTCACTTGCAAGTGAATAAGTCGACCTCTCTAAATCCGTATTCATGTGAGCTCCAATTTAACCCCGTAGAAAGAGATAAAATAACGCATGCATTGTCCGTGTACGGGTATTTAAAGGAAAAGAATGTCAACATTGAAAGTGAAACTAGGTAAATAATTTGATTAACTTATTCGATCCACACAAAAACATTCTTATAAAGGTAAAAACTACGATAAACATAAATTTGTAATCTACAATACAAAATTTAACGTACCTATACAGTCAGGATCCTACTTCGTCAAAATTATCTCCCCATTACGCCAGTTCATTTTCACAATCGTAAAAATGGAAGCCATTGTAGCGATGACGCGCTACCAATTTTGCTCTTGGAAACCGATAAATTTATCCACATTGCACCAATACGATCCTTATATGTCAGTTATATTTTAAAAGACAAATGTATCAACTAGCTAATGAGCATCAGTTAATGATCTTGTCTGCATTGATTCAACTTAAAACTATTGTCTGATCGGTTGTTAGGTGGAATTTTCGAAAAATCATAAACATTTAAAAAAAATCTAATTAAATATTTCGTGGAAGGGCAGACTAGATTTTTTTAGTGGTTGAAGACTATAAACCCTAGTTATCACACACAAAAAATTAGAATTTTTCGAAGATATGCATTTTCATCATCCAACTTGTAAGACTGTCGTCAAGTAATTTCAGTAAAAAAATAGCTATTCGAACACACCTTCCCTGTTTGTGTGACTCATTAGATAGGTATTTCACTTGACCCATATATTTCATCTTTTAGTACTGTTATTTTTTTGTGTTATAAAGTCAACCTGTAGCTTTAATTTATAAAAATGATAGAATCTGAAGCGAGACGATGTATGAAATATTCTTACTTTGAACGATATCAAGACAAAATACTCAACTCAAACACGCCCTAACATAAAAAGGTGCACTCGATTTTCTCTTTTCGATACAATTGTTACCTATTTTTTGGAATTTTTTCTTCAGTCACATAATGGAAGGGCAGACACGAAAATTACTGAACTAATAGATTGATATCTTTTCCGTCCGTGGTAATTTTTTCAAAAAAATCGGAGGTTATGCATTTTAGTCATCCAACTTGAAAGATACCCATGTCGTCGACTTGATATCTAATTGTTCTGCTTAACTATGTACTAGATAAATTGAAAACTTATGCAAATGGTGTTTTTGAAATAAAACACCTCGTAATTGAGAAGAAAATTGCAGTTTTGTTTGTTTCTATTAACTTTTTAAAAATTTGTCACTATAGTAAACAATACAGTAAACATTTATCGCCTTCTCTAATAGAGAGCTTCGATTCTTTTGTTCTATTTCAACCTGGTTTCCGACTGTATAAAAATACAATTGCACGAGTTGCTTAATCTATTCATATCTATGTTTTTGTTTACATCGCTTATATGGTCATAGAAGGTCAACTCGATAGTTGATTAGATGGCGTTTTGGCTAAAATTCACACGAAACGAAGCTACATCATTTTGAGACTATGTCCTGTAAATTGTTTATTTTATACTTTTGATAGTTTGTTAAAATGTTTTACATAGTTATAAATCTCCTGGTCCGGCTCCAAATCTACTGGTCTTGCAAACATTACATTCATTTGACAAACAATAATATAATTGATTTGATTTAAAGTTTGAAGGATTTTCCCTGCCTTTGATTCCCCGGATGATTTCCTCTCCTTTAATATGCCCGTATATTAATTGTCCTGTTCTGATATCTTATCAGTAAGTCTGTCACTGCATATTTTTCACATGTTAATATTTACATGATGTTATACTATCCATTACATTGCGATCGACTGTATAAATTAATCATTCGCTATCTTTTTCCCAGCATTTTGATATTACATGTATTATATATACCACACTATTTACGAGTTAACCTATTTAAACGACGAACCCGCAGGATGAGTTCGTTTAAACATGTTAAGCTAGGTTCACACTGCCGATTACATCAACTCGAGAAACATTTGTAGTTCGTTTCATTTGTGTGTGAAATAACGTAAAAAAGTTCAAATGAAAAAGAAAATGACTGTAAGGGGACCTATAGTTGTTATTGATAATGTCTGTGTCATTTGGTTTTCTGTAAAGAGCTGTCTCATTGGCAATTGTACCATGTCCTTTTTTTATGCCACAACCATTTTTAGACAAAGGGAAAATTCGGACAGACAATAGCCCATAAAACAGGTAAATTTTAATCTTGATGTTCTAAGAAACCAACTTTGAAAGATAACTTTGTCATCAGCAGTCTAAGAATGAATGTTATTGCACAATAACTTTCATATTTGAACAATCCGCCGGTGCCAAAATTGCAAGATTTATTTCCCTTCCGGAACATCTGAGATCATCCCAGGTTTTGTTGGGTAACGTGTTGCTAGGTTTTTAGTTTTCTATGTTACATTGTAAGTGGACTGCTGTTTGTCTTCTCGTCGGTTTTCGTTTTTCGATATGGCTGTGACAGCTTTTTTCGACCTTTGAGTTTGATTGTTCCTTTGCTGTCATTTTACTCTCTTTTAAAATGTTACCTCTCCTTGCAAAAGTAAAGACACGTACTGTACATGGAGGAATTTTTGTACAGTTAAAAATAATGCTGCCAATATATTTTTGCAAAAGCAGAGTTATGAGAGTTAATCAGATCTGCAAACAATTTTAGATATTCGTGTATCAGTCATGTGTTCTCGTGTATGGCCGAGTAGAGATCGAAGAGTGGTCGAATGTGGTCGCGAAGGGATCGGGTATAGGTCGAGTTAGTCTGGAATAAAATAAATATACACATGTCGCAGTGATCTGGAAGTGATCGGGAATTGGTCGATTTAATCTGGAAATGATCGGAAATTAGTCGAGCAAAGATCGAAATGATCGATTCCTGATCGGTAAAAAATTTATATTCCGACCAAACTCGAAATCTTACTATTTGTCTCAATAACTTACCTTTACAATTCGAATTTCCCTATACCCGAGTATAATACCACCGGATTTCACTCTAGATATCTTACGATATTATAATTTTGAATTAAATGACTTCTTAATTAGCTGATTAAAAAGTCATTTAATTCAAAATGATGATTTCTATTGATACAAAACTTTATGTTTAGAGTTACAGACTCATATCTCCTTCTAACCGGGTCCTTTATAGTCTTTAATTATATATAAACATCGTTTTTATTATAAACATCGTTTTTATGTCTTTATTGCAAATTAAATAAAAAAGCGTAGGATTACATAGCCAAAGATAATTTAAAAGATCAAATCATTATTAACAACGTCATTTTTGATTAATAAGAGGCAGTAGAAGATTACCGATATTAACATCACATTAAATTAAATCACAAAAAAATGATATTAAATTGTCCTATAGATTAAAAGGACATTAGCATTTGAAAAAAATATGGTAGATATCAGTTTCACGTAACTTGATATCTTACTAAAGTATATTTAGACGCTTGTACCTAGTTTGTAAATTTGAATAGTCATTATTATGTATGATCTTCCCCTAGGAATTAAAGGTTAGAAAGTTATTCAGAATAATTTTCATTTGAATAGGAATATATTTGTTTTCAAACAGAGAATCTGATTAAAATTTCAACCCCTCCACAATATAAATGACGTGGCTGCTCTTCTATACAAATAATCATTTGATAAAAAAGAGGGTTGGAAACAGATAAAGATGTAATAAACTAAGAACTGGCACAGAGAGAGCACTCAGTCAAGTGCATGTAACACGAAAAACGAATATCCATACATGTAAGTCACAGTATGATTTCCAATACAGTGTGAATAAGTAAGATTCTCTAAATTATTTAACACTAATGTGTTGTATCTGGCTTGTTTTAAAAGTGTTATGAAAAGTTACGCATTATTAAATTCATCAGTTATAATGTCCCTTCATTGTAGCGACAAATTAACAAACTTCACGTTATTGGTTTCAAAACTTAAAAAAAATTCACGTCAATGACAATTTTTGGTATTTCCGTCTAATAAACGGAGAAAAGGATTGTTTCTGCCTTAAACATATCAATAATGAAATATTTAAAAGTAAACCATAAATTTGAAACAACACACAATAACTATCAAACGAATTAAGTAAATTATAATGTGCATGATAACCAGGAAATAATGACCTTATACAGGTTATTTTTGTTATTCAATGTTTGCTTGTTTTGTGTTTTATCTTGTCCCATTATTCTCTATATAGATCACCTTGATAAGTTATTATTGTGCTACGGTAAAGTCCTCTATTTTTTGGTGAGTCTTATGTAGACGAAACACGCGAAACACGCGATGACACCTTTAATTTATTTGTATTGTAGTCCTGTCATGTAATGTTGTCATTTGAGTCTAATATCTAACATTGCCATAAAAGCGGGAGTTCAGGATAGCCACACAACCAGGTTCAACCCTACATTTTTTTTTCTTAAAATGTCCTGTACATTTGTACCAAGTCAGGAAAATGACAATTGTTATATTATAGTTCGTTTCTGTGTGTGTTGCATTGTCTTTTGTTTTTTTGTTGCACTTTAGTATTTCTGTTGTTTCGTTGTTTTCATCTCATATTTGATGTGTTTCCCTCAGTTTTAGTTTGTTACCCGGATTTATTTTCTCTCAATCGATTTATGACTTTCAAACAGAGGTATACTACTGTTGACTTATATTGCTGAAATGTTTTCACTGTTAATAGTTTATCTTTATCTTCAATAGTATTCACGATTATAACCCAACACCTGCAAAATGTCTTTAAAACTACAAATTAAGTGTCAACATCCCTTCAATTGCTTGTTCGGTTCGTCTGTAATTTTCAGGACTGATAGAACTTGACCTATTGAACCTTTTTATCGGATTTAATTTATAAACAAGTTATCATAAGCATGATAAGGAACATTCAGTTAAATTTTGCAGGTATTTGATTCAGAGGAGAATATTCTTGAAATAGTTTACGACGACGACGACAGACGACATACACCAAGTGATGACATAAGCTCACATGGTCTTTAATACCAGTCTAACGAGAGAAAAAAAAAACACAAAAAAGAGATTAAAACATTATGCATGTTTATAGGGATGTTTCTTCCATAAGATAAAACATAAACATGTTTACTAAAATATTTAAGGATGAGTCCTGTTTTGAATGTTATTTGTTTTTACTTCCCTTAAATTTTATGTATTTTTTATGTAAATTCATATGTTGCTGTCATCGTTTGTCTATTGAATCAGGCAGATGGCATGAAATTCAGAGACGAAAAAAATCTGCAATGTATGTTACTCAAATGCAATAGGTTATGAGTATCATTATATTTTAGTCTGTAATTGTTTAAGTTCAGAAAGGAAAAAAAAATGTTACCGCAATATTGTCAAAAAAATTTGCAAATACTGTAAAATTTAATCAGTTATTCTCATCAACTGATATTATTGTATTAGAAAAACTAGCAATTATACCCCATCTCCGTATTCTTACCATGGTCGTATTAAATGAAGTATTATATAATACTTCCATGTTATGACAAAGTAAACATAATGTAAATTTATGAACTATATACATTTTAAATTATCAGAAGCAACTTTTACTCAAATTATAAGTCAAAATTGACTTCTTTGAATAAAGGGAGTTTATTTAACAACATTAATACAAAAAACCAAAAAAACCCAAAGGAACCGTACGATCTAAATCAAAATTTTATTTATTCTTTCTTCAAGTTGAAAATATACCACGCCACTTATTTTTAAACCCTTACGTTTATTGAGCAACTATCATTAACTAATCAATTAGTAGCGATCAAATGACAATGATTTATTGGATAAGGTTAATTGAACATGATGATAAGGGATTAACAAGCCTGGGGTCACGTGCCGAAAGGCACGCGCTGATTAAAAAGTCTTTTTATTCAATATTGTTATATCTATTGATACCAAATTTTATATTTATGAGTTACATATTCATATCTTCTTATATCCAAGTTCTTTATGGTTTTAAAACATCGTTTTCATGTCCTTAGCGCAAATTAAATATATCAGCGTAGCATTTCGCAGCCAAATATAATTTAAAAGATCAAAGCATTGTTGACAACGTCATTTTTAATTAACTAGAGGCAGCAGCAGATTACCGATATTCACATAACATTAATCCATAAAAAAAAATTAAATCGTCCTATTTAAAGACATTATCATTTGAACAAAATATGTCAAATATCAGTTTCATGTGACATGATACCTTACTACAGTATTTTTTAGACGCTTGCACCTATAGTTTGTAAATTTAGATAGTCATTATTATGTATAATCTTCCCCTAGGGATTAAAGGTTAGAAATGAACAAGATGATACAATGTTTAAACCAACACACGTTAATTAAAATGTAAACACCTGATTTCACACGAAGAATGAAAAAAGTTCTTTTATGTTATAGATAAGGCATAATTTAAGGTTTTGCCTCGGGGTGGTATACGACAAGAAAAATCTTAAAATAAACATTATCTGACTTAGTAATATTACCAATGTTATTTCAACTGATCGGGCGGAGCTTACGTTTCAATTTGCATAAGGACAGTCTTTTCAAATATGTGTGTGATAAGGATGGTTGTCGTTATAACTATTAGTAGAGGTCGGTCATTTAAAGACGTATCAACCGTATCATATACGTTGACGTATCCGCATCTGCAGATATACCAAAAACCAGTATGTGATCTCTGCATGTGATCTCGAGCTTTGATTTTATGTACTTTCAATAATGCAAAAATAACAAAACAATTAGCAAAAGTCGAGTTTTTGTGGAACATGTAATCCGACTTTTAAAGATATTCCGGATAGTTTGAACAGTTTACAGTTACATGCATGATAGGAGTGAATACGGTAAAATCGTTTGGTTGTGAATTAGCTTGTGCTCACGTAGAACCAAATTATTATTTGACAAATAGAGTGATACTCAGTACATTTTTTTATTTCTAATGTATTTATATGACATCTGAAGACAACTCATGTTTCTGTAACCTTTTATGATAAAATCACAAATGAGCATCATTACAGTCATATAAGTAGTTCATTTGATTTTGTTTTGTGTTTATTTTTGAAAGATCTTGAAATATTTTTTTAAGTCGATTATTTAAGGATTGTGTGTACCTGCCCTACATTGGCTCCTTTTTAAGGGCATGCACAAGTAGATGATAGACCCATTATTTTTTTTTTATAAAACACCACTTCCGTAAATGTTGAATGTGAATGTTTGATGGTTTCGAAGAGATTTCAATTAGTTTAAAAAAAACCCGAAGCATTGAAAGTGTATAATAGACTTAAGGTCGGCATCACATGATATTTTTTAATATATCTGTAGATGCGGATACGTCAACGTATATGATACGGTTGATACGTTTTTAAATGACCGACCTCTATTCAGATATACAAAAGAACTGAGTGTACGATAAAGGACTAATAAAATATTTAAAGATTTATAGCATTTATATGTGATAAAGTATAGTATTTAAAGTATAGGCTATTGTATTATTCTGTTTGAAACTTTTCTGATTGTGAGATTAACTTTAAATGTGATTTATAATGAAATGAAAATAAAAAATGAAATGTTTGGCCCTATTTATATATTCCTTTCTGATGCAGTCAAGTTTTAATATGCCTTACGGTATATTTTTGATGTGAAATAAAACTCACTAATTAATCTAGATATAAAGATGATAAATCTTTATTCAGGCCCAATGAAAATGATAACGGTGTATGAAAAAAAAGTTAATTTGTACGTAATTCATTGTACGAAATTATTTGGCGAAAGAGGGTTTATTTTTTTTCTATGTCTTCCTGACATTTATCGCTGATGTTTTTTTTTTAAATTTCTGACGAATTGATCTATTCAGAATAATTTTCAATAAATAAGAATATATTTTTTCTATCAGAGAATCTGGATAAAATTTCAATCCCTCTCCATTATAAATTATGTGCCTACTAAAAAAATATCATTATGAGAGAAGTAAAGATAGTTAAAGGTTAATAAATTGAGAACTGGCACGAAGAAAGCACTGAGTCATGAGTCATCCGTTATAATGTCCCTTTATTGTAGCCACTAATTAACAAACTTCCCGTTATTTGTTTCGAAAGTTAAAATTCACGTCAATGACAATTTCTGGTATTTCCGTCTAATAAATAGAGAAAAGGATTGTTTCTGCCTTAAACATATCAATAGGGAAATATTTAAGAGTAAAACCTCAATTTACAAAAACACGCAAAAACTACGAATCAAATGTTTAAGTAAATAATAATTTGCATTTTAATCGGGAAATTATGACCTTATACAGGTCATTATTCTATGCCTTGAAAAAAGTAAAATAACAAAAATACCTTACTCCGAGGAAAATTCAGAACGGAAAGTCCGTAATAAAAAGGCAAAATCAAAAGCAAAAAACACATCAAACAAATAGCAACTAAACTTATGACATCAAAGAATTTCCCATAATGCAATTATTGCATATGAATAAAACAAACCTACTAAACCAATTGAACCAAAAATATTGAATTTGAATGAAAAATCATACCATTTGAATAAAAAATATTGCATTTAAATGAAAAAATATTGCATTCAAATGAAAAAATATTGCATTCAAATGAAAAAAATATGCCAATCTACTAAACAATATTGCATTCGAATGACAAAAGAGGGACGAAAGATACCAGAAGGACAGTCAAAGTCATAAATCGAAAATAAACTGACAACACCATGGCTAAAAATGAAAAAGACAAACAGACACACAATAGTACGTACACATGACACAACATAGAAAAATAAAGAATAAACAACACGAACCCTATCAAAAAACTGGGGATGATCTCAGGTGCTCCGGAATGGTAAGCAGATCCTGCTCCACATGTGGCACCCGTCGTGTTGCTTATGTGATAACAAATCCGGTAAATAGTATAATTTGGTAGGTCACATTCATGAAAGGGAAGGGGATTGTATTTACGACGTAAGGAACATATCCGATATCATTTGTGAAACGCTTATTCCATAACGGTCAACCAACTCGTGATGGCGTCCGTAAAAATTTCGAAGTGATGATTTCAAATTCACCATTTGGAACTCTTGATTTAATAGCTTCATTGTGAGCAACAACCCTCTATCAAGAAAATCATGATAGGAAATGCAAGCACGGGATTATCGTATTAATTGGGAGATATATACACCGTATGCAGGTGCTGCTGGAAAGTTCACAATTGGAAAGCTGAAATCATCTCTTTTGTCTAGATGTAAGTCAAGACTTTATCTGTTGTATCCTTTATATCTTGTTCGAACGGCTAGATGCGTTCAACATACTCACCAAATTTTGAGTTATTTAGTAAAAGAACATCATCTATATAGCAGAAATTAGAGTTAAGGGATATTGCCAACTTCTTATCTTTCTTCCTAAGAAGTTTCTGTATGAAGTCAGCCTCATAATAATAAAGAAACAAATCGGCAGGAAGAGGAAAACAATTTGTTCCCATTGGAATGCCGACAGTCTGTTGAAAAACATTTTATTTTACTATTTGAATAAAAAATATTCAATTTAAATGGGAAAATATACCATTCAAATAAAACATTATTGCATTTAAATTAAGAAATATACAAATTTAATATAAAATGTTGCATTTAAATGAAAAATAGCAAATTTTTGCAACCAATGCCATACTGAAAGAAAATAAATCAATATACGTATATTAAAGTTGATATTCGTTACATCAAAGAAAAATATTCTCAATAAGTGCTGCTGTTCAAACTATTTTGATGATCAATCTTATGATACATTTAAGGTTTCTTTCAACATGGGAGAGACCTTATTGTTCTTTTTCTATTTTTTTTTATCTTTGTCCTCATTAAAAAAAAATCGTCATGGCCTTGCACCGTTTCTATTGAAGTTATCTTGTCAGTACTTGTGTGTTGACATGATTTATCGTTGACATTGTGATAATTACAAATACTAGTAAACTGTTTACAAAACTTTGAATAATTGAAATACTAAGGATTGTTTACGTCAGGAATAGATTTCAGTAGCTGTATTTGGCAAAACGTTTAGGAATCTTAAGTCATCAAGGCTCTTCAACTTCGTACTACATATGGCATTTTATAAGTAGTATTTGATTTGGGTGTCACTGATGAGTCTTTTGTAGAAGAAACGTGCGTATGGCAATTTTTTTTTTTATCTACGATGAGTCTATTTGAAGAAATTTAGACCAACATAGCCCTGATCATGCCGAATTACCAGGTCATTCTGCATATGAATTCAACGTCAACTTACGAAGTAAAGAAAGTATCAGACATCATGATCTTAGCTCTACAACTAAATGAAGAGACTGATTTTGTTTAAGTCGCAACTCCCCTGAAACCATGCGAAATATTCAATTGTGATATGACGTATAAATGTAGTGTTTTGTAACAATTCTCCCCCACCCCAGAAAACGCCAATTTTTTTTAGAAAATATCCAAATGCGGAGACCGTTATCAATCAATATCTAATACGCCTTTTTGATTGCTCAGTCGATTCATTTTCTAACGTGACTAACATAGGACAATGGTGTTGATTACAAATTACACCATTCAGGCCCTTTTGTTTTCCTAATATAAGTTCCAGGTTGACGAGTTCAGGCAGAACGATTTTGAAAGCAGAAATAGCCGTGATTTTCATAAACCGTATAAAATTATCATTAATACCAATACTCAAAATACAAGTTAAAAATAAGGCATATACATAATAAGATAATTTAATTCAGCCACAAACCCGCGGGTGTGTTATAGTTTGAACAATAGATAGATCTCATCATAAAGTATTACCAGACGATTGCATTGAATTGAATTTCATGGATTTCTTTTTAGAGTGATATCCCCTTGAAACGTTTATTTTTACTATCCGTATAGGATGCTATAAACAGTTTCGTATAAAAAAAAAACTAGGGGTTATTCCCCGACTAAAAATAACAATGGAGGGAAAACCCTGTTTATTTACTCAATTGGTGAAAAAGTATAATGTTTTTTGTATTTGATTGTAAAAATCAGTTAAATAGCTTTCAATTAAAACAGATTGAATGATTGAAATAATTTTAAAAATTATATTAAATATACATGTTTTGAGGTGAGACAACACTGTAAACATCCTGTTTTTTTGGCAGTGAAAATTGAGAAAACTTATTTGCAGCCACTGTAGCTCTTTTCGGAGCAGGAGACCGTACCCTGAAACAAGATTTTTAGAAAGGCCAGGTGAAAACCTACAAATTTCATACAGTTTTGATTATGAAAAATGTGCATGGATCATGTCTTCATGGCTGTGCACATGACCTGGTTTCAAGTTTTTTTGTTAAAATTATACCTTTTTTCCCCATGTTCATTGGATGGAATGTTTTTAATATATTAAAAGTACACATTATTTTTATTTCATTATAAACTAAAGAACATTCTGATTCCAGTGATATCTAGTTTTATACAAGTATCTTTATAAATCAGTCCACCACTAAGGGTCACTTATGCATGGTTTCTCAAAATGTGACGTCATAGAAAAAAACTGTTGATTGCACCCATACACTAAATCCTTGGGATTTGCTTTGATTGATAATAGTCTCTAAAGCATAATTTGTTAATTATCAATTGTTTTTTTGTCATTATGCTAGCTATCAGTAACTGTTAGTACTCTCAAATCGTACTTTTGTGTTTATTTGAGCTGTTAACATGACTTGTATTGCATTTTTGTTATTCAATGTTTTCTTGTTTTGTGTTATATCTCGTTTAACTATTTTCTATATGTACCACCTTGAAAAGGTGTTATTGTGCTACGGTAAATTTTTATATTCTTATCTTTAATTTTGATAATGTGCTTTTTCTGTATGCCTTTTTGTGGTTTTTTGTTACATATGAAGTGGCTCTGTTCTTATACATCGCATCATTGTGATATTGTGCCATGGTAAATGTTTGTTTATACATGTTTTCGTTTTATAGTGATTGAGATGATAATACTATGTTAACTGCTGTACCGTAATATTTGACATTTTTATCTATCATGTCTGTTTGTTTTGTTCACACATCGTTGTCAATAAAATGGAGTTTTATACGAGTGTCGTACAAGTAAGAGGTTTAACTAGCTATAAAACAAGGTTTAATCCACCATGTTCCACATAAGAAAATTACAATACTAACTCAGGAATATAGTAATTGTTATTTTTTCAATTGATGTGTTTCAGCTTTTGAATTTTGATATTTGATTACGGATGTTCGGACTCCGTTCTTAATTTTCCTCGGAGTTTGGTATGTTTGTTATTTTACTTTTTAGATTGAAGATACTTTTCTACTTCTGTTCTCGTACTACAAACACCAAATTCATTTTGTAAAAAAATATTTTGGTACTCCTTACAACAAAAATAATGTACTATAAGTTACCTGTGTATGTTCGTGGTTACAACTGTCTTTTTGACATTACTAAAATATTGTATTTATATTGTGTCATATATTAAATTTATTCGTTCAATGTATGTTTACTTGTTTTTGTTAATATTTCTTGTTGATCGGATTAAGACATTTCAACTGATATTTCATAGCGTTTAATCTAGTAATGTTAGTTTACTACTGTTCAGGTTAGGGTGAAGGTTGATTCCTGGTACAACGTTTAAACCTGCAGCATTTGTTTACATCTGTTCTTAGTCAGGAACCTGTTGTTAAGTGGTTGTCGGTTTTTTGATGTGGTTCATAAGTGTTTCTCGTTTTTTATAAAGATTAAATCTTGGTTTTTCATGATTTAAAATATTACACTTGTAATTTTGGAGTCCTTTATAGCTTGATGTTTGGTGTGAGCTAGGGCTTTGAACTATATGGATTTTAGCATTCCGGATGAAGGTTATCTCAGAAAAGCGCTTCGGACGCATAAAAATCACATAAGATGTTGTTTTCATTTTTTACATAGCTTGGTCGATACATCTTCTGCTGGACTGTTTACCCTTGGGGTATCATTAACTCAGTATTCAGTACTTCGATACTGACATGATTTATAACATTTTTTCTGAAATTATCCATTAACATATTTTGAAATTACAAAGAGACTGAGGTTTCAGCTCACTCGGACAAGTTGGCCTTAGATGGATTGGCTTGAACGTTCTTTTTAGACATATAGCTCTTCCTCTGTTTCGGTTCTTATACATCCTTGGCTTTCGACAATATTTGACTTTAAACGTTCCTGGTGAAGGTAAATCCATGAAAGCGATTCGAACGCATGTTGTTTTTATTTTTTGTCATTTGCACCCAAGATCAAAAGTTATAGAGTACAAAAAAATTTAACGCCCACATTCCAAGCTTGAATATCAAGAAAAATGATAAGAAATATCTCCATACATACTTGATATAAAATGAGCTTTACTTTTTGTTCATAAGACTCAATAGCTATCAATGGCTTATAATTTAATACACAAGTCGCGCTTTTCGCCTATATAATACTCATCAGTGACGCTCAGGTCAAAATAGTTATAAAGCCAAACAAGTATAAATTTGAAGAGCATTTAGGGCCCAAAATTTCACAAAATTGTGCCAAATACGGCTAAGGTATAAAACTGTCCAACAATTCGTTCAAAAGTGACGTATTTTGTCTATATCTTTGAACTGTTTACCAAATTTTGAATTTTTTGAAATACTGGCGCTTTTCTACCTCAGGCATAGATTACCTTAACTGTATTTGGCAACACTTTTAGGAATTTTGGATCTCAATGCTCTTCAACTTCGTACTTTATTTGGCATTTTAAACTTTTTTTGGATTCGAGCGTCACTGATGAGTCTTTTGAAGACGAAACGCGCGTCTGGCGTATATATAAAATTTAGTCCTGGTATCTATGATAAGTTTATTTGAAACGATAACAGATAACAACCTGCATAAAACTACAAAAATGATAAATTTCTAAGACTTGACCTTCAAAGGTATAAAAAAGAGGTCCAGAGTTTATAGGGGTAGTCCCATGACTCCCGTTTCTCAAGTTCGATATTGTATCCTATATTTGATTATTTGATTTTTCATTGTGGCCTTAATGAGCTCCGAAATTGTCTAATTTTTGACAGTGTTGCTCTTCAACTTTGTATTTGTTTGGCTTTTTAACTATTTTGATCTGAGCGTCACTGATTAGTCTTATGTAGACGAAACGCGCGTCTGGCGTATAAAATTATAATCCTGGTACTTTTGATAACTATTGTACTTAATCAGCAGAAAAAAACTGACACTTAGTAAATGTGAGATATATGTTGTCGTTTTCGAGATAGTTTTAAGTTTCAAATTGTGCTACGAGGTATTGGGCATATATTTCTGACTGAATAAAATCTTGGCACCTGAAAGTGACATAAATTGGCTATTTTACATGGTTATATTTTTTACTAAATATTAAAGGCATTCGATGAAAAACAAAGAAATTTGTGAGTTACATAAGTTTATTCATACAATTGATATTGCATCATTATCAGACTTTGCCAAATGCGGTCATGGGACATTTTAAACGGAAAATCCAACTGAGCTCTGTCTTAAAATAATAATTTAGAATCACATTTTTACAATAGAGAGAAGGGTTTGAATCATTAAGGGTTTGCATTTAAACTAATAAGGGAGATTGTACATATCAAATAAAATGTCGTAATGTGTATATTTCAAATATAATATGCATGCCTTTGGTTAACAAGTGAATACAATCAAACTTACTAGATGGGGTGTTGACGCATTTCAAATGAATGGCCGTCAAGTCTACACACAAATATTAATTTAATTTTCATATGCCATGTGCAGAGGAACGTTGTTAATTAATTCATTTACTTTAGATAAAAAGATAATACACCCTGTAATTACACTGAAGTGAAGTGTAGATGATCCTTCCCGTAATCTTTAGAATACTTCGTGTTTTGTGTAGGACGGACTTGTTTAATTTTTACTATAAAGAAACACCTCCCGAAATAAAAACTAATTTGTATTAGCTTTAATTTGAGAATAGATAAGGCGTGTACGCAATGTTAGTCGGTATTGTCGTAGAAGTGAAAAGTAGAATGTGAAAAGTACAGATTCCAGCCCTGCTCGGGGAGGAAGTAAAACATCAAATGTATTCTAACCATGATAATGAAAAAGTAGAATAATATAAAATCACAAGGCGACGAAAACTGACAATACCATATCACGAAAAGGTATACAACAGTAAACAAAATACTGCATAATAAACTAAAGAGATTGCAACGTGAACCCCACTTAAGATCGTGGTTGATGTGTGGTCCTCTAGACTAGACAACAGATCACGTTCCACATGATGGATATGTTTTGATTAAAACCTGTTTCATTATATTAAAAACACTTTATCAAACTTATCTTGCTTTAATCAAAAATTCAACCTCATTTTTTTTCTAGCATGCACTTTTTAAACCAGTTGTTCCATTTTTTCACTTTTATCTCACAATTTATAAACAAACGTAACATCGCTTCCTTTTCACAATTTGTTTAAGAAACAACGACTTTTCCTGTCCTGCTGATATTTAAAGTTTCCGTGATGGTAAAAACCGTCGGCTATATATCTAGACGGGGTGTTACACATTTAAAACGTTTTTATACCATAATATACATACGTCGGAAACTTCTAAATGTTTCCACAAATATATATATTCGTTTTGGAAGTACTGACTTTATCAACCATGGGAACGACATGAAACTAATTGTCAAATTTCTAACATTCTGAAATGGTTTGAAGAAAATGGTGGCCAAAACTTGATTCTATAGCTGACCAAACTTGCTCCTTTCACGACAGTTGTTAATAGTGAAATTTTGTATACAATTGTGTTGGCAACATAAATAATTGGTTAATTTTACAATACTTGTAACCAAGGAGTCAAAAAGTAAAAAAAACCATCATGAATATAGAACACAAATGATTAAATAAAGCCAAAAATAACACAAACGAATCACTTTCAAGATTAAAAAAAAGCAACCAAAAAATAGAAATATAAATACGAGGGAAACAACACGATAAAAACTATTTGAAACCTAATGCCACACAAAAAGTCATGCAATGTAACGGAATATCATAATACGAAAGATAAATAAATGGAAAACTACAAAATAAAAAATAAGATACACCAGCACACACGATAAATGACTTAAGACGACCCTGTATTACTTGTGAAGTTGACACTGAATGCTTATATATATTTTTACCTTCCGATGATTATTTTTTTTAAAAAGGCTGAGAACTTGTGTAACGATTGTTTTACTCAGACAGCGATGATGTATACATGTACAAAGTCTAAATATTCAATACGCGGTTTAATTTGGAAATTTCTTCAAAAGTGAGGAAAAGAATTTTTAAAAATTTGAAATTGTATTTTAGTCTAAAAATCTGATACTAAGACAACCGTTGCAGTCAAATTCAACGTAAATGTCTTAACATATATAAGACAAGTTGAGCTGCGTCCTAGTGGTTTTTTTTTAATCTCCTGTTTAAGAGGATATTTTAATTTGATCAAATCAGAAAACTTTGAATTGTAAATTGAGAGAATACATGTATCATTAATGTGCCTCCGGGTGCGGAATATTTTCGCAGTGTAACAGACCCATTGGTGGCCTCCAGGGATTTTCTGCTCTTTGTCATTCATGTTGTTATTTCTTAGACAATCGCTATTTCCCTTCTCAATTTTACCTTTATCTGAAATTGAATGATTTAGTATTTTACAAGTGTCAACAAAGAGTGGAAAATTTCTCACTCAGAGGAATGTCGAAAACCTGATGAAAAAAATGTACCTCCAATTGAACAAAACATTGACAATGGTAATCTTCAGCATAATAATCCTTGTTACTCGGTGTAGCATGCTTTACACAGCAACAAACGACAACGTCTGTACTACAAGCTCCTGACGAAACAAAAAGAGGACACGAATAGGTACATATACATCGCTACAACCAAAGTCCACCGAGAGTATTTGTAATTACTGACAGCTAGTTGGAAGCAGAGAAAATAATTCAAGTCACGCAAATGAGACTTAAAAATGACTGTTTTTGAAATGTTCACTGATGTTTAGAAATATCCCTAATATTCATGACAAAGACCCCCTCAAAATCCTTTACTCGCAGGTCACAATGCCTACGGTGATAAATAGAAAAAAATGAACAGAAGTCTTGTCTTCCTGTGGTCATTTAAATTATCCATGTAACGCAGGTAATACCTGTCGCTACTGAAGAGTAACATAAAAAAAACCAAGTTACCTCGTGCTGGATATATCCATTTTCGCGGTAAGTTTTTTGCTTTTCTTTATAATTATTTATCCAGTCCATTTGCTAGATAATGCTGATACTTGTCATCATTTTTCTATTTAACACGATTAATACAATATGAGGTTCAAAAATGAGCAAAACTAATTTTGTATAATGAGCTACCATACGTCTCTGTTTTAATAGAATGAGAAACAAGTTAAAGTATAAACGAACAGACCGATTAATACTTGTCTGATTAAAGTAAAACAAAAATCTCATATGATAAATGCATTTTATAAACATTTTACATTAAACAGGTATTTGTAAAAATCTATGGAAACAAAAGGTTCCCACTTCACTAAGATAACAGTTATTTAAATACGCTGCATTTATTTTCTATCATGATTGTAATTTTACGCTTTTTGTCGATAAGGGATGATCATTCCATTATTTGATTATTATTTTATGTAAATGGTACTGTTTTTTTTAATAAAGCAAATATCAAATTTTATGAAATGACGGTATTATACATTTGTTAGTATTGATATTTAATTTCATCTAAAAATACAAATTCAAATCCGATCTTCCAGTAAGTTGATCTTCCCTTGTATGAACAACATACACTCTGTAAAAAGTGAGACAATAAAAAGCTTCAAGACAGACAGCTAGATACTAAACATACTTTGTATACACTGACCAGAGTTGAGCTTGATTTGCTATATGATTGAAAAATTAAACTGACAAAAAACGGTCATTTATTCAAAATCATAAAATCATCATATAAATTGAATAAATGACAAGGAATAGGAAAGATGGAGAGAACAATCGGTCCCACAAATAAACATATACTAGAACACACCTGTGAAATCACGGGCATTAAAGCTTTGTTGAAAGTATGTAAACTGTTGTAGGGAGAATTTATGTAAAAGACCTGTGAAATCACGGGCATTAAAGCTTTGTTGAAAGTATGTAAACTGTTGTAGGGAGAATTTATGTAAAAGATTTTAATCCCTCTCCCTTTTTTCCAAATTCTGTTATTTTTTTGGTTATCTGTTAAATACTAATATTTTCGTGTTTCTGTATACTATAAACATACGTATACTATAAATAAAGTGTATTCGGCTATAAACTATCTGTTTCTTCTCCAGGGCGATTACTGCTATATTATATAGAGAGCGGTATAGATAGTCTCTATTAAAGCAAAAATTATTGCCGGTCCCAGAATACTCTGATGAAAATAATGTGCAAGTTAAAACCGGAATTCTTGTATGACTGAAAAGTTGGTCTGATGATGGAAGCAATATCCTGACGCCTTGTTTCGTTTTTCTTTCAAAATAACCCAAACTGAATAGTCATAAGAAAAGATGACAAATGCGACTATGCATTGTACCTATATATCACAGAGGCATGATGATTAATTTATTGTAAAGGAAGAAAAGAGACGGAGAAAATGAGGTCTTCTCGTTTAAAAGTATAGATACATATATACATATCTACTTTAAAAGATAACATTATTTGTTTGATAAGAATTACAAGTTAACAATCACACGCTGAGGATAAAAGATAGAGACCACAACGCACTTACACGTGAACTTATGCTTACCCCGCAAGATAATTGACCAGTAAGAAAGATTATATTCAATCATGCACTGGTCATAAGTGAAAGTTCTCTGCACGTGAAAAAATGTCATTTTATTTCAACAATTTATAGTGAAATTAAGTAGGACAAATCTTATCCTTTGACCAGACTAGAGACATCATAAATTTACAGTATAAATAGCTCACTCGGTTAGTAATAACCAATTAAAACAGAATTATCTTCTGTGCTGTCTGAAATTATTTTATTCAGCTTTATTTTGAAATAGCAAATATAATTGGTTTTAAGACAGACAGCTAGATACCATAAACATATTAGGTATACACAGGTCATGGCCTGAGTTTAAATGATTTCCTATATGTTATAAAACTAAACTGACGAAAAAGTACATTTATTCAAAATCATAAAATCCAAAAAATACATTTTGAAAACAAAATTTGATATGAAATAATTAAACATAAATAATACGAAATTACATTAACTAATATCATAACAATTGAATAAAAGACAAAGAATAGCAAAGGTTGAGAAAAATCTGCCACAAATCCACTCTTTGGTTGAAAGAGTTGATCCCGCACCCGAGGACTCTGGCGACGTGAATACAATTTATATGTAACTTAGAATTTACAAGCATGACATTCACATACATGTACACCAAAAAATAACACTTTATGATTGTAAAACGTTTCCACAATGAGCAGAAATATTAAAAGTTCATATGATCATATACCAAGGTATTACTTTTAAATTATTTCTTGTAAAAAGGATTAAAGGTGTAAAACTTATTCCGGTCATGACCACAGCAATAAAATAACAGAAATCATCGTTAGTATTCATATTACATCTAAACATTGAATAATAGTATCCCTTTACAATTTTTAGTACAGAAAATATGTTATTGTACATTAATTAACCTTGAGAGATCTAAATGTCCATTTTTAATCATTGTTTACTAGATAACTTTTAATAAAATGTTGTTTAATCATCAAACAAGTACATTTTTTCGAAGTCCTGAATCCTTTCTAAATACGATGTTTTATATCTGACTATTTCGATATGGGATCCTGAGCAACTACTTTTCATTCTATAATGGACATTTTTCAATCGAAATGGTATTAAAATAGATTTTTCTTTAAGAAAACAAGTTTTTAAATTGAAATAAGTAAACTAATATGTAGTGTAGATCTTTTTAACTCTTAGTTATTTTTGTAATGTTCCCAATTGATATGAGACAATAGAAATATTTTGCATAATTAATGACTTGATTAGAGTTAAGTTTTAGTCATTATTTTGAATATACAACTTGTTAGAAGTTTTATGACTGGTGAATACCACTATTCGATATCAATAGTAAAAATTCATACCGATAATACCACTATAAAAATAACAAGAATCCATCAATCTTACTTAGCACTGCTAAACTAGAGGACTTTTATTTTACACTTTTAAAATAAACTGAATATAAATTTAGAATTTGATTTTTCAATTGATAAAAATAAATAAATAAATAAATAAATAAATAAATAAATAAATAAATAAATAAATAAATAAATAAATAAATAAATAAAATAAACATATTGCTATACATTATTAAAATAATCATACTCATTTTATTCCTGGCATGTTACAGAACTTATCTGAACATACCATAAATCCAATGCAATATATCGTAAGGTCGTAATAAAGTTGTGAAATGAAACATATCTTTGAAATAGTAATCCAGCTTTTAGTGATTTTTCGTATATTTTTTTCTTTACCTTGCGTTGAAAGTTTAAAGATGCTAATTTTAAGCGAGTGAATGTTTATAACTTTTGACACATACTCTAAAATTATTGACGATAGAGAAATAACAATTTAATTGATATACAGTGTATTTAAATATAAAGACAACTTTTTAAAACAAAACTAACAACACTAAAAATTGAACAAGATTTTATATAATAAATGGAAAAAAAAGAAGATTGTAAACCTTACTAACACTGTAAACTAATAAAAGACAATGGGAAACAATATATAGATTTAAGTGAGTTTAATTCGAAGTGTCACGGTTTAATACTTTCCAGAGTTCAAAGATCTATCATGAAAATAAGAAACACAAATTATTTTATCATTGATCATATGCACTTGGGTTATTGACACCCCATTTTCTGAACTTTGCTTCAAAGTAAATATTCTTTAATATTTTAAAATATGTACATTTATTTTTATTTGTTTGAAACATAAACGATGGCCCTCTTTTCTCATTGTTTACATTAAAAATATTATTAGAATAGTGTAATAAATATACTTTTAATTATTTTATACCTGCTCGTTCAGAGCAAAAGCACATTCAATAATTAAAAATAAAAAAAAATGGAAAAGGAGAATTCATATATAGGAGGCAAGAGTATTTTTTTACAAAATAACCATCATAAATTTATCCTAAAATTAGGACCATCTTAATATATAGGTGTCTTACAGTTAGGACGATTCATACCAATTTCCTCAGTTACGACATGTTCGATAAAACCACGTGGGACTAAGATACGTCCTTAATTGATATTAGGACACGTCCTAGTACTACGAGAGTCTTGATAAACAGGCCCCATGTAATTTTTAAAGTAAAATATTCAAAGTGAGAATTAATATTGTATGTTGCTTGTTTAACATTTAATAGCACATATTTCATAATTTTCAGAATGAAGTTGATAATTAATGATTAATTTTTTTAATTCTGTAATTTTTTCTTTCCATTTGTCTTGTTCTAGTTTTTTCGGTTTTTTTCTCTTGATAAGTGTGTTTACAACGTGAAAGTAAGTATACATTTTAGTGCCATAAATAACTAAATCAGTTCGATTATTTTTTTTTATTAGGGAAAAAGCAGTAAAAGGGCTAAAAATTAAGTCGTCGAATAATGCGGTCATTTTTTTTATCTGCAATCTCGATAATATCATAAAATTTCAACTCAGAAGTTTATCAATGTCAAAATTCTGTTCTGCTCTAGATTTAACCATCCATTGTTCTGTCCATGTGCTACCGTCATGTCCAAGGTGCTCGATTACTCATAATTAACGATGAATTACTTTTATCAATATGTAATTGAAAACAAGGTTTACCAACATCTTAAGTGTGTTGGCTAGTGTCATTTTCGTCAGGGAATAGTTGGAGACGTTTCGAAATGAATAATGAGAAAACGTTTTTTAACAATACAAGATTTATCGAATTACATATTCATACGTCTAGTGTTGTATTTTGCACTTTATCTTATATCTTATATCTCTATCGCCGTAGACGCTTTTAAACAGGATGAGTAAAAGGTCACAATTTTGTCATCTAAAATAAAAACGCCTTTAAAGTAAAGCGCAACAATGAAAATTATAAATTTATAAAATTGTATAGCTATAATAGTGTCAATACGCGCATTTGTACCTTTAAAGTGTGTTTGATATATTTACTTCAAAACATTAGGTAACACTTATTACTTTTTTAATTATTGTAGAAGGATTATTTCCTTTTACCTTTTATTGTTTACTATTTTTTTTCTATTAAAAGGGCGGCTTTTATCAATATTATCATGTTTAGTTTTTAACAGAAAAAAAAAATGTTTTATGAATTTAAATATATATAAAAAAATTGATTTTCTAAAAAGATAAGTTTTTTCTTAAATCAAATCAATGAAAGGTTTCTTATCACTGGATTAATTGTGTCCTGTGTCAAAATATGCCAGTTATAAGAATTTAAGATTAGAGAAAAAGATAGAACAACAGCCATAAGAATATAATTCTTTCAAAATTTCTTTTTCGTGCTTGAATTAATTTATTGTTTTAATCAGTCATAAAAATAACTTTTATTACTTTTTTCCTGTTTTTATGGTTATGTCAACATTTATTGGGGACTGTTGTTAACGTTATAGAAATCAACCTTCTGTCATAATATATAAGCAATATAACAGGTAAAGCTTTGATAATCTGGTCACCTGTAATAAAATTAACCTGTTAAAATCAAACTTATTGTTTCGGGGAAGATTTAGAAAAGAACGAAAAGCAACTCTTACCGAGGCTTTCTCTTCTTTCTTAGCGAGTTCACATACATTTAGTATTTCCGACATTGTACATTTACTGTTTATATCCTACAATTTATAGTTGGTGCTTTAAGGTCTAGTATTCGAATCCAAGTCTCTGATTTTTTAACAATTTTTAATGAAATCTACATACACGGAAGCAACCGTTTGCTCAATATGGAGTTGGAGTCACAAGAGACTTTATAAGTACAAGTGAGAATAAACAAAACGTTTTTTTTCCCTCTTTTATTATACAATAATTCATTAGTGGCTATTAGGAGCGGGACATTTAAAGACGCATCGTATCCGTATCGTATATATGGCTTATTATTCCTCAACTGATTATTTACGTGTAATACTATAGTAATCCAGAGAAAGGAAAGGAAATGGGGGAAAATGAAAGGGCGATGCAAATGTTTGATCTCTCTAATTTTTAATATTGAAATTATCTTATGTACTATTTGTGTTTACATACATGCTTCTTGTATATCAAAATCTGGACTTAATTATATGTATTGCCCTAAAAGTGATGTTTCTACTTTATTTACAATACAATAATAAAAATATCACATGGACGACAACAGAAACTAACATTCACACACAAATAACAATCACGTGATTTTCTTGTCAATCAGCATACTTATATATGTTTTAAAACTTTATTTAAATCATTAGAACTACCCAGGCTTGAAGTTGAATTATAAAACAATTAAAGATTACTTGAACAATTTTCATACATGTATTTTGAATTTGCTGAGAAAGGGAAATTGAATCATCCATATCATATGAGTCGAATTAATGACGGATACCAAATTATTGACAATAATAAGAAAATTATAAATTAGCAGTCTATTCTTTTTACAAACGCCTTCTGTGGTGTGCTCGACTTAAGTTACTCGATATGAATTTTGTTTTTAAAATTGACAATTTTAGTCAATTAAGATTGGAGTCAAGTGCACCCGCACGAGCTGGGTTCGAACTCACAACCTCGGCATTAACTACTTAGACCACTTGGTCACCGAGGCTCCTTCATAAGTTGAAAATTATCATGTAATAAAAAGAGTGTATCAATGACAAAACGATATCTAACATAGAAAAACACTTATTCAAACATGAAAATAATCTATGAAACAATTACACATATATATATCTTCAGATACGTCTCCGTATCAGAAACGGATACGATACGTCTTTAAATGTCCCACTTCTATAATAGCAGGATAAAACAAAGTGTTTCGTAGTTAGTTTTGTTAGTCATGTTTTCAACTGATCTAATTCAGCTACATTCTTGCAGTAACGTATGATCATCGTATATTAAAGCACTCAAACAACTGTTATATAAAGGTGGCGTATTCATTAATATTAGAAAATGATAATTTAATATAAAAAAAATCAACCTGAATATTGAATATCAAATATTCCTTTTTTGATATTAAAAAATAAGACGATTTATTTATATTATAATATTATTTTCTAACAGTAAAAAATTATTTATTAACATGAAAAAATGATTTTTTGATATTGATAAATAAGATATATTTTTTAATATCAAATATTATTTTTTGATTTTAATATATCGAATTTTAAATATTAAAAAATGATGTTTTAATATTAGAAAATAGACCTATTTATTTATATCAAGAAAGACTATTTTTAATATTAAAAAAAAAATTTATTAACATTAAAAATTCCATTTGATAGTATTAAAAAATAATATCTTATATTAATAAATTATTTATTAGTGAAAAGATTCCACAATGGCTTGCCATGAGTTGTTATCTATTCATTTGATGTGTTAGAGCTTTTGATTTTGCCATTTGATTAGGGACTTTCGTTTTAAAATTTTACTCGGAGTTCAGTATTTTTGTGATTTTACCTGTATACCATTATACAACAGCCATGAACCATACTTCAAAAAATATTTAAAGTATTAACTTTACTTACGTCAGTAATCAATAATCAATAAATGAGAAAATCAACAAGTGTTACATAAGTTATATATTCGTATTTCGAATGCATAGCACGTTTTATTGAAATTTTCACCTGGCAAAAGGGAGATAATCAAATATTAATCATGTCTGATCGCATCCCATTACATGTGATACTTATGGTACAATGTATGTAAACATAATTTATGCGTAAAGCCGCATGTATGCTCTTTCATTGAGCTTTAAAAAAAACCCGATATAAGCTATAATTTAAAAAAATAAAAAAAAGCACGTATTTTTATATCTATCTACATACTCCTTTTTGTGAAAATGCCCACACTTCCTTATCAAGACAAAAAAACACAAAATTTGGTTTTAAAACGCAAAGACTCATCGACAACTTAAAATATAGTTATTATAAATAAAAGACGAAGGAAAAGAGAATATTTATACCAACAAAAACAGATTTCTACTCAGAATAAATCAACGAATTTTCCATTGTGGATACAATATTAAGTTGTTGAATTGAGAACATTGAAACTGGTAACATGCCACCTCGAAAAAAAGGTTGCACATCCCGAAACAATTAGAAGTTATGTAAAACAGATATATTGTCATGTATATGCAGTCAGCGGCAAGTTCGTTATTCGTTATTCGTTATTTGATAATCAATATCAACCCGACTGGTTGCAGTCAATTCAATATACACATGAAATACAGTAACTTATTTTTAAAAATGATAAATTTCAATATTTGATAACATATATATAAATAATTATAGTCAAAGTTGAAAGGAATAAAACTTGTAAAAAGACATGTAGAAAATCATTTTGTAATCCCTGAATGTTATCGCAAATTTTATTTGTTCCAGATTATAAACGTATACCAAACTTGTGTTCCTCCGCAACTGAAAATTTGTTGGCTTTCTTTTATCCCTGTCCGTCCGTCTGTTCTTCCGTCCCTTTATGGATGTATAGTTATTCAGTTTAACTACAGTTTAAATCCTAGGAAGTTTTCACCTGGATGTATGTTTGAACATTTATTGAAGGTGTGCATGTGGTAAGTTTTTTTTTTTATATTTGCTCTTTTGGGAGATAGTTGAACTTAGTAATTTTTGGGGAATTAACTTACATAAGAGAAGCCCTTCTCCAGTTTTGTGCCGATTACAAAAAAGCTAAAAATTTTCTGACAGCGACCTGATTTTGTTTTTATACTGCAATTTAAACTAAAATATTGGGAGCTATTTAAATTGTAAAACTAATTTCAAACTTTTTTCATCCCTTAATGAAGCTCTGATTGTTGTAAAAGTGATCATTTCACATCAAATATAGCTGTGTTACTACATTTAGGAAATAAACACAACTAGTTGCAGTATAGACACACACACACATATATATATATGATCTGTAAAAATAACATCTTCATGCCTTATCTATCATGTACTGTAGTACGACTTTAGATTAAAACTGACGTGGAAAGGTATCACCCGCATACCGAAAGCTTCATTTTTATGAAGCCCAGGTGGTTGTGTAGTCTAGTGCGCCAGTTACAGTGCAGTCGATTTGGTGTCACGATATCTCAGTAGCATGGGTTCAAATCCCGGCGAGGGAAGAACAAAATATTTGCGAAAGCAAATGTACATATCTAACATAGTTGGGTTGATGATGATGATGATGATGATTATTTGGTTTTGGTAAGATCTTTTGGTTTGTTGAATATTTCGGTGCTGTTTACTGCTTTCACAACGGCTGTTTTCAATGCCAGATTGGTCAGCTTAGCAGTTCTTCTTCATCGACATAGGAACATGAAAAATAATGAAAATAATATAATACATCGCTGTTTAAATAAGATAGCATTTGAGCCTTACTTAAGTGTCAAACAATTGTAATTCAGCGACATACAATTGTATTTAAGTGTCAAACACTAGTACTTCAGCGTCATACAATCGTTTTAGAGCATCAAATAATCGTACTTCAGCTTCAAACAATCGTCATAATGCGTCATACACTCTTTAGTAAGCGTCACACAATAGTAAATCAGCGTCTAACTATCGTACTTCAGCGTGATAATAGCGATAGGAAAGACCAAAGCAGTCGAGTGTCATATATATTTTGAAATACCGTTTGGTCTTTTTAAATGCACTCGGGGTGTTTTAAAATGAAGCAAATTAAGATTAAATATAAAGCAAGGTATTAACTTATACACTATAAAAATGAAGAGAAGTAATATGATTTAAAATGAGACAACTAACAACCAAAGTTCATATGAAGTGGATCTTAGCGATACTCAACCATCGAGTGGCCTTTAACTATGAAAATCACCAATACCGTATAGTAAGTTGTACAAGACACCGACATAGTTTACGAATATTTAAGATCGCATATAATATATCGCCTATGCGTGGAGACAAAGACACATATTGTTCAACTAATTCTCGGTGGAGACCTAAAATCTACATTGTGTTGATTTTAATCGTTCTTCTAACTTTGTGCTGAAGCAGTGATTTGTATGAAGATTTTATGCAGTTCTTTACAATGCAAACTTTTTACATGATCTTAAATAACAAATGTGTATCTACAATTCCCCATTTTTTAGTTAATGATCTGTTTAATGAGAGGATGTATTCGAACTTTCGATTGAGCCTTTAATTTCAGAATAGATTTGAAAATCGTAGAACAATTTAAAGTTTTGCAATAACCGTAAAATGTAACAATTATGATTGCATATTTTAAATATTTTCTAATTCAATTTGAATGACACCGCTGTTTGAATATACCTCATAGCTATTTATCGTTCTGTATAGTTTGTGTAAAGTTTCGGAGTCTATCAACAAAATTGCCTGAGTTTCATCAACATGTGTTATGTCACTATCGGAGGAGAGATGAGACGGATTTGTGATTTTTCTAAAAATACCATCTTCAATTTGTGAATGATGTTTATATGAAAACAGTAAAATCTCAAAAATACTGAACTCTGAGAAAAAGTCAAAACGGAAAGTCCCGAAGCAAATGCCAAAATCAAAGCTCCTCTCTGCATACTGACGAATTAACTCATCATAGATACCAGGATTAACTATTTTATATACGCCAGTCGCGCGTGTCGTCTACAAAAGACTCATCAGTGACGCTCGAATCCCAAAAAGCAAAAAAGGCCAAATAACGTACAAAGTTTCAGAGCATTGCAGACCATAATTCCTAAAAATGTTGCCAAATACAGCTAAGGTAATCTTTCATGAGGTAGAAAAACCTAAGCATTTAAAACATTCAAAAGATTTGTAAACATGTTGTTTATAAATATGACCATATGTATGAAAATTCATGTCAGCACCGAGGTGAAGATTAATTAACTTAAATCATAAAATCTGCTACAAATTTACTTCTCCATCGATATAGAACCATGGCAAATATTGAAGATATTATAATACATCGTTGTTTAATAAGTTGGCATTACAACCGTACTATAGTGTCAAACAATAGCACTTCAGCGTTAAACAGTTGTATTTCGGCGTCGAATTATCGTACTTCAGCGTCAAACAATAGCTGACCAGCGTCTAACTATCGTACTTCAGCATGATAATAGTGGTTGAAACGATCATATAGCATGTTTATCTATTGTCTTAAAAAATCATATTATCTAATAAAATTAGTAGATTCAGCTAACGAAGTCCTGACATTCCTTATATTTAAATAAAGTAACATTAATTTTTTAGTGGAAAATTGTTTTAACGTCAATTAAACTATAATTAAAAATTGTTTGCAAAACCCTCTCTTTGATTAATGTAAAATAACTCTGGTCATTTTTCCCAATCAATCTTTTATAAGGGGGAGATAATATATTTCGATATTTCGATATTGGAAGTGTTTAAAGACCTTGACCGGATCCACACCCCTCGCATGAATTTTCCATTAATAGTCTTTTTCAATTTTTCCCCCCTTTATGTTGGTATAGATTAATTTGAAACATTACAAAACAAATAAATGAAATTATATATATTCATAAAAACATTTAATAAACCAATAAAGAATACTAAGATCTAGTACATTCATAAATTTTGGAGCAATTTTAAGCTCAATAAAATCATTAGAGGTAAATATTGAATTATGACCAATTCAAGGTAGACAATCAACATTGACGTTTTTGGAATTGAACATAGTACAAAGGAATGCAACAATTGCATACAAATGATCAGAAGAATTATTAAACACGAATTCGTGCGCCACCTTCAATGACGATTCTAAATTATCATTATGACCAACAGTTGTTTACACATTGATAAAATATGGTGGTAAAACATTATAAATCTATAACAGTTTAAGATTCAATATGACCTCGTATGCTTGCATCAACTTACCCAAATATATATTTATTAAAAGCCAAATTATTTTGTATTTGTTTACATCAATTCATCTTGGAAATTTTAAATTATCACAAATCCGAGTTAAGATTTGACTAAATACCAACATCCAGATATGTTCAGATAAATATGCTAGATCATCATAGCGATCCAGAGTTATGTATATTTTTAAATATCGGCTGGTCTTTTCAAATGTGCTTGATATGTTTTTCGATAAAGAAAATTAAGATTAAATATAAAACAAGGTATCATCTAATACACTATAAAATAAATTGAAGTGTTATGATTGAAAATGATATAACTAACAACCAAAATTCATATGAAGTGAACTTAAGGAATTATCAACCAAAGAGCACCATATTTCAACTATGAAAATCACCAATACCGTATGGTCAGCTGTCAAAGACACCGATATGGTTTCAAAATATAAAAGTTGGCAAATAATAGTTCGCCTATGAGTTGAGACAAATCTACATAATATTGTTTAAACAATTATCGGTGTTAACCTAAAAATTACATAGTGTTGATTTTTAAATTGTTCTTCTACATTGCAGGGTTGGATCAGTGTTTTTGTAAGGAGATTATTCGTAAGCTTGTTAACAAAGAACCAACAGTGTTAACATGCACGAGCCCAAGTATCAATACAGATATGTTAACAAGATACGACTGGAATAAAGATATGTTACTGTCGTGAAATGGTAAGTTTACAATTGGAAAGTTGAGATTACTATTGCGCAATAGTTTCTAGTTTGACGTTGTCAATTTATGCCAAGACAGAGGAACAGTTCAAAATGTGAAGCAGATCTTCTACTTGGAGAGTTTTCCGTTACCGGAAGTTTTATGAGGTATATTTAATGCAAAGGACGCACATAAGTATAGATTATCGAGTTTTTCACATTTTGATATTGTAAAATATCAGCCTTAAGCCACAATGTGAACACTTTAATGCGAGTTAGAGTAGTAAACGCGCCAAAAAGCTTCACATTCTTTCGAGGGGTTGATATTTTACGAAATCTATAGGAGGAAACACCGATTATCTGTTTATGGTTCTATTACTGGTCTTTCCCCTTTCTTAGACAGTTTAACACTTGACACAAGTAAGCTTGATAAAGTCTCCGCACAAATTGTGACATCGCTGATAACGTCTCGTCAGAAATTGTTACGTAGTTTATAATGCCGACTCTCGTCTCAAAACCGTGTTATGAGAAATACTAAGTAACTTAGCAGGGTGACATATGAGTGTGGAAGGGTGTTTTGTGGTTTATTAAGTGACGTGTTTAAACCTCCATTTATTTAAAAGTCAAAATAGCGAACTTTGCAAATTATCAAAATCATATTGTGAGATACTTTTTTTATCCAGCTGATAGAAATTGTATTCTACAGAGACTTGTGATAGCATATCAATGAAATACATATACAAAGAACTATATCGGATCATCTAGATCACAACCCCTTTTTGGTAGAGTTCAAATTTTTCAGTCTTTAGATTTCTATGTTGTGGTTTGTATATTGTTGTTTGTATAATATTGTTTGTTTTTTTATTTTGTTTGATTTTTTTTTATCATGGTTGTTTTTAATCGACTTATGAGTTTGATAAGTCTTTTTGTATTTGTCTTGCAAGATGCGTTTTTGTTTTCTTTATGAATTTATTGTATGAACTGCTTAGAAAGATCACATTAACGAGTCAGTCTAAAGCGGTGCTCAATAAATATTTAAAGTAACAGTAACTTTTGTTAGAAAATTATTTCCACTTACACATTAACTATGCTATCGGTCAAAATGTTTCATATAGCCTTAAATTTCAGAATAGAATTGCAAAGCGTAGAACAATGAATAAATTTGCAATCAACACAAAATGTAACAATTTTGATTGCAATTTTGTAGTAGGCTTTAAATATTTTTGAAATTGATTGACACCGCGGTTTCAAAATACTTCATCGCTATTAATAAAAATTAATTCGTTTATTGGATTAACATATACATGATATACGTGTATCGAGACTCGACAAATAGAGTCGTTATTTACTCTTATTGTTATGCTTATTTAAGCATGTGAGAGTTGAGAGTTGAACCGCAAATGCCTGAGCAATTTCCACGGTCACTTTTACCTTGAAAATCAAACGGAGTGGACGTTGAAAAATTTAGAGAAATATTACATCAAGATAATAGATATAGGAAGATGTGGTGTGAGTGCCAATGAGACAACTCTCCGTCCAAATAAAAATTTAAAAAAGTAAGCCATTATAGGTCAATGTACGGCTTTCAACACGAAGCCTTGACTCTCACCGAACAATAAGCTATAAAGGGCCACACAATTACTAGTGTGAAACCATTCACACGGAAAAATCAAAGGTCTGATAGTTTGGAATTAGTTTATTTAGGAATACATATTTTAAATTGAATTCGAATTTTATTTGTGTTTTTCGAAACCGTTTAATTAACTTCTCACTTCTTCGAATTAAATACGCGGCCACGTGGTATTACAAACATTCTTTTTAATGAATAATCAGTACAGTGTTATACATGAATTGACTAAATATGTTTAATTACACATTTCATTTTATCCTTGAAGCAGAAGCAGAATGTTAAAGTACACCTGCTTTACTGTAAAAACAGGTAGGTGTGCGTTTACAGGTTAAATTATTGATAAGTTATTTAGATATTTTAGGTTTTATATGTCTGATATACACATCATGCACATCCCGGTGATAATTTAATTAGATCCAATTTAAGGAGTTATTGATTAAATTTCCAATGATAATCGATAGATAGGAATAAAAACGAATATTGAAGTCATTATATTGAAACTGTTATATTAGGATTTACGAGTTTTGAACAGCGGTATACTACTGTTGCCTTTATTTATATGAATGAATTTCAGAGACAGAATAATGATTGCGTGGTGTTAGTGTGTAGCGTCTTATACAATGAGGAGCAAATAATCTTTAACTACTACATGTATATTATATAAATGTGTGAAAACGTTAATCACGAGCTATGAAAGTCGAGCATTTTTCTGAGTGAGTTTTAACAAACTTTAAAGAAATATACTTTACTGTGGGTTACCATTCATTAGTCGTCACAATCATATATATTAACAACGTTTGGTTATACTAATAATTTGGATCTTCATTGAAGGTGGAACACGAATATACAGTTAACTCATTATATTGATGTGTCATTTATACAAGAGCGACATTCTATTGTACTATGTTTCGATTTGAAAAGTCAATTCAAGCTATGTGAGTATTTTCTCCCTTTAACAGGTTCATAATTCTATATTTACGTATAGTTATTTGATTTGATTTTGAATACTTACAAAATTTATACATTCAATAGATTTCCGTTTTTAAAGACATTGGTGTATTAAAGACATTGGTGTATTAAAGACATTGGTGTATTAAAGACATTGGTGTATACATATAAATTTATTAATTTAAAACGTTTAAAATTATTACATACCAATGTAAAGAACCGTTCATCATTTTTTGAATATTATTCAGCTACACCCAAAGCCTCAGACATACTCGATCCCAAAAGACAAATACATGAAAGAAGTGTAACATCCCCTAACACAAACACAAAGACAATACACCATAGCCACAACTTTGTTCAAACTTATACCAAATGATCTTTATTCAAACTTTTGCCAAATGCTTTAGTGAAAAATTGTAATTGGAATTTACATTAAACATTTTTTACTTTTTTGAAAAAAGACTATAAATAAAAACCGAATTATATTATCTCCCCAGCGAATTTGATTCAAGGATTTAGACCTCGAGAAAGAAGATTTCCTGCCCTATGAATGTCTGCACAACATACATTTAACAATTGACTTATATATTTTTCAGAATCTTCATAACTCCGTATGTTGTCTTGACTTTACTCCGATCAATGTTACAGAATCAAATAAATTCCTTTTAATTGACGAGACTGCCATAGAAGTGAGAGGTTTAGCGCTATAAAACCAGGTTCAATCCACCATTTTCTACATAAGAAAATGCATGTACCAAGTCAGAAATATAACAGTTGTTGTCCATTCGTTTGATGTATTTTGTTATTTGATTTTGCCGTCTGATTAGGGATTTTCCGCATTGTTGGTCTTGATAACAGCTGATCGAATGAGTCCATCTTTTCCACGAACTTAATCTTGTAAAACTGCTAATTTCCACATTATACGATTTGTATCATTGTGTACTTTTACAATGTCACCTATTTGTATTGTTTGTTCGTTTTTTCCAGATGTACAGTGGAATTTACAGAGTGACGTCAGATATTTGTGTTTCCATCCTGAACGAAAGTGGTTGATTAGTTCGTTTTGTCTCTGTAAATTTTTATTAAGTTTCACGTGTAAATCTTCGGATGTAATACTGTCGATATTCTGTTCTGAGTGTCATGTCGACGACCGTATAGCAGGTGCGCTGGCGTCCACGGTTCGGGATCTTTATCGTCTGTAGAAATGTTATATATCGGAAGATTGTTTAAAGTTCCCTCGATTTCGATTACAATTGTATTCAATATTTAATACCGTAGTGACACAATATTTTCCTAGTATTGCTTTAATTGACTTGTTCGTGAGTCTAATAAGGCGTTTCGAGAAACCTACAAGCCACGGTGCTCAGTTGGGTATGAATTTCCATTCAGTTTTTTGTTCGGCAAGTTTTTCGTGCTTACGATTGTCATGGATTATTCTGGGTATTCAATATTTCTGTTGAATATAAGCGCTTGTACTGTTAAGTCCGGCATGTAAAGTTTTAGTGTGCGCATCCATTACGATTAAGGATTAAAGACGTAAGATAGTGACGTGTTGGCAATAACTATTGATATTTTCTACTCTTCTCCACAGGTGCGTTTTGTATTCTCCCGGTATATCGTAGTAATCCTTTTTTGTCTGTAAATAGTTTAAGTTGTCGAACAAGACACTGTTTTCTGTGAATATGAATTTTAGCTTTCAATTTCATCCTAAAATGTTTCCTATTGTACTGTTCCTATTATAACTTATAATGCTTTACATCGCTCGTCAACACTGATAAATCCAATTGACCGTTTATTTTCTGAATTCCGTAAGTTCTGTATAAAACGCAAGACGTATACTGTTACTCTAACTCTGTATCGTTGTATATCTATACACGGAATTGTGTTGAAAATTTAGACTTTCATTGTCTGTAAAGTCATCACTAATAGCTACCATCGTGCTACAGTCTTCTATTTTCCTCGTCCCTGTCGGCCATTTTTCACAAATTAAAATCCATTGTTATTAAGATGTTAAGCGTAAATTCCGCGAGTTAAGTAATCAGCTGGATTGACATCTGTTGGACAATAATTCCATTCAGCATTCTCTTTTAATTTTTGTATTTCTTTAAGTCGATTTGCTACAAACTGTTTTAAGATTTTTGAAGATTTAATCCAACCCAACAAAACAATGCCTTACTAATCTGGCGCCGATAAGCGCGCCTATAAATTCTAAACGTGGTGGTGAAATCGGTTTTACGGGTGTTTCTCTGTTATTAGCCGTGACGATGACCGATGAATTTGCTGTAACTAAGTAAGCACAAGCTCCGAATGCTAACTGGCTGGCATCTGTGAAAATATGTAGTGACGTTTTTTTGTAAATAGCTCCCTCCGTTTACATGCGTGGAAATACTTTTTTGGAGGCCTCCTCGATATTCAAAGAGATTACCTGCCATTTACTTATCAGTTCGTCAGACAAACATTCATCTCAATCAAACTTTGCCTTCCATAGAGTATGCATAAATAACTTAGCTCTCATAGTTATCGGCTTGATTAATCCAAGGGGGTCGAAAATTCTACACGATATTCGCAAAACCTCACGCTTTGTTACGATTTTGTCCTTTTCCATAAATTCAATCTGTTTGAAATCTCAAATCGTCGGATTCCCTATCCCATCTCATGCATAAATTTTTGACTATGTAATCATTGTCGCTGATCTTGTCTCGTCATGCGACGTTCTGTAATCCCATACTATTATTAAATCCTGCCTCTGACAATAATTTTCTAGACTGCGGGTTGAATTTCAAACAAGAATCTTCATCTGTTAAACTGGTCAAAACGTTATCCACATCTAGAGTTCTCTGTAATTCTGTTGATGTTGATTATTGCGTAGCGTTGTGTATTTTGATCGTAAGCTGAACTTAGGCGTCAAAGATAAACTACGTTTGCCATGATAAGTTTCTATTCAATCAACATAAAGAATCACAATAATGTGACTTCACAAAGATAACTGCAGTACCGCAAAAAGGTACGTTAATACTAGCGCAATTCTTTACAACGACTTTTTTTTTATGAAAAGTTATTATGGTTTACACTTAATCATTATTATTTCATAGATAAACCATTGCCTATGGGATATTCAGAATCAAATTGTTTATTCGAAAATATTTTCTATAATCTTGATCATAATTTGGAGGATTTTATATTTATCGGTCGGTAAAAGTAATACCCATGATTGTAAAAATTGGATAAATACTTTTAATACAATGTGTTGTCGTCTTGGAGTCCCAATTACTCTTGAAAAAAAAACAGAAGACCCACCAACAAAACTTGGTTATTTAGGCTTGCTAATAGATAAAGAACAATACAAATTCCGGAAGATAAAGTATTTGAGTTAAAGTAGAAAATTGAATGGGTACTGGGTAGGAAAAAGATAACTTTAAGGGACCAGTAACATTTGTGTGGTTCGTTAGTTGTTTGTGCAAAAACTCTACCTGGAGTCAAGAAGTTAGGCAAAAAAACCACATCAATATGTCAGAATCACAGAAGGCGTGTATCAAGACTTCTTGGGGTCGGAATTGTTTTTTAGACAAATTAAACGGTATAAGTTAAATGCTCGACATTGATTAAAATCAAAATTCAGTTATACAACTATTTTCTTACAGCGATGTTGGTTCAACAAAAGGCTGTGGTTGCTATTTCCAAGGTAAGCGGGCTTTTCTTTAATAGCATGTTGAATTGTCTGATACTGTGACATGACTGATGTGCTCATGGTTATATCATATTTAGAAAAGATACATATTGGACTATCTGTTTACTTATGTGGTAATCTATTTCACAAAAAGAAAATTTTATTTCATTCAGATAATAATGCCGTGGTTGAAATCTTTAATAAAGAGACATCAACATCTTTGCGAATAATGAATCTTGTTATACTCATAGTATACTGGTCGTTATTAGGCAATTTTCATGTAAAGGTACAATTCATTACTGGTTATACAAATGTAATTGCAGATTATAGTTCTCTTAAAACATTTCAGAGATTCAAAAGTCTGGATCTAACAGCGGATACACAGTGTGCCGGACCATATGAGTATTTGGACCATACGCGTATGGTCATGACCATATGGGTATATACTAATATGGTCCGACCATACGTGTATGGTCCGACCTTACGCGTATGGTCGGGGTAATTAAAACTGTTAGTTTACTTTCAATACTTCTAAACTCTTCATATGGTATGACCGTTTATTAAAAAGACGCTATCATATAGGTTAATTAAATTTTATTATTATATTATAATAAAAACATTAGCTAAATAAAAATTATAAGTTTTAAATAGTTAATTTTACTTTCTTGTCAAAACTATAATAAACACATTTTATACCGATGGTCATTACATGAAACGATGGTCATTACCGATTTTTTATTACGAATGAATGGCAATATGTAGACTTAAAAAAAAAAATTCCACAAATTTCTTAATGAACTGTTACACAAGAAGTCACTAGAAAGTAACATAGTTAATTTAAGTTGACTTGTAAATATCGTGTATTGCAGTCATGTTACAATATTTGAGATCTAGAGCTTCTTAAAAACACCGTAGACATATCGGCATGGCCCTAGACCTCGGTATCACTGTACGCAACTACAAAAATGATAGCTTTTCACTCGCAAACAAAAGGTGTAAATGAAAAGGATCGTGCACAACAAAGACTTGCAAATGCAAAAAAAAAAAAAGAAGCTATGATACCGTGTGGAAGTAAATGTCACCCCAAGCCTACATGCAAGAATGTAATTAGCTATGAAAACTAGCTATGGCATCAATATCTAATTTGTACGTAGTATTTGAATTATAAAAATAATACATTGTCATGTAACCATCATTTTTTTTAAGATATTTTTGTGTGTTATTGAAACTTTTCTAATATAATTAGAAAAACACCCTATATGGTCCAAATACTCATATAGTCCGGCTCGGTTAGAACCAAACGAGTATTATACTCATATGGTCCGACCATACGCGTAAGGTCCAAATACTCATATGGTCCGGAACATAGACATACAGCTACCATTCCGGAGGAATTTTGGAACATTTTAGACCAGAAGTAGCAAAATAATTGGACGCACCAAACTCTTAGAATACATTGACCTCATTTGTTTCATTTAGATAAACAGACGGTTTAGGAAATACATTGACGCCCAGTAATTCGCATATAATAAATGATATTGCTCTTTTGTAATCAAAATTATCGTATGCTTCTGCAACGGTTGAGATATACTTATCAGGTTTAAGCTATTATTTACGAATAAACGAGCTCACTGATTCGAATTCATCGATTATTATACAAAAGGTATTTAAAGGAATGGGCAGATTATACGATTTGTATGTTTGTCAGTATATGAATATGCGTTATTTCGATCCATGTTTTCATTAGCATTTGTTTTTAAGTTGGGAAAGGAAATTGGGAATGTGTCAAAGTTTTGCATTTTTGGTAATCGGTGAAATTACATTTAATAGAAATACGCAGCATGTTGTTAACAATGACGGTGTCAATGTTTAACATCATCCACACTCTGCATATTTCACAATTCCCTTTTCAAAAACGGATCAACACGCTTTATGTACAAATGTACAACACTAACAGATGAAAGTTTTAATCAAGCAGATATTTGCACAGTGAGATTGTTATTAAACTTTATTTCAATCAGACACAAACACAATGGACAACTTTTTTTTGGTCATTTTAACAAAACCGGTCTAAAACGCTATCAATTTTCTAGTGTACTATGCAAGACCATGCAATTTATTGATTGTAATCCAAGTTAGTATAAAACGCATTCATTTTGAATAGGTGCAGGTACACATTGTTCAATGAATGATCATACTGATGAAGAAGTTATGAGTTTAGGTCGCTTGAAATATGCATCCTTTAAACATTATATAAGAATTGAGCTAACAAAATAACATATTTTTTCAGGTTGTCTTAGTAATGAAGTATTGATTATTGGTTCTTCAATAATATGCAGTGCTCGTGATCACCAGAATGATAAAGGTAATGTTCCATGCGGTGCTCCGCTTCATCACATAGAATTTATAATAGCAATTTTGTATCGTGTGCTCCCAAAATGCTCATTTATATGGTCAAACGTTCTTTCCAAACGTTCATGGCGTTACTCAAATGAAGAATAATAAACAGGGGATTGAGATATTACATACATTAACATCGAGGATATGTAATTAAATATCCAGATTTTGACGATCGTCATCAGGTATTTATTCTGACGAAGAAGTACATTGATAAATGATATTTTCTTGAATATAACACCACGAGAATCATTCATAAAGCATCCACATTGTTTTGTATTTCCTCATGATAACATGTTATCTACCATTAACATGTCCTTGTTTACAATGGATGAAAATACATGATAATTTAGTGAAACTTGGTTGCTATATAAATTAAGAAATAATTGATGCAAGCTATACTTTATTGAAGTTTTAACATGGGTAGGCATTATGTTCGTGATTATTTTCCCCGAGAGATAGTGTGGGCTAAAATACCACAAGAATACACAGGTAAAATAGCTACGGACGTTTCACGGCCGTGGTAATAAACGTCCGTAAAACATCCGTAATACGGATGTATTACGGATGAAACGGTTACGTCCGTAAAACGTCTGTTAAAATACATCCGTAAAACGTACGTGTAAAAACTGACGTAAAACGGATTGTTCGTTTCACGGACGTATCGTAAACATACGTATTACGGACGTTTCTACAACATCCGTATTACGGCTGTATCATATTCAAAGATGTAAAAGTACCATGCATGATATACGCACGACTGCTTATACATGTATAAAGTAAAATTCTTAACTTGCTTTCAACATTCTGCATGCCAGACATACATATGTATAGTGAATCTCTGCTTCAAGGCTATAACTTTAAATATTTGCATAATATGAGTAAATAAATGACATACATGTACTAATATAATTTTTTATTATTAAAATAATTAACTTTTGTTCATTATGAACATCCATTCGCAACTACCCTATATTTTAAGCCTAGAAATAGCGTACCAATTATCAATAAGCACTGTTAATGTCAGAATTTCTCTCCCATCAGCCCAAAGAGTCAATGAAAAATATGTAAAATGTAAAATAAAAAAAAATCCCTACCTATCCTATTTTTTCAAAGATGTAATAGCTGAATAGCATGAACACAGATATTATTTTATTTGACCTAATTACAAAAAAAAGAAATTGAAAAAAATCTTTCTATATTTTTTTCTAAAGGTTGTAATTACAATTAAGTTGAATTATAAATACAAAGAGTGCTTGGCAGTGGCAGATCCAAGGGGTCCGGGGGTTGGAACCCCCCCCTTTTTTGGCCGATCAATGCATTTGAATTGGGACATATAGTTGGACCCCCCCCCTGTTTTTAAAATGGCTGGATCTGCCACTGCTGGGTGTCTTTCAAACAACCAACTAATCATGCTAATGATGGATGGTTAAATAATTGCCATAAAAGCAGTTAAAACAATATAAAACATCTAACATTTAACCTTATTTGCAATGCTTGAGCAAAAATGACTGTAGTCTATGTATATATTGTACAAGGCTGAATTAAAATTACCTCATACCAGGTTTCACCAATGGCAATAGACCTGACTGTTGTCTAATATACTTGATTGTTGATCATTCTGATTATCTGTCCAAGTACAAAACTATGCTAACAAGAAATTGCACATGAGCATATAGAAAGTACCTGAAAAGTTTCAGATTGTTTAATGTCTGAAGTAGTTTCTACTGTTCAATGAGGATCATAAGATGCAGGGGGAAGGAACCACTCTTATCATGTTTTAATCACAACAACCAATGCAATAGTCACATGGTGTTCCTTCGTCCCTTATACATTTTGTACCCGCCCTTTAATATATTAAAGCCCTTAGAATGTATATGTTAAAGTAGTCTCAGAATCAATGTATGTAGAATAATGCCGGTAACATTAAAATGTTATCATACATTTATCCTCCTTTGGTGTGGAATAAGAGCAAATTACCTGCTAAGCTTCTATTTTATTGTGGGACTATGGGAAGAAAGGGGTACTATTTAAAGTATTTTTAGGCAAGACAGAAAATTAAAGTACAGGGCCTTTTGCTGTAGGTCTATTGTTAACGATGAAATTGGAAAGAGGATACCAATTACATTAATTTGTAACAAAAAATACAATCAAACGAGATAAGACAGAGAATAAAAGATAAAAATATCAATATTTAAAGTCCCTTTAAACTTACCATTAAACATAAACTGACTGATCCAGAAATTTGTATAAAGGGATGGGGGTGGGGGGTGGGGGGCACTGACTGTTAAAAAAACAGGCCCCACTAGTCATGCCATGTACTAGCGAACAGTTCGGAACTTCCCGTGGCTTCTCAAAATTTGGCAACCTACATCTCAATTGCAAATTTAGTAAGTACAATTTTGACTTGATTCGACATATTGACAAACATGATAACATATGTGACACACTGACGACATTAAAAGATCAATGTAGGATAAAAAAAATTAAATCAAATAGTTTAGGGGTGTGGTGGATGGGTAAACACTGCTGCAAGTTTTGCTTATCTCACATCAATTTTACATGTATATTCAATCATTTTTTTCCAAAATTAAGTAAAGAAGGTGGGGGGGGGGGGGGGGGGCAGTGAAAAAACTATGTTAATTAAGTTTTGTTTATTCCACATTGAACTTTTGATGTCGTCCACAAGATCTTGTGAGCTTAACGTTGAATATAGGAGGAGAATTATAAAACAAAATATATTGTCAAGTCCAAAATTTAGCCATTTCAAGGATCTATCAGGCTGATAATGTAGCACTGGCTATTATTAGAATCTTAATTGTATCGAGTAAATCAAGGAGACAGTAGGAAAACTTATAAGATGTTTCCTAATAATCATGATTACAAAAGAGCTTGACACGAATTTTTAACTGAAGGTCTGTCCGATTGGTAAAATTTTGATTGCACTTAAATGAATACATAAGTGACCCCCCCCTTCCTCCCCCGCCCATAATAAGTGTCCAAGACTTTAATTCTTCTCTGATTTAAGCTAGGATGTGTATAGTAAGTAAGTCAGTAATTTTTATTGGTTTGAAATCCAAAATCATAGGATTGATACCAAGACAATACACATTGGTTATACACAAACATCATGACAAACATACAGACATATATATCATACCAAATTCATAAAGATTGTACTATATATATATACACAGCCATGTATCACCATCATTGCTGGTGATCCGATGGGTAAATCTGTTGTAGAGTTGTCACTGACTTAGACGTTCTTATACATATAATAATTTCTGTGACTGTATCTTGCATTAATTTGTACTGAACAATAACATCTCCATGGCTTATATATCATGTAATGTAGTACGACGCTAGATTAAAACTGACGAGGAAAGGTAACACACGGCCACCGAAAACTTTATTCATTGTGAGGCCCAGGTGGTCGTGTGGTCTAGCCGGCGGGACGGCTACAAAAAGGGGGGGTAGGGGGGGTTCTCACGGCCATGTCCCCCTGCAAATACATTGATCGTCCCAAAAAGGGGGGTCCAACCCCCCTGGATCCGCCACTGATGTATGATAATGTCATGTAGGCCTATGGTAGCAATACACAGTTAGAAGTTTAGTTTCGCATTATGGCCCCTGTGAATTTTTTAAATATGAAAGTTTTTGTACAATAAAATTGATTTTTAGATAATTGAAGAATAATATAGCCTTCTTAGTGGGTTTATATGAACATTTAGATTGATTTGAACATGTTTTATAGGCCATTTCAATGATTGACAGTCCGTATTTTCATATCCGTACCGTAAATAGGTCCATAAATTATTGTAGTGTTTATCAACAAAGATTTTGCGCTCGATCTTTTCAATTCAATTTTATGGAAAAACGAGCAGGAAGACATATGATTTTTTTTGGACCACTTGATAGATATAAACCTCTGGATTCAGGAAAGGTATCACTGTAATTCATTGAAATTTTCCTTTAGACTAAATTTTGGAGACTTTTGTGACATGTTCACCCCCCTTTTTTGCTATATTTTGTATCTAAGAAATGCAGATTGTTGCCATGGTTACACCCAAAAGGGATTATATTTCACCCTTATGACCATTAGAAATCAAATCTATGGAAGATTCTCTTTCTACAAGTATATACATGCATAACACACATATAAAGCCTTCTTTGTTAGACAGGAGGGGAAAGAGGGTGTTTAAAAATTATGAGTGTCAATTTTAAGTTTTTTTCCTAACTGTGTATTGCTACCTATGTCTCCGATTCATTTCTTCATAGTTTTATATAAAGCGGCCGTGACTGATTTGTAGACAAATCCTTGTTTATAACAGAGGCCTATTTTAAAATACTCAGTGTACCACTTCTGAACTTTTTTGTATTTATTTTCAATACTTAAATCCCCATTCTTGATTCCAGACCGGGTTCCGGACTAACTCTCAATCATATACGTAAATGATCGTAAAGTGTATTCTCGAAAAAAGTAAAAACACAAAAATACTGAACTCCGAGGAAAATTCAAAAAGGAAAATCAAAAATCAAAAGGCAAAATCAAAAGTCCAAACACATCAAACGAATGGATAACAACTGTCACATTCCTGACTTGGTACAGGCATTTTCTAATGTAGAAAATGGTGGATTGAACCTGGTTGACAAATGGAATACGAAAACCCGGAAAAATCACCGTTGCCGTTTTTTACACTATGACGCAACTCATCCATGGACGCTCGTCGGCTGCTGAATTCATGTTTTACAGTTAAACAGAATGGAAAGATGTATACTAGTCTGATAGATAATACGAGGACCTCTGGTTTTTCAAAACTGTTGGATCAACAAGTTATTATAAACAGATAAATTGAAATGGTTTGCTTGTCGATTAACTTGAAGAAAACGGGTTTTAAACAAGAAAGTTGTGTGTCTTTTTGATGGATTATTTACATACCCGCTATTTTGTACTTGGAAAGCGCACCGAAAGGTAAATATTATCATGCAAATATTTAAGAAGATGCTAGTGGTATACTTTTCACGAAAAAACATTTGAATTTATAAATTTCATCGCATGCAAACCCGAAAATCAGTCTGACAAAGATCAGAAGATTGGCAAGAACGGACGCAAGTCAACTCGACCCACTGCCAAAACGGCCTACTTTTTTAACAACACGTCTCCCTTTCTAAAAATGTCCCACTCTTGTTAAGGGAGCTACCATGTGAGTTTTATTGGAGGTGGGGGGTCACCATGTCACAGGCACTTGTCTCAGAAAAAAAATTCCCAATATACCTTAATATAATACATATTTAATACAAATGTACATATATATACATGTATAGGATTTTTTTTTCTGAGACAATTAAGTGCCTGTGTGGGGGGTGCTTGGATGTTATTTGAAAAATATGCGGAACTGGAGTTCTGTCAACTTTAAAAAAAAAATGCAGGATAACATTTTTATCGTAGCCCCCACCCCATAAAAGTCAAGTGGTGGCTTCCTTACCAACTCGTCCTGCTTTAAAAAAAAATTGCCCTACTTTATATAAAAATGGTTAAAATCTGTAAAATATACTCTTGCAAAGAATGGCCTTGCCCAACTTGCATGACTTGGGTAAAAACCAAATGAATATAATTATTATTTAATTTATATAAAAAATAAAAGTCTGCATATTACATAAATTTGTACTTATCTAGACTACCTAGTTCAAATAATCATGACTTCTTGAAAGGCTATTACATTTTTTTTATTTGACGCCTTACTGTACATTAGAGTAAAGCGTCCAAAAAAATTATATTATAATAGCCTTTCAAGACGTCATAATAATTTGGACTACTAGACTACCCAGAAATTAGAAAACACTGATATAAAAATTTAATATACATAAAATTGATAATGGAAATGGGGAATGTGTCATAGAGACAACAACCCGACCATAAAGCAGACAACAGCAGAAGGTCACCAACATGTCTTCAATGCAGCAAGAAATTCCGGAGGCGTCCATCAGCTGGCCCCTAAACAAATATATATACTAGTTCAGTGATAATGAACGCCATACTAAACATGCTAAACTCCAAATTGTACACAAGAAACTAAAATTAAAAATAGTACAAGACTAACAAAGGCCAGAGGCTCCTGACTTGGGACAGGCGCAAAATTCAAGCGGGGTTAAACATGTTTATGAGATCTTAACCCTCCCCCTATACATGTACCTCTAGCCAATGCAGATGTATGATATCTATTGATTTAAATTGATGTGTCATTTGAGGGGGGATAGGACCTTTATCGGGACTCCGGGATCGGGTCTTTTTAAGCTCGGGATTTCGGGATTGACCCTTTCGTGATCCGGGAATCCTTTTTTTCTAATTTCGGGACGTCGGGATTTACTTTATTTAAATTCGGGACCTCGGGATTTCGTTTTTTTAAGTCCGGGATTTCGGGATCAGGACCCCTCCTATCCCCCCTCTCATTTCTGAAACCATGATTGTGGATTCATATTAATTATTAAATTATTATGTACATGTAATTTATGTATTTATTTAGTGTATCATAATCTATTTGAACTTTTTTTTAGCTTACTCAAAATCAAGCTGTTTGGGCCTCCTCTTGTACATGGGAAGTGGACTCCTTGAGAAGGTGAAAGGTCTGCTTTACATGTACGTACATGTAATGTTATTATAATATAAAAATACAAAAAATGTGGTGATCATGGTGATAGTGAATGAGAAAATAGAGGAATTTTTAAAAGTGTAAATTCACTTTTTTCCACTTATAAATCTGTCATATTGTAATTATGATAATAATGTTTAAATTACATAATTAGGGAGCTACCATTTGATTTTAGGGGGGGCTAGGATGAAAATTTTTGTCCTGCATTTTTTTTCAGTTGTAATTTCTGTCCTGCATTTTTTTTATTTTTCACTCTATTCGGTCCTGCCTTTTTTTTTATTAGTTTATTCCGACTTTTTTTTTACCTAAATTGTCATCCTGCATTTTTTTTGCAAAGTGTCTCATCCTGCCTTTTTTTTACACTCAAAACTCCTGTCCTGCCTATTTTTTTCAAATTTCATCCTAGCCCCCCCCCCCCCCCCCCATAAAAATCAAATGGTAGCTCCCTTATTTTCAAAATAAAATATTGTTTAGGTTGCTATAAACAGTTTCGTATAAAAACTAGGGGTTATTCCCCAACTAAAAATAGACATGGAGGGAAGTCCCTTTTTATCAACATAATTGGTGAAAAAGTATCATGTTTTTTGAATTTGGTTGTAAAGATATATTAATTAACTTTAATTAAAGCAGGTTGAATGATTAAAATAATTAAAAAAATTAGATTAAATATACATGTTTTGAGGGGAGACAACACTGTAAACAGTCTGTTTTTTTTGGCAGTGAAAATTGAAAACTTATTTGCAGACACTGTAGCTCTTTATGGAGCAGGCGAACGTACCCTGAAGCATGAATTTTTTGAAAACCAGGTAAAAATCTATGAAATTCATACAACTTTGATTATGAAAAATGTGCAGGTATCATGTCTTCAGGGGTGTGCACATGACCTGATTTCAGGTTTTTGTCGAGCCTGCAACTTTTGTTGCAGAAAGCTCGACATAGGGATAGTGATCCGGCGGCGGCGGTGTTAGCTCACTTCTTAAAAGCTTTATATTTTAGAAGGTGGAAGACCTGGATGCTTCATACTTTGTATATAGATGCCTCATGTTACGAAGTTTCCGTCAGTCACATGTCCAATGTCCTTGGCCTCATTTTCATGGTTCAGTGACCACTTGAAAAAAAAGTTCAGATTTTTCGTAATGTTGAATTCTCTCTTATTATAAGTAATAGGATAACTATATTTGATATGTGCGTACCTTGAAAGGTCCTCATGTCTGTCAGACAGTTTTCACTTGACCTCGACCTCATTTCATGGATCAGTGAACAAGGTTAAGTTTTGGTGGTCAAGTCCATATCTCAGATACTACAAGCAATAGGGCTAGTATATTCGGTGTATGGAAGGACTGTAAGGTGTACATGTCCAACTGGCAGGTGTCATCTGACCTTGACCTCATGTTATGTTGGTTAATGTTAAGTTTATGTGACAGTTGTATTAAAGCTTAGCTTTATACTTAGGACTATCAACATAATATCAATGATTAGTATAGAAGGCGAGACATTTCAGCGTGTGCACTCTTGTTTAAGCTTAAATTAGGCAATGTTTTCCCAGTTTCTCTGGATAAAACTTTTTTATACTATTAAAAGTACACTTTTTTTTATTCCATTATAAACTAGAGAACATTCTGATTCCAGTGATATCTAGTTTTATACAAGTATCTTTATTAATCAGTCCACCACTAAGGGTCACTTATACATGGTCCCTCAAAATATGACGTCATAGAAAAAAACTGTTGATTGCACCCTTAACAAGAAAAGAAAACTCTCCACCAGAAATCAAGTGACATCGAAGTTAACTGTTAACATGTACAACAATAGGTCACTTTACATCCTTCAACAATGACTATGAGCAAAGCCAATACTGCATATTCAGTTTTTAAGGACCCTATATGAGAATCACAAATTTGCAAATCAATTCAAACAAGAAAACTAAGAGACTGATTTATACAATTTAAAATATAAAAAACAGAACAAAAAAAAATATGATAAACAGCAAGATAAGACAAATTGAACCACTAAATTACACTTATTTAGTTAGAAATATGTGTCGGATGACCCCTCTTGCTAACTAACATGCCAACATGACTAAAAATAGAACATAGGGGTAAAATGCAGTTTTTGGCTCTCTGAAAGCAGAAACTAAAGCATTCAGAGCAAATTTGACCTGGAGTTAAAATGTTTACCAGGTTAAGAAGAGCTATCCTTTTTTTCAGGGAAAGTTTGTTGGTCTAGTTTAAAAGATCAAAACTAAGCCAATTTTGCAAGATCAAATATTAAATGCAATTTTGGCAGATATTATAACTTCATTTCATTAAACATTATTTCTTTTAGCATTTTCAAAGAATGTACAAGTACAAGTACTTTGAGAAGTAGGAGAAGATAAGCAACAGAACAGAATTCATTTGGGTCATTGCTGTCTAGATTATATAGTGGATTCATAGATTGTCATTATATTGATTTATGTGCATATCAGCACAGAGGAGCAGTAGTCAATGAATAATTTTGTGATGAGAGGTATGTTTATATTAAAATGATGCCTAGTTTATTTGATAATTTTGCTCTCTTGTCAAACTCGGTAAATCATGGACATGTAGTTTCCAAGATTTATTTTAAAATTTGAAGTCATAGAGTTCCAAGTTTTGATTCTTGTTGTGGGAAAGTTTGAAAATTATCCATGTTAACAGTTAGAAGTGACAAATTTTTTTTTTTTACAAAACCATAAACAATTTAACTAAGATTTAACCCTTTCCTCCATGGAATTTTTTTTTACAAACTTGATTCGCATAGGATTTTTTCAATAAAAAAAAAATCATCAGGTTTAAAGTATTAATGCATTGTAAAAACGAACATTTCATCAATGAAATTCAAGTCGGATATTCTCCTGAATATCCTTTTCATATTGGATACAATTTTTTTAAAGTCTTTTTTAATATGCAGACATTTTGTAGTCAATGCGTTTCAACTGAGGTACTACACAGGCGTCAAAAGGCGTCATTATGGAGTAAAGGGGTGGGTGGGGTCAAAAAGCGTCATTATGGAGGAAACGGTTAACCTCCAACTAATTAAAACAGAAAATGTTTTAGTTCTAATCTATAGCGTTATGCCCTTTATATACACAGAAAAAAGTCCCATAAAATCTAACTTGAGGAAAACTCAAAAGTGGCATTTTATATTTCCTTTGGAAATTAACATTGGAAGGGGAGATAACTCCGCAAAAATGAGTCCTTTTTTGGTCAGTTTTTGGTTGATTTTCTTGAAATTTATGTAAAGGCTTAAGCACGATACTTTTATGGAGTTATAAGTTTGTATTTGACTAAATTATATAATCATGATAATCTCCTGCTCATGAAATGTACAAAACCGAAGAGTTACAGGTATTATTTTTTTTTGGTGCATTTTTCATTAAAGAAATTGCAAATTTGAAGCTTTGAGACCATTTTGAAAAAATAATGTGAATATTTGGTATTGTTTATATCTGTATATTATATTCTTTCAGCATCTTACTTGTCTAAAGAAAGTTTAAACCACAAAATGAAGAATACGTGCTTAATTATTTTTATCAAATTTGAGATTCTTAATTACCTTGACACCAAGCAATAGGTATGGGCTTTGCTCATTGTTGAAGGCCATACAGTGACCTATAGTTGTTAATGTCTGTGTCATTTTGGTCTTTTGTGGATAGTTGTCTCATTGGCAATCATACCACATCTTCTTTTTTATAATAACTTATGGTAAAGTGATTAATATTGTGCAATTGTAGTTATAAAATAGGGATATTGCATGAATATTGTCATGAGTAAAATTTATATTGCACGAGCTTCAAGTGCAATTTTTGTTCTACAAGGGACAATATTTCCCAATATTCATGCAATAATTTTGAAGATGTATTGCACTGGTGCAATATTATAGGGTTATTGCATGAATATTGGGGAATATTGTCCTGAGTTGAATTTTATATTGCATAAGCTTGCGAGTGCAATATATATATATATATATGTTCTACGAGGGACAATATACCCCAATATTCATGCAATAACCCTTTTATTGTATAGCAATATAATATTTGAAAGTAAAAATTGGTTTAAACTAAGAGTTTGTCATTGATAACGTCATGATTTTTTGAAGATTTTTGCACTAGTGCAATATTATCAGATTATTACATGGCATTTTTCATATCGCATACATGTATTATCAGCCCTAGGTTCAATATCAGCCCAAGAGCCGCATGGCTCGAGGGCTGATATTGACCGAGGGCTGATAATACATGCGATATGAAAAATGACATGTTATGATCTTTTTATCATATGCTTCAACAGTAGAGAAAAATAACAGATTCATATATTGATCCTTCTACGTGGTTCCCGAAAAGATCTTGAAAGAGTAAAAATTTCACGGACGTCGGACCCCAAATTTGATACATTCAATAAGAAATCTTTCTATCATATGCCTCAACAGAGAGAAAAAAAAAACCAACATTTTAATATGGATGAATCGACAAAAAAATAATTCAACAATATACATGATGAAAATTGTTTGGAAAAGTCAACTTTTTTTAAAGTAACTTTCTAAATTATGTTTCAGAAAAACTTAAAAAATGCATTTATTTAATATTTTTTTTTAATTTAATTTAATTATTTTACACAATATACTTTCCAGTATTCATATAATTGTTTTGTACACTACTTTGTAATGTTTTTCACTGAAAACGTAGCATTAAGGTGTATTTTCCGGAATTTGCCGAGTATCACTGGAATGCCATGTGATAACGTTACGGAAAGGCATGTGATAACAATCGAAGCATGTGATAAACTTTTCATATCAGCCCGCTAAGCACCAATTCGAAAAATATAGAAAATACTTTAATTTAATGCTATTATCATACGGTAAAAATCATATGTTATTATGTCTAAGTATATGATAATAGAATTTATTGCACGCTAACTTTTAGTTATTTTCTGTGGGAAATATTATATTGCTATGCAATAATAGAATTTATTGCACACTAACTTTTGGTTACTTTCTGTAGGAAATATTATATTGCTACATGTATGCAAAAATTCTTATAATTAGTGCTTCACTTAAATGTTGACAAGTTTCTTACTCCTTGATACAGGTCCTAATTTGGATTGTAAATAAATATTTGACATATTATATGTTTCTGAATAAATGTAGTCAAAGAACTTGAAATTGGTTACACAGCTACTTATGCATCTATGTACTATTTCTGAACCAAAAAATATGTAGTTCTGTAGCTTCGGAGGCGACGGCATCAACAATGTATTAGTTTGTGATTAGGTCTAGTTTATGGTGAACCACATGTGATAGGATAATCATATTTGGTATGCAGTTGTATAAGCATTGGCACATCTCATTTCCATGGAGATTATTTGGCCCTGCCTTCTCAGTCATGGTCTATTGACTTTGAAACTTTTGCTCATACATGTATTAGTTTGTGATTAGGTCAGTTTATGGGGAACCACAAGTGGTAAGTCAATGATATTTGGTATGCAGTTGTATAAGCATTGGTATATCTCATTTCCATGGAGATAATTTGGCTCCGCACCCTTAGTCATGGTCTATTGACTTTGAAATTTTTTCTAAGTTATCATAATCATGTATTAGTTTGTGATTAGGTCAGTTCAAGGGGAACCATTAGTGGTTGGGCAATGTTAATTGGTATTCAGTTGTATAAGCATTGGCACATCTCATTTCCATGGAGAATATTTGGCCTGGCCCCCTCAGTCACAGTCTAATGACTTTGAAACTTATCTTAGTTTACATGTATTAGTTTGTGATTAGATCAGTTTAAGATAAACTGCTTATGTTTAGTCAATAATATTTGGTATGCAAATTTATTGGCATTTGCAAGTATTGTTTCCATGGAGATTATATAGCCCCACCCCCTCATCATGGTTCATTGACTGTGAAACTTTTACATAGTTTACACATTAATGTTTGTAATTAGGTTTGGGAACGACTTATACATGTACCGTACCTAAATGTTACAATAATTTTTAAGTAAAGAAAGTTATGATACTAAATATCAAAAGTAAATGTCCAGTACTACAGATTTTAAATACAGAAACATTACCTATGCAAAAGTAGCAGTTTATATGAATTCAAGAATTGAATCTACATGTATATTCAATTAAAGATTTCTTGCTGTTGTGCAATCCACTGGGCTGTTGCGCAATAATTGGTTAATCTGTTGTCAGACTGCAAACAAACAATAATTTCTCAATGTCACATGTATATCAGAAATTTATAAAAAAGAAAACTAAAAGGAGGTTTTCTTAATAGCTATAAATCGGTCATCAAAGTTTAACGAAATTTTAAGGATACATGTATTTCCAAAAACTTGAAAGTCACCCCTTTTCTTATGACATGTATGAAGAAAATCTTATAACTCAGAAACTGACAAACTTAAATTTATAAAAATCAAATGGGAGCTTACAACAAAAAATATGAACAATTTAACTAAGTTTCATGATATTCAGCATTTTTATGTCCCACTCAACGAAGTTTTGGGGGTATAATGTTTTTGACCTGTCTGTCTGACGTCAAGTCCTGTTTCTTGTCATCACAACTGTTCTCAAACCACACAACAGAATTTCATGAAATCTTTTTAGATAATAAGGACATACAATGTAGATGTGCATATCGACAGGAAATTAAGATTCAATTTTTTTTTTTTAGGAGTTAAGCCCCTTTGAACTTATTTGCTTTAACATGTTTAATGCACTACTTCAACAGTTTGTTATTGCAACTCTCCTGAATCCACACAACAGAATTTCATGAAACTTTGTAGATAATAAGGACATACTATGTAGATGTGCATATCAACAGGAAATTACAATTCATTTTATTTTCTAGGAGTTATGCCCCTTTGAACTTATTTGCTTTATTACTACTTCAACAGTTTGTCATTGCAACTCCTCTGAATCCACACAACAGAATTTCATGAAACTTAGTAGATAATAAGGACATACTATGTAGATGTGCATATTGACAGGAAATTATGATTCAATTGAAGTTTATCAATTGCCAAGGTACATTGAAAGGTTGTTCTTTTATTAAAATCTGCACATACATGTATATAGGATTTTTTTATAAGCTTAAACTTGATCTTCTTTCTGTTGTTAGCTTACATTTTGTTTCAATTTACTTAAAAGTAAAAGTATATAGGAAAGGTATAAATTAGTGAGCATCGGTTCATACTACATATAGTTTTTGTCTGGACTTCTTGATTAATTTATATATATATATATACAATTTTAGCTTGTTACCAAATGAAAGGAAAGGACATTATTGGCAAGGATTGATATTACTGGTGAACATGTATGTCATGTAGGTGTGAATGCCCTGCAAAACAGACCTGATATCAAAGTAAGTTCATCTGTAGAATTGCAGTTTATTTAAATAATTTTATGTTATCTACCTAAAACTGTTTCAAGTTTAATTGTACATGTACAGTGTTGCTTATTTTTCTTACTTTCTGATTCAATGCATGCATTAAGCCTTACTCTGCTCGCCTCCTTCTGCTCCATACACACACACTTGAGATGTCAGAAATTTAGACTATCATAGCATTTACATTACAAACTTACCTAGTCAGACTGGCCAATATTATGTTTTGATAAGTTAACGTTGTTATTTAGAAAACATAAAATATTTGCCACTGGACATTCAAATAAGCAAAAAAAAAACCGACCAGTTAATGATTTTGCATTAACAGAATGAATTTGCAAACATATAACAATTAGCTTATGTAATTCATGGAAGTTAGATTTATATTCTTTATGAATATTTTATTTCAGTTACCATCACAGTGAACATGGTGAAGAATAACCAATACCATGAATACAGGACACAGAAGACTACCTCACAAACTTGGGAATTTTACAAAAAAATAGAACGTTTAAATTTACAAAGAAGACATTTATTTTGACATTCAGAGACTTGGAAAGTAGAGAAATTATAATGTGAATATAAATCCTTGGAAATAAAATTTTGAACTTTGAAGAAGATTATGTTTGTTCTAAGAAAGTTTGAAGAAAAAGGATACATTCAAAACTGTAAAAAGGAAACATGACAGTATTCTCAATTTATACTCTTGAGATCAATTACTCTTGATATATAATTAAAAGGACTTATTAAAGTAAGGACATTTGGTTGAATTGCCAATGAGAAAAATATCCACCAGAGTTCACATGATGTGATAGTGAGCTATTATTGGTATCCATATGTCCTCCAACAATGAAAAAAATGAACTATAAGTGTGTTGTGAAAGGGTTTGGACATGACAAATAGAGAAAACTAAGAGCCTTATTTTATCAAGTTAATACATGAAAGCAAAATATGAACCAAAGACCACCTCTGAAATACTTCTGATTATTGTTGATTTACTCTTGAAATATCATGTAAAATGTTTAAAAAGATATCATCAATATTCAACTTGTTAAACAACAAGTCACTGTATGACAGAAAGTTCTATGTCAAAATCCTTGCATGTGTATTGCATCAGAATATTTTTTTTAGATAGAACACTAGGAGACTATATACATGATATAAGGAAATGCAAATAAAAAGTATCATCACCTTAAAAAAAAGTATAGCATTTTATCATTGACAGTTCCATCAAAAGTTTCAGCAATACAATGCAACTGTTACATAAAAATCAAACTATACTATACACTATAATAAGTGTGTTATATATACTACAATAAGTGTGTTATATACTATAATATATATATATATTATAATGCATAATTATAATAGACGTTATACGTCCGTGGTACAAAACATCCGTATTACGTCCGTGGTACTAAACGTCCGTAATACGGACGTGGTACTAAATATCCGTATTACGGACGTTTTACGGACGTTTTACGGATGGGAAGCAACGGACGTTTTACGTCCGTGGTACTATTCGTCCGTAGACGTGCCGTATAATACGGACGTTTTACGGATTTTTTACGGACGTTTTACGTCCGTAGCTATTTTACCTGTGTAATGCCTACCCATGTTAAAACGAAAATAAAGTATAGCGTGCATCAATTATGTCGATACTGATAAGAACAATTAAGGTAATTTCCATGTCCGATGTGTATAAGTGTAGAGCGTTTGTAAAGACTCTTCCCCGAACATCCGTTTATTTGTTGGTAAACAAGATTGACCCATGCAATGTGCTTTTTCAGAGGGAGTGGTTTTGAACAGCCAGCCCGAATATTACCATATCTAGATCAAATATGTCAATTGCGAATTGTAACACATTTTAGTCATTGTATATATATTAGTAACACCATGTGGATCAATGAAGAGTTAACAGTGTTTTGAGTTAACGAAATATATTAAGTGCAAATTAATTTGATAAAATTTATTTCTGCAGTGCAAACTAATTTTATTGGATTTCGAGCATGGGTTTGTTTACAAAGATAAAAAAGCTCGTCATATTAGAATGTTAAATACGCAATATCATTTATCATTTGATTGTTTAGATGTCGTTCATAAATTACTTATAGATTTCGATATAACTGAATTGTCATTGGTAAACTTTGTGGCGGATAATAATTCTGTACTTGTAGTCCGAATGATAATTTTGGAGAAATTTACTTGATTTCATGCAGACTATGTATAGTCCAGCTGATAATGCTGCAATATTGCTGAATGAACTGCACTTTAGTTCCCCAGTTTTGGATCGCGCAGCTGTGATAGAATGAGTAGTTGAATCGTCATTGAGAATTTTTCATAGACACATATTTCGAATGAAATTTGATTAAATGTTGCCATGAAAATTCAATATCCAAACAAAATCAGTGTTTCTTATTTGTTATAATGAAATGCAAATGAAATCATCAATGGCATCTGTTCGTCAATTCTAATATTTTGGTAATTTTCATTAAATGATGACTTTAATCAACTGATGTATTCAATATAAGAACTTAATCAAATAAAAATTAAATTTGTTTATTGAATTGAAATATACGGGTACTGAGACTCGACAAATCGAGTCGTCCTTTACTATATTTATTATGTTAATTTGAGCATGTGGGAGTTGAGCCATAAAAGGCCGTGATATGTGTACGGTCACATTTCCTTGAAAACCAAACGCAGAGGACGTTGAAAGATTTATACCCTTCCTCTCTTACCCTTATCAGTTAAACTTTGTTTGCTGCTGGTTTTATTTACTTTTCAGATGCTCCAGTCATCATACAAATATTTGTCATGGAAACATGCTGAAGCACAGTCACACAACTGGAGCGAAATTTACTTATTTTTATGCAGACTATGGATAGGCCAGCTGCTAATTCTGAAATATTGCTGAATAGACCGCCCCTCAATGAATGAGCTTTGAATCAAATGATATATTCAATAATCGGTCTTCATATAGGTGTACGTGAAGTTTTTGAATCTATCATAAAAATGGTAGAGTTTCATCATCATGTGTTATGTCATTCCCGGAGGAGAAATGAGACAGATTTACGGTTTCTAAAAATACCATCTTTAACGAATGATGTTTATACGATATATATAAATGGGATGCATCCATTTGTAACCTGAAGTCCTTTCTTTGACTGATGGACTTTATTTGGGACTCCCCTAGCCGTAAAGCAATTTGGATGTCTTCGGTAAGTATCCTGTTCATACCATAGTTAAATTCATACTAGAATGTTCACCTCTTTAAACGGTGTTTGTTACATTTGATAAACAATAATACCTTTGATATTATGCATTGTCTCAGTAAAAGTCGACTGATAAATGCTTGATCTTGATATTACATTCCTCTTCATACTGACGATGTTTAACTTACTGAACATTTTCAAATCTGCTTCAAATTTACTGCTTCTTCATCGTCCAAACCATGAAAATATTGTTGAAAATAATAGAATACATCGATGTTTAAAAACAATAGTTCTTTAGCATTATACAATCGTACTTCAGCGTAAAAAATCGTACTTCAGCGTCAAATCATCGTACCTCAGCGTCAAACAATCGTCGTAAAGCGTCAAACAATCGTCGTAAAGCGTCAAACGATCTTACTTAAGCGTCACACAATAGAACCTCAGCATGTAACTATCGTAATTCAGCGTGATAATAGTGGTTCTAACGACCAGAGTCATAAATATTCATAAATACCTGTTGGTCTTTTAAATGTACTTGCTGTGTTTAAAGATTAAGCAAATTAAGATTAAATATAAAACAAGGTATCATTTGATACATAAAGACAACAGTAGTATACCGCTGTTCGAAACGGATATGATACACTATAGAATTCAAGTTGAGTAGTATGCAAGTTCATATGAATAAACTCATCATAGATACCAGAATTAAAAATTTAAATTTACGCTAGACGCGCGTTTCGTCTACAAAAGACGAATCAGTGACGCTCGAATAAATTTTTTTTTAAAAGGCCAAATAAATTACGAAGTTAAAGAGCATTGAGGACCATGTGGATGTAACAGCAATTATCAACCAACGAGCCCCCTTCATCTAAGTAAATCACCAATGTATAGCCAGTTGTAAAAGGTACCAACACGGTTTCAAAATATATAAGATCGCAATAAATATATATGTCACCCATGAGTTCAGACAATGACACGTAATATTGTTTAACCAATACTCGGTGAAAACCTAAAACTTACATAGTGTTGATTTTAATCGTTCTTTTAACTATGTGTTGGAGCATTGTTTTTGTTAGGAGGTTATCCGTGTTTAAGACGAACCGACATGTTGACATGCAGAGTTTTGACTTATCTGAAGTTCGTTGAGATATATTCAATGCAAAAGGACGCACAGAAGTATAGATTATCGGATTTTCTTCCGCGAACCACAATGTGAACCTTTTTGGCAAATGAGCGCAGCTAACACGCTAAAAGATTCACATTGTGTTGAGCCGCTGATATTTGACGATATCTTTACGAAGAAAACCCGATTATCTGTTTACCGTTTTAGTACTGGTCTTTTCCTCTCCTCTCAATTTTACGCTTGACGAAAGAAAACTTTATAACGTCTCCCCAAACATTAAGACATCGCTGATAACGGCTCTTCAACACTTGTTACGTCACTGATAATGCCTTCTTTCGTCTCAAAGCTTTGATATGAGAATTTTTGAGCGACTGAACAGGGTTAAATATGTGTAGGGAAGAAAGATAAATGTGATTTTATAAGTGACATGACATCATCCTCAATTTCTTTAAAAGCGGAAGTAGAGATTTTGAAAATTATCATAATTTCATATTGTGGGATACTTTTTTTTATCTAGCTGATTCGAATTGTATGTTACTTATGATATCATATAACTTGGCATTGTCAAAGTTTAAAAGACATTATTATGCAAATAACCCTCCGAGCACCTCAGATCACCACCTGTTTTTTAAAGGGTTTCAATTTTCTCAGTTTCTTGTTCGCTTTTGATTTGATTTAGTTTTTCGGTCATTGAGTTGCTTGTTTGCTTTTTTTTAGTTTATATTTTGACATTTTTACCTATTATGTCTGTTTGTTTTGTTTACACATCATTGTCAATATAATGAAATTTTGATGCGACTGTCAGACAAGTGAGGGTTTAGCTAGCTATGAAACCAGGTGACATCCACCAGTTTCTACATAAGAAAATATCGGTATCAAGTAAGGGATATGAAAGTTGTTATCTATTCGTTTAATTTGTTATGCTTTTGACTTTGCCATTTGAAAAGGGACTTTTCGGTTTGAACTTTCCTTGGAATTCAGAATTTTTGTTTTTGAATGTTGTTTTGATATCTTTGTATCTCTTTGGCAGGATACTTTTTTTTGTCTTTGTGAATGTTTTGTATGCACTGCTCCATATGATCATAATACAGAGTCAAAAGGTACGCATAATTGATATTAACAGGGACAGTTACTTTCGGAAGAAATTTAATCCTCTAACACCATTATTATGTTGTCGATCAAAATGTCCAATCTTTGAAATATTTGATACTCGATTTGATAAAGTTCTTTCCTATGTTGATTTTATTCTTGACCTTAAATAACAAATGCGCATACAATTCCTCTTTTCTCATCACTTGGCGTGCGGCGTTCGTCGTCGTCCGTCGTCGTTAACTTTTACAAAAATCTTCTCCTCTGAAACTACTAGGCCACATTAAACCAAACTTAGCCACAATCATCATTGGGGTATCTAGTTTAAAAAATTTGTACGGTGATCCGGCCAACCACGCAAGATGGCCGCCATGGCTAAAAATAGAACATAGGGAAAAATGCAGTTTTTTTTTTACTTATATCTCTAAAACCAAAGCATTTAGAGCAAATCTGACAGGGGGTAAATTTGGATTATCAGGTCAAGATCTATCTGCTCTCAAATTTTAAGATGAATCGGAAAACCTGTGGTTGGGTTGCTGCCCCAAAATTGGTAATTTTAAGGAAATTTTGCCGTTTTGGTTATTATCTTGAATATTATTATAGATAGAGATAAACTGTAAACAGCAATAATTTTCAGCCAAGTCAGATCTACAAATAAGCCCACATGACCAAAATGGTCAGTTGACCCCTGAAGGAGTAATTGCCCTTTATAGTCATTTTTCACCAATTTTTTATAAATTTATGTAATCCTTTACAAAAATCGTCTCCTCTTAAACTACTGGACCAAATGTAACCAAACTTGGCCACAGTCATCATTAGGGTATTCAGTTTGAAAATGTGTGGGGTGACTCATCCAACCAACCAAGATAGCCGCCATGGTTAATAATGGAACATAGGGGTAAAATGTAGATTTTGGCTTATAACTCTGAAACCAAAGCATTTAGAGCAAATCTGACACGAGGTTAAATTGTTTATCAGGTCAAGATCTATCTGCTCTCAAATTTTCAGATGAATCAGAGAACTCGTGGTTAGGTTGCTGCCCCTAAATGTATTATTATTATAGATAAAGATAAACTTTTGTAGTAGGATTTTAATAATTTTAGAATTAAATTTGATTTACACTGCTGTTTATATATACCTTATCGCTATTAATCATTCTATAAAGGTGTGTTTGAAAAGTTTAGAAGTTTGTCATCACAATGGTAGAGTTTCATCAACATGTGTTATGTTATTACTGGAGGAGAGATGAGATAGATTTGTGATATTTAAAATCCCATCTTGTTTTTAACGTTGATGTGATGGATATATGTGAGATATAAAGTTTTGCAGTGCATTTCTATTATTAAAAGAGACATATGAAAGCAATATTGTTTTAGATTTATTTTAGTGGAAAAAGATTATGTGTGTCGTCAAGATGAAGATAAAGCATTCACATCCTCTGTCATTTTGAAAGGGTAACAAATCCACGTGCTCATCATAGATTTTGAAAGTGCTTCTGAATGCATCAACGACAAGCTTTGATCCCAGGATCAGCTGCCTTAACTTAGCTCATTTGCTTGCATAGTCCACAACTACCACTTTTGGAAACCTGAATTTCTTGTTTTGGTTGATGGCCTATGTTTTGGACCATTAGATTAGAACTCTCCTAGACGTTTAGCAATTTTGATGTCTTCTGTAAGTATCCTTCTAATGTCATAGTTTAATTCATCTTATAATATACACCTCTTTGAACCGTGTTTTGAACATTTGATAATACCTTTCATGTTATAAATATCATGCTCGTAAATCGTATTATTTCATTTCTATTTATACTCAGTCAGGAAGATAACTTAACTTAAAATCATAAGATATACTAAAAAAAAAATTTCTTCATCGATAAAGGAACATATTGAAAATAATATAATTTATCGCTGTTTAATAAAATAGCACTGCAGCCGTACTTTATGGTAGAATAATAGTATATCAGCGTCAGACAATCGTATTGTAACGCCAAACATTCGTCCGAAAGCGTCGAAAACTCTTCATTCAGCGTCACACAATAGTCCATCAGCGTCCAATTATCGTACAGTCCAGATGTATATATATTTATAAATAGCGGTTGATCTTATCAAATTAAGATGAACAACTATAAAAAAAATATCACCTTATGAACTTTAATAATAAAGAGTAGTGACATGATTGAAAATGAGACAACTAGCTACTAAAGTTCATTTGAAGTGAATGTAAGCACTTATAAACCAAAGAGCGACAGTTTTAAAACTATGAAAAATCACCAATACAGCATAGTCAGCTGTATACGACACCGACACGGTTTTCAAAAATAAAAGATTGTAATTAATATGAGTTTAGACAATTACACATCCTATTGTTCAACCAATTCTCGGTGTAAACCTTAAATTTCCCTTTTGTTGATTTTAATCGTTCTTTATTATTACTGAGTTGGAGCAGTGTTTTTGTAAGGATATTGTCCTTGTTTACGAAGAACAGACAGTGTTGACATGCAAGAGGGCAAGTATCAATTCAGATATGTAAACAAGATACGACTTGAAAGAAGATCTTTTACTGCCGAGAAATGATAAGTTGACAGTTGGACAGTTGAAATGACCATTGTCCGATAATTTCTAGTTTGAAGTCTTAGACAGTTTAAAGGCACACCATACAATTTTGATCCCACATTGAAATTTTGCTGATAATTTGCATATAGGCTATGTTTTGCCTAATTGAATTAAATATGTAAGAAAAAATAAACCTTCATGTGCTACTTTTTGAGTAAAATGAGGTCGAAATTTTATATAATTGCTCACAATTCGGATTTGCTGACGTATTTTTCTTTTCTACAGAGAAACATAACATTTTTGTGTTAATAAACATATCTTGATTTTTTGTTAAATTATTCATAAATTCTTTTTTATAAAGATGAACGGAAGCGTTTCAACGCCACACAACTCTTTTTTTATTAAAATTCACCCTATGTATGCGAAATAATGCAAACTTTATGCGTTATAATGCAAACATTTGGGTTATAACGCAAACCTTTTTCCGTCCGTCCGTCATTAATTTCGGTTGTGATATACTAGTAGATAAAATTAGAAACATACATACAAGGCCAAATCATTATCATAATATATATGGCTGTTGTCTGCTATATGGTCGGGTTGTTGTCGCTTGGACACATTCCCCATTTCCTTTCTTAATTTTATTACATTAAAACATTATGAATAAGGGAATACTTTAAGTGCAATGATACATACATTAAGAATGATATGTGCATAAAAAAAAATTGATTTAACAAGAAAGTAGATATGATAAAGTATATAGGCATATTTTAATTGAAAGATAAAAAATAATAATAATACAATTGTGAAACTTCCAAGTTAAAAAGACAAAATGATTTTTCTGCTTTAAAATGAATAAGTAATAAGGAAACATTTTTTTTAAATATTGATGCGAGAAATTGTTATTTCAAATCTCAGAATATGATAAAGAGCTGACTTTGGAGGAATATTTATATTCGATAATAATTACTATATAAGCAGGGTGAATTGTTTTTTTTTTATTTTCTTCGGTATAACTTTAATTCACTCAATTTTCTTTGTAATATATATATACAAGTACTATTATGGATATCGTTATTGGAGGGTCTTTATAGTTTGCTGTTCGGGGTTAGCAAATGCTTTGTGTTGAAGACCGTACTTTGACCTATGCTGATTTTTTTTTTAAGAATCGTGACTAAGAAATGAGAGATTTCTTATTGGCACTCACACCACATCTTTTTTAATCTATGATTCTGCTCATTATTAGTCAATGATATATTCTAAATATTCAATCATTTTATTTTGCAACGACTACAAAGGTGATAAATTTTAATAAATACAGCCTTCTCCATTGATAACTGATGTTTCCTTTGAATCTTAAATAAAAAATAAGATTAAAAAAAAGTTTTTCGTTACTTTGCAAAGGTTTGCGTTGTTACGCAAAATTTTGTGTTATTTCGCAAAGTTTTGCGTTATAACACAAAGGTATGCTGAATTTCGCAAAGGTTTGCATTATAAAGCTAATGTTTGTGTTATTTCGCAAAGGTTTGCATTATATAAGAAATATTAAAAAAAAAAATTTTGTGGCGCTAAAACGTTTATGTATAGATGTCCTTTAAATTTGTGCATTTTGTTTTTTTAAATAACTCATAATTATCAAATGTTCACACATGTAGAAAAACAATATTTTTTTTTATCAAATTGAAAAAAATTGCACTATTTACGTTTTCATGAAAATTGGCACACAATTTTTACGTTATCAAATCAAATGACATTTTAAAAAAGAGGGGTCCCTGAACTCAATTCAAGTTAAATAAGTTTGAATGAACAAAATCATTCGAAAACTGCTCATTTTCCCGAAAAGTCATAGTTTGACGTCGCGAAAATAGCATTTACATTTAGCAACATCATTACCTCCCTTGTAAATGTATCGTATGCTCTTAACGCTTGACGACAGCAATTCTGATAATGTCTCTACACACATTGTGACGTAGTCAGTGATTACTATGACGTACAACGGCTCTTTTGCCAGACAAGCTGTGGCAATGGGACGTCAGAGCTCGTCCCATATAAAAAACTGTCTAAATATGAGAAAGTAAAGGGTGGTAATTAGATGAAACTTACATAAATAAAGAGATAGATGAAAAATGAACAAATTGATACCCATTTTGTATAATTCCAAGGCCGTTAGTCGGCACCAGAAGCGACAAAACAGCGCATTTATTTTTGACATGTAAATATCCACCTTTTGATATGGGGCGAGTTCTGACGTCCAACGGCCCCAGCTTGTCTAGCAAATACAGCGGTTGCAGACCAGAGTAATCTCGGACTAATGTGACGTCGCTGATAACGTTTCCTAAGAAATTGTTTCGTCGCTGATAATGCCTGTTCTCGTCTTAAGGGCATACGATACAGTTTTGATCCCGTATTTACAAGTTGATGAAAATTTGCATATAGGCTATTTTTTACCTGATTAAGTCAAAATTGTAATAAAAAATATACCTTCATGTGCTACTTTTTGAGTTAATTGAGGTCGAAATTTTTGTATATTTGCTCAAAATTCGGATTTGTGGCCGTATTTTCCTTTTCGAAAGAAAGACATAACTTTTTTGTTTTATAAGATAAACACACATTGTTTTTTGTCAAATAATTTGTAGTTTCTGTTTTTTATAAGTATTCAAAAAATTTATGCATTTTTTGTTCAGAAATAACTCATATTTATCAAATGGTCATAAATTGAGAAAAAAAACGTATTTTTTTTGCTGTATATCTATCAAAATTAAAAAAATTGCACTATTAACTGTTTTATAAAATTTGGTCAACATAATCTCCGTGCAAAATGAAACAAAATGTCTGTTTGAAAAATGGGGGTCCATGCACTCGTTTTTAAATTAAATCAGTTTGAATGATAAAAATCAGTCGAAAAATGCACTTTTCCCGATATGTCACAGTTTGACGTCGCGAAAAAAACATTTTACGTTAGCAACGTCATTACCTCCCCTGTAACTGTATCGTATGCCCTTAAAGTCGTGATATGAGAATTACAGAGCAGCTGAGCATATATAAATATGAGAACATGTAATGAAGGACGATAAGTATGGTTTATTCATTGACTTGACATTATCCTCCCTGCATTTAAAAGTTAAAATAGAGAACTCCGCAAATTATCAAAATGTCATGGTGGGAGATATTTTTTTTTATCCAGCTGATAGAAATTGTATTTTGCAGATATTTATGATAGCATTAAACTTGGCATTGTCTATGATATATTTGAAACTTGGTTTCATGGAGTTCTTTACAATGTATACTTTTTTGATGATCCTACTTAACAAATATGTATCTACGAGTCCCAGTTTTGCAGTAAATTATTGGTTTTATGAGAGCATGTTTTTGAACTTTTGATTGAGCCTTAAGAATAGATCGCAAAACGTAGAACAATGACAACATAATGTAATAACTGTAATTGCAGATTTTGTAGCAGGCTTTAAATATTTTTGGAATTTAATTTGATTGATACCGCTGTTTCAATAAACCTTATAGCTATTAATTATTCTTTATAGGTGTGTGTGTGTGATTAGAAGTCTGTCAGATCATGTGTTGTGTCATTACCGGAGACGGATTTGTGATTTCTGAAATCTCATTTTTTTTAATAACTTTAATGTGATGGATATAAGTAAAATTGATAGTTTTGCAGTGCATTCCTTTCTTTTAATTTAACATATGAAAGGTATATTGTTTAAGATGTGATTTTGTCCTGGAATAACATTATATTTGTCGCTTAGGTGAAGTTAAAGCATCACAATTATCTGGCATATTTAAATGGTAAGAAATCTGCGTGCTCATCGTACATCAAAAATTATAAACGTGCTTCTAAATGCATCACCGATCAGCTTTAATCCCGTCGATAAAGTGTCCAGTTTGGGACCATCTGACTACACTTGACTCATTTGTTTATGTAGTCTGCCAATGCCACCATTTGTTATCTGAACTTCTTGTTTTGGTTGAAGGGCTACATTTTTGACCTTGTATTATAACTCTCGTTTCCGTTTAGCAATATAATTGCAAAGTGTAGAACACTCATTCTAATGCAATTACTTTGTATCAATGGTTCTGATTGGATGACAGTAAGCGTAACATTCTCTATCTCCTTGTTTGTAACTAAGGAAGCCGATATTTTTAATTGCAAAATGTATTGACATGTAATTTCTACAATAATAAGACAAAATACTCATACACTGCACATACAAAACTTCTTTTTATTAAATTGTATTACCTTTAGGAGCGGACAAGAAGCCAATAAAAAAAGTTCGATGTTTACGTTTGACGCTGGAAGCATACCTATGACGTCACCTAGTTAAGGGACCAAAGTAGATTGCATCTTTTCACGGAATTTTCTTTCATGAAAATTTCACACAGAAATGATGATAGAAAATGAATCATATACTTGTTTGGCATTATAATAGAGATAACTGTATTGTATTTGAGGCTCTGCGTACGTCCATCGGTATTTTTTCTGTCTCAAATACCCGTTTACTTGTCTCCGCTACACATCGACAGGTATACAAAATTTGCGACAGTAAAACTACCGATAGGCGTCTGCAAAGCTTCAAATACAATAGAGTGATTCCTTAAATAGTGTTGCAGTCATTTTCAAAATGTAATTAAACGTAATGAAATGTATTATTACTTTGATTGCAATGAATAACATTGATGTCCCGGTTATACAAAAACCGATAATTTCACATGAGAAATAAATGGGATTATTTCACTTATCTGACGCCATACAACAATAGGCGTTGTCAAGAGGTCGGATCAACACAAATTATGAATGCGAAGAAAAAGATATAGTTCCTTACATTTTCTACTTTAATTTCATAAAAAAAAACACTCGTTCAATGTAAAAAAACCCAATAACTAATCAAAGAATTCAAATATCGAAAACTATTCAACTCGTGACCGAACAATACTTATAATTAACACATGCGCTTCGCGCAATCGTGAATTAATCTGTTGTTCGGACGCTCGTTGAATATTTTTCTCTATTTGAATCCTTCAATTAGTTATTGTAGTAGGTTGTACATATGTTTTGATGTGAATTATTTTGACACCGTTGTTTCAATAAACATAATCACTATTAATCGTTCTTTATAGGTGAGTGTGAAGTTTCGAAGTCTCATATAAAAATGGTAGAGTTTGATGAACATGTGTTGAGTCATTACCGGAGAAGAGATGAGACGGATTTGTGATTTCTAAAATTCCATCTTTTGTTAATATAGTTTATGTGATGGATATATGTGAGTTTCAAAGTTTTGCAGTGCATTCCGATTCTTCAAAGAGACATAAAAGCAATAGTGTTTTAGATTTATTTTACTGGATCAACATTATATGTGTCATGAAGATAAAGATAAAGTATCCACATCCTCTGGCATTTTAAAAGGGTTAGAAATCCACGTGCTCATCTTACATCATAGATATTGAAAGTACTTCTTAAATGCGTCATCGATCAGCTTTCATCCCTTTAGATAAAGTGTCCTGTTTGGAATCAACTGACCGCACTAGACTCGTTTGCTTGCATAGTCCACAACTGCCACCATTGGTAACCTTAAGTTCTTATTTTGGTTGAGTGGCTAAATGTTTGACCATTGGATTAGAACTCTCCTGACCGTTTAGCAATGCCGATGTCTTCTGTAAGTATTCTGCTAAAACCATAGTTTAATTCATCTTATGATGTACTCCTCTTTAAAAGGCGTTTGGAACATTTGATATTATGGATGATCTCAGAAAAAAGTTGACCGATCCATACTTGATCGTATTATTTCACTCCTCTGCATACTTAAAATTATAAAATCTTTTACAACGAATAGACTTCTCAATCGATATAGGAACATGGAAAACATTGAAAATAATACAAAATATCGATAATAAGATAGCATTACAGCAGTCCTTTAGTGTCAAACAACAGTATTTTAGTGTCATACAATCGTATTTCAGCGTCAAACAATCCTATTTCAGCGTCAAACATTCGTATTTAATCAATCGTACGAAACCGTCAAACAATGGTACACGAGCGTCAATCCATCGTATTAAAGGTTGTATATATGTGTTAAGGCTACACGAAACATAAGGAATCACTTCAGTCAGTGTATAGTAAAAGTTAACAAAACGAATTTTGTGTGATCTATTTCTACTTGCAGCGTTTTCCCTCATCTGAGGTTCATTGATGTAGATTTAATTAGGCAGAAAGTGAGCAGGCTTGTATAGGCGTAGGGAGGGACGATAGATAATGTTGATTAAGTGACTTGAGATTATCCTCTACTATTTATTTAAAAGTAAAAATAGAGAATACAATTGAGAATGAAAAACGGCGAACATATCAAAGAGACAACCACCCGAACAAAGAGCAGACAACAGCCGATCTGGGCAAGTTATCTAAATATCATACAATGAGATACTTTTTATAAATTGAATCCCATGGAGACTTATGATGGCATAAATCTTGCATAGTCAAAAATTAAAAGACATAATTGTAAAAATAAACCTTCCGGATCACATCCGATCACAACCCGTTTTTTGTTTTAAATGTACACCTCTTTAAACGGTGTTTGGAACGTTTGATCAACATAATAATATTATACATTATTGTTTAATAAGATAAATAGTAATTCGGCGTCATACAATCGTATTTCAGTGTCTAATAGTCGTTCTTCAGCGTCAAACAACCTTCCTTAAGCGTTAAAAATTTTATTAACCGTCATCCAATTAAGTATCAGACTAATAGCATATTTTAATCATTTTATAAAGTACACCTCTTTAAACGGTGTTTGGAACATTTGATAAAGAAGATAATATAATACACCGATGTTAAAATATTTATAACATTTCAACCGTACTCTAGTGTCATAATCGTACTTCAGCGTCAAACAACCGTCCTTAAGCGTCAAACACTTACTAAACCGTTATCCAAGTAAATAACAAACTTATAGCATGGTTTACTCATTTTATAATGTACACCTCTTTAAACGTTGATTGGAACATTTGATAACCAAGATAATATGATATATCATTGTTTAATAAGATAACATTTTTACCGTACTTTAATGTCAAACAATAGTTCTTCGGCGTCATACAATCATATTTCAGCGTCAAATAATCGTACTTCAGCGTCAAACAATCGTCCTCAAGCGTCAAACACTTACTTCAACGTCATCTAAGTAAGTATCAGACTAATAGCATAGTTTTAATCATTTTATAATGTACACCTCTTTAAACGGTGTTTGCGACATTTGATCAACATAATAATAAAATAGTTTTACATTATTGTTTAATAAGATAAATAGTTATTCGGCGTCATACAATCGTATTTCAGCGTCAAATAATCGTACTTCAGCGTCAAACACTTACTTAACCGTCATCCAATTAAGTATCAGACTAATAGTACAGTTTATTCATTTTATATTGTACACCTTTTTTAAACGGTGTTTGGAATATTTGATAGACAAGATAATATAATACATCGTTGTTTGATAAGATAACATTTTATCCATACTTTAGTGTCAAAAATCGTACTTCAGTGTCAAACAACCGTCCTCAAGCGTCAAACACTTACTTAACCCTCATCCAAGTAAGTAACAGACTTGAAGAATAGTTTAATGATTTTATAATGTACACCTCTTCAAACGGTGTTTGAAAATTTGATAAATAAGATAATATAATGCATCGTTATTTAATAAGATAACATTTTAACCGTATTTTAGTGTCAAACAAAAGTTCTTCGGCCTCATACAATCGTATTTTAGCGTCAAATAATCGTACGTAAGCGTCAAACAACCGTCCTTAAGCGTCAATCGCTTACTTAACCGTCATCCAAGTAAGTAACAGACTTATAGCATAGTTTAATCATTTTATAATGTACACCTCTTTAAACGGTGTTTGGAACATTAGATAAACAAGATATTATACCACCTCGCTGTTGAATAGTATAACATTTTAACTGTACTTTAGTGTTAAACAACAGTTCTTCGGCGTCATACAATCATATTTCAGCGTCGAACAACCGTCCTTAAGCGTCAAACACTTACTTGACCGTCATGCAAGGAAGTAACAGACTTATAGCATAGTTTAATCATTTTATAATGTACACCTCTTTAAACGGTGTTTCGAACATTTGATAAACAAGATAATATAATACATCATTGTTTAAAAAGATGACATTTTAACCTTTCTTTACTGTCAACCAAAAGTTTTTCGGCGTTATACAAACGTATTTCAGCGAACCACCGCTTTATTATGTGCCATAAATATTGATGTAACTTAATAAAGGCTAATAGTATAGTTTAATCAAACAATCGTACTTCAGCGTCAGGCAACCGTCCTTAAGCGTCAAAGACCTACTTAACCGTCATCCAATTAAGTATCAGACTAATAGTATAGTTTAATCATTTGATAATGTACACCTCTTTAAACGGTGTTTGGAACATTTGATAAACAGGGTAATATAATACATTGTTGTTTAATAAGATAACATTTTAACCGTACTTAAGTGACAAACAATAGTTCTTAGGCGTCATACAATCGTATTTCAGCGTCAATTACTCGTACTTAAGCGTCAAACAACCCTCCTTAAGCGTCAAACACTTACTGAAAAGTCATCAAAGTAAATATCAGACTTATAGCATAGTTTTATAATTTATAATGTACAACTCTTTAAACGGTGTTTGGAAAATTTGATAAACAAGACAATATAATACATCGTTGTTTAATAAGATAACATTAAACCGTTCTTTAGTGTCAAACAATAGTTCTTTTGCGTCATACAATCGTATTTCAGCGTCAAATAATCGTACTTAAGCGTAAAACAACCGTCCTTAAGCGTCAAACACTTACTTAACCATCATCCAAGTAAGTAAAAGACTAATAGCATAGTTCAATCATTTTATAATGTACACCTCTTTAAACGGTGTTTGGAACATTTGATAAACAAGATAATATATTACATCGTTGTTAAATAGTATAACATTTAAACCGTACTTTAGTGTCAAACAACAGTTCTTCGGCGTCACACAATCTTATATTAGCGTCAAACAACCGTCCTTAAGCGTCAAACACTTACTTAACCGTCATCTAAGTAGGTAACAGACTTATAGCATAGTTTAATCAATTTATAATGTACATCTCTATAAACGGTGTTTCGAACATTTGATAAACAAGATAGTATATTACATCGTTGTTTAATAAGATAACGTTTTAACCGTACTTAAGTGTCAAACAATAGTTCTTATGCGTCATAAAATCGTATTTCAGCGTCGAATTATCGTACTTCAGCGTCAAACACTTACTTCAGCGTCAAACACTTACTTCAGCGTCATCCAAGTAAGTATCAGACTAATAGCATAGTTTTAATCATTTTCTAACGTACACCTCTTTAAACGCTGGGACATTTGATTAACAAGATAATATAATACATCATTGTTTAATAAAATAAATAGTTTTTTGTAGCCATAAAATAGTATTTCAGGGCCAAATAATCGTACTTCAGCGTCAAACAACCGTCCATAAGCATCATACACTTACTAAACCGAACCAAGTTAGTATCAGACTAATAGTATAGTTTAATTATTTTATACTGTACACCTCTTTAAACGAACATTTGATAAACAAGATAATATAATACATCATTGTTTAATAAGATGACATTTTAACTTCTCTTTACTGTCAACCAATAGTTCTTCGGCGTCATACAATCGTAATACAGCGTCAAATAATCGTACTTAAGCGTCAAACAACCGTCCTTAAGCGTCAAACACTTACTTCACCGTCATCCAAGTAAGTATCAGACTAATAGCATAGATTAATCATTTTTTTCTTATGTACAACTCATAAAACGTTGTTTTGGACATTTGATTAACAAGATAATATCATACATCATTGTTTAATAAGATAAATACTTCTTCGGCGTCATACAATCTTATTTCACCGTCAAACAACCGTCCTTAAGCATCAAACACTTACTTAACCGTCATATAAGTAAGTAACAGACTTATAACATAGTTAAATCATTTTATAATGTACACCTGTATAAACAGTGTTTGAAACATTTGATAAACAAGATAATATAATACATCGTTGTTTTATAAGATAATATTTTAACGGTATTTTAGTGTCAAACAAAAGTTCTTCGGCACTAAACAATCGTGTTTCAGCGACAAATAATCGTACTTCAGCGTCAAACAACCGTCCTTGAGCGTCAATCTCTGACTTTACCGTCATCCGAGTAAGTATCAGACTTATAGAATAGTTTAATCATTTTATAATGTAGACCTCTTCAAACGGTGTTTGGAACATTTGATAAACAAGATAATATGATACAATGTTGTTTAATAAGATAACATTTTAACCGTACTTTAGTATGCTGACTTCATGCAGGAACTTCTTAGGAGTTAGCACTATCCTTTAACTCTACGTTTCGCTATATAGATGATGTTCTTTCACTAAATAATTCAAAATTTGGTGACTATGTGGAACGCATCTATCCAATCGAGCTAGAGATAAAGGATACTAAGTCGGCCTCATATCTTGACTTACATCTAGAAATTGACAATGAGGGTCGGTTGAAAACAAAACTTTACGACAAAAGAGATGATTTCAGCTTTCCAATTGTGAACTTTCCATTTCTAAGTAGCAACATTCCAGCAGCACCTGCATACGGGGTATATATCTCCCAATTGATACGATATTCCCGTGCTTGCATTTCCTATCATGATTTTCTTGATAGAGGGTTGCTGCTCACAAGGAAGCTATTAAACCAAGAGTTCCAAATGGTGAAGTTGAAATCATCCCTTCGTTAATTTTACGGACGCCATCACGAGTTGGTTGACCGTTATGGAATAACCGTATCACAAATGATATCGGATATGTTCCTTACGTCGTAACTACAATCCCCTTCCCTTTCCTGAATGTGACCTATCCGAATAAGACTATTTACCGGATTTGTTATCACATAAGCAACACGACGGGTGCCGCATGTGGAGCAGGATCTGCTTACCCTTCCGGAGCACCTGAGATCACCCTTAGTTTTTGGTGGGGTTCGTGTTGTTTATTCTTTAGTTTTCTATGTTGTGTCATGTGTACTATTGTTTTTTCTGTTTGTCTTTTTCATTTTTAGCCATGGCGTTGTCAGTTTGTGTTAGATTTATGAGTTTGACTGTCCCTTTGGTATCTTTCGTCCCTCTTTTAGTGTCAAACAAAAGTTCTTCGGCGTCATACAATCGTATTTCAGCGTCAAATAATCGTTCTTTAACGTTAAAAAACCGTCCTTGAGCGTAAAACACTTACTTAACCGTCATTCAAGTAAGTAACAGACTAATAACATAGTTTAATAATTTTATAATGTATAACTCTTTAAACGGTGTTTGGAACATTTAATAAACAAGATATAATACATTGTTGTATTTAATAATGTAACATTTTAAACGTATTTTAGTGTCAAACAATAATTCATCGGCGTCATACAATCGTCCTTTAGCGTCAATCACTCACTTTACCGTCATCCGAGTAAGTATCAGACTTATAGAATAGTTTAACCATTTTATAATGTACACCTCTTTAAACGGTGTTTGGAACATTTGATTAACAAGATAATATGTTACATCATTGTTAATTAGCATAAATTCTAACCGTACTTTAGTGTCAAACAATAATTCTTCGGCATCATACAATCGTATTTCAGCTTCAAATAGTCGTACTTCAGCGTCAAACAATCGTCCTTAAGCGTCAAACACTTACTTAACCGTCATCCAAGTAAGTATCAGACTAATAGCATACTTTAATAAATTTTAATTTACACCTCTTTAAACGGTGTTTGGAACATTTGATGACCAAGATAATATAATACATCGTTGTTTAATAAGATGACATTTAAATCGTACTTTAGTGTCAAACAATAGTCCTTAGGCGTCATACAATCGTATTTCAGCGTCAATTAATCGTACTTCAGCGTTAAACAACCGTCCTTAAGCGTCAAACAATACTTAACCGTCATCCAAGTAAGTATCAGACTAATAGCATAGTTTAATAAGTTATGATGAACATCTCTTTAAATGATGTTTGGAATATTTGATAAGTAAGATAATATTATACATCGTTGTTTAATAAGATAACATTTTAATCGTATTTTAGTGTAAAACAAAAGTTCTTCGGCGTCATACAATCGTATTTGAGTGTCAAATTATCGTACTTCAGCGTCAAACAACCGTCCTTAAGTGTCAAAAAATTACTTAACCGTCATCCAAGTAAGTAACAGACTATTAAGATAACATTGTAAGCATTTTTTAGTGTCAAGAAATATTTCTTCGGCGTCATACAATCGTATTACAGCGTCAAATAATCGTACTTCAGCGTCAAACATTCGTCCTATAGCGTCAAACGCTTACTTCACCGTCATCCAATTAAGTAACAGACTAATATTATAGTTTAATCATTTTATAATGTACACCTCTTTAAACGGTGGTTGGGACATTTGATAAACAAGATTATATAAGACATCGTTGTTTAATAAGATAACATTACAACCGTACTTTAGGTAGCAATACACAGTTAGGAAAAAAACTTAAAATTGACACTCATAATTTTTAAACACCCTCTTTCCCCTCCTGTCTAACAAAGAAGGCTTTATATGCGTTTTATGCATGTATATACTTATAGAAAAAGAATCTTCCATAGATTTGATTTATAATGGTCAGAAGGGTGAAATATAATCCCTGTTGGGTGTAACCATGGCAACAATCTGCATTTCTTAGATACAAAATATAGCAACAAAGGCGGGTGAACATGTCACAAAAGTCTCGAAAATTTGGTCTTAAGGAAAATTTCAATCAATTACAGTGATACCTTTCCTAAATCTATAGGTTTATATCTTTCAAGTGGTCCAAAAAAAAAAATCATATGCATTTCTGCTCGTTTTTTCATAAAATTGAATTGAAAAGATCGAGTGCAAAATCATTGTTGATAAACACTACAATAATTTATGGACCTATGGACGGTACGGATAGGAAAAAACGGACTGTCAATCATATAAATGGCCTATAAAACATATTAAAAACATTCTAAATGTTCATATAAACCCACTAAGAAGGCTATATTATTCTTCAAGTATCTAAAAATCAATTTTAATGTACAAAACCTTTCATATTTAAAAAATTCACAGGGTCCATAATGCGAAACTAAACTTCTAACTGTGTATTGCTACCTTAATGACAAACAATAGTTCTTCGGCGTCACACAACCGTAAATGTACTTCAGCGTCAAATAATAAAACGTCAATGTCGAACAATCATCCTTGAGAGTCAATCACTTACTTGACCGTCATCCGAGTAAGTATCAGACTTATAGCATAGTTTAATCATTTTATAATGTACACCTCTTTAAAAGAGGGACGAAAGATACCAAAGGGACAGTCAAACTCATAAATCTAAAACAAACTGACAACGCCATGGCTAAAAATAAAAAAGACAAACAGAAAAACAATAGTACACACGACACAACATAGAAAACTAAAGAATAAACAACACGAACCCCACCAAAAACTAAGGGTGATCTCAGGTGCTCCGGAAGGGTAAGCAGATCCTGCTCCACATGTGGCACCCGTCGTGTTGCTTAAGTGATTACAAATCCGGTAAATAGTCTAATTCGGTAGGTCATATTCATGAAAGGGAAGGGGATTGTAGTTACGACGTAAGGAACATATCCGATATCATTTGTGAAACGGTTATTCCATAACGGTCAACCAACTCGTGATGGCGTCCGTAAAATTTACGAAGGGATGATTTCAACTTCACCATTTGGAACTCTTGGTTTAATAGCTTCCTTGTGAGCAGCAAACCTCTATCAAGAAAATCATGATAGGAAATGCAAGCACGGGAATATCGTATCAATTGGGAGATATATACCCCGTATGCAGGTGCTGCTGGAATGTTGCTACTTAGAAATGGAAAGTTCACAATTGGAAAGCTGAAATCATCTCTTTTGTCGTAAAGTTTTGTTTTCAACCGACCCTCATTGTCAATTTCTAGATGTAAGTCAAGATATGAAGCCGACTTAACTGTATCTGTAGTATCCTTTATCTCTAGTTCGATTGGATAGATGCGTTCCACATAGTCACCAAATTTTGAATTGTTTAGTGAAAGAACATCATCTATATAGCGGAAAGTAGAGTTAAAGGATATTTCTAACTTCTTATCTTTCTTCCTAAGAAGTTCCTGCATGAAGTCAGCCTCATAATAATAAAGAAACAAGTCGGCGAGTAGAGGGGCACAGTTTGTTCCCATTGGAATGCCGACAGTCTGTTGAAAAACACGTCCTCCGAACGTAACAAATATGTTGTCAATCAAGAAATCAAGCATCTTGATAATATCAGTTTCAGAGAATTTTTTGTTTGAATCAGAGTGATTCTTTACAAAGTAGGATTTATCCCTCCCTAAGACAAGATACTTGTATCTACGTTGGCCATTCTTTTTTATGAAGCAAAGTAATATCAGCTCTTTCAATTTGTCTTTTAGTTTGGAATGTGGAATACTTGTGTACAGGGTAGAAAAGTCAAATGTTTTAATACTGTTACAAGATGAAAGAGAGTTAGATTGTATGTACTCTAAAAGATCTTTTGAATTTTTAAGTATCCACATCTGATTCACGCCACCTCTAGAATAGGCAGTTTCACAATAACTTTGAAGCCCGTCTTTGATTGCTGATAAAATAGATGTTAATAATTTAGAAAGAGGTTTCGTGGAGCACTTGGAAGACCCAGCAATATACCGTTGTTTGTAAGGACACTTATGTAGTTTAGGTATCCAATACAGTGATGGAAGATCCAGTTCTTCATCTTTGGTTGAAATTCCAAAGGAACATAGAACAGACCTATGATTATCCAGGATTTCCTCTTTGGTAAGTGTCGTGAGGGTATATGTTGAGTTACCAAGTGAATTGTCAATACCTAATTCGTTTATCAAGCAGTTGATGTAGTGACTTTTACACACAAAAACGATGTTATTTGGGGCTTTATCTGCAAGGACAACAACATATTTGTCATGGAGGTCGGATAGGTGTTTTGCAACATTTGGGTCTTTAAAGATTGACGTAGCATGGTTATTGATGGACCCATTCAGTTTCTTAATTCTGATTTGTATCAACGACCTCACTGCCTTAATCCATTCGGAAAGAGTGTCTACGTCTTCCTTCTCGCGCTTAGCCCATTGCCTGGCATAATCCTCGACTGAATCCATCAAAATTTTAAAGTTGTATTTCCAATTGATGGATTTAGGCTCACGATATTTGGGACCTTTCGATAACACATTTCGTAGAGAAGTGTTATTAACAATGTTAAGGTCACCGGTAATAACGTGGCCAGCAGGATTATATGTGAATTTGGAACTAGCACAAGTGCAATCAGGAGGTTTAGACTTGAAGTCGTCAATATCGAGATCCTGCAAAACGCGTTTGTAATTGAAAATTTTAGTTGCAATAGGTTTGGTATAGGTATAAGAAATTATTGGTACAGACTGGTCTTTGAAATAAGGAGGTATTTTCGATTGCACTAATTTATGATGAAGGATATTGCCTAGGTTGACGCCATCGAGACCTTTGTTGGCAAAGGAAAGATTAAGAAAAGATCTTTTCTCTTTTTCATCTTTTCCAATGCGAACTGGCTTGAAAAGTCTGTGACTTGCAATATCCGAAATTATAGCTTCAAGTTTGTATTGGTTTGAATGAGGGTTTGTAACAGTGGATTCCAAACATAAATTGAACAGAGAATGAAGTTTCGAAAGGGGTAATGAATAAAGTTTCGTGCGAATGTGATGAATACCTAACGGCTTTTGTATGAATGGCAGCAAGTCATTAATAGAGACATCATGCAGAGAAGGTGATGTATAATGACTATGACCATGACTGCGTCTACGTCGAGGAGTCGAGTTGAAAATATTCATCACATTCACCGAGTTACACGAAGGACTAGATAGAATACCTATACCATCAATTTTGTCATTGCAGCCATAAGGTGTTGCAGTTCCCAATTGTCTAATCCAGTAGTCTTCTTTTTGTCTACGGAGAGTCGTTGAAAGATTAGGATTGTTAGAGCTATGGTATATCTTTTCGATAATGCGAACTGTCATAGAAACGATGGAATGATCGGGCTGATTGAAATGCTGGTATAGAATGTCGTTAGCATTAAGGTTAATGTCTGATCTATGACCGCACATACGTTTGTTAAGCCTTCCTTTCGTTTCACCGACGTATACCAATCCGCAAAGGTTGCACTCTAATCCGTAGACGACATTTATCGATTTACAATTCAGATCATCGTAACTTCTGGTAAAATATGACTTCTTGGTCAAATTGCTAGTGAATTCAGCATCTGTAATTAAAATAGCACAAGTTTTGCAGCCTTTGGTCTCACATTTTGAAATGCGACAGTGTTGTACTGTGTCATCAAACACCAAAATGTCTTTAAGGAGAACTGAACATGGCTGTATATGTGTAATATTGCTATTGTCACTAGGACGATGATCTGAATGAGTCGTGTTTGAGATATTTGTCATGTCTGGTGATGAGGGGACACCTGCCGTATCAGACGACACCGTGTCCATGGTGACGTCTGTTTCGGACCTTTTTATACTGGGCGACGTCCGAGCCAGTTTCCTGTTTAATCTTCGTAAGTTCATGCAATTGTAGTTTTGCTACTGGGCGGATGATGTCCTCGGGGACAAAATGTCCACCAGCAGAGACATCGACCCAGTGGTCATAAAAGAGGGACGAAAGATACCAAAGGGACAGTCAAACTCATAAATCTAAAACAAACTGACAACGCCATGGCTAAAAATAAAAAAGACAAACAGAAAAACAATAGTACACACGACACAACATAGACGGTGTTTAAACGGTGTTTTGGACATTTGATAAACAAGATAAATTAATACATCGTTGTTTAATAATATAACATTTCAGCCGTACTTTAGTTTCAAACACAATTTCTTCGGCGTCATACAATCGTATTTCAGCGTCAAATAATCGTACTTCAGCTTCAAACACCCGTCCTTGAGCGTCAAACACTTACTTAACCATCATACAAGTAAGTAGCAGACTAATACAATAGTTTAATCATTTTATAATGTACATCTCTTAAAACGGTGTTTGGAACATTTGATAAACAAGATAATATAATACATTGTTGTTTAATAATATAATATTTTAAACATATTTTAGTGTCAAACAATAACTCTTCGGCGTCATACAATCGTATTTCAGCGTCAAATAATCGTACTTCAGCGTCAAACAACCGTCCTTAAGCGTCAAACACTTACGTAACCGTCATCCAAGTAAGTAACAGACTTATAGCATAGTTTAATCATTTTATAGTGTACACTTCTTTAAACGGTGTTTAGAATATTTGATAAACAAGATAATATATTACATCGTTGTTTAATAAGATAACATTTCAATCGTAGTTTAGTGTCAAACAATAATTCTTCGGCGTCATACAATCGTATTTCAGCGTCAATTAATCGTACTTCAGCGTCAAACAACCGTCCTTGAGCGGCAAACACTTAGGAAACCATCATCCAAGTAAGTATCAGACTAATAGCATAGTTTAATCATTTTATAATGTACTTTAATGCAAAAAAATAGTTCTTGGGTGTCATACAATCGTATTTCAGCATCAAAAATCAAACTCCAGCGTCAAACAATCGTCCTTGAGCGTCAATCACTATCTTTACCGTCATCCGAGTAAGTATCAGACTTATAGCATAGTTTTATAATATATAATATTCACCTCTTTAAACGGTGTTTTGGAACATTTGATAAACAAGATAATATAGTACATCGTTGTTTAATAAGATAACATTTTTACCGTACTTTAGTGTCAAACAAAAGTTCTTTGACGTCATACAATCGTATTTCAACGTCAAATAATCCTACTTCAGCGTCAAACAATCCTCCTTTTAGCGGTAAACACCTACTGCACCGTCATCCAAGTAAGTATCAGACTAATAGCATAGTTTAATCATTTTATTCTTATTAAAACCTCTTTAAACGGTGTTTTGGACATTTGATTAACATGATAATATTGAAAACAAAACTTTACGACAAAAGAGATGATTTCGGCTTTCCAATTGTGAATTTTCCATTTCTAAGTAGCAACAATCCAGCAGCACCTGCATACGGGGTATATATCTCCCAATTGATACGATATTCCCGTGCTTGCATTTCCTATGATGATTTTCTTGATAGAGGTTTGCTGCTCACAAGGAAGCTATTAAACCAAGAGTTCCAAATGGTGAAGTTGAAATCATCCCTACGTAAATTTTACGGACGCCATCACGAGTTGGTTGACCGTTATGGAATAACCGTTTCACAAATGATATCGGATATGTTCCTTACGTCGTAACTACTATCCCCTTCCCTTTCATGAATATGACCTACCGAATTAGACTATTTACCGGATTTGTAATCCCATAAGCAACACGACGGGTGCCACATGTGGAGCAGGATCTGCTTACCCTTCCGGAGCACCTGAGATCACCCCTAGTTTTTGGTGGGGTTCGTGTTGTTTATTCTTTAGTTTTCTATGTTGTGTCGTGTGTACTATTGTTTTTCTGTTTTTTTTTTTTTTCATTTTTAGCCATGGCGTTGTCAGTTTGTTTTAGATTTATGAGTTTGACTGTCCCTTTGGTATCTTTCGTCCCTCTTTTATAATACATTATTGTTTAATAAGATAAATAGTTTTTTCGGCGTCATACAATCTTATTTTAGCGTCAAACAACCGTACTTACGCGTCAAACACTTACTTAACCATCATATAAGTAAGAAACAGACTTATAGCATTGTTTAATCATTTTATAATGTAGACCTCTTCAAACGGTGTTTGTAATATTTAATAAACAAGATAATATAATACAATGTTGTTTAATAAGATAACAGTGTAACCGTTCTTTAGTGTCAAACAAGAATTCTTCGGCGTCATACAATCGTATTTCAGCGTCAAATAGTCGTACTTCAGCGTCAAACAACCGTCATTAAGCGTCAATCACTTACTTTACCGTCATCCAAGTAAGTATCAGACTAATAGCATTGTTAAATAAGTTATAATGTACAACTCTTTAAACGGTGTTTGGAACATTTGATAAACAAGATAATATAATACATCGTTGTTTAATAAGATAACATTTTTAATCGTCCTTTAGTGTCAAACAATAGTTTCTTAGGCGTCATACAATCGTATTTCAGCGTCAAATTATCGTACTTCAGCGTCAAACAACCGTCCTTAAGCGTCAACACATTACGTAACCGTCATCCAAGTAAGTAACAGACTATTAAGATAACATTTTAACCGTACTTTAGTGTCAAACAATAATTCTTCGGCGTCATGCAATCGTATTTCAGCGTCAAATAGTCGTATTTCAGCGTGAAACAATCGTCCTGAAGCGTCAAATACTTACTTCACCGTCATCCAAGTAAGTATCAGAGTAATGGTATAGTTTAATTATTTTATAATGCACATCTCTTTAAACGGTGTTTGAATCATTTGATGAACAAGATAATATAATACATCGTTGTTCAATAAGATAACATTTTACCGTACTTTAGTGTCAAACAATAGTTCTTCGGCGTCACACAATCGTATTTCAGCGTAAAATAATCAAACGTCATCGTCAAACAATCATCCTTGAGAGTCAATCACTTACTTTACCGTCATCCGAGTAAGTATCAGACTTATAGCATAGTTTAATCATTTTATAATGTACACCTCTTGAAACGGTGTTTTGGACATTTGATAAACAAGATAATTTAAAGGGTCACTAGCTACGAGCTATATAAAAAATCTAAAGTTTGATTTTTTTCTTGTCAATCAATAATGAAAGTGAAATAGTGAAATAACAATTCGCTTTTTGCAGCCAAAAAGGTTCAATTTAGTAAAATTACGCTAAGAAACATTGATAATAAGTTATTCAATTGCAAGTGAATGAGTCGACCTCTTTAAATCCGTATTCAAATTTAACCCCTAGCTACAGATTGACAACGCATACATTGTACGTGTACTGGTTATTTAAAGAAAAAGAATGTCAACAATGAAAGTGAAACTACGGTAAATCATTTGATTACTAATGCGATGCACATACAATCATTCTTATACGGTTAAAAACAATGAGAAACATCTATTTTTAATGTATGAAATAAAAGCAAACAGACCTATAAAAATCTAATTGCACGTGTTGGTTTAATCTATTCATATCTTTATTTATGTTTACATTGCTTATATTGTCATCTGAGGTCAAATCGATAGTTAATTAGATGGCGTCTGAACTAAAATACACACGAAACTAACCTATATATTATCTACTCCATGCTCTGTGAACTGTTTATTTTAGACTTTTGATAGTTGGAATAAATAATTTTCATTGTTGTAAATCAAATATGAGAATTTGAGTCAAATCGGTGACCATGAATTCGACAGCTAGTGCCCCTTTATACATCGTTGTTTATTTATATAACATTTCAATCGTACTTTAGTTTCAAACAAAAGTTCTTCGGCGTCATACAATCGTATTTCAGCGTCAAATAATCGTACTTCAGCGTCAAACAACCGTCCTTGAGCGTCAAACACTTACTTAACCATCATCCAAGTAAGTAGCAGACTAATAGCATAGTTTAATCATTTTATAATGTACATCTCTTTAAACGGTGTTTGGAACATTTGATAAGCAAGATAATATAATACATTGTTGTTTAATAATATAACATTTTAAACGTATTTTAGTGTCAAACAATAGTTCTTCGGCGTCATAAAATCGTAATTCAGCGTCAAAGAATCGTATTTCAGCGTCAAAGAATCGTACTTCAGCGTCAAACAACCGTCCTTCAGCGTCAAACATTTACTAAACCGTCATCCAAGGAAGTATCAGACTGAGAGAATAGTTTAATCATTTTATAATATACATCTCTTTTAACGGTGATTTGAACAATTGATAAACAAGATAATACAATACATCGTTGTAAAAAGTATAACATTTTAACCGTACTTTAGTGTCAAACAATAGGTCTTCGGCGTCATACAATCGTATTTCAGCGTCAAAGAATCGTACTTCAGCGTCAAATAATCGTATTTCAGCGTCAACAACCGTCCTTAAGCGTCAAACAATTACTTAACCGTAAGCCAAATAAGTATCAGACTTATAGCATAGTTTAATCATTTTATAGTGTACACTTCTTTAAACGGTGTTTGGAACATTTGATAAAAAAGATAATAATTTACATCGTTGTTTAATAAGATAACTTTTTAACCGTAGTTTAGTGTCAAACAATAATTCTTCGGCGTCATACAATCGTTTTTCAGGGTCAAATAATCGTACTTCAGCGTTAAAAAACCGTCCTTAAGCGTCAAACACTTACTTGACCGTCATCCAATTCAGTATCAGACTAATTGTATAGTTTAATCATTTTATAATGTACACCTCTTGAAACGGTGTTTGAAACAATTGATAAACAAGATAATTTAATACATCATTGCTTAATAAGATAACATTTTAACCGTTATTTAGTGTCAAACAATAGTTCTTCGGCGTCATACAATTGTATTTCAGCGTCAAATAATCGTACTTCAGCGTAAAGCAACCGTCCTTAAGCGTCAAACACATACTTAAAAGTCATCCAATTAAGTATCAGACTAATAGTATAGTTTTATCATTTAATAATGTACACATCTATAAATGGTGTATGGAATATTTGATAAACAATGTAATATAATACATCGTTGTTTTAATAAGATAACATTTTAACCGTACTTTAGTGTCAAACAATAATTCTTCGGCGTCATACAATCGTATTTCAGCATCAAATAGTCGTACTTCAGCGTCAAACAATCGTCCTTAAGCGTCAAACACTTACTTCACCGTCATCCAAGTAAGTCTCAGACTAATAGTATAGTTAAAATATATTTTTAAATGCACATCTCTTTAAACGGTGTTTGGATCATTTGATAAACATGATAATATAATACATCGTTGTTTAATCAGATAACATTTTACCGTACTTTAGTGTCAAACAATAGTTTTTCGGCGTCATAAAATCGTATTTCAGCGTAAAAAAATCGTACTTCAGAGTCAAAAACCCGTTTTTAAGCGTCAAACACATACTTAACCGTCATCCAATTAAGTATCAGACTAATAGTATAGTTTTATCATTTAATAATGTACACATCTTTAAATGGTGTTTGGAACATTTGATAAACAAGGTAATATAATACATCGTTTTTTAATAGGATAACATTTTAACCGCACTTTAGTGTCAAACAATAATTCTTCGGCGTCATACAATCGTATTTCAGCGTCAAATAGTCGTACTTCAGCGTCAAACAATCGTCCTTAAGCGTCAATCATTTACTTCACCGTCATCCAAGTAAGTATCAGACTAATAGTATAGTTAATATATTTTAAAATTTACATCTCTTTAAACGGTGTTTGGATCATTTGATAAACAAGATAATATAATACATCGTTGTTTAATAAGTTAACATTTGAACCGTACTTTAGTGTCAACCAATACTTCATCGGCGTCATACAATTGTATTACAGCGTCAAATAATCGTACTTCAGCGTCAAACAATCATGCTTAAGCGTCAAACACATACTTAACCGTCATCCAAGTAAGTATTAGACTAATAGCATAGTTTGGTAATTTATAATGTACACCTTTTTAAACGGTGTTTGGAACATTTGATAAACAAGATAAATAATACATCGTTGTTTAATAAGATAACATTTTAACCGTACTTAAGTGTCAAACAAAAGTTCTTCGGCGTCATACAATCGTATTTCAGCGTCAAATAATCGTACTTCAGCGTCAAGCAACCGTCATTAAGCATCAAACACATACTTTTCCGTCATCCAAGTAAGTATCAGAGTAATAGCATAGTTTTATAATTTATAATGTAGACCTGTTTAAGCGGTGTTTAGAACATTTGATAAACAAGATAATATAATACATTGTTGTTTAATAAGTTAACATTTTAACCGTACTTTAGTGTCAACCAATACTTCATCGGCGTCATACAATTGTATTACAGCGTCAAATAGTCGTACTTCAGCGTCAAACAATCATCCTTAAGCGTCAAACACATACTTTACCGTCATTCAAGTAAGTATCAGACTAATAGCATAGTTTAATCATTTTATAATGTACACCTCTTTAAACGGTTTTTGGGACATTTGATCAACAAGATAATATTATACATCATTGTTTTATAAGATAAATAGTTCTTCGGCGTCATACAATCGTATTTTAGCGTTAAATAATCGTACTTCAGCGTCAATCAACCGTCCTTAAGCGTCAAAGACTAACTTAACCAGCATCTAATTAAGTATCAGACTAATAGTATAGTTTAATTATTTTATAATGTACACCTCTTTAATCGGTGTTTGGAATATTTGATAAACAAGATAATTTAATACATCGTTGTTTAATAAGATAATATATTTAACCGTACTTAGGTGTCAAACAATAGTTCTTATGCGCCATACAATCGTATTTCAGCGTCAAATAGTCGTACTTCAGCGTCAAACTCTTAATTAACCGTCATCCAAGTAAGTATCAGACTAATGGCATAGTTTAATAAGTTATAATGTACACATCTTTAAATGGTGTTTGGAACATTTGAGAAACAAGGGAATATAATACATCGTTGTTTAATAAGATAACATTTTAACCGTACTTTAGTGTCAAACAATAGTTCTTCGGCGTCATACAATCGTATTTCAGCGTAAAAAAATTGTACTTCAGCGTAAAAAAAAACGTTCTTAAGCGTCAAACACATACTTAACCGTCATCCAAGTAAGTATCAGACTAATAGCATAGTTTAATAATTTACAATGTACACCTCTTTAAATGGTGTTTGGATCATTTGATAAACGACATAATATAATGCATCGTTGTTTAATAAGATAACATTTAAACCGTACTTTAGTGTCAAACAATAGTTCTTTGCCGTCATACAATAGTATTTCAGTGTCAAATAATCGTACTTCAGCGTCAAACAACCGTCCTTAGGCGTCAAAAAATTACCGTCATCCAAGTAAGTAACAGACTAATAGCATAGTCTAATCATTTTATAATGTACACCTCTAAAACGTTGTTTGGAACATTTGATAAACAAGATAATATATTATTGTATAGCAATATAATATTTCCTACAGAACGTAACCAAAAGTTAGCGTGCAATAAATTCTAATATTGCACTAGTGCAATAAATCTTCAAAATTCATGAAGTCATCAACGACAAAATCTTAGTTTTAACCAATTTTTACTTTTAAATATTATATTGCTATACAATAAAAGGGTTATTGCATGAATATTTGGGAATATTGTTCCTCGTAGAACATATATATAACATTTTAACCTTTCTTTAGTGTCAACCAATAGTTCTTCGGCATCATACAATCGTATTATAGCGTCAAATAACCATACTTCAGCGTCAAGCAATTGTCCTTAAGCGTTACTTCACCGTCATCCAAGAAAGTATCAGACTAATAGCATAGTTTAATCATTTTATAATGTACACCTCCTTAAACAGTTTTTCGGACATTTGATCAACAAAATAATATAATACATCATTGTTTTATAAGATTTATAGTTAATCGGCATCATACATTCGTATTTCAGCGTTAAATAATCTTACTTCAGCGTCAAACAACCGTCCTTTAGCGTCAAACACTTACGTAACCGTCATCTAAGTAAGTATCAGACTAATAGTATAGTTTAATCATTTTATAATGTACATTTCTTTAAACAGTGTTTATAAAATTTGATATACAAGAAAATAAAATACATCGTTGTTTAATAAGACAACATTTTAACCGTAGTTTAGTGTCAAACAATAATTCTTCGGCGTCATACAATCGTATCTCAGCGTTTTATGGTCGTACTTCAGCGCCAAACAACGGTCCTTAAGCGTCAAACACTTACGTAACCGTCATCCAAGTAAGTATCAGACATATAGTATAGTTTAATCATTTTAAAATGTACACCTCTTCAGGGGTTAAAAAATCCACTAGCCCGACGCCCGGGACTAGATCATTTACGCCTCGGGCAATTAAAATGTGTAATCCGATATGCCCGACGGACTAGTAACAAAAAATTCTTGACGTTTCCACAATGGAAAGTGAAAAATCCCTTTATCACTATTCTATGTTAGCCATTTCGATTCAATTAAGTCATTCCAAGAATTTGAACTGGTTTGTACAGGTCCTGCTGTACATATTCTAAAAATAGAACAAATAACTCGGGCATGTCTGGGTGGCCTGGTATCATGTGTTGATTGCAATTCTCGTACTTTAAATATCGATTTCTCATAACATGGCTTGGGGTATTGTACATTGCTTATCGTGCCGAGATTTCCAATTAACGGTATTTGGGGGTATGATGTATTGATTGGTATTGACCTGTCTTGTTGCACAGCTCTTGAGCACGAAACCATGCAACAAAATATTTCTTAATGTTTTAGTACGGGAACCCCAGGAACTTCGTCAGTTTCAAAGAATAACGGTAGATAAAGGGAGTAACGAGGCTGAAAATTCATCCCCCAAAAATGCTAAATACGACAGGAAAAGCCACGGAAAAAAAAATAATAGTTTCCAGGACAGCAGGGCTGTCAAGTCATAGCGCGAGACTCACACATGTTCATGCTTATTTGGCGGCATTTTCCTTTGATCTATTATTTTTTTTCTCTTTGATCTTTACAATTTAGTAAAATATTCAAGCATTCACTTCCTGAAAAGTTGGTAGAACTGGGACACAATGATTCCCCTGGCAAGGTTGGCTGTTGCTGGTGAAAAAAAAACCAGACAATGCTCTGTGAATATTGCCGTTAGTTGCCCCAAGAACGCCAAACTCTTGATTTTAAAGGCATACTAGGGCTAGCAGGTCAGTTTTGATGGACTAGCAGTTCTTCCAACAGGGCTAGTAAAGTCCTGCTGCCAATAAGTCCTGGGCTAGTTAGCTGTAACAACATTTTTTAACCCCTGCTCTTTAAACGGTGTTTAAAACATTTGGTAAACAAGATAATATAATACATCATTGTATAAAAAGATAACATTTTAACCTTTCTTTAGTGTCAACTAATAGTTCTTCGACGTCATACAATCGTAATAAAGTGTCTTCTAATCGTACTTCTGCGTCAAACAATCATCCTTAAGCGTCAAACACTAACTTAACCGTCATCCAAGTAAGTATCAAACAAATAGCATAGTTTAATCATATCATAATGTACACCTCTTCAAACGGTGTTTGAGACATTTGATAAACAAAATAATATAATACATCATTGTTTAAAAAGATAAATAGTTCATCGGCGTCATACAATCGTATTTCATCGTCGAATAATAGCACTTAAGCCTCAAATAACCTTCCTTAAGCGTCAAACACCTACTTAACCGTCATCCAAGTAAATATCAGACTAATAGTATAGTTTAAGAATTTATAATGTACACCTCTTTAAACAATGTTTAGAACATTTGATAAACAAGATAATATAATACATCGTTATTTAATAAAATAACATTTTAACTGTACTTGTGTGTCAAACAATAGTTCTTCGGGGTCATACAATCGTATTTAAGCGTCAAATAATCGTACTTCAGCGCCAAACAACCGTTTTTAAGCGTCAAACGCATACTTAATCGTCATCCAAGTAAGTATCAGACTAATAGCATAGTTTAATCATTTTATAATGTACACCTCTTTAAACGGTTTTTGGGACATTTGATCAACAAGATAATATAATACATTATAGGATTAAACACATTTTTTCTAGAGGTTATTGATGTGTAAACCGGGGCGGTTAACTCACAAACTGAATAAAAGTCCGAAGGACTTTTATGTCAAGTTTGTGAGTTAGAGACCCGGTTTACACATCAATAACCTCTAGAAAAAATGTGTTTAATCCTTATAATTCTTCGGCCAAACATACGCGATTATTAATTTACATTATTACTTCGATGGCTACTACATGTACCATCAGAAGCACAATGGCGTGTCGTAACTAATGAGTACGCCGCCATCTTGACTTTCTATAAAAACTTAAATGTTTGATAAATGCAACAGAATCTAAAATGAACTAGCACCTACCTCAAAAACTTCATTTTAATTAGAAACTATCCGAATTTGAAACGTACAAGTAACGAAATAATCTTCCGTCTGAAAGTTTTCAATCGTATGACGTCGTGTTTTGCCATGACGTGAGTTCGTCAAATCATTCGTGAAATTTCCCGGAATTTTATTTAAATTTTATTTTTATTCATTTTCGAAGCTTTAGTGCATTTATTTTATTTCTTTTCTTTTGGTTATATATGCATTAGAATATAAACAACTGTTATGCAATTGTTTTATAATCTCAACTTGCAGAGAATCCAAGTATCCCTGCAAGAATGTGTATCGCGCATGAATAGATTACAAAAGTAGTTTCCGAAACATGGTTTATCGAAGTGTAAACCAAGAGAAAAACTCTACTAGACCAATCCAATTCAAGTATTTATAGATATGCAAATGATATAAGAATTATCATTGTTTAATGCTAAACCATAGTTCTTCGGCGTCATACCATCGTATTTCACTGTCAAATAATCGTACTTCAGCGTCAAACAACCGTCCTTAAGCTTCAAAGACTTACTTAACCGTCATCCAGTTAAGTATCAGACTAATAGTATAGTTAATCATTTTATAATGTACACCTTTTTAAACAGTGTTTGGAACATTTGATAAACAAGATAATATAATACATCGTTGTTTAATAAGATAAAATTTTGACCGTACTTTACTGTCAAACAAAAGTTCTTCGGCGTCATACAATCGTATTTCAGCGTCAAAAAATCGTACTTCAGCGTCAAACAACCGTTCTTAAGCGTCAAACACATACTTAACCGTCATCCAAGTAAGTATCAGACTAATTGCATAGTTTAATAACTGAAAATGTACACCTCTTTAAATGGTATTTGGGACATTTGATAAACAAGATAATATAATACAGTGTTGTTTAATAAGATAACATTTTCACCGTACTTTAGTGTCAAACAATAATTCTTCGTCGTCATACAATCGTACTTCAGCGTCAAACAACCGTCCTTAAGCGTCAAACACTTACGTAACCGTTCTCTAAGTAAGTATCAGACTAATAGTATAGTTTAATCATTTTAAACTGTACACCTCTTTCAACGGTGTTTGGAACATTTGATTAACAAGATGATATAATACATCATTGTTTAATATGATAAATAGTTATTCGGCGTCATTCAATCGTATTTCAGCGTCAAATAGTCGTACTTCAGCGTCAAACAACCGCCCTTCAGCGTCAAACACTTCCTTAACCGTAAGTATAAGACTTATATCATAGTTTAATCATTTCATAATGTACACCTCTTTAAACGGTGTTTGGAATATTTGATAAATATTTGATAAACAAGATAACATATCAAATCATTGTTAAATAGCATAACATTTTAACCGTACTTTAGTGTCAAAGAATATTTCTTCGGCGTCATAGAATCGTATTTCAGCACCAAACAACCGTCCTTCAGCGTCAAACACTTCCTTAACCGTCATTCAAGTAAGTATAAGACTTATAACATAGTTTAATCATTTTATAATGTACACCTCTTTAAACGGTGTTTGGAATATTTGATAAACAAGATAACATATTAAATCCTTGTTAAATAGTATAACATTTTAACCGTACTTTAGTGGCAAAGAATATTTCTTCGGCGTCATAGAATCGTATTTCAGCGCGCCAAACAACCGTACTTCAGCATCAAACACTCTCTTAACCGTCATCCAAGAAGGTATAAGACTTATAGCATAGTTTAATCATTTTATCATGTACACCTCTTTAAACGGTGTTTGGAATATTTGATAAACAAGATAATAGATTAAATCGTTGTTAAATAGTATAACATTGTAACCGTACTTAAGTGTCAAAGAATAATTCTTCGGCGTCATACAATCGTATTTCAGCGTTAAATAATCGTACTTCAGCGTCAAACAACCGTCCTTAAGTGTCAAACACTTGATAAACTGTCATCCAAGTAAGTAACAGATTTATTGCATCGTTTAATAATTTATAATGTACACCTCTTTAAACGATGTTTCGAACATTAGATAAACAAGATAATAAAGTACATCTTTATTCAATAAGATAACATTTTAACCGTTCTTGAGTGTCAAACAATAGTTCTTAGGCGTCATACAATTGTATTTCAGCGTCAAATAATCGTACTTCAGCGTTAAACAACCGTCCTTAGGCGTCAAAAAACTACTTCACCGTCATCCAAGTAAGTAACAGACTAATAGCATACTTTAATTCTTTTATAATGTACACGTCTTTAAACGGTGTTTTGAACATTTGATAAACAAGATAATATAATACATCATTGTTTAATAAGATAACATTTTAACCTTTCTTTAGTATTTCAGCGTTAAATAATCGTACTTCAGCGTCAAACAACCGTCCTTTAGCGTCAAACACTTACGTTACCGTCATCTAAGTACGTATCAGACTAATAGTATAGTTTAATCATTTTATAATGTACATCTCTTTAAACAGTGTTTATAAAATTTGATATACAAGAAAATAAAATACATCGTTGTTTAATAAGACAACATTTTAACCGTAGTTTAGTGTCAATCAATAGTTCTTCGGCGTCATACAATCGTATTACATCGTCAAATAATCGTACTTCATCTTCAAACAATCGTCCTGAAGCGTCAAACACTTAATCAACCGTCATCAAAGAAAGTATCAGACAAATAACATAGTTTAATCATTTTATTATGTATACACATCATTAAACGGTGCTTGGGACATTTGATAAACAAGATAATATAATACATTGTTGTTTAATAAGATAACATTTTGACCTTTCTTTAGTGTCAACCAATAGTTCTTCGGCGTCATACAATAGTATTTCAGCGTCAAATAAACGTACCTCAGTGTCAAACAACCTTCCTTAATCGTCAAATACTTACTTGACCGTCATCCAATAAAGTATCAGACTAATAGAATAGTTTAAACATTTTATAATGTACACCTCTTCAAACGGTGTTTGGAACATTTGATAAACAAGATAATATGATACATCGTTGTTCAATAAGATAATATTTTAAGCGTAAGTTAGTTTCAAACTAAAGTTCATCGGCGTCATACAATCGTATTTCAACGTCAAATAATCGTACTTCAGCGTAAAAAAATCGTCCTTAAGTGTCAAACACTTACATACTCATCATCCAAGGTAGTATTAGACTAATAGTATAGTTTATTCATTTTATAATGTAAACCTCTTTAAACTGTGTTTGGAACATTTGATAAACAGGATAATATAATACATCAATGTTTAATAAGGAAAACATTACAACCATACTTTAAAGCCAAACAATAGTTCTTCGTCGTCATACAGTCGTATATCAGCGGCAAATAATCAAACTTCAGCGTCAAACAATCGTCCTTGAGCGTCAATCACTTACTTAACCGTCATCCGAGTAAGTATCATACTTATAGCATACTTTGATCATTTTATAATGAACACCTCTTGAAACGGTATTTTGGACATTTGATAAACAAGATAATGTAATACATCATTGTTTAATAAGATAACATTTTAACCTTTCGTTATTGTCAAACAATAGTTCTTCGGCGTCATACATTCGTATTTCATTGTCAAATAATCGAATTGCAGCGTCAAACAACCGCATTTAAGCGTCAAACACTTACGTAACTGTCATCCAAGTAAGTATCAGACTAATAGCATAGTTTAATCATTTTATAATGTACACCTCTTTACACGATGTTTGGAAAATTTGATAAGCAAGATAATATAATACATCGTTGTTTAACAAGATAACATTTTATTCCTACTTTAGTGTCAAACCACAGTTTTACGGAGTCATACATTCGTATTTCACCGTCAAATAATCGTACTTCACCGTCAAACAACTGTATTTAAGCGTCAAAAACTTACGTTACCGTCATCCAAGTAAGTATCAGACTAATAGTATAGTTTAATCATTTTATAATGTTCACCTCTTTAAACGGTGTTAAGAACATTTGATAAACAAAATAATATAATACATCGTTGTGTGATAAGATAACATTTTAACCGTACTTTAGGGTCAAATAATTGTTCTTCTGCGTCATAAAATCGTTTTTTAGCGTCAAATAATCGTACTTTAACGTCAAACAACCGCCCTTAAGCGCCAAACACTTACTTAACCGTCATCCAAGTAAGAATCAGACTAAAAGTATAGTATAATCGTTTTATAATGTACACCTCTTTGAACGGCGTTTGGAACATTTGATAAACAAGAAGACTTTTTTTTATTATGCATGTTCTCAGGAAAAATTTACTGGTAATGCTAGATCCTCCTATTTTATTCCTCTGCATACTGATGAAGAGAATGAACTTAAATTATCGACACAGGAACATAAAATAAATTGTAGATAATATAATACATCTTTGTTTAATAAGATAACATTACAACCGTACTTTAGTGTAAAAAAAAAGTTATTCGGCGTAATGCAATCGTATTTCAGCGACAAATAATCGTCTTTAAACGTCAAACACTTACTTTCCAATTAGTTCATCAGAGTCAAACAATAGTCCATCAGCGTGAAACACTTACTTAACCGTCATCCAACTGTCCATCAGCGTAAAACTGTCATCCTACAACGTGACAATTACGATAAGAACGACTAAGGTGGTCCATACAACATATATTTATATTTATAAATACTGTTTTTTTCTTTTGAATTGAGTGTTGAAATATAAAGTAAATTCAGATTGTATATAAAACTATTTATCAACTTATAAACTATAAAATTAAAAAGAAGTGTCATGATTGAAAATGAGACAAATAACAATCAAAGTTCATATGAATTGAACGTAATCGACCAACGAGCATCATTCAACTATGAAAACCACCAATACACATGATACAGTACAGTCAACTGTAAAAGGCACCGAAACGGTTTTCAAATATAATTGATCGCGAATAATATGCCGACTATGAGTTGAGACAAAGACACATCATATTGTTCAACCAATTCTCGGTGTAAACCTTAAACTTATATTGTGTTAATTGTAACTGTTCTTTATCATTACTGATTCGGAGTAGTTTTCTGGTAAGGAGATTATCCTTGTTTACAAAGAGACAGTATTGATATGAACGAGAGCAAATATCAATTCAGATATGTTAACAAGATACGACTTGAAAGAAAATATATTACTGCCGAGAAATGATAAGTTGACTACTTTCAAGTTGATATGACCAATGCACAATAATTTATAGTTATTAGTTGTCCAATTATGTAAAGACAGAGGAACATTTCAAAATGTGAATCAGATTTTCTACTTGCAGAGTTTTACCTTATCTTTGTTTTATTGAAGTATATTTATTGCAAAGGAGGCAAACAAGTATAGATCATTAGATGTGTTTTGTGCTGAAAAAACATTATATTTATCGCGAAGATAAAGATAAAGCGTCTACATCATCTGGCATTTTAAAAGGGTTAGAAATCCGCGTGCTTATCGGACATCATATATTTTGAACGTGCTTCTGAATGCATGACTGACCAGCTTGGATCCCTTTTGACAATCTTACTTCACTTGACTCATTTGCTTGCACAGTCGGCAACAGCCACTATTGGTAACCTGAACTTCTTGTTTTGGTTGATAGCCTTCTTGTTTTGGACCATTAGATTAAAACTCTCCTAGACGTTGAGCAATTGTGATGTCATCTGTAAGTATCCTGCTAATGCTATAGTTTAATTCATCTTAAAAGTATACCTCTTTAAACCATGTTTGGAACATTTGATCAACAAGAATACTTTTTATATTAAGCATGTTCTCAGTAAAAGTTAACTGATACATGCTAGATCGTATTACTTCATTCCTCTGCATACTTAGTCAGGAAGAATAATTAACTTAAAATCATAAGATATGCTACAAATGGATTTCTTCAACGATATATGAACATGAAAAATATTGAAGATAATATCAAACATCGTTGTTTAATAAAATAGAATAACAACCGTACTTTAAAATTAAGCAATAGTACTTAATGGTTATACAATCGTATTTTAGCGGCAAAACTCTTACTTCAGCGTCACACATTAGTCCATCAGTGTCAAATTATCGTACTCCAACGTGATAATACGGGTTGGTCTTTTTAAATGTTTTTGCTGTATTTTTGTATTAGAATGAACTATAAAAAAAGGTATCACCTTAGAAACTATAATAATACAGAGAAGTGATATGATTGAAAATGACAAATAACAACCAAAGTTCAAATGAAGTGAATGTAAGCACGTATAATTGACCAACGAGCGGCATTCAACTATGAAAATCACCAAGTCATAAAGTCAATTAAAAAAGGCACCGACACGGTTTTCAAATATAAAAGATCGCGAATTTTATGCCGCCTATGAGTTCAGACAAAGACACATCATATTGTTCAACCAATTCTCGGTGTAAACCTTAAACTTATATTTTGCTGATTTTAATTGTTCTTTATCATTACTGAGTTGAAGCAGTGTTTTGTAAGGAGATTATCCTTTTTTACGAAGAAGAGGCAGTATTGACATGCACTAGGGCAAGTATAAATTCAGATATGTAAACAAGATTCGACTTGAAAGAAAATATTTTACTGCCGAGAAATGATAAGTTGATACCTGAAAAGTTGAAATAATCATTGCGCCATAATTTCTAGTTTGAAGTCGTACAACTATGTCAAGACAAAGGAACATTTCAAAATGTGAAATCAGAAATTTTTTTCCCCCTTATCTCAGTTTTATTGCGGTATATTTAATGCAAAGGACACACAGATGTATAGATAATCAGATTTTTCTTCATTTTGATATTGTGAAATATGAGGAACACGCCACAGTGTGAACCTTTTAGCCAGTGACTGCAGTTAACGAGCTAAAAAGCATCACATTGTGTCGAGCGGGTGATATTTTACAATATCTATTCGAGGATAGTTCGATTATCTGCTCATCGTTCTACTAATGGCCTTTTCCTCCTCCATTAGACAGTTAAACGCTTGATGAAAGCAAGCTTGATAACGTTTCTGCACAAATATGACGTCGCTGATAACGTATCCTATATCAAGCGAATGTTGCATTTCCTATATGAATTTACTTGCATCGGATTTGATACTGGGAGATATTTTTTTCGGAGTTCAGTGTTTTTGTGTTTGAATTTTGCATTTTGCATTTTGATGATACCATCTTTGATATTTTCGATACTTGATTAAATGCAGTTCTTAACAGTGGAACTATTTTTCATGACCGTAGATATCAAAAGTGTATCTACTATTCTCCGTTTTGTAGTTAATGATCTGTAAAATTAGAGGATGTATTCATACTTTCAGTTGAGCTTTAAATTTCAGAATAGAATTTCAAAGCGTAGAAAAAAAACAGGTTTGCAATCACCACAAATTTTATGAATTGTTATTGCAGATTTTGTATTGGCTTTAGATATTTTTAGAATTTAATTTGATTGCCACGTCTGTTTAAATATACCTCATCGCTATTAATTCTTCTTTATAGGTGTGTTTGTGTAAAGTTTTGAAGTCTATTATAAGAAAATGCCTGTATCAAATTAGGAACATGAAAGACGTTATCAAGTCTTTTGATTTGTTTGAGCTTTTGCTTTTGTCATTTGATTAGGAAAAACATTAAAAATAATTAAATTTATCACTTTTTAAGGGCATATCCAACAGTTTGAGGGGAGGTAATAACAAGCGTTACGTCGTTTATTGGTTCCCTTATTTTCACGGTGTTTCAACGACGTCATAATAGCCGTCTGGAAAGGGCGTTTACTTTCATCAAAGGAAAGGGTACCGCGGTTATCGGGGAAAAAAACTCATACAGTATATTAACAAAACTAGAACTCAAAATTTAAAAGATGTGTTTGTGCTCTTGGTCTATTATAAAAGAACAATTATCTTGATCTTTACTAGACCATACTCACTTAAGTTTCTGTTTTATTAAAATTATCTTCAATACAGTAGAAAACAACGAGAGCAAATGCATAATGATTTATTATTGCATTAGAATGCAACACAAATTGTCATTAGTTCTTTACCAAACTTTTCCGAGATTTTGTCATTCAGGATAGAAAACTCAAAGTTTGGTTTCTTGAGAAAAATAAAATACGGCGTAAAGTAACATTTATCATGCATCTAGCTTTGTGTTGAAGTGCTAATATATACATTAGTTCTTTAAATGAAAATGACCTTTAACCGGTAAACAATGTAAAACAAAAGATGACACAGTAATAAAAAAACAATTATTGAAATAGGAAAACCTTGTAATATAAACACTGAAAAGTAGAAAATATCTGACGATGTTGGTGTTTATTTATGTATGAGGAAACAAATATAATTGAACAAAATAAAATGGTGTAGGTCTTAACGTAGGTCTTGACTAATTAGACATGCCCTCTTAACATAACAAGATAGGAAGATTAAAACAGCCATCGAAATACTATTAAATCAAAATTGGGGGAGGGGGAGGGGGAAGGGCTAAAAGCTTAACTCAAGATTTTGATCATTATTAACTTCATCTACTTTATCTAGTACGGCATACGTTTTACCGCTAGCAAACTCTATATATCTTGAAAATGTATCAATCATTTACTTCAGATCCACTTTCGCCTCGTCGTAAATATGCGTGATATATTTGCTTCTGGAGCACGGGAGCAATCAATTCACCAGTTTCATATAGTGATGTATAATCATAAGTTCCCAACTGATAATTGTCTGAAACAGTTTTCCAGTTTTGGTATTTTATTTTTATTTTATATTTTATTTCTAAACGTAAATTTTAGAATTTCTTTCCTCAGCTTTCTCTTTGAATTCATTTGTTTGAATAATCAAAATTAATATAGTAGCCTACATCAGTGGTTACTTTGTATGCAGCCAAACAAGGTGGAGGGCAGTAGAACAGAAAACAATCTCCATTGTGTATATATGCAATAACTCATATATTGAAGCGTAAAACCACGGCAGTCAGGCTCGTTTAGGTGGAAAAATTACTGTGTCAATTTCATATACTTATACTAGTATATTGTAAATATGTCATAAAAGCAAAAACACACGAAAAACAACAACAATTTATAATAACATTCAACTTTTTTTCGGCCGTTTCGTTTATTCTCAAGTTAATGTCTTACTGATCTGTTTTGTTAATCAACGTTTTTTTTCCATCTACAACTGCGAACGGCGCAACAGATGTGTTAAAATCAGTCATGCGACTTATTTGAAGGTTCATGTGACCTTTGTTGTTGTGTAGAGATTTATTAGAAGTTCGTTTATCCCTTTAACCATTTATTTAGATGGTATTTTAACGTATAGATAGCGCGAAACTCTCCTTACTCTATGCATCGGATATACAACATTTTTATTTCGACTAAACGAGGCTGCAAATTTATACATCCGAGTAGCTAAACGGCTGCACCCAATTTTAGCAAAGATATACACTGTCGGACGGGAGCAGTCCAGAGATTAAAATATTTCTAAACGCAATCTTTCCTTTTTTTTCATGAAAAAGATTTTAAAGGTATACATTAATACGACAGCAACCCAACGACACATATAATTCAAAACAGTAAGTGTCAACATACGGATTTTTGTTATAGCTAGGAGCCTGTCAAGAAAAAAACCCAAAATTGCAACATGAATATATGATACGGAGTCGGTGAGATGTTAGACGAGTGTTTTGTTGCAAAATTTCACGTGCTCTTTCTTGATTTCGATATGTGAAATTATAGACAGTGTAATCTAAATTAGTGAAAGAAAAACACTTCTTTGTAAAGTAACGGTAAAATAAATAATGATTATGGATGACGGACAAAAACATCAACTGTAAATATAATATGAAAATTAACCCTGCTTTGTCCTATAGACCGACACACAGAATACGTTTGTTTTAATTAAAAGAGGGATGAAATATACCAGAGCCGTGGACTATTTTAATAGTTTGGAATTCCATGGTGTGCATGTTTCACACCCGGGTTTCACAATTTTGATTAACACAAAAATAAAGCTAACTGAATTATTATCTCGTACAGATACTGCAGGTTCATTATGAATAAGAAGATGCGATATAAGTGCTATCGAGACATCTATCCAACACAGTCACAGTGTAAAAATACATTTGTCTTCCACACCGTTGCACTTCCTTTGAAAAATTAGCGGAGAAATATAACGTTACGTCCTTAAACGTCTCAATTTTTGGCGCAATGTTTGAGGCTTACGGAAGGGATTGAGTAAACAATATTATATTACTCGATTTTTCTCAAAAACGAGTATGGCGACAAATATTTTTCAAAACGTTATGCCGTTCAATTTTTTCAAAGAATAACTTATCTTACCTTGGTCAAATCGACACCGTTAGAAATATTCAAAAAAATCTTAAATGTGCATTTCAAATGTTCATTTCTTGCCGTTTTTGGGGTAACCATAACGTTTTTAGCTTTATTTGAGTAAGAATTAATTCTTTAAATGGTAAAGTTAGATTTTTCTAACCCTCTTGAACTATTTTGATTCAATTTGAGCCCAATTGTATGTTGATTAAAAAATCATATTTAAATTTTAAAAATAAAAAACGTTTGGTTCTTCAAAATGCAAAAATGTTAAATTTTTCAGCAGTAATTTTTGCAATAACGAAATCGACGACAGATATTTTTTGGATTCTCTGTCAATTGAAGAATGAAAACTTTAAGTTAAAAAATTCTCACCGTCAAAAATAAACTGTTGGATATGCCATTAACATAATAACATTACAACTTGAATTTATTGTCAAACAATAGTGCTTCAACGTTATACAACCGTATTTCAGCATCAAACAATCGTATTAAAGCGCCAAACGTTAGCCATTAGCGTCAAACACTCGTGCATCAGCGTCAATCTACAGTACTTAAGCGTCAAACATTAAAAATTAAGCGTCTAAAATTCGTAAATTAGAGTCAAACTATAGTACATCAACGTGATAAAAGCGGTTAGAACGCCCATAGCGATTTAGATTCATATATATTTTCAATTACCGCCTAAAAATATTAAGACAGTTTTTTACAGCAGTTAAGCAAAGAAAGATATATTGTAACAAACCTAGGGTTACTATAAATTTCTGTTTAACCATCATTCAGGAGGAGTGGAATCGACGGCAGTGTGAAGAAACAGATTTGTAATAAACATAACAGTGATATTTATTTCAACAGTATTTTGACTTCTTCTTTCAATATAATAAACATCAAATACACATTCATCATTCAACAGATAAAGCAATAAATCGGGTGGTCAATATAAAAGGTAGTTGACGGTTCAAGAGATTGATTCAGAATGCCATGTCTGTCTACAGGCTCATATTTATGTCTTTTGGCACTTACTATGACGTTAGAGTAAACATCTAATCGTCCAATCAAAAGCAACGTTTCTTACGTCTTTTGGCTTGAAACGTTCAAGAAGACAATCAGATTTCGTTATTATGAAATAAAGAAACAATATTAAGTTGTCCTCACTTTGTCCTTCTTGTCCGAATTATGTTTAAAAGCAAATAAAACTAAAAGGACATTTCTATATAATGCTATATTTAAACGGACAGTAAATTCCTTTCTCGGTACGGCGTATGAATTTGGGTGTAATTTACATAACCTTACGCATTAGATATAATGCTTAAATGAGATCAATGAAAACCCTGTTCTATCATATATAAAGACAATGTTAATGAAAAGGGAGGCACAAACATAATAAATACGCAATTTATCTGCATTGATAAAGTGTTAACTTAAACAAATAATAATGTGAGATCGCAAAGTGAAAGTACAAAACGGTGTCATGGCAGATGTAAACAAGTTGAATCTCACGACGATATTTGTCAAAATAAATCACTATATTACGGGATAATCAAAGTATTTCATAGGTAAACATAACCAAGATATACATATAAAACTGACCCTTATCGCTTGCAAAGTACAAATAGTTTAAATCATGAGTATGAAAGTCAATGCATTTATCAGTGTTTGTGCACTCTCGGGACGTTGACCACCCGGCAATATTCAAATAAATATATGTCATATACAATAAATAATACGTTAAATAATAACAATTATCAGTCCAGATTTGTCACAATTTCCCCCACCCAAGTCTTAAAACACTCCTGTATTTTCTGGAGGTAACAGTATACCAGTACTTTTATTCTTCACTTATAGTCTTGATGTTCTTCAATCTTTAATGGAATATATTCACACAGTTTAATTATATCATCCACACTTCTGTGTCTTCAGGGAAATCATCTTTCTGTCATCTGTAGATAATTTTCACTATTACACTCATAGCAATTTTGGATAAGACATCGGACACATTTTAAAAACCATAGAGAAACACTAGAGCCATTCACGAATTTCTTCAACTTATCTACAAAAACACAGTATCACTTTAACATCAAATAATAATTTCTGTTGACGCTGCAACTATAATTATTAACTACCTTGGAAATATCACAATATTCCACCAAATTTTCTAGAAAACCCCCTCTTTTCAACCAACTCTGGGGTGATCAGTCCCTATAGGCAAATCTGGGCTACGTTTCTAGAAATATCACATAACTACTGAATGCATTCACAACACTGCACCAATACTTCTTCATATACACTATATCTCAACACATGAATAATCTTATCCATAAAAAAATAAAAATAACGAGTGATACACATTTAACACAAGGAAGCTATTAAACCAAGAGTTCCAAATGGTGAAGTTGAAATCATCCCTTCGTAAATTTTACGGACGCCATCACGAGTTGGTTGACCGTTATGGAATAACCGTTTCACAAATGATATCGGATATGTTCCTTACGTAGTAACTACAATCCCCTTCCCTTTCATGAATTTGACCTACCGAATTAGACTATTTACCGGATTTGTAATCACATAAGCAACACGACGGGTGCCGCATGTGGAGCAGGATCTGCTTACCCTTCCGGAGCACCTGAGATCACCCCTAGTTTTTGGTGGGGTTCGTGTTGTTTATTCTTTAGTTTTCTATGTTGTGTCATGTGTACTATTGTTTTTCTGTTTGTCTTTTTCATTTTTAGCCATGGCGTTGTCAGTTTGTTTTAGATTTACGAGTTTGACTGTCCCTTTGGTGTCTTTCGTCCCTCTTTTAAACACATAAGCACAATAAATTTTGAATGGCGTCTTGTCCTCTTCTTTTGTTTTAACTTTACTTCTTGCTAGATTATGAGACACTTTCTTTTGTCACTTTAAACTGTTTCCCTTATATTCTGCGAGTCCCGACCTATTGAATAAACGGAAGGTTGTCTCCCTGAACCGTTTCCATATTTGTATTTGGTCTGAAATTTCTGAAATTATGGGAATTTGGTGGTTTATTTTCCCTAAATTTTGGACCAGTGTACAAAGATCATTGTCTATAAAAATTATCAGGAGAGTCACAAATGAAGCAGGTTCTTTGATTCTGTGTATTTCTCCCGTTTTGATAATTTGTCTGTCCAAATCTAAAGTTTGATCGGTTTCCCTTATTCTGAGTCTGATTTTCTAACTTGTCAATCCTACTTATAAGCATTTGAATGGTTTTGTCATTATTTGGCTGTTGGGAAACTAATCTAACATTTGGGTCAACATTATTTTGCCATTCCATATCTGCTTTATTTTCAATACAATTTTCATAAGAAACTAAGCGGACATTAGTTTTCTTCTTATCACTCGACTCCCCTAACAGAGCCTCATATCTTTCAATTATATCCACAGCGTCACCGACCGTTTTACATTCGCGATCTACGCATCGACATTTCATTTCTATAGAAATCGACTTGTATAACTGATTGAGCGCCAACACTTCTTGTGCCAATGAATCTAAATTACAATAAGCTTTTTGTACCATCTGGCGGAGGTCATCACCGAGAGCAGCAACTGTTTCACCGGAATTTCGCTTTCTCATTTCAAAACGAGATAACCATCTGTTTTGTTGACGGGCACTTCCGAATCTTTCTTCTAAATGTCGGACAAGAATACTATAAGGTCGGCGTTCATGTGTAGGAAGGCTCATATAAAAAGTTGTCGCAGGGCCCTTTAAACTTGCAGCAAGTGTCAATACTCTATCTTCCATACTCCATCTGCCTAGTTCTTCACAATCTTGAAAATGCGAAAAATATTCTTCCCAGTCATCTGATCCACTATAATCATCTGGACGAATTGTAGCAGGATGTCCAGCAATCGGCAACTGTTCACGGCAAAATCGTGGTGCATTTCCCCATTTTCGTTCATGAACGCTATTATTTTCAAAATACGAAACACCTTGTTCACCTTCAAAATTCCGTTCCGTCTCTACTGTATTTCTCTGTCTAGCTATGTCGTCTCGTACGTTGTTATTAAATTCACTGTCAATATCACCTTGTCCCTATTTTGTTGTATTTAATGCAGAGTCTTCATTATTTTTCTCGACCGTTTCACGTTTATCCGTATTAAACTCGATTTCTGAATCAGATTCGTCAGACATTGAAAATTATTACTAGTTCACTATAAATATCGTTGAAAAATTAAGATTTCTATTCAAACTTAACAATCACAGGCGAGGTATTCGATCACTGGATGACAATTATTTTTTGTCATCCCACTTCTGACACCAAACTGTAACAAACCTAGGGTTACTATAAATTTCTGTTTAACCATCATTCAGGAGGAGTGGAATCGACGGCAGTGTGAAGAAACAGATTTGTAATAAACCTAACAATGATATTTATTTCAACAGTATTTTGACTTCTTCTTTCAATATAATAAACATCAAATACACATTCATCATTCAACAGATAAAGCAATAAATCGGGTGGTCAATATAAAAGGTAGTTGACGGTTCGAGAGATTGATTCAGAATGCCATGTCTGTCTACAGGCTCATATTTATGTCTTTTGGCACTTACTATGACGTTAGAGTAAACATCTAATCGTCCAATCAAAAGCAACGTTTCTTGCGTCTTTTGGCTTGAAACGTTCAAGAAGACAATCAGATTTTGTTATTATTAAATAAAGAAACAATATTAAGTTGTCCTCACTTTGTCCTTCTTGTCCGAATTATGTTTAAAAGCAAATAAAACTAAAAGGACATTTCTATATAATGCTATATTTAAACGGACAGTTAATTCCTTTTTCGGTACGGCGTATGAACTTGGGTGTAATTTACATAACCTTACGCATTAGATATAATGCTTAAATGAGATCAATGAAAACCCTGTTCTATCATAAATAAAGACAATGTTAATGAAAAGGGTGTCATGGCAGATGTAAACAAGTTGAATCTCACGACGATATTTGTCAAAATAAATCACTATATGACGGGATAATCAAAGTATTTCATAGATAAACATAACCAAGATATACATATAAAACTGACCCTTATCGCTTGCAAAGTACAAATAGTTTAAATCATGAGTATGAAAGTCTATGCATTTATCAGTGTTTGTGCACTCTCGAGAAGTTGACCACCCGGCAATATTCAAATAAATTTATGTCATATACAATAAATAATACGTTAAATAATAACAATTATCAGTCCAGATTTGTCACAATATTGTCTATTGAATATTCGGAAAAAATCTCGATGAAAAATGGGGGTAGATTTATATTAGATATGTTTTCTTTATCAATTATATACTGTTGAATCATTATTATTCGTTTGATATTAATTTCCGTAGGTTCCGTAGGTTAATGTGATCATCACTTTTAAATGTTCAACGAAATACAAAGGAGTACGTCTAGTAAGGGCAGATTTTGGCCTCAATTTTCAAGTTCATCTAACGAAATATTTTAGTCACTTTTTTAACACTTAAGTGTCTATTTCAATTGATTCGATTAGTGTATGTAAAATATTTTAACTGATTTAGTCATTAAAATGTTCCGATTCAAGCTCAATTATACAAAATCTATCAAATATGCAAAAAAACGTCACTTTTTTAGATGGTTTTTGTCAAAAATGAAAGTGGCCGCATCCGTGTTCATCGTCAACCTTTATATAATAATGTAATATCATCAAATACAACTTACATTTCAAAATTATGAATGAACACGAATGCGGCCACTTTCATTTCAGACGGAAACCGTCTAAAATTAAACTAAAATGCTAAAATTGTGAAGATTTCAGAAATTAAGCATGACTTAATGATGCTAGTACCCGATATATGTGCATCATATTGTCAAAAACAGCCCATATTTATGTAGCAGAAGCATTCTTCCTTCCAATAAATAGCTTAAATATTATATTTTCACTATTTTGTAAAACTGCTATATTTTAGGGCCAAACAGGGGTCTTACTGAACCTACTCCTTTTTCACAGGCTTTATATGCTGATATTTGTAAAAACCATGAAATCAAATATTCTCGAAAATGCAAATTTCACTCAATCTACGAAAAATGATGGCCACGGAAATAAATAAATCTTTATTTCAATATGGCAATTAAGATGAAAAATAATACAAGGTATCACTCAATAAACTATGAAAATACAGAGCAGTGGTATGATTTAAAAAATAAGACAACAAACAACAAAAGTTCAATTGAAGTGGATGTAAGCAATTATTGACAAACGAGCGACCTACAAATATAAAAACACCAATACCGTATATTCAGCCGTAAAAAGCACCGACACGGATTTTAAATATACAAGATCGCGAATGATATGCCGCCTATGAGTTCAGACAAATACACATCATATTTTTCAACCAATTCTCGGTTAAGACCTAAAACTTACATTGTGTTGATTTCAATCGTTCTTTATCATTACTGATCTGAGTTGGGGCAGCGTTTAAGAAGAACCGACAGTATTGATATGCACGAGAGCAAGTATTAATTCATATATGTAAACAAGATACGACTGGAAAGAAGATACATAACTTCGGAGAAACGGTAAGTTAACAATTGAAATGTTGAAAAGACCATAGTGTCAAAGGTTTTAGTTTGAAGTCGCTCATCTATGTCAAGCTTGAGAAATATATCAAAATACAAGGCAGATCTTCTACCTGCATAGTTTTTTCCTTATCAGAAGTTCATTGATGTATATTTAATACAAAGGACACACAGAAATATAGATTATCGGTTTTTCTACATATTTTGTAATCGTAAAATTTTAGCCACGAGCCACCATGTGAAACTTTTTGGCGATTTAGCGCAGCAAACGAAATAAAAAAACTTCACATTGTGTCGAGCGGCTGATATTTGTACGATATCTATACGAACAAAAAACGTTTATCTATTAATTGTTCTAGAACTGGTCTTATCTATTTTCCTAAAACAGTTTGCCACATGACGAAATCAAGCTTGATAATGTCTCCTGACACAATGTGACGTCGGTGATAACTTCTCCTCGCTGATTGTGACGTCGCTGATAATGTGTTCTTATCGTCTCAAAGATATGTGAATAAGACAGCGGCTGAGCAGGGTGGTATAGGCGGACGAAGGAACGATAAACAATATTGATTAAGTGACTTGAAATCCTCCTCTACTAGTATTTTTTTAAAGTAAAAATAGAGTTTAAAATTAAGAATGGACATGGCGAATATGTCAAAGAGACAACCACCCGACCAATGGACAGACAACAGTCGGCCGAACTGTACAAATAATCCAAATATCATACAATGAGATACTTTTTTTTATCTAGCCTTTACAAATTGTATCCCACGGAGACTTAGGATAGCATAAATCTCGGAATAGTCAAAGATTAAAAGACATAAACAAATAACACTTCCAGAACACCTCGGATCACAACCCGTTTTGGAGGGTTTTGAGTATCTTTGTCTTTCCATTTATATGTTGTGGTGTGTTTACTGTTGTTTGTCACCCGATTTATTTTTTTATGGACTTTTTTTTATGTAAAATTCATTGAGATATATCCAATGCAGAAGATGCATTAAGTATGAATTATCGCTATTTTGTGCATTTTTCTTTTGATCTTTTTTTGTGATAATTTTCATATCATGCTTCTCGCTTGAGATGGAAAAATTATCGCTAGAAACTAAAGACACGTGGCGTTGCTAACGAAATTGACATGAAATTGACAACGTCGTCATAGGTAAAATAGCGATAAACAGATTATCATTGGTCATCTCAACTCGATTGCTTTTCTTACTTTCGCTGTACCAGCTCAAGCGAGAATATCAATCTCGTTGAAATAATCAACGATAATTATAGATTATCAGTGATCATCTCAACGAGATTGATTTTCTCGCTTGAGCCGGGACGGCGAAAGCGAGAAAGGCAATCGAGTTGAGATGACCAATGATAATCTGTTTATCGCTATCTTACCTATGACGACGTTGTCAATTTCATGTCAGTTTCGTTAGCAACGCCACGTGCATGCTTAGTTTCTATCGATAATTTTCCATCTCAAGCGAGAAGCATGATATGAAAATTATCACAAAAAAAGATCAAAGGAAAAATGCACAAAATAGCGATAATCTATAATTATCGCGTTTTCCTGACATTGATAGTGTAAAATATCAGCCACGAGCCACAATGTGAACCTTTTTGACCAATGAGCACAACGCTCTATTTTATGAGAAAATGTAGTCTATCGTTCTGTTGATCGTTCAATTGAAGACAAGAATGGCACAGCGAAGAAAAATTACAACACAACAACAAACTTCAATGATTCTGATAGCAGACTTTGTAGTAGGCCTTAAATATGTTTTGGAATTCGATCTGAATTACACTGCTGTTTCAATATACCTTATCACTATTAATTGTTCTTTGAAGGTGTGTATGAAGTTTAGAAGTATAATGTTAAAATAGTAGAGTTTCATCATCATGTGTTATTTCATTACCGGAGGTGAGATGAGAAGGATATGTGATTTCTAAAAATCCCATCTTTTGACAATAATGTTAATTGTGTAATGGATTTATGTGAAAATTATAGTTATGCAGTGCATTCCCATCCCTAAATGAGTCAAGCAAGCAATTCTGTTGAAGATTTACCGAAACAACATTATATTTGTCGTATGAAGATAAAGTATCCAAATCTCGTGGTAATTTAAAAGGATTAGAAATTTGCGAGATTATCGCACGTCAGAGATATTGAACGTGCTTCTGAATGTATCATCGATCAACCTTGATCACTTTAGATAAAATGTCCAGTGTGTGATCATCTAACCGGATGTTTTTCATTTGCTTGCATGGTCCGCTATTGCATCACTTTCTAACCTGAAGTTCTTCGTTTGGATGATGTGCTATACTTTGGACCATTGTATTATCACCTAGCCGTTGAGCGATGCCGATGTTTTCTGTAAGTATACTAGAAAGATAGCATTACAACCGTACTTTGGTGTCAAACAATAGTTTTTTGGCGTTATACAATCGTATTTCATCGTCAAATTATCGTACTTCAGCTTCAAACAACCGTCCTTAAGCGTCAAACAGTTACATAACCGTCATCCAAAAATCCATCAGCGTAAAACTATCGTCCTTCAGAGTGATACTAGCGGTAAGAGCGACCATAGCGGTCTAGACAAATATATATATCTATAAATACTGAATTGTACCAGATATAGTAAATTAAGTTTAAGTATAAAACAAGGTATCATCTAATGAACTATAAAAAATAAAAAGAAGTGGTATGATTGAAAACAAACAAATACAGTTCAAATAAAGTGGAGTTAAGTAATTAACAACCAGAGCGGCCTTTAACTATAAGAATCACCAATATCATATAGTTAGTGGTATTAATATATATATAATCTCAAATATATAATACCGCAAATAATATGACGCCGAGATAAGGATAAATCATATAGTTCAACCAATTCTCGGAGAAGACCTGCAATTTACATGATAATGATTTTACTCGTTCTTCAAATTATGCGTTGGAGTAGTGTTTTTTGAAAGGAGATTATTCTTGTTTACGAAGAACCGACAATGTTGACATGCAGAGTTTTCCCTTATCTGAAGTGCATTGCGTTATATGTAATGCAAAAGACGGACAGAAGTATAAATTATCGGGTTTTCTACATATTGATAACAGCCGGGAACCACAATAAGTACTTTGTTTGGCAAGTAAGCGCAGCTAAAAAGATTCACATTGTGTCGAGCGGCTGATATTTTACGATACCTTTTGGAAGAAACCAGATTATTTGTTTACCGTTCAATTACTGGTATTTCGCCCTCCCTCAGACAGTTCTACGCTTCACGAAAGTAAGCTTGATTCTTTTCTCCAAATATTTTGACGTCGCAAATTACGTCTTCGAAAAATTGTTACGTCGCTAAAAATGTCTGCTCTTTAGTCAAACCGTGATTTAAGAGTTATTGAAAGACGGAGCAGGATGAAATATGCATAGGAAAAGACGATAAATGTGGTTTACTAAGTGACAAAACATCACCTTTCATTTATTTGAAATATTTAAAAGTTGAGATATAGATTTTTGCAAATTATCAACATTTCATATTGTGGTATACTTTTTTTTATCCAGCTGATACGAATTGTATGAAACTTATGATACCATAAAACTTGGCATAGTCAACGATTAAAAGACAACATTATACAAAAAACCGTCCAAAACATCTCCGATCACAACTCTTAATAATTTCTAGTTTGAAGTCGTACAACTATGTTAAGACAAAGGAACATTTCAAAATGTGAAATCAGAAATTTTTCCCCCCCTTATCTCAGTTTTATTGAGGTAAATTTAATGCAAAGGACACACAGATGTATAGATAATCAGATTTTCTACATTTTGATATTGTGAAATATTAGCAACACGCCACAGTGTGAACCTTTTAGCCAGTGAGTGCAGTTAACGAGCTAAAAAGCATCACATTGTGTCGAGCGGGTGATATTTTACAACATCTATTTGAGGATAGTTCGATTATCTGCTCATCGTTCTACTAATGGCCTCTTCCTCCTCCATTAGACAGTTTAACGCTTGATGAAAGCAAGCTTGACAACGTTTCTGCACAAATGTGACGTCGCTGATAACGTATCCTATATCAAGACCCGAGGGTTTAATATGGGTCGTGGGTTGATGCCACGGCCAATATGGAAAATGAAATGTATTAATCTATTTATCACATATTTCAAGCTGGATAAAAAAGCATCTATCAAATTATGTTGAATATTTCAAACAAAAAATTCAAAAAAACTTGTATGATAATCACTTTTTCATTGTGGCGTCATATTATTTCAATTATGACGTCAACATTTTACGGAAAGTTTGTGATTATAAAAAAATATGTGTTATAATTGCCAATGAAACAACTCTCCATGACTCAGATATTAACAAATATTAGTCAACCGTACGGCCTTCAACAATGAGCGAATGTTGCATTCCCTGTATGAATTTACTTACATCGTCATTTGATACTGGGAGATATTTTTTTCGGTGTTCAGTGTTTTTGTGTTTGAATTTTGCATTTTGCATTTTGATGATACAATCTTTGATATTTTTGAGACTTGATAAATGCAGTTCTTAACAGTGGAACTATTTTTCATGACCGTAGATATCAAAAGTGTATCTACTATTCCCCGTTTTGTAGTTAATGATCTGTAAAATTAGAGGATGTATTCATACTTTCAGTTGAGCTTTAAATTTCAGAATAGAATTTCAAAGCGTAGAACAAAAAAACAGGTTTACAATCACCACAAAATTTTATTTTGTATTGGCTTTAGATATTTTTAGAATTTAATTTGATTGCCACGTCTGTTTAAGTATACCTCATCGCTATTAATTCTTCTTTATAGGTGTGTGTGTGTAAAGTTTTGAAGTCTATTATAAAAATGGTAGAGTTTCATCGTCTTGTGTTATGTCATGACCGGAGGAGATATGAGACGGATTTGTGATTTCTAAAATCCCCTATTTTTTTAAGGATATTTCTGTGATGGATATATGTGAGATTCAAAGTTTTTCAGTGCATATGAGACATATAAAAGTAAAGTGTTTAAGAAGTGTTTTGTGCTGGAACAAAATGATATTTGTCGTGAAGATAAAGATAAAGCATTTGAAAAGAGTTGGAAATCTACGTCTTTATCGTACATCATAGATTTGGTCCGCCAATGCATCCATTCATAACCTGAAGTTATTCTTTCTGTTGAATGGCTATTTTTTGGACAATTGGATAAGAACTCTTCTAGCCGTTTAACAATGCCGATGTCTTCTGTACGTATCCTGCTAATTTCGTTAGTAAATTCATGTTTAAAATGCACACCTCTTTAACTGCACGGCCGACACTCGGCTAACCGAGAGATTTGTCGGTTAATCTATATTGAGTATGCGGCTATATGTGAGATTGGTCTGTTAATCGGGTTGGTTATACGTCTGTTAAGAGTAAAACGCTTAATTTAATGTTAAACTCTATCAAATATACAGATTTTTGGCATGTTATAAGAACCAAATAAAAAAAAGAAAAGTGTCTGACAAAATGATATCTATCATAGAACATTTTGCACTTGTAAAAACATTTCTTAGTCTGCGCAGTTTTCAGTAAAACTAAAAGGCGTCGCGCAAGTATATAGTATTTATGCTTATACGCATAGCAATTATTTTTAATAAAAGGCGAAACAAACAAATTTAGATATCATTTAAAGGACAAAAAATAGTACTGTGGTTCTAAAAAATAAATTGACATTAGTAAATATTTCATAACTGTAAAATAACGTGAATAATACCACGTTTTAATGAAAATTATGGTAATAAAGTCTGTTAATTGGTTGGCCAATTGAAATTGTGTCAGTTAAGAGTTATTTATCCACGACAATAATTTAACTACCTTTATATTTTCCCCTTGAAAAATTTAAGAATGAGATGTTCCTGAGGAAACAAAAATGACAATACGGTGCCACAGAATCCTAGAAAGAACATTTTTATTTTGACTTTCTTTGTATTTTATAGAAGGGTGTGTCAATATAGCGTGATATGGATTGGCCTCTGGAATATGCTTTAACTTTTTATTGACGTTTTCAATCAGCCTTAATTTTTGTGTCTTTTCGAAGTAGCACGTTCTCAATTCCGACTGAAAGTGTCTTTCTAATACCGCACAGGGTACATATAACGTGTTCTCGTTCACATATGAACATAATTTTTGTCACTGGACGTTAGACCCTAATTCGTCAGCATCATCCAATTGGTTTTTTTCTTCTATTACTTAATCATATGTTGTTTACAAATCACTCTAACGAAGTAAACGGAAGGGAGCGAATGCAGCTACATTTGGTTATTTTAAGTTTCAATTCATTTTATTCCGTTTAGTTCCTTTCTACATAAGTGCAGAGGAGAACTACAGTTGTTTATGGTGGCCGGTGGAGTCCATTTCGCGTTTTCGCGATTTCGCCTTTCATATTCTATAGGGCGAAAACGCGAACTCGCGAGAACGCGAAGTCGAAAACGAGAAATAGGTTTCGCGTTTTCGCCATATAGAATATGTAAGGCGAAAACGCTAAAGCGCTAAAACGCAAAATGGCATTAACCTGCCATCATAGTTGTCCGCATGTAAACTTCTAGAATTTGTCACAAGTACATCGCAATCCGTTACTGTTTCAACAGCCATCGGTGTTTCATGTGTGTATTCTTAAACAAGTATTATTTTTCTCTCGTTTCTAGCAATGTATCACTCTCTAATGTCCTTATATATTATTCTATATTCTGCGTTTCCATCCAGATTCTCGTGTATACCATAAGGGTCCGGATTGGGGGTATTGTTTATCTCTGCATTCTTTAAATTGTTATGTCATTTTGTTCTACATTTTATTTATCTTACTCATTATTCTTTCTTTATTTTTCATATTTTGTCATCCCAATATATTTTACTTACTGACATTACGACGTGTATCTCTTATTTATATACTGGTTACCAATGTAGATGACAAATTTGTGTCATTCATGACAATAAAACAGAATCAACATGATATATGCGATCATTCTTGGATGAAATTTATATTACTTTAATATTACACTTTTTGAAATTATTTCTATCAATTTTCAATTTCATGTGTTGTTTCCGTATATGTTATGTTTCATTGCTCATGTGTTGTTTTCGTATATTTTAGCCGCTCGTCTTAAGCCTACTCATTTGATCCGATAACACCCCATATAGCAATAAAATTATACTTTTATTGCCATTCATAACTATTAACAGACCGGGTTTTATACATCCGACCCATTAACAGACCGGGTTTTATACATCCGACCCATTAACAGAACAGGTTTTAAATAAAGATTGATTTATGTCACAAAGATTTTCGTGTAGATTTTTCACACAATGATATCAATATGGTTAACGAACATAATGCCTTTCTTTTTTCGATGATCAAAATATTGAATGCAAGTATATTTAACCAATGTGTCATTTTGTGTACATTTTATGTGTGTAAAATGTGTATAAATTTATTGATGAGTAACCCGCCTTTTCATTTTATAGATCGTACATCGAAGCTAGAAAAATAATAATTACACCACTGAATTCAGTACATTGAATTGTTTTGTTAGATATGAATACGTTTTATGATGAAAATATATTTAGAAAGTTATACAATGAAACATGCTGAACTTTTAATGATTTTCTCGATAACACCTGATTAACAGCCTTTAGCCAACCCGATTAACAGACCAAACGCCGATATAGCCGCATACTCAATATAGATTAACCGACCAATCTATCGGTTAGCCGAGTGTCGGCCGTGAACTGATGTTTGGAACTTTAAATACACAAAACGTCATTTGATAGTATGCAAGTTCTCAGTTAAAGTTTACTGATAAATGCTAGATCGTATAATTTCATCTATCTGCATACTAAGTCAGGAAGATAAATTAATTTATAGAATTTGCTACAAATTTACCTCTTCATCGACAAAGGAACATGAAAAACATTGAAAATATTATGATACATCGCTGTGTATACAAGAAGCATAAGAACCGTTATAAAGTGTCAGTTAATAGTACTTCAGCGTCTAACAATCGTCAACGATTTGTACTTCAGCATCAAACACGCGTCATTAAACGTCAACCACTGTCATTCAAGTGTCAATTAATAGTACTTCATCGTCAAACAATCGTCAACAATTTGTACTTCAGCGTCAAACACTCGTCATTGTTTCATTCCTCTGCATACTTAGTCAGGAAGAATAATTAACTTAAAATCATAAGATATGCTACAAATGGATTTCTTCAACGATATATGAACATGAAAAATATTGAAGATAATATTAAACATCGTTGTTTAATAAAATAGAATAAGAACCGTACTTTAGAATTAAACAATAGTACTTAATGGTTATACAATCGTATTTTAGCGGCAAAACTCTTACTTCAGCGTCACACATTAGTCCATCAGTGACAAATTATCGTACTCCAACGTGATAATACGGGTTGGTCTTTTTAAATGTGTTTGCTGTATTTTTGTATTTGAATGAACTATAAAAAAAGATATCACCTTATAAACTATAATAATACAGAGAAGTGATATGATTGAAAATGACAAATAACAACCAAAGTTCAAATGAAGTGAATGTAAGCACGTATAATTGATCAACGAGCGGCATTCAGCTATGAAAATCACCAAGTCATAAAGTCAATTAAAAAAGGCACCGACACGGTTTTCAAATATAAAAGATCGCGAATTTTATGCCGCCTATGAGTTCAGACAAAGACACATCATATTGTTCAACCAATTCTCGGTGTAAACCTTATATTTTGCTGATATTAATTGTTCTTTATCATTACTGAGTTGGAGCAGTGTTTTTGTAAGGAGATTATCCTTGTTTACGAAGAAGAGGCAGTATTGACATGCACTAGGGCAAGTATTAATTCAGATATGTAAACAAGATTCGACTTGAAAGAAAATATTTTACTGCCGAAAAAATGATAAGTTGACACCTGAAAAGTGAAAATGACCATTGCGCCATAATTTCTAGTTTGAAGTCGTACAACTATGTCAAGACAAAGGAACATTCCAAAATGTGAAATCATAATTTTTTTCTCCCCTTTTCTCAGTTTTATTGAGGTATATTTAATGCAAAGGACACACAGATGTATAGATCATCAGATTTTCTACGTTTTTATATTGTGAAATATGAGCAACACGCCACAGTGTGAACATTTAAGCCAGTGAGTGCAGTGAACGAGCTAAAAAGCATCACATTGTGTCGAGCGGGTGATATTTTACAATATCTATTCGAAGATAGTTCGATTATCTTCTCATCGTTCTACTAATGGTCTCTTCTTCTTCCATTAGACAGTTTAACGCTTGATGAAAGCAAGGTTGATAACGTTTCTGCACAAATGTGACGTCGCTGATAACGTATCCTATATCAAGACCCGAGGGTTTAATATGGGTCGTGGGTTGATGCCGCGGCCAATATGGAAAATCAAATGTATTAATCTATTTATCACAAATTTCAAGCTGGATAAAAAAAGCATCTATCAAATTATGTTGAATATTTCAAACAAAAAATTCAAAAAACCTGTATTATTACCATTTTCTCATTGTGGCGTCATATTATTTCAATTATGACGTCAACATTTTACGGGAAAGTTTGTGAATTATAAAAAAAAATATGTGTTATAATTGCCAATGAAACAACTCTCCATGACACAGAGATTAACAAATATTAGTCAACCGTACGGCCTTCAACAATGAGCAAATGTTGCATTTCCTATATGAACTTACTTGCATCGTCATTTGATACTGGAAGATATTTTTCTCGGTGTTCAGTGTTTTTGTGTTTGAATTTTGCAAATATATTGTATATTATCTAATCGAGCCTTAAATTTCAGAATAGAATTTCGAATCGTAGAAAAAAAAACAGGTTTGCAATCACCACAAAATTTTAGCTATTGTTATTGCAGATTTCTCAGTTAAAGTTTACTGATAAATGCTAGATCGTATAATTTGATCTATCTGCATACTAAGTCAGGAAGATAAATTAATTTATAGAATTTGCTACAAATTTACCTCTTCATCGACAAAGGAACATGAAAAACATTGAAAATATTATGATACATCGCTGTGTATACAAGAAGCATAAGAACCGTTATAAAAGAGGGACGAAAGATACCAAAGGGACAGTCAAACTCATAAATCTAAAACAAACTGACAACGCCATGGCTAAAAATAAAAAAGACAAACAGTAAAACAATAGTACACACGACACAACATAGAAAACTAAAGAATAAACAACACGAACCCCACCAAAAACTAGGGGTGATCAGTTAATAGTACTTCAGCGTCTAACAATCGTCAACGATTTGTACTTCAGCATCAAACACGCGTCATTAAACGTCAACCACTGTCATTCAAGTGTCAATTAATAGTACTTCATCGTCAAACAATCGTCAACAATTTGTACTTCAGCGTCAAACACTCGTCATTGTTTCATTCCTCTGCATACTTAGTCAGGAAGAATAATTAACTTAAAATCATAAGATATGCTACAAATGGATTTCTTCAACGATATATGAACATGAAAAATATTGAAGATAATATCAAACATCGTTGTTTAATAAAATAGAATAACAACCGTACTTTAGAATTAAACAATAGTACTTAATGGTTATACAATCGTATTTTAGCGGCAAAACTCTTACTTCAGCGTCACACATTAGTCCATCAGTGACAAATTATCGTACTCCAACGTGATAATACGGGTTGGTCTTTTTAAATGTTTTTGCTGTATTTTTGTATTAGAATGAACTATAAAAAAAGATATCACCTTATAAACTATAATAATACAGAGAAGTGATATGATTGAAAATGACAAATAACAACCAAAGTTCAAATGAAGTGAATGTAAGCACGTATAATTGACCAACGAGCGGCATTCAGCTATGAAAATCACCAAGTCATAAAGTCAATTAAAAAAGGCACCGACACGGTTTTCAAATATAAAAGATCGCGAATTTTATGCCGCCTATGAGTTCAGACAAAGACACATCATATTGTTCAACCAATTCTCGGTGTAAACCTTATATTTTGCTGATATTAATTGTTCTTTATCATTACTGAGTTGGAGCAGTGTTTTTGTAAGGAGATTATCCTTGTTTACGAAGAAGAGGCAGTATTGACATGCACTAGGGCAAGTATTAATTCAGATATGTAAACAAGATTCGACTTGAAAGAAAATATTTTACTGCCGAGAAATGATAAGTTGACACCTGAAAAGTTGAAATGACCATTGCGCCATAATTTCTAGTTTGAAGTCGTACAACTATGTCAAGACAAAGGAACATTCCAAAATGTGAAATCATAATTTTTTTCTCCCCTTATCTCAGTTTTATTGAGGTATATTTAATGTAAAGGACACACAGATGTATAGATCATCAGATTTTCTACATTTTGATATTGTGAAATATGAGCAACACGCCACAGTGTGAACCTTTAAGCCAGTGAGTGCAGTGAACGAGCTAAAAAGCATCACACTGTGTCGAGCGGGTGATATTTTACAATATCTATTCGAAGATAGTTCGATTATCTTCTCATCGTGCTACTAATGGCCTCTTCCTCCTCCATTAGACAGTTTAACGCTTGATGAAAGCAAGGTTGATAACGTTTCTGCACAAATGTGACGTCGCTGATAACGTATCCTATATCAAGACCCGAGGGTTTAATATGGGTCGTGGGTTGATGCCACGGCCAATATGGAAAATCAAATGTATTAATCTATTTTTCACAAATTTCAAGCTGGATAAAAAAAGTATCTATCAAATTATGTTGAATATTTCAAACAAAAAATTCAAAAAACCTGTATTATAACCATTTTCTCATTGTTGCGTCATATTATTTCAATTATGACGTCAACATTTTACGGGAAAGTTTGTGAATTATAAAAAAAATATGTGTTATAATTGCCAATGAAACAACTCTCCATGACACAGAGATTAACAAATATTAGTCAACCGTACGGCCTTCAACAATGAGCAAATGTTGCATTCCCTATATGAACTTACTTGCATCGTCATTTGATACTGGGAGATATTTTTCTCGGAGTTCAGTGTTTTTGTGTTTAAATTTTGCATTTTGCATTTTGATGATACAATCTTTGATATTTTTGATACTTGATTAAATGCAGTTCTTAACAGTGGAACTATTTTTCATTACCTTTAGTTAGATAACAACAGTGTATCTACTATTCTCCGTTTTGTAGTTAATGATCTGTAAAATTAGAGGATGTATTCATACTTTCAGTTGAACTTTAAATTTCAGAATAGAATTTCAAAGCGTAGAAAAAAAAAACAGGTTTGCAATCACCACAAAATTTTATGAATTGTTATTGCAGATTTTGTATTGGCTTTAGATATTTTTAGAATTTAATTTGATTGCCACGTCTGTTTAAATATGCCTCATCGCTATTAATTCTTCTTTATAGGTGTGTGTGTGTAAAGTTTTGAAGTCTATTATAAAAATGGTACAGTTTCATCGTCTTGTGTTATGTCATTACCGGAGGAGATATGAGACGGATTTGTGATTTTTAAAATCCCATCTTTTTTGAAGGATATTTCTGTGATGGATATATGTGAGATTCAAAGTTTTTCAGTGCATATGAGACATATAAAAGTAAAGTGTTTAAGAAGTGTTTTGTACTGGAACAAAATGATATGTGTCGTGAAGATAAAGATAAAGCATTTGAAAAGAGTTGGAAGTCTACGTCTTTATCGTACATCATAGATTTGGTCCGCCAATGCATCCATTCATAACCTGAAGTCATTCTTTGTGTTGAATGGCTATTTTTAGGAAAATTGGATAAGAACTCTTCTAGCCGTTTAACAATGCCGATGTCTTCTGTAAGTATCCTGCTGATTTCGTTAGTAAATTTATGTTTAAAATGCACACCTCTTTGACTGATGTTTGGAACTTTAAATACACAAAACGTCATTTGATAGTATGCAAGTTCTCAGTTAAAGTTTACTGATAAATGCTAGATCGTATAATTTGATCTATCTGCATACTAAGTCAGGAAGATAAATTAATTTATAGAATTTGCTACAAATTTACCTCTTCATCGACAAAGGAACATGAAAAACATTGAAAATATTATGATACATCGCTGTGTTTACAAGAAGCATAAGAACCGTTATAAAGTGTCAGTTAATAGTACTTCAGCGTCTAACAATCGTCAACGATTTGTACTTCAGCGTCAAACACGCGTCATTAAACGTCAACCACTGTCAATCAAGCGTCAAACAATAGTTCATCACCGTCAAGCTATCGTACTTCAGCGTGATAATAGCGGTTAGAATAATATTTTGTGAATTCAATTTGATTGACAGCACTGTTTGAATATACCTCATCGCTATTAATCGTTCTTTAAAGGTGTGTGTGAAGATTCGAAGTCTATAATTAAAATAGTAGAGTTCATCAACATGTGTCTTGTCATTACCGGAGAAGAGATGAGAAGAATTTGTGATTTCTAAAATTCCATATTTTTTTGAAGAACGTTAATGTGATGGATCGATATAGGTGAGATTCAAAGTTTTGCAGTGCCTTCCTATTGTTAAATGAGAGATATTAAAGCAATAGTGTTATAGATGTGTTTTGTGCTGAAAAAAACATTATATTTATCGCGAAGATGAAGATAAAGCGTCTACATCATCTGGCATTTTAAAAGGGTTAGAAATCCGCGTGCTCATCGTACATCATATATTTTGAACGTGCTTCTGAATGCATGACTGACCAGCTTTGATCCCTTTTGACAATCTAATTCACTTGACTCATTTGCTTGCACAGTCCGAAACAGCCACTTTTGGAAACCTGAATTTCTTGTTTTGGTTGATGGCATATGTTTTGGACAATTAGATTAGAACTCTCCTAGACGTTGAGCAATTTTGATGTCATCTGTAAGTATCCTGCTAATGCTATAGTTTAATTCATCTTAAAAGTATACCTCTTTAAACCATGTTTGGAACATTTGATCAACAAGAATACTTTTTTATATTAAGCATGTTGTCAGTAAAAGTTAACTGATAAATTTTAGATCGTATTGTTTCATTCCTCTGCATACTTAGTCAGGAAGAATAATTAACTTAAAATCAAAAGATATGCTACAAATGGATTTCTTCAACGATATATGAACATGAAAAATATTGAAGATAATATCAAACATCGTTGTTTAATAAAATAGAATAACAACCGTACTTTAGTATTAAACAATAGTACTTAATGGTTATACAATCGTATTTTAGCGGCAAAACTCTTACTTCAGCGTCACACAATAGTCCATCAGTGTCAAATTATCGTACTCCAACGTGATAATACGGGTTGGTCTTTTTAAATGTTTTTGCTGTATTTTTGTATTAGGATGAACTATAAAAAAAGATATCACCGTGTAAACTATAATAATACAGACTAGTGATATGATTGAAAATGACAAATAACAACCAAAGTTCAAATGAAGTGAATGTAAGCACGTATGCTTGACCAACGAGCGGCATTCAACTATGAAAATCACCAAGTCATAAAGTCAATTAAAAAAGGCACCGACACGGTTTTCAAATATAAAAGATCGCGAATGTTATGCCGCCTATGAGTTCAGACAAAGACACATCATATTGTTCAACCAATTCTCGGTGTAAACCTTAAACTTATATTTTGCTGATTTTAATTGTTCTTTATCATTACTGAGTTGGAGCCGTGTTTTTGTAAAGAGATTATCCTTGTTTACGAAGAAGAGGCAGTATTGACATGCACTAGGGCAAGTATTAATTCAGATATGTAAACAAGATTCGACTTGAAGAAAATATTTTACTGCCGAGAAATGATAAGTTGACATCTGAAAAGTTGAAATGACCATTGCGCCATAATTTCTAGTTTGAAGTCGTACAATTATGTCAAGACAAAGGAACATTTCAAAATGTGAAATCAGAAATTTGTTCCCACCTTATCTCAGTTTTATTTAGGTAAATTTAATGCAAAGGACACACAGATGTATAGATAATCAGATTTTCTTCATTTTGATATTGTGAAATATGAGCAACACGCCACAGTGTGAACCTTTTAGCCAGTGAGTGCAGTTAACGAGCTAAAAAGCATCACATTGTGTCGAACGGGTGATATTTTACAATATCTATTCGAGGATAGTTCGATTATCTGCTCATCGTTCTACTAATGGCCTCTTCCTCCTCCATTAGACAGTTTAACACTTGATGAAAGCAAGCTTGAAAACTTTTGCACAAATGTGACGTCGCTGATAACGTATCATATATCAAGCCCCGAGGGTTTAATATGGGTCGTGGGTTGATGCCACGGCCAATATGGAAAATGAAATGTATTAATCTATTTATCACATATTTCAAGCTTGATTAAATAAGCATCTATCAAATTATGTTGAAAATTTCAAACAAAAAATTCAAAAAAACCTGTATGATAATCACTTTTTCATTGTGGCGTCATATTTTTTCAATTATGACGTCAACATTTTACGGTAAAGTTTGTGATTATAAAAAAAATATGTGTTATAATTGCCAATGAAACAACTCTCCATGACTCAGAGATTAACAAATATTAGTCAACCGTACGGCCTTCAACAATGAGTGAATGTTGCATTTCCTGTATGAACTTACTTGCATCGTCATTTGATACTGGGAGATATTTTTTTCGGAGTTCAGTGTTTTTGTGTTTGAATTTTGCATTTTGCATTTTGATGATACCATCTTTGATATTTTTGATACTTGATTAAATGCAGTTCTTAACAGTGGAACTATTTTTCATGACCGTAGATATCAAAAGTGTATCTACTATTCTCCGTTTTGTAGTTAATGATCTGTAAAATTAGAGGATGTATTCATACTTTCAGTTGAGCTTTAAATTTCAGAATAGAATTTCAAAGCGTAGAACAAAAAAAAACAACAGGTTTACAATCACCACAAAATTTTATGAATTGTTATTGCAGATTTTGTATTGGCTTTAGATATTTTTAGAATTTAATTTAATCGCCACGTCTGTTTAAATATACCTCATCGCTATTAATTCTTCTTTATAGGTGTGTGTGTGTAAAGTTTTGAAGTCTATTATAAAAATGGTACAGTTTCATCGTCTTGTGTTATGTCATTACCGGAGGAGATATGAGACGGATTTGTGATTTCTAAAATCCCATCTTTTTTGAAGGATATTTCTATGATGGATATATGTGAGATTGAAAGTTTTTTTTACAGTGCATATGAGACATATAAAAGTAAAGTGTTTAAGAAGTGTTTTGTGCTGGAACAAAATGATATTTGTCGTGAAGATAAAAATAAAGCATTTCAAAAGAGTTGGAAATCTACGTCTTTAGCGTACATCACAGATTTGGTCAGCCAATGCATCCATTCATAACCTGAAGTTATTCTTTCTGTTGAATGGCTATTTTTTGGACATTTTGGATAAGAACTCTTCTAGCCGTTTAACAATGCCGATGTCTTCTGTAAGTATCCTGCTAATTTCGTTAGTAAATTCATGTTTAAAATGCACACCTCTTTAACTGATGTTTGGAACTTTAAATACACAAAACGTCATTTGATAGTATGCAAGTTCTCAGTTTAAGTTTACTGATAAATGCTATATCGTATAATTTCATCTATCTGCATACTAAGTCAGGAAGATAAATTAATTGATGGAATTTGCTGCAAATTTACCTCTTCATCGACAAAGGAACATGAAAAACATTGAAAATATTATGATACATCGCTGTGTATACAAGAAGCATAAGTACCGTTATAAAGTGTCAATTAATAGTACTTCAGCATCAAGCAATCGTCAACGATTTGTAATTCAGCGTCAAACACTCGTCATAAAACGTCAACCACTGTCATTCAAGCGTCAAACAATAGTTCATCACCGTCACCGTCAAGCTATCGTACTTCAGCGTGATAATAGCGGTTAGAATAATATTTTGTGAATTCAATTTGATTGACAGCACTGTTTGAATATACCTCATCGCTATTAATGGTTCTTTATAGGTGTGTGTGAAGATTTGAAGTCTATAATTAAATTATTAGAGTTCATCAACATTTGTCTTGTCATTACCGGAGAAGAGATGAGACGAATTTGTGATTTCTAAAATCCCATATTTTTTTTAAGAACGTTAATGTGATGAATCGATATAGGTGAGATTCAAAGTTTTGCAGTGCCTTCCTATTATTAATTTATTTATCACATATTTCAAGCTTGATAAAATAAGCATCTATCAAATTATGTTGAATATTTCAAACATAAAATTAAAAAAACCTGTATTATAACCATTTTCGCATTGTGGCGTCATATTATTTCAATTATGACGTCAACATTTTATGGGAAAGTTTGTGAATTATAAAAAAAAATATGTGTTATAAATGCCAATGAAACAACTCTCCATGATACAGAGATTAACAAATATTAGTCAACCGTACGGCCTTCAACAATAAGCAAATGTTGCATTTCCTGTATGAACTTACTTGCATCGTCATTTGATTTTGGGAGATATTTTTCTCGGAGTTTAGTGTTTTTGAATTTTGCATTTTGCATTTTGATGATACAATCTTTGATAATTTTGATACTTGATTAATTGCAGTTCTTAACCGTGGAACTTTTTTCCTTGACCAAAGATAACAAAAGTGTATCTACTATTCTCCGTTTTGTAGTTAATGATCTGTAAAATTAGAGGATGTATTCATACTTTCAGTTGAGCTTTAAATTTCAGAATAGAATTGCAAAGCGTAGAACAAGAAACTAGGTTTGGAATCACCACAAAATTTTATGAATTGTTATTGCAGATTTTGTATTGGCTTTAGATATTTTTAGAATTTAATTTGATTGCCACGTCTGTTTAAATATACCTCATCGCTATTAATTCTCCTTTATAGGTGTGTTTGTGTAAAGTTTTGAAGTCTATTATAAAAATGGTACAGTTTCATCGTCTTGTGTTCTGTCATTACCGGAGGAGATATGAGACGGATTTGAGATTTCTAAAATCCCATCTTTTTTGAAGGACATTTCTGTGATGGATATATGTGAGATTCAAAGTTTTTCAGTGCATATGAAACATATAAAAGTAAAGTGTTTAAGAAGTGTTTTGGGCTGGAACAAAATGATATTTGTCGTGAAGATAAAGATAAAGCATTTCAAAAGAGTTGGAAATCTACGTTTTTAGCGTACATCAAAGATTTGGTCCGCCAATGCATCCATTCATAACCTGAAGTTATTCTTTCTGTTGAATGGCTATTTTTTGGACAATTGGATAAGAACTCTTCTAGCCGTTTAACAATGCCGATGTCTTCTGTAAGTATCCTGCTAATTTTGTTAGTAAATTTATGTTTAAAATGCACACCTCTTTAACTGATGTTTGGAACTTTTAATACACAAAACGTCATTTGATAGTATGCATGTTCTCAGTTAAAGTTTACTGATAAATGCTAGATCGTATAATTTCATCTATCTGCATACTAAGTCAGGAAGATAAATTAATTGATAGAATTTGCTACAAATTTACTTCTTCATCGACAAAGGAACATGAAAAACATTGAAAATATTATGATACATCGCTGTGTATACAAGAAGCATAAGAACCGTTATAAAGTGTCAATTAATAGTACTTCAGCGTCAAACAAGCGTCAACGATTTGTACTTCAGCGTCAAACACTCGTCATTAAGCGTCAACCACTGTCATTCAAGCGCCAAACAATAGTTCATCACCGTCAAGCTATCGTACTTCAGCGTGACAATAGCGGTTAGAATAACATTAGCGGTCCAGAGTCATATACTGTTGATTCATTATTGTTCGTTGGATACCAATTTTTGTCGTTTTCGTGGGTAAATGTAAACAACGAAATTAAATGTTCAACGAATGACAAACTTTCCTATAGGCTTGTATGCAAACTTCGACAAAACCACGAAATTAAATATCCACAAACATGTAAGTTTTCCTTATCCCACGAACATTGATACTATAACAATGGTCATTTTCCTAACTTGGTACAGGACATTTTAAGAAAAAATGGTGGATTGAACCTGGTTTTGTGGCATGCCAAACCTCCCGCTTTAATGGCAATGTTAAATATAACATTAAAATAACAACATTACATGACAGGACTACAATACAAATAAATGGGAGAACATATAGAACAGAGTAACACACGAATAATAGCTAACAAAAGGTACCAGGTTTAAAATTTATTACCCAAGACATGCGTTTTTTTCACACACACAAGACTTGTGACGCTCTGAAAAAAAAAATTCGAAAGCCAAAACAAGTGCAAAGTTGAAGAGCACTGAGGACCAAAACTTTAAAAAATGTTGTGCCCAATACGGCTAGGGATTTCTACCTGGGATAAGAACATCATTATTATTAAATAATTCATACGCTTGCAAACAGTTAATTTTATAAAAACCATGACTACAGTGTATACAATAGATATACATGATAAAACCGAAGTGTTGACTAACAACAGAATAAATACGGATACATTACATAAAACAACCTAATCCAGCACATCGAAAATACACAGCCGAATAGCCAAAGCCTCAACGCACAAAGTGACGTCGCATTTGAAATAAAAAAAAACCACACAAAGTGTATTATCTAGCTATGTCGGTGTTTTGATTGATTGTTCAATGCAATGTTCATTGAGGTTATGAAGAACTTATAATTTACTAAGATCTCATCCTTCTCAAATGATATGTTTTTGTATGTGAGATGACCTGAGGGCTCATTTATTTCTAATTCTTTTACAAGACACTCGTAGTAGATCTATTAACATACAAGGACAATATTTTTCAACTAATGAATAGGGATTGTTTTGACAAATTCTAAAAAAGTGTTCAGTTCAACTTCTTCTCGTTTAGCCCATGCTCTGGCGTTGTCAATGGAATCATTAATTTCTAGTATTTTGAAGTTATGGTTCAAATTTATGTGTTGAGAAATCACCTTTATGTTCATGTTTAATTCTGTTTAGATCACCAGCAATACCATGACCAGATCTTTATCTTTTTTTGAAACAATTGGTCCCTTAGTTGAAAGTGAAAAATATGGAACAAAACATTTGTAAATCCATTTAAGGACAATTAATTGTCGTCTAAGTTGTGAACAAATATGACCGAAAATAAATGACAGGAAGGGAACGAAAAAGTATTTAGCGATTTTAGCAGCAGAAATTCCCGACTAACCGTTATAAAAATATATACACCTGCGCTCAGACATTTAATGTAAAAACAATTTGACCAAATATAGGTGCATCGGAAGATGTGGCTTATATATCTTTTATAAATCTACAGGTCCTCCAAAATCACCGTCAGAAAATGTGAAAACATACATTTTGAGGCAAAATATTAAAAGTGGTTTAAACAAAACAAAACTGACTGTTTTGCGAGTTGTATTTGACAGTTTAAGACAAATTTAATTCAACATCAATTATATGTACTTAATCAGTATGGTATATGAAATTCGATGAAAATATAAAAAAATGTGTATAAAATTTGACAGAAAACAATAAACAGCAATTGATCGACAAAGTGTTTACCGTCTTAAGCAAAGGTATTTCTACCTGACCTCCGGTAAATATACAGAACTGCTTTTTAGGACAATAAAATCGCAACACATTTGACCAAATATTGCAGGATTGGAAGTTGTGGCTAACTTTCTGTTCTAACGCAAAATATCCTCATATTTGACCATCATAAATAATTAACCTAGTGTTTTGACCACAAATTGGTAAATATATTTAAGCAAAAATTACTGTTTTTCAAAGCATTTTATTTTAACTAAAATCAATAGAACTTTATAGTAATTCAGTACGGTTCCTTATTTTTTTACCAGCAAAATTTTCAGATATCGTGTAAAAATATGATCGTAAAATATTGACATAAGCGGAACGACAAATCATTTAGCTCTGAAAGCAACAGGTATTCCAACTAATCGCCAAAATATGTAAGACAATAAAATGGCAACATATTTTTATAGGTATAGCTGCAATATCATGTGTTGCTTACAGTTTGTTTTCAACAATATGTCCTTCGAAATGAGCGTAAAAATAAGTAGACAAAATTGATAACAAAAATTGATAACTCAATTTAAGAAAAAAACTGTCTTGTGGCTAGTATTTAAATGTAAAAACATATAATGCAAAAGCAATTAAACATACCAACAGAACGAAACGACAAAAGTGTTCGATGTATTTCCGACTAGTCGGCGTTAAATATTTAAACCTGCACTTGACACAAGCGGGAAAAATATTTGAGAAAATAAAGCTGCCTTGTCTCAGTGTTAGTTTATAATAATAGGTCCCCTAAATGGACCGACATTGTATTAGACAGAAATTTTCAGACAAAAATGTGTATATCTATTTAAGGAACATGTACTCTTGTGAGTTGAATGTTAAAAAAAACCAAAACAATTACAACACAAAAGCAGTTAAACATACTATACAAGATCTTGATCAGCAACTCTAGTTATATACATTAACTTGTCAAAACTGTATTGATTTTTCAATGTAGCTGTTGTATAATTATAGAAGTAGTATTCATTATTTAAGTCAAATATTTCGATAATTAAATTCATATTGAGTGAGAACGACTAAGGATTTTGTTTTTCTAGCAATGCAAATACATGTACAATTATTGATCTTAAAACATAAATATCTGCTACTTTATTGCCGATGAAAAGGCCACCAATTATTAGAATCGTTAAAAAAATAATTGTTGAACAATTATCATACAATTAAAGTAAATGGCACGGACGTCTTTGATGAACAAGCATTTCTTATAATTTAACCCTTACGTTTTACTCGTATTATAATTGTTAAAGCTTTCATACATGAGTAAAATCATTTTTATGAAAAATCACTAAATTTTATGAATGGGATTTATAATACATACTTGAAACTGTAAACTACGTGTTATTTCATCATTTAAAAATTATAAAATTTGAAAAGCAACATGAAAATGAAAGAAGATGTCAACGTAACAAACACCAAGGTTTAAAAAAATGGTAAATCTTATAATACATGGTTTGCCAATTTTCAAAATAGACGAATAATTTATTCAAATTTAATTTAACACCTAAAAATGTGAAGACTTCAAGTCACAGACAATTCATTATACAATTAAGAGAGGAAACAAAACTGCAGTTTTGGTGTGGACTACTATATATTCCGTAAAGCTTATTTACAGCACAAATGAATGACCATGTTGAAAATGTGTTTGAGATAAGGTATTTTCTATGATAATTGAAATTTATTCAAATGAAACAGAAAAAAGGCATAAAAAGTTTATAGCAGGTTTGTGTTAATGTAAAGTATATCATATATAAAAAAAACTTTAGATCAGATATCTTAAAGGATCAAATATATATGGAAAAAAGTAAAAAGTAATCAAATGCAAGACAACGATCATTTCAATGCCTTTTTCTTGATATCTGTATCAGAAATCTCGACAAAATAAGAAAATAAATGTACAACACTTTTACCAACATACATTTACAATTGACAGTGTGATGCAAAGCAGGATTGCCATATCCCGTCCCCGCTATTACTATTGCTCCATTCAGAGTTCATGTGATTTCGTAAGCCTTTGTTTTTTTCAGCCGTATTTGTATAGTTTATTGGTTTAATGAGAGTCAAGTTGAGCTACATTGTGATAGAAAAAAAAAGATACTGTTCTTAATGCAAAATGAAGAAGTGATATGTCTACACGCAAAAAATCCAACTCTAAACCAAACTTTTATAACAGTCTTTTTTTGTGTTGAGAGTTGCTTAATGCTGTTTGTCATTTGAATGTTGTTGGTTTTTAGTTTCTTGCCATGTAAGTCATTTTTTTTTCGATTAATTTGAGCTTACTTTTGATATATTTCGCTTCTCTTTTGGGTGATATTTTTTGAGTCGCTTAATTTGTCGAAATTATTTACTAAATTTCAGCGATGCTTGATTTTAGGATGAATCAGATATGAAAGATTGCGTTTTTTTCATCAATTTTCTTAAAGCTTCGTTATTAGTTTTCAGCCAAACTATCAAATCAAACGTAAAAGAAACGTTAAAGGCATACGATACAGTTTTTATCCTGTATTTACAAGTTGATGAAAATTTGCATATAGGCTATTTTTTACCCGATTAAATCAAATATGTAATAAAAAATATACCTTCATGTGCTACTTTTTTGAGTTAAATGGGTCGAAATTTTGTATATTTGCTCAAAATTCGGATTTGTGGCCGTATTTTCTTTTCGAAAGAAAGTCATAACTTTTTTGTTTTAAAATATACTAGTCAACAAAAGAAACGATACACGACTTTGAAATAAAATTTATCAAAAAGTGTTACATATAAAACAAAATGATATACATTATTTTAAAAAGCTTTCATTTGCAATGTATGCACATGTCATAATGAAAATCAAAACTTTTCGGAAAGTATCTAAATTCCGTGTAAACGATCATAGGGTGTAAATTAGTTTTATGGAAAGTTGAAGAAAAAATCGACACATAATTTTCTAAGTACTAAATAAAATTTCAAATTTGTTTAAAAATATTCAATATGCTAATCAAGTTATGTTCATGTTGTAACTAATGGGTTGAAATATTGTTTTTTTTTAATTTTTGGGAAAAAAAGCGTTTTTTAAAATCTCAAAAATTGCAAAAATGTTTTATTTTTATTTTCGTCTCAAATCAATGCTTTAGATATGAAAACAATACACAGTAAATTTTGAACCTTTCGGATTAGTTTTAAGATTGTTTCCGCTTTTTGAATATCACTTTACACATACTGTCTATGGTAAATCAGTTGATAATGTATATATTTTAACGATTTCTCGTGGGGCCGAACTTTGCTTAACTAATAAACAAAGAAACTGTATATATTTAAAAACAAATTGATGGCAAACACTGTATTTACCTTTAAATGAGAGGTTGGCATCATTAGTTGGAACTTCTGGTTTTAAAATTGTCGTTTTATGTAAATTTTGTAAAAAAAAAAAAAATCGCGAAAAAACGTCACAAAAGCAAAAAAAAATTTTTTTTTAAACGGATTTATATTTCCATAATGATTAAGTATTACTTCCTTCAATATTGGTCCAATGAACGGAAAACTTTATCTTTAATTTGAAAAAAAGTCTTGTATCGTTTCTTTTGTTGACTAGTATATAAACACAAATTGTTTTTTGTTAAATAATTTGTAATTTCTGTTCTTTATAAGTATTCTAAAAATTTATGCATTTTTTGTTCAGAAATAAGTCATATTTATCAAATGGTCATGAATTGAGAAAAAAAACGTAATTTTTTGCTGTATATTTATCAACATTAAAAAAATTGCGCTATTTACAGTTTTATAAAATTTGGTCCACATAATCTCCCTGCAAAATGAAACAAAATGACGGTTTAAAAATGGGGGTCCATGCACTCGTTTTCAAATTAAATCAGTTTGAATGATGAAAATCAGCCGAAAACTGCATCTTTTCCCGATAAGTCACCGTTTGACGTCGCGAAAATAACATTTTACGTTAGCAACGTCATTACCTCCCATGTAACTGTATCGTATGCCCTTAAGCTTGAGACGTGTTACTTTTTCTTTAACTTAGTTAACAGCAAGATATCTTTGAAAATATTGATAAAAAAAAAAAAGAGTCAACCGAAAATATACAGCGTTTTAACCAACATGTAATTCAAATTGAACGTCAGAAATTATAAAAGAATGAAGTTTTTGAAAACGAATTATTACCACTAGATCATAATACTGCATTGTGAGTAATGAATTTGACATTTGAACCGCTTAAGGGGCAATTATAATCAGTTGCACTAATTACAGCAAAGCATTCACAATAAGTTGTTGGTGTGTTCCAAGAATTAAAGAAAAAAACACATTACTAGTAATCAACTCTTATAGAAAAATAAGTTGCCGGCATTTTCATCATATGTATTTCCGAGTATTTAAATATCTAAATTAACGTCCGGATCATGTAAATATCAAGTTTCGAACAAAAAGTTGTTAACAGATTTGAGTGACAATTGTTCACGATCTTAGATATTTAGATATCAGAATAGTTGTTGTTTTGTACATTTATCGAATATGTGTTTTTCCAGATTGCAGCATTTCGACAAAGCCTGCCATGGCTGGTAATAGATGAATTTCAGCAGGTGCTTGACTTGTCAACGCAGCTCAAGTTTCGTTTTTTTGTGTTTGTGTTTTTCCCTATGAATTGTACCTCTTTAAGACATAAAGAACATTTGAATATAAAAAAAAATACTGTTCTCTCTAATAAAGCGCATATAACAGATTTTTCAATTATGGAGTGAATTTTTGTAAACTACAATAAAAATAGTTAAAAAATTTTAAGATGTATTATTTAAAATAAAGATCTCTACGAAAAAAAACCAACAAATAGTTAAAAAGAATTGTTGTATTGTACGCACATTAATATATCTAAAATCTAAAAATACAAACTTATAATAGTGTTAAACATATTAATGAGATCTTAACGTATAATGGTTCAACGATTTTACGAATTAACCGTCGAAAAGATATGTATGTTTTAAGTTTCATACACTGCACTACAAAATCAATCGTGCATAAACTAATTCATTGATGAGTGTTTATTACAATTAAAAAAAAAGCGTTATCAAAACAAAAATACATGTTGATCAATTGTTTGATGAATGGTATATTCTTTGACAATTTAAATTCGTTTATATTTTACAGAGAAAAAAAGCGACAAAAAAGAATAATGGCGACCTCTCTAAGTGTATAGACGATCAGATTCAAACAAAGTTTTTAAGAAAAGACGTAAAGAGGTATCACTTAAACCAGCCTACATATAAAAGCGCCGTTAAAAACAATTGAAAACGACAATTTCGTGTTTATTGTGTTTTAATTTCATGCAAAAACAACCCAAATGAAACGCAAAAACAATGTTAAAAGTAATACATGTTTCTTTTTATCCTAAATATATGAAAGGGTCTTAAATCTTCGAAAATAGTGACGAAATCTGAACGCAAGTTTATGCTGAACTGTTACTAATGAGTATATCCAATCGATCGTCCAAAATATTTAAGCTTTATGTTTCAGATAATACATTATAAAAACACCAAAAAGAAGCATAACTACATTGCGTGTCATGTTTAAAATTTCAGCAAAATGAATGCATACCAGTAGTTGGTCCGGAGTTGAAGGAAGGTCTCGAAAATTATAGAGAATAACGAAGGTATTTGACTAAAAATAATTCCACGTTTTTATTAATAGGTAATTCAGATATTTGAAGTTCATGCAATTGCTAAGCGTAATGTTTCAGACAAAAAAATAAAGGAATCATAACTGCATTGTCAGTCATGTATTGAAATTTCGACAAACCGTACGGCAAATACAAAAAAAAAATTAATAACCAGGGTACCGTTTCACAAAGCCTTCGTAAGTCTACGTGTCATCGTACGTCCATCGTAAATTAATCGTAGGATTTATAGCCGTTTCACAAAGCAGTCGTAAGTTGAGATGATCGTAAATAATGCGTAAATCCTGGTGTAACTTACTACAGCTATACCTAGTCGTAACTCCATCGTAGATTTTTACGAAAATGAATTAATCCATCTAACATGGCTGCAGCGTTTTTTATTCTTAGTCAAGATGCCTCAAATGTTAGAGGACGAAGAATAATCTTCATTATTTTAGAACTACACTTAAAGTCTTTATTTGTTTGATTATTTGTATATGCAAGCAACTTACATAAAGCAAATCTAAGGTATTAATCACTTTTTACTCATCTTATTACGCGTTCTGAAATCTATTTTTAATTATATCACATCAGGCACAATTGGTAATCGACAAAACGTTGAAAGACGGGTGTTTTATTCCCATTTAGATAGAACACAATGAACATAAAATCTGATTTGGAATAGTTTCGTGGTCAATTGAATTTATTGCAACTAATAAGATATACATGTATGCCTTTCTAGTTACTATTTTTTGGATCGAATTTAAAGTGGATGATACATACCAAAACTGAAGGGAGAGGTGGCAAGCTGCAAGTCAATGAGACTTTATTTAGATGCGACATGTCTTCAAAAATTCATACAGTAGAAAAGAAATTGAAAGTGAAGCATTTATTTTTTTCTGTTTACTTAATATTTTTTTTATTTAGGGACATAGGCACAGGTAACTGTTTTTATCCGTGGGAAGGTCGACTTTCCATATGTTATACATAGATAAAAACAAGTGCCTGTGTACATTTTTTCTCGGTCCATCTTCCTTCAAGCATATTATTGAGGGAAAGAATTACATAATAGTTCTTGAAAAACTTTTTATTATCATTATCGTGATGTAATGAATGACATAATGAATGCCCACAGAACAGTGGTATTGACTAAGACAGCGATAATGACCTCGCCTCCTCCATTAGACAGTTTAACACTTGATTAAAGCAAGCTTGAAAACGTTTGCACAAATGTGACGTCGCTGATAACGTATCCTATATCAAGCCCCGAGGGTTTAATATGGGTCGTGGGTTGATGCCACGGCCAATATGGAAAATGAAATGTATTAATCTATTTATCACATATTTCAAGCATGATAAAATAAGCATCTATCAAATTATGTTGAATATTTCAAACAAAAAAATCAAAAAAACCTGTATGATAATCACTTTTTCATTGTGGCGTCATATTTTTTCAATTATGACGTCAACATTTTACGGTAAAGTTTGTGATTATAAAAAAAAATATGTGTTATAATTGCCAATGAAACAACTCTCCATGACTCAGAGATTAACAAATATTAGTCAACCGGACGGCCTTCAACAATGAGCGAATGTTGCATTTCCTGTATGAACTTACTTGCATCGTCATTTGATACTGGGAGATATTTTTTTCGGAGTTCAGTGTTTTTGTGTTTGAATTTTGCATTTTGCATTTTGATGATACCATCTTTGATATTTTTGATACTTGATTAAATGCAGTTCTTAACAGTGGAACTATTTTTCATGACCGTAGATATCAAAAGTGTATCTACTATTCTTCGTTTTGTAGTTAATGATCTGTAAAATTAGAGGATGTATTTGTACTTTCAGTTGAGCTTTAAATTTCAGAATAGAATTTCAAAGCGTAGAACAAAAAAAAAAACCAGGTTTACAATCACCACAAAATTTTATGAATTGTTATTGCAGATTTTGTATTGGCTTTAGATATTTTTAGAATTTAATTTAATTGCCACGTCTGTTTAAATATACCTCATCGCTATTAATTCTTCTTTATAGGTGTGTGTGTGTAAAGTTTTGAAGTCTATTATAAAAATGGTACAGTTTCATCGTCTTGTGTTATGTCATTTCCGGAGGAGATATGAGACGGATTTGTGATTTCTAAAATCCCATCTTTTTTGAAGGATATTTCTGTGATGGATATATGTGAGATTGAAAGTTTTTTTTACAGTGCATATGAGACATATAAAAGTAAAGTGTTTAAGAAGTGTTTTGGGCTGGAACAAAATGATATTTGTCGTGAAGATAAAAATAAAGCATTTCAAAAGAGTTGGAAATCTACGTCTTTAGCGTACATCACAGATTTGGTCCGCCAATGCATCCATTCATAACCTGAAGTTATTCTTTCTGTTGAATGGCTATTTTTTTGGACATTTTGGATAAGAACTCTTCTAGCCGTTTAACAATGCCGATGTCTTCTGTAAGTATCCTGCTAATTTCGTTAGTAAATTCATGTTTAAAATGCACACCTCTTTAACTGATGTTTGGAACTTTAAATACACAAAACGTCATTTGATAGTATGCAAGTTTTCAGTTTAAGTTTACTGATAAATGCTATATCGTATAATTTCATCTATCTGCATACTAAGTCAGGAAGATAAATTAATTGATGGAATTTGCTGCAAATTTACCTCTTCATCGACAAAGGAACATGAAAAACATTGAAAATATTATGATACATCGCTGTGTATACAAGAAGCATAAGAACCGTTATAAAGTGTCAATTAATAGTACTTCAGCATCAAGCAATCGTCAACGATTTGTAACTCAGCGTCAAACACTCGTCATAAAACGTCAACCACTGTCATTCAAGCGTCAAACAATAGTTCATCACCGTCACCGTCAAGCTATCGTACTTCAGCGTGATAATAGCGGTTAGAATAATATTTTGTGAATTCAATTTGATTGACAGCACTGTTTGAATATACCTCATCGCTATTAATGGTTCTTTATAGGTGTGTGTGAAGATTTGAAGTCTATATTTAAATTATTAGAGTTCATCAACATTTGTCTTGTCATTACCGGAGAAGAGATGAGACGAATTTGTGATTTCTAAAATCCCATATTTTTTTTAAGAACGTTAATGTGATGGATCGATATAGGTGAGATTCAAAGTTTTGCAGTGCCTTCCTATTATTAATTTATTTATCACATATTTCAAGCTTGATAAAATAAGCAAATATCGAATTATGTTGAATATTTCAAACATAAAATTAAAAAAACCTGTATTATAACCATTTTCGCATTGTGGCGTCATATTATTTCAATTATGACGTCAACATTTTATGGGAAAGTTTGTGAATTATAAAAAAAAATATGTGTTATAAATGCCAATGAAACAACTCTCCATGATACAGAGATTAACAAATATTAGTCAACCGTACGGCCTTCAACAATAAGCAAATGTTGCATTTCCTGTATGAACTTACTTGCATTGTCATTTGATTTTGGGAGATATTTTTCTCGGAGTTTAGTGTTTTTGAATTTTGCATTTTGCATTTTGATGATACAATCTTTGATAATTTTGATACTTGATTAATTGCAGTTCTTAACAGTGGAACTTTTTTCCTTGACCAAAGATAACAAAAGTGTATCTACTATTCTCCGTTTTGTAGTTAATGATCTGTAAAATTAGAGGATGTATTCATACTTTCAGTTGAGCTTTAAATTTCAGAATAGAATTGCAAAGCGTAGAACAAGAAAACAGGTTTGGAATCACCACAAAATTTTATGAAAAAATTGTTATTGCAGATTTTGTATTGGCTTTAGATATTTTTAGAATTTAATTTGATTGCCACGTCTGTTTAAATATACCTCATCGCTATTAATTCTCCTTTATAGGTGTGTTTGTGTAAAGTTTTGAAGTCTATTATAAAAATTGTACAGTTTCATCGTCTTGTGTTATGTCATTACCGGAGGAGATATGAGACGGATTTGAGATTTCTAAAACCCCATCTTTTTTGAAGGATATTTCTGTGATGGATATATGTGAGATTCAAAGTTTTTCAGTGCATATGAAACATATAAAAGTAAAGCGTTTAAGAAGTGTTTTGGGCTGGAACAAAATGATATTTGTCGTGAAGATAAAGATAAAGCATTTCAAAAGAGTTGGAAATCTACGTTTTTAGCGTACATCAAAGATTTGGTCCGCCAATGCATCCATTCATAACCTGAAGTTATTCTTTCTGTTGAATGGCTATTTTTTGGACAATTGGATAAGAACTCTTCTAGCCGTTTAACAATGCCGATGTCTTCTGTAAGTATCCTGCTAATTTTGTTAGTAAATTTATGTTTAAAATGCACACCTCTTTAACTGATGTTTGGAACTTTAAATACACAAAACTTCATTTGATAGTATGCATGTTCTCAGTTAAAGTTTACTGATAAATGCTATATCGTATAATTTCATCTATCTGCATACTAAGTCAGGAAGATAAATTAATTGATAGAATTTGCTACAAATTTACCTCTTCATCGACAAAGGAACATGAAAAACATTGAAAATATTATGATACATCGCTGTGTATACAAGAAGCATAAGAACCGTTATAAAGTGTCAATTAATAGTACTTCAGCGTCAAACAAGCGTCAACGATTTGTACTTCAGCGTCAAACACTCGTCATTAAGCGTCAACCACTGTCATTCAAGCGCCAAACAATAGTTCATCACCGTCAAGCTATCGTACTTCAGCGTGATAATAGCGGTTAGAATAACATTAGCGGTCCGGAGTCATATACTGTTGATTCATTATTGTTCGTTGGATACCAATTTTTGTCGTTTTCGTGGGTAAATGTAAACAACGAAATTAAATGTTCAACGAATGACAAACTTTCCTATAGGCTTGTATGCAAACTTCGACAAAACCACGAAATTAAATATCCACAAACATGTAAGTTTTCCTTATCCCACGAACATTGATACTATAACAATGGTCATTTTCCTAACTTGGTACAGGACATTTTAAGAAAAAATGGTGGATTGAACCTGGTTTTGTGGCATGCCAAACCTCCCGGTTTAATGGCAATGTTAAATATAACATTAAAATAACAACATTACATGACAGGACTACAATACAAATAAATGGGAGAACATATAGAACAGAGTAACACACGAATAATAGCTAACAAAAGGTACCAGGTTTAAAATTTATTACCCAAGACATGCGTTTCTTTCACACACACAAGACTTGTGACGCTCTGAAAAAAAAATAAATTCGAAAGCCAAAACAAGTGCAAAGTTGAAGAGCACTGAGGACCAAAAATTTAAAAAAATGTTGTGCCCAATACGGCTAGGGATTTCTACCTGGGATAAGAACATCATCATTATTAAATAATTCATACGCTTGCAAACAGTTAATTTATAAAAACCATGACTACAGTGTATATAATAGATATACATGATAAAACCGAAGTGTTGACTAACAACAGAATAAATACGGATACATTACATAAAACAACCTAGTCCAGCACATCGAAATACACAGCCGAATAGCCAAAGCCTCAACGCACAAAGTGACGTCGCATTTGAAATTAAAAAAAACCACACAAAGTGTATTATCTAGCTATGTCGGTGTTTTGATTGATTGTTCAATGCAATGTTCATTGAGGTTATGAAGAACTTATAATTTACTAAGATCTCATCCTTCTCAAATGATATGTTTTTGTATGTGAGATGACCTGAGGGCTCATTTATTTCTAATTCTTTTACAAGACACTCGTAGTAGATCGATTAACATACAAGGACAATATTTTTCAACTAATGAATAGGGATTGTTTTGACAAATTCTAAAAAAGTGTTCAGTTCAACTTCTTCTCGTTTAGCCCATGCTCTGGCGTTGTCAATGGAATCATTAATTTCTAGTATTTTGAAGTTATGGTTCAAATTTATGTGTTGAGAAATCACCTTTATGTTCATGTTTAATTCTGTTTAGATCACCAGCAATACCATGACCAGATCTTTATCTTTTTTTGAAACAATTGGTTTCTTAGTTGAAAGTGAAAAATATGGAACAAAACATTTGTAAATCCATTTAAGCACAATTAATTGTCGTCTAAGTTGCGAACACATATGACCGAAAATAAATGACAGTAAAGGAACGAAAAATTATTTAGCGATTTTAGCAGCAGAAATTCCCTACTAACCGTTATAAAAATATATACACCTGCGCTCAGACATTTAATGTAAAAAATATTTGACCAAATATAGGTGCATTGGAAGATGTAGCTTATCTTCCTTTTAAAAATCTACAGGTCCTCCAAAATCATCGTCAGAAAATGTGAAAACATACATTTTCAGGCAAAATGTTGAAAGTGGTTTAAACAAAACAAAACTGACTGTTTTGTGAGTTGTATTTAATAGTTCAAGACACATTTAATTCAACATCAATTATATATACTTAATCAGTATGGTATATGCAATTCAATAAAAACATAAAAAATTGTGTATAAAATTTGACAGAAAACAATTAACAGCAATTGATCGACAAAGTGTTTACCGTCTTAAGCAAAGGTATTTCTACCTGACCTCCGGAAAATATACAGAACTGCTTTTTAGGACAATACAATCGCAACACATTTAACCAAATATTGCAGGATTGGAAGTTGTGGCTGACTTTCTGTTCTAACGCAAAATATCCTCATATTTGACCATCATAAATAATTACACCTAGTGTTTTGACCACAAATTTATAAATATATTGAAGCAAAAATTACTTTTTTTTCAATGCATTTTATTATAACTAAAATCAATAGAACTTTATAGTAATTCAGTTAGGTTCCTTATTTTTTTACCAGCACGAGAAAAAAAGTTCAAATATCAAGGAAAAATATGATCGTAAAATATTGACATAAGCGGAACGACAAATTATTTAGCTCTGAAAGCAACAGGTATTCCAACTTATCGTCAAAATAAGAAAGACAATAAAATGGCAACTTTTTTTTATCAAGTATAGCTGCATTATAATGTGTTGCTTACAGTTTGTTTTCAACAATATGTCCCTCGAAATGAGCATAAAAATAAGTAGACAAAATTGATAACAAAAATTGATAACTCAATTTTAGAAAAAAACTGTTTTGTGGCTAGCATTTAAATGTAAAAACATATAATGCAAAAGCATTTAAACATACCAACGGAACGAAACGACAAAATTGTTCAATGTATTTCCGACTTGTCGGCGTAAAATATTTAAACCTGCACTTGACACAAACGGGAAAAAATATTTGAGAAAATAAAGCTGCCTTGTCTCACTGTTAGTTTATTATAATAGGTTCCCTAAATTGACCGACATTGTATTAGACAGAAATTTTCAGACAAAAATGTGTATATCTATTTAAGGAACATGTACTCTCGTGAGTTTAATGTTAAAAAAACCAAAACAATTACAATACAAAAGCAGTAAAACATACCATACAAGATCTTTATCTGCAACTCTAGTTATATACATTAACTTGTCAAAACTGTATTGATATTTCAATGTAGCTGTTGTATAATTATAGAAGAAGTATTCATTATTTAAGTCAAATATTTCGATAATTAAATTCATATTGAGTGAGAACAACTAAGAATTTTGTTTTTCTAGAAATGCAAATACAATTAAAAACCAATTGTTCAAAGAACAATTGAAGGTCTTTCCACAAGTAAAGATCTATTTTATTATCAAAATATTAAAAATCAATGTAAAATGTCAGTTCCTCTGACTTTATAATGTACAAGTATGAATTTAAAGCAAAGGTCAAAATCTAGAACGTCCTATTAACCTTTGACCTTGACCTCAATTTCAAGGTCACCAACCAAGGACCTCAAATAAAAAGACCCTAGGTCTGTAATATGTATGGTTAATGAGTTATATCACTTTAGGCATGATTTTAAATATAAGATGGGCGAAAACTCTCATTTATTGTTTACGCACCCTTCCAACCAAAATTTATAAGTTACAACATGTCGCAACTCACAATTTAGTAACAATAATTTGTCAATATCTTTCACGGTTGTTGAAAATAAGAGAAAATAAGCCAAAATCAAATTTAGAATATGACCTTGACCTTTGACCTTGACCTTATTTTCATTTTTTTGGACCAAGGAACTTAAATCCAAAGACCCTAGGCCTATATCACTGATGGTTTACCAGTTAGAAACGCATATCACTTATATCAAATGCATAAGGGGAAATAACTCTCATATGGAGTCTCCGGATAGCTTCGGTCCAAATGAATATCCTGATCCTGAAGAAGTAACGAGCAATTTGGTAAAATAAATTTGTCGTAATCTTTTACGGTTGCGCAGGAGTAGTGGCCACAAGAAAAACAGTGTTTGGGGAGATAACTCTTACAACGTAAAGTATTTTGTTATGCAGTTGTAAATTTTTAAAGCGTATAAACTATACAACATCAAATTCCAAATATCTAATCGACATCTTTTGAAATATCAATACTACGCAAGAAAAAATTTAGGCGGAAGAAAAAAAAAAAAAATTAAAAACCAATTGTTCAGAGAACAATTGAAGGTCTTTCCACAAGTAAAGATCTTTTTTATTATCAAAATATTAAAAATCAATCTAAAATGTCAGTTCCTATGACTTTATAAGGTATAAATATGAATTTAAAGCAAAGGTCAAAATCTAGAACGTCCAATTAACCTTTGACCTTGACCTCAATTTCAAGGTCACCAACAAAGGACCTCAAATAAAAAGACCCTAGGTCTGTAATAGGTATGGTTAATGAGTTATATTACTTTAGGCATGATTTTAAATTTAAGATGGGCGAAAACTCTCATTTATTGTTTACGCACCCTTCCAACCAAATTTTTTTAGATACAACATGTCGCAACTCACAATTAAGTAAAAATAATTTGTCAATATCTTGCACGGTTGTTGAAAATAAGAGAAAATAAGCCAAAATCAAAATTTAGAATATGACCTTGACCTTTGACCTTGACCTTATTTTCATGTTTTTGGACCAAGGAACTTAAATCGAAAGACCCTAGGCCTATATCACTGATGGTTTACCAGTTAGAAACGCATATCACTTATATCAAATGCATAAGGGGAAATAACTCTCATATGGAGTCTCCGGATAGCTTCGGTCCAAATGAATATCCTAATCCTGAAGAAGTAACGAGCAATTTGGTAAAATAAATTTGTCGTAATCTTTTACGGTCGCGAAGGAGTAGTGGCCACAAGAAAAACAGTGTTTGGGGAGATAACTCTTACAACGTAAAGTATTTTGTTACGCAGTTGTAAATTTTTAAAGCGTTTAAACTATACGACATCATATTCCAAATATCTATGCGACATCTTTTGAAACATCAATACTACGCAAGAACAAAATTTAGGCGGAAGAAAAAAAAAAAATAATAATAATCCGAACAAATTCAATAGGTCTTTCCACGGAAAAGTGGAAAGACCTAATAATAATCAGAACAAATTCAATAGGTCTTTCCACGGAAAAGTGGAAAGACCTAATTATTGATCTTAAAACATAAATATTTGCTACTTTATTGCCGATGAAAAGGCCACCAATAATTAGAATTGTTAAAAAAAAAATTGTTGAACAATTATCATACAATTATAGTAAATGGCACGGACATCTTTAATGAAAAAGCATTTCTTATAATTTAACTCGTATCTATACTATTAAACGAAAAGACCTCATTTTGTGTGTCGCTTCTCTTCCTTCCACAATAAATCAATCATCATGCCTCTGTGTCCTATGGGTAACATGCATAGTCGCATTTGTCATCCATTCTTATGATTATTCAGATTGTGTTATTTTGGGAGAAAAACGACAAAAAAGGAGTCCGGATATGATTCCATCATTGGACTAACTTTTAGTCATAGATAAGACTTCCGGTTTGAAAAATTCACAAATACAACCAATCGTATGATAGATAACAAAAATGAAAAATAAATAAGCCAATCAGGGCGTTCTCATTATCATGGTGCTTAGATCGTAGAAACCACAACTATTATACCTCCTTATAGAGGACAATTATTTTTCGCGTTTATCTACATGTAAACTACGACTATACTTCTTTAATATATAGAGACTCTGTATTCTGTCAGGGACTTTCTATGTTAGTATAACATGCTCAACTTCAACTAAAACTACCTCGACCAAAAACTTATACTGAAGCGGGACAGACGGACGGACGAACGAACGAACGAACGAACGAACGAACGAACGAACGAACGAACGAACGAACGAACGAACGCACAGACTAGAAAACATAATGCCCATAAATGTTGAAAGGGAAAATAGTGATTTGGCAAAAATGAAAGTAAGGTAGAGATTAAAGGAGGCAGGACCTATTTCGGGAAAATAGAGATTTGGCAAAAATGAAAGTAAGGTAGAGATGAAAGGGAGGCAGGACCTATTTCGGAGTGTCGGGATTGGGTGTTTTTAACGTTGAGTCGTTTGTGTTTTCTCTTATTTTTTAGATAAGACGTGGCACGGTACTTATCTATCCCAAATTCTTGTATTTGGTTTTGATGTTATATTTGTTATTCTCGTGGTGTTTTGTGTGTTGCTTTTCGGTGTTGTGTCGTTGTTCTCCTCTTATATTTAATGCGTTTCCCTCGGTTTTAGTTTGTTACCCCGATTTTGTTTTTTGTCCATGGATTTATGAGTTTTGAACAGCGGTATACTACTGTTGCCTTTATTTAAGCTCGGGATTTGGGGATTGATTCTTACGGGATCCGGGGATATATTTTTCGATTTTGGGATTTCGGGATATAAATTTCTTTAAATTCTGCATCTCGGGATTTCGGGATCAGGACCCTTCTGACCACCCCTCAAATTAGCCTTAGTCGGTCTTAGTTATTTATAAATGATTCATATCCTACCATTGGCATGTTAATAAGGCTCTCAAAAGAAAAAAACACTGATGGATTGTCCTAGAAGCATATTTTATTAGACTAATAATGGTCTATATATAAGCAGTTACATTTATTTCATTTTTGAAACTGTGAAATTTTTAATTTGATTTTACTTTTACCAAAAGAAGCATTGTAGCAAAGGAGAAGAATAATTGTGGTCCGAGGCCAGACACACGAAAATAATTGAATTTAACAGAAAGGAAATAAATATCGGACTTTGGAAAAAGGGAGGGGGCTTTTGATACCTTTTATGAACTTCTCCATAATATCCTTTACAAAAAGCATCATACAACAGTTCACAAGCTGTATATGTCCGCGATTTCGCGGCTGTGTTCTAGTTATATATAATTGTTAAAACTTTCATACATGAGTAAAATCATTTTTATGAAAAATCACTAAATTTTATGAATGGGAATTATAATACATACTTGAAACTGTAAACTACGTGTTATTTAATCATTTTAAAAATAATAAAATTTGAAAATCAACATGAAAATGAAAGAAGATGTCAGCGTAACAAACGCCAAGGTTTAAAGAAATGGTAAATCTTATAATACATCGTTTGCCAATTTTCAAAATAGTCGAATAATTTATTTAAATTTAATTTAACACCTACAAATGTGTAGACTTCAAGTCACAGACAATTTATTATAAAATCAAGAGAGGAAACAAAACTGCAGTTTTGGTGTGGACTACTATATATTCCGTAAAGCTTATTTACAGCACAAATGAATGACCATGTTGAAAATGTGTTTGAGATAAAGTATTTTCTATGATAATTGAATTTTATTCAAATGAAACAGAAAAAAGGCATAGAAAAGTTTATAGCAGGTTTGTGTTAATGTAAAGTATATCATATATAAAAAAAAAAACTTTAGATCAGATATCTTGAAGGATCAATATATATGGAAAAAAGTAAAAAGTAATCAAATGCAAGACAAGTTGAACGATCATTTCAATGCCTTTTTCTTGATATCTGTATTAGAAATCTCGACAAAATACGAAAATAAATGTACAACACTTTTACCAACATACATTTACAATTGACAGTTTGATGCAAAGCAGGATTGACCTATCCCGTCCCCGCTATTACTATTGCTCCATTCAGAGTTCATGTGATTTCCTAAGCCTTTGTTCTTTTCCGGCGTATTTGTATCGTTTATTGGTTTAATGAGAGTCAAGTTGAGCTACATTGTGATAGAAAAAAAAGATAATGTTCTTAATGCAAAATGAAGAAGTGATATGTCTACACGCAAAAAATCCAACTCTAAACCAAACTTTTATAACAGTCTTTTTTTTGTGTTGAGAGTTGCTTAATGCTGTTTGTCATTTGAATGTTGTTGGTTTTTAGTTTCTTGCCATGTGAGTGATTTTTTATTCGATTAATTTGAACTTACTTTTGATATATTTCGCTTATGTTTTGGGGGATATTTTTGAGTCGCTTCATTTGTCGAAATTATTTACTAAATTTCAGCGATGCTTGATTTTAGGATGAATCAGATATGAAAGATTGCATTTTGACATCAATTTTCTTAAAGCTTCGTTATTAGTTTTCAGCCAAACTATCAAATCAAACGTAAAAGCAACGTTAAGCTTGAGACGTGTTACTTTTCTTTGACTTAGTTAATAGCAAGATATCTTTGAAAATATTGATAAAAAAAAAGAGTCAACCGAAATTATACAGCGTTTTAACCAACATGTAATTCAAATTGAACGTCAGAAATTATAAAAGAATGAAGTTTTTGAAAACGAATTATTACCACTAGATCATAATACTGCATTGTGAGTAATGAATTTGACATTTGAACCGCTTAAGGGGCAAATATAATCAGTTGCAATAATTACAGCAAAGCATTCACAATAAGTTGTTGGTGTGTTCCAAGAATTAAAGAAAAAAACACATTAATCAACTCTTAAAGAAAAATAAGTTGCCGGCATTTTCATCATATGTATTTCCGAGTATTTAAATATCTAAATTAACGTCCGGATCATGTAAATATCAAGTTTCGAACAAAAAGTTGTTAACAGATTTGAGTGACAATTGTTCACTATCTTAGATATTTAGATATCAAAATAGTTGTTTTTTTTGTACATTTACCGAATATGTGTCTGTGTATGTTACCGAAAAGACTGTCATGGCTGGTAATAGATGAATTTCAGCAGGTGCTTGCCTTGTCAACGCAGATGCAAGTTTCGTTTTTTTGTGTTTGTGTTTTTCCCTATGAATTGTACCTATTTAAGATATAAAGAACATTTGAATATAAAAAATACTGTTCTCTCTAATAAAGCGCATATAACTAATTTTTCAATAATGGAGTGAATTTTTGTGAACTACAATAAAAATAGTTAAAATTTTTAAAGATGAATTATTTAAAATAAAGATCTCTACGAAAAAAAACCAACAAATAGTTAAAAAGAATTGTTGTATTGTACGCACATTAATATATCTAAAATTTAAACATACAAACTTATAATAGTGTTAAACATATTAATGAGATCTTAACGTATAATGGTACAACGATTTTACGAATTAACCGTCAGAAAGATATGTATGTTTAAAGTTTCATACACTACACTACAAAATCAATCTTGCATATACTAGTTCATTGGTGAGTGTTTATTACAATAAAAAAAAAGCGTTATCAAAACAAAAATACATGTTGATCAATTGTTTGATGAATGGTATATTATTTGACAATATAAATTCGTTTATATTTTACAGAGAAAAAAAGCGACAAAAAAGAATAATGCCGACCTCTCTAAGTGTATAGTCGATCAGATTCAAACAAAGTTTTTAAGAAAAGACGTAAGGAGGTATCACTTAAACTAGCCTACATATAAAAGCGCCGTTAAAAACAATTGAAAACGACAATTTCGTGTTTATTGTGTTTTAATTTCATGCAAAAACAACCCAAATGAAACGCAAAAACAATTTTAAAAGTAATACATGTTTCTTTTTATCCTAAATATATGAAAGGGTCTTTTAAAAATCTTCGAAAATAGTGACGAAATCTGAACGCAAGTTTATGCTGAACTGTTACTAATGAGTATATCCAATCGATCGTCCAAAATATTTAAGCTTTATGTTTCAGATAATACATTATAAAAACACCAAAAAGAAGCATAACTACATTGCGTGTCATGTTTAAAATTTCAGCAAAATGAATGCATACCAGTAGTTGGTCCGGAGTTGAAGGAAGGTCTCGAAAATTATAGAGAATAACGAAGGTATTTGACTCAAAATAATTCCACGTTTTTTAAAATAGGTAATTCAGATATTTGAAGTTCATGCAATTGCTAAGCGTAATGTTTCAGACAAAAAATAGAGGAATCATAACTGCATTGTCAGTCATGTATTGAAATTTCGGCAAACCGTACGGCAAATACAAAAAAAATATAATACATATGGATTCTTACATACAAAAAATACATGTAAAATAGATGTATATGTCTGGGTACCGTTTCACAATGCCTTCGTAAGTCTACGTGTCATCGTACGTCAATCGTAAATTAATCGTAGGATTTATAGCCGTTTCACAAAGCAGTCGTAAGTTGAGATGATCGTAAATAATGCGTAAATCCTGGTGTAACTTACTACAGCTATACCTAGTCGTAACTCCATCGCAGATTTTTACGAAAATGAATTAATCCATCTAACATGGCTGCAGCGTTCTTTATTCTTAGTTAAGATGCCTCAAATGTTAGAGGACGAAGACTAATCTTCATTATTTTAGAACTACACTTAAAGTCTTTATTTGTTTGATTATTTGTATATGCAAGCAACTTACATAATGCAAATCTAAGGTATTAATAACTTTTTACTCATCTTATTACGTATTACCTACAGTCCGTCTTAAAACAATTTAATAAATAGGCTTTCTATCACGTCCGCGTTCTGAAATCTATTTTTAATTATATCACATCAGGCACAGTGGTAATCGACAAAACGTTGAAAGACGGGTATTTTATTCCCATTTAGATAGAACACAATGAACATAAAATCTGATTTGGAATAGTTTCGTGGGCAATGGAATTTATTGCAACTATTTAGATATACATGTATGCCTTTCTAGTTACTATTTTTGGATCGAATTTAAAGTGAATGATATATACCAAAACTGAGGGGAGAGGTGGTAAGCTGCAAGTCAATGAGACTTTATTTAGATGCGACATGTCTTCAAAAATTAATACAGTAGAAAAGAAATTGGAAGGCGGAGTTAAAGATTGAAAGTGAAGCATTTATTTTTTCTGTTTACTTAATATTTTTTTTATTTAGGGACATAGGCATAAGTAACTGTTTTTATCCGTGGGAAGGTCGACTTTCCATATGTTATACATAGATAAAAACAAGTGCCTGTGTACATCTTTTCTCGGTCCATCTTCCTTCAAGCATATTATTGAGGGAAAGAATTACATAATAGTTCTTGAAAAACTTTTTATTATCATTATCGTGATATAATGAATGCCCACAGGACAGTGGTATTGACTAAGATAGTGATAATGACTGAGCCGAAGTCGATACCACTGTCCTACGGGCAGTAAAAACTACTATGTTTATTTCATTGCGGAACCATGTTTTTGAAAATTCTCATAAATTCAAAATGTTCAAAGCAAACTCGAGTAGTTGTACGGTTTCTATGGCAAAGAATGAAGATCGGTCGTAGTAATACTACCATTCATTTTAGTGTAATTTTTAAGCATATGAATACTAAATCAAGTTCTGATTTCCTAAACATTGCGAGCCTTTTTAGCGAGATATCGCATTATTTGTTTATTTTTTCAATTACTGGCATCGTCTCCCTCACAAAGCACACTCAATAACGTCTTCTGACACATTAGGACGTCGCTGAAAACTTATCATAAGAGATTGTGACGTTGCTGAAAATGCCTGCTCTAGTCGCATACCCGTGAAATTAATATTATTACTGAGCGACTTAACAGGGTGATGTTGGCGAAATGAAGGACGATAAGTATAGATTTTTGGATTTTCTAAACATTGATATCGTAAAATATCAGCCGCAAGCCACACTATGAACTGCTTTGGCGAGTAAGAGCAGCGAACATTATGTCAAACGGCTGATACTTAACGATATCTATACAAAAAAAAACCCGCCGATTATCTGTTTATCGTTCTATTACTGGTGTTTTATCTCTCTATAAGACAGTTTTACGCTTAATTAATGCAAGCTTGATAACGTCTTCTCACATTGTGACGTCGTTGATAACTTCTCCTCATACATTGTGACGTCGTTGATAACTTCTCCTCATACATTGTGACGTCGCTTGTAATGCCTCTTGTCGTCTCAAAGAGGTGATATAACTTAATACGGAGCGATTAACCAGGGTGATATAGGCGTATGGAAGTACAATACATGTTGTTAATCAAGTGACCTGACATCATCCCCTATTTAGTTAACAGTAAAAATTGAGAAAATTGCACATTATCAAAATTTCATATCGTGAAATACTTTTCCAATCCAGCTTATACGAATAGTTTTACACATAGACTTTTTATAACACAAAACTTGGCAAAGTCAAAGATTAATAGACGTATACAAATAATCCTTCAAGAGCACTTTAGATCACAAACTATTTTTGGTGGGGTTTCTAAGTCTTTAGTTGTGGTTTGTATACTGTTGTTTTTCTTTTGATTTTGTTTGTTTTTTGTAATGGAGTTTCATGATTTAATTGACTCACGAGTTTGAATGTACTGTTGGCATCTTGTGTAGCTCTTTTACAAGATGCTTTTTGTTGTCGTTAGGAATTTGTTTTTATCAACTGCTCTATATGATCACAAAAACGAGGCCGGCAAAAAGGAGTGCACAATAAATGTCCAGAGAAACAGTGACTGTCGGTTGAAATTAAAATTGAAAACACAATAAGTATGTTGTCGATCAAAATGTATTTGTATTAATGCAGTTCATTACAACGTAAACTTTGTTCATGACCATAAATAACAAATGTGTACCTACGATTTCCGTTTGTATAGTTAATGCTCTGTTTTATGATTGAATGTATTCGAATTTTCCATTTTGCTTTTTAATTCAGAACAGAAAAGCAACGCGTTGAAAAGTCAACAGTTTTGCAAATACCACAAAATGTAAGGATTACGGTTGCAGAATTTGAGGTAGGCTTTGAATTAATTATGAATTCAATCAGATTGACAACGCTGTTTGAATATACCTCATCATCGCTATTAATTCTTCTTTATATGTGTGTGTGAAGTTTGGAAGTCTATCATAAAAATGGAACAGTTTTATCATCATGTGTTATGTCATTACTGGAGGGGAGATGAGACGGATATGTGATTTCTAAAATTCCTTATTTTGTAAAAGATGTTTTTGTGATGTTTATGTGTTAGATTGAAAGATTTGTTTTGTAGTGCATTACTATTCCTTAATGAGATATATGTGAGCAATAATGTTTCATATTTCTTTTGTCGGAACAACATGATATTTGTCGCGAAGATGGAGATAAAGCATCCACATCCTCTGTAAATTTAAAAGGGTAAGAAATTTGCGTGATCCTCGTACATCATATATTTTTAACGTTCATCTTAATACATCACCACTCCGCTATGATCCCTCTAAATAAAGGGACCAGTTTGAGATCATCTGCCTGCACTTGACTCATTTGATTGTATAGTTCACAACTGCCACCATTTGTAACCTGAATTTCATGTTTTTGTTGAGGGGTTATATTTTGGACCAGTGGGTTAGAACTCTCCTAGCCGTTTAGCTATGTAGATGTCTCCTGTAAGTATCCTGCTAATATCTTTAAACGGTGTTTGGAACATTTAAGTCATCTGATATTATGCACGTTCTCATTAAAAATTTACTGATAAATGCTAGATCGTAAAATTTCATGGCTCTACATACTCAGGCAAAAATTAACTTTAATTATGGAATCTGCTACAAAATTACTTCTTCTTTATCGACAAATTAACATGAAAAATATTGAAAAAATTATAATAAATTGCTGTTTAATAAGCATTACAACCGTACTTTAGTGTCAAACAATAGTTCCTTAGCGTCATACAATTGATTATATTGATAATGATGGTAAAAACGACCATAGCGGTCCAGTGTTATTTATATTTATAAATACCAGTTGGTCTTTTAAAATGTACCTGCTGTCTATAAATGAAGCAAATTAAGATGAACTATAAAAAAGGTATCACCTAATAAACTTTACTCGTAATATTGTGGTATTATTAAAAATGAAACAACTAACAACCAAAGTTCATTTGAAGTGAATGTCAGCAATTATCAACCAACGAGCGGCCTACTGTGAAAATCACCAATACCGTATTTTAAGGGCATACGATACAGTTTTGATCCTGTATTTACAGTTTGATGAAAATTTTCATATAGGCTAGTTTTTGCCTGCTTAAATTAAATATGTAATAAAAAATATACCTTCATGTGCTACTTTTTGTGTTAAATGAGGTCGAAATTTTGTATATATGCTCAAAATTAGGATTTGTGGCCGTATTTTCTCTTTCGAAAGAAAGCCATAACTTTTTTTTCTAAAGATAAACACAAATTGGTTTTTGTTAGATAATTTCTAATTTTTGTATTTTATAAGTATCCTTAAAAAATATGCATTTTTTATTCAGAAATAACTCATATTTATCAAATGGTCATGAATTAAGAAAAAATCATTTTTTTTTGCTGTATGTTTATCAAAATTAAAATAATTCCTCTATTTACAGTTTTCTAAAATTTAGTCCATATAATCTCCCTGCAAAATGAAACAAAATGTCGTTTTAAAAAATAGGGGTCCATGCACTCGTTTTCAAATTAGATCAGTTTGAATGATAAAACATAGTCGAAAAATGTATCTTTTCCCGATATGTCATAGTTTGACGTCGCGAAAATAACATTTTACGTTAGCAACGTCATTACCTCCCCTGTAAATGTATCGTATACCCTTAAGCTGTACGAAGAACCAACAGTGTTAACATGCATGAGGGCAAGTATCAATTCAGATATTTTAACAACATTCGATCGAAAAGAAGATATTTTACTGCAGAGAAGAAGTAAGTTGACAATTGGAAAGTTGAAATCACCATTGCACCATAGTGTCTAGTTTCAAGTCGTCCATCCATGTCAGGAGAGAGGAACATTTCAAAATGTGAAGCAAATCTTCTACTTGCAGTCTGAGGTTCATTGAGGTATATTTAATGCAAAGGACGCACAGAAGTATAGATTATGAGATTTTCAACATTTTGATATAGTAAAATTTCAGCCACTAGCCACAATGTGAACCTTTGTCCATTGAGCACAGCGACAAGCTACAAAACTTCACATTGTGTCGATTGGCTGATATATTACGACATCTATACTATGAAAACCCGATTATCTGCTCATCGTTTTATTCATAGCCCTTCCCTTCCTTCCTTAGACAGTTTCACGCTTGACGACAGTAAACTTGATAACATCTCTACACATAGTGTAACGTCGCTGATAACGTTTCTAAAAAATTATTACGTCGTTGACAATGCTTGGTCTCGTCTAAAAGCCGTGATATGAGATTTACAGAGCGACTGAACAAGGTGAATTATGAATATGGAAGGATGATATTTATAGATAAGTACATGACATTTTTCATATTGGCCGTGGCTTGCAAAAACGTACACATAAGTACAAACTGTGTGATAAATGTGGTTTATTAATCCTTAATCCTGCTTACCCTTCCGGAGCACCTGAGATCACCCCTAGTTTTTGGTGGGGTTCGTGTTGTTTATTCTTTAGTTTTCTATGTTGTGTCGTGTGTACTATTGTTTTTCTGTTTTTCTGTTTGTCTTTTTTATTTTTAGCCATGGCGTTGTCAGTTTGTTTTAGATTTATGAGTTTGACTGTCCCTTTGGTATCTTTCGTCCCTCTTTTAAGTGACTTGACATTTACCTCCATTTATTTAAAAATGAAAATAGAGAACTTAGAAAATTATCAAAATTTCATATTGGGAGATACTTTTGTTTATCTTGCTGATACAAATTGTATGAAACTTATGATAGCATACAACTGAGTATTGTCCTAGATTAAAAGACATACTAGTATACAAATAACTATTTCGGAGCACCTCGATCACCTTAAAATAAAGGGATGTGGTATGATTGAAAATTGACAACCAAATTTTATATGAAGTGGATGTAAGCACTTATAAACCAACGAGTAGCCTTCAACAAAAAAAATAAACAATACCGTTAGTTGTTAACGTGGAATACCACCATTGATTTTCCCCTATTAGTCTTTGTTTAATGTTCACTTTTAAAAAAAATGTGTAGAAATTATCTTTGTTTCAAATAAAGAAATACTTGACATGAGTAAAGTTTTATCCTGTCCAGTACTATAGAAAAAAATTCACATAACATGTCATTGCATATAAGAAAATAACTAGCACTGGAAGTTAATCAATCAAATTTCTCCCCTTATTTTATCTGTGTACAAGGTTTAGTCACCATGTAACCTCAAGATTACAAAATATTCTATAGAAATCCCAAATAAAAAAATAATGGTGCTTTAAAATACACAAGACATATGTTTATGACACAGAAATCTTTCACTGCAATTAAATGTAGGATTAATTACCTACAACTGTCAAATTCAAGGGAATATTTTTTTTCGACATATTTTAGTATACAACCGGATGTGACGTACTATGATTTGGTGGTATTACACCTAAAAGGCACCGGCATGGATAAAAATAAATAAGATCGCAAATAATATGTCGCCTTTGAGTTCAAACAAAGACACATCATCCTGTTCAACCAATTCCTTGTTAACGAAGAACCGACAGTGTTGACATGCAGAGTTTTCTCTTATCTGGAGTTATATTCATAGCAAAGGACGCACAGAAGTAAGGAATATTCTATATATTGATATCGTTAAATATCAGCCGCGAGCCCCAATGTGAACTTTTTGGCGAGTGAACGCAACGACCAAGACAAAAAGCTTCATAATGTGTCGATGGGATGATATTTGACGACATCTTTACTAAGAAAACCCGATTATCTGTTTACCGTTGTATTTTTGGTCTTTTCCTCCTCCCTAAGACAGTTTTACATACGTGTTGTCTTGACGAAAGCAAGCTTGATAACGTCTCCCCAAACATTGTGACGTCGCTGACAACGTCTCTTTAAAAATTATTGCGTCGCTGATATACCTGCTCTCGTCTGAAAGCCGTGGAATAAGAATTATTGAGCGATTAAGGAGGGTAAAATATGGCAGGGATGGACGATGAATGTGGTAAGGTGACAAGACATCATCCTACATTTATTTAAGTTAAGATATAGATTTTTGCAAATTATCAAATTTCATCTTGTAAGATATTTTGTTTATCCAGCTGATACGAATGGTATGAAACTTATGATAGCATAACACTGGGCATTGCCAAAGATTATTAGACATAAGTATACAAATAACCCTTTTGGAGCATCTCCGATCACAACCCTTTTTTGAGAGTTTCATGTTTCTCAGTCTTTAGATTTCTATATCTTGTTTTGTAAACTGTCTATTTATATGTTTTCGTTTTTTGATCATTGAGTTGCTTGTATGCTTTTTTTCGTAAGTTGCTATTTTTTTACATTTTTAATCTATTATGTCTGGTTGTTGTTTTTACACATCGTTGTCAATATAATGAAATTTGATGCGTTTTGAATTTTCCTCCGACTTCGATAGTTTTATGTTTTAATGTCTTTTCATATATTTGATACTTGATTAAATGCAGTTCTTTACAATGTAAATTTTTTTCATGATCTTAAATTACAAATGTGTATTTTGTATTAATGATCTGTTCCATGAAGGGATTATTCTAATTTACAATTGAGCCTTTAATTTTAGGATAGATTTTCAAAGCGTAGAAAATAAATAGTTTTGTTGGACTCACCACAAAATGCAATAATTACAACTGCAGATTTTGTAGTAGGCTTTACATATATGAACTTTATTAGATTGACACCGCTGTTTGATTCAATATACTTCATCGCTATTAATCGTTCTTTATAGGTGTGTGTGGAGATTCGAAGTCCATCACAAAAAATAGTAGAGTTTCATCATCATAGGGATAGTCATTACCGGAGGAGAGTTAAGACGTTTGTGATTTCTATAATTCCATATTTTGTTGATAATGTTTATGGGATGGATATATGTTAGATTAAAAGTTTTGCAGAGTATTCCAATTATTTACTGAAACATATAAAAGCAATAGTGATTAACACGTTTTTTGTTTTTGCTGGAAACACATTATATTTGTCGTGAAGATGAAGTTAAAGCATCACATTCCTCTGGCATTTTTAAATTGCAAGAAATCCGCGTGCTCATCGTACTCATAGATATTTAACGTGTATTTTAATGTATCACCAATCAGCTTTGATCCCTTCAGATAAAGTGTCCAGTTTGGGATCATCTGACAGCACTTAACTCATTTGCTTGCATTTTCCACAACTGCAGTCAGTTGTAACCTGACGTTCTTACTTTGGTTGATTGGCCATATCTTGGACCATTGGATTAGACTCTCCTTGCCGTTTAGCATCCCGATGTCTACTGTAAGTATCCTGCTAGTACCATAGTTTAATTCATATTATAATGTACATCTCTTTAAACGAGGTTTTCAACATTTGATAAACAGAAATACATTTAATACTTTGCATGTTCTTGGTAAAAGTTTACTGATAAATGCTAGATCTTCCTATTTCATTCATCAGCATACTGACGAAGATTGATTAACTTAAAATAAAAGAATCTGTTACAACGAATTGACTTTTCAATCAACATAGGAACATAAAAAAAATTGAAAATAATAAAAGACATGGATAACAAGATAGCATTACAGCCGTACATCAGTGTCAAACAACAATATTTTAATGTCATACAATCGTATTTCAGCGTCAAACAATCGTACTTCAGCGTCAAACATTCGTACTTAACCTTCAAACAATAGTACATCAGTGTCAAACCATCGTACCTCAGCGTGAAAATAGCTGTTAGAACAACAATAACAAATCAGGAATATGAAAGTTGTTTTCCATTTGTTTGATTTGTTTGACCCTTTGATTGTATCGTATTGAATTTTCACGGAGTGTGGTATTTTTGTGTTTGCATGTTCTTTTGATATCTTTTGTCTATGGTGATGTTTTATATGAGCCTATCTATATCATCACAATAATGAGTCCGTCAAAATTGATACACAATATATATTCATAGGGAAGTAACTATCGGTAGAAATGTAATTGAACTACCTCAATAATTATGTTGTGGATCAAACTATCCAGCATTTTGATAATATCATCTTTGATATATTTGATACTTAATTTAATTTAGTTCTTTACCATGAATATTTTTTTCATGACCTTAAATAACAAAAGTGTATCTACGATTCCCCTTTTTGTAGCTAATGATCGTTAGAATAAGAGGATGATTTCGCACGTTCGATTGAGCTTTAAATTTCAGAATAGAATTGCAAAGCGTAGAACAATGCATAGTTTTGTTATCGCCACAAAATATAATAATCATAATTCCAGATTTTGTAGTAGGCTTTTTTTATTTTTAATTTTAATTTGATTTACCCATCTGTTTAAATATACCAGACATCGCTATTAATCGTTCTTCAAAGTTGTTTGTGAAGTTTTGAAGTCTATCATATAAATGGTAAAATTTCATCATAATGCTTTATGTCATTACCGGAGGAGAGATGAGACGGATTTGTGATTTTTAAACTCCCATCTTAATTTGAATAACGTTAATGTGATGGAAAATAAAATTTAGAAAGGAAATGGGGAATGTGTCAAAGCGACAACAACCCGACTATAGAGCAAACAACAGCCGAAGGCCACCACTGGGTCTTCAATGTAACGAGAAACTCCCGCACCCGCAGGCGTCCTTCAGCTTGCCCCTTCAAAATATGTACATGTATACTAGTACAGTGAAAATGGACGTCATACTAAACTCCGAATTATACACAAGAAACTAAAATTATATTTGAGATTCATAGTTTTGCAATGCATTCTTATTCTTAAATAAGACACATGAAAGCAATAGTGTTAAATATGTTTTTTTTTGCTGGAACACCATTATATTTGTCGTGAAGATAAAGATAACGCATCCACATCCTCATTCATTTTTAAAGGGTAAGAAATCCGCGTGCTCATCGAACATCATAGATTTTGAACGTGCTTCTGAATGCATCAGGGACCAGCTTTGATCCAGATTGGGATCATCTGACTAAACTTGACTCATTTGCCTGCAAATTCAACACCTGTCACCATTGAAAACCTTAAGTTCCTATTTTGATTGATCGGCTCAATTTTGGATCCTTGGATTTGAACTCTTCTAGCCGTTTAGTTATACTGATGTCTTCTGTAAGTATCATTGTTTATACCATAGTTTAATATAGGTTAAAATGTACACCTCTTTAAAAGATGTTTGGAACATTTGATAAACAAGAATTCATTTGATATTATGCATGATCTCAGTAAAAGTTTACTGATCAATGCTATATAGTATTATTTTATTCCTCTGCATACTCAGTCACGAAGATTAATTAAATTAAATCCCAAAATCTGCTCCAAATTTACTTCTTCATCGACATAAGAACATAAAAAATATTGAAAATGATATAATACATCGATGATTAATAAGATAGCATTACAACCGTACTTTAGTGTAAAACAATGGTACTTCAGCGTCAAACAATCGTCATCAAGCGTACAAAAATCTTACTTAGGGTCATACAATAGTCCATCATCGTCAAACTATCGTACTTCAGTATGATCATAGCGGGTAGAACGACCATAGCGGTCCAGAATTATATTCATTTATAAATAACAGTTGGTATTTCTATATGTACTTGTTGTGTATCTTGATAAAGCAAATTGATATGATCTATAAAAAGTATCAACTTATAATGTAATTTTGGATTTATCGCGTCTTCTGATTGGCTGACGTTGTTTTGTTTATCAGCTCATAGACATAGTTGTATCATGAGGCCGTGACATCATCAACGTTTTTTCATGGTTTATTACGATTTAAAATGGAATTTATAATTAAATTATAAGAAATGACTTATTTATTTAAGGAACGACTGTAATAGTTTTTCTGTCTATTCGAAATAACATTAAAATATGATGCATACTTTAAAATAACCCGCTACGCGGTTTATTCAGTGTGCACTACATTGTTGATGTTATTTCTTCATAGACAGACAAATATTACAGTCGTTCCTTAAATAAATTATAATAATATAGAGAAGTGGTATGATTGAAAATGATATAACTAACAACCAAGGTTCATAGAAAGTGAATGTAAGGAATTTTTGACCAACGAGCGGCCTTCGACTATGAAAATCACCAATACAGTAAAGTCAGCTGTAAAAGACACTGCCACGGTTTCCAAATATAAAAGAACGGAAATAAAATGCTGCCTATTAGTTGAGAAAAATATATACCATATTGTTCAACCAATTTTCGGTGTAGACATAAAACTTACATAGTGTTGATTATAATCGTTTTTCATCATTACTGAGGTGGAGCAGTGTTTTGTATGGAGAGTATCCTTGTTTTTGAAGAACCGACAGTGTTGATATGCACGAGGGCAAGTATTAATTCAGATATGTAAACAAGATACAACTGGAAAGAAGATATTTTATTGTCGAGAAATGGTAGGTAAACATTTGGAAACTTGAAATGACTATTGCGCCATAGTTTCTTGTTTTGAGTCGTCCATGTATGTCAAGACAGAGGAACATTAAAAAAATATGTAGCATTTTTCCTACTTGCAGATATTTCCCTAATCTGAAGTTCATTAAGGTCTATTTAACGCAAAAGACGCACAGAGGTATAAGTTATCGCGTTTTCTACATTTTGATATTGAAAAAATATCAGCCACAGCGCAGCAAACGAACTATAAAGATTCACATTGTGTCGAGCTGCTGATATTTTAAGATATCTATACGAGGACAACTAGATAAACTGCTTATCGAGTTGTAACTGGTCGTTTAATCCCTCCCTTACACAATTTAACTCTTTACGAAAGCAAGCTTGTTAACGTCTCCGCGCACATTGTGATGCCGCTGATAACGTCTCAGAAAAATTGTCCAACCGATAATGCCTGCTCACGTCTCAAAGGCGTGATATGAGAATTACCGAGCGACTGAACAGGATGAAAATATTAAAGGACGATAAATGTGGTTTATTTGAAAGTATTTGACATCATCCTCCATTTATCCTAAAGTGATGATAGCATACAACTTGGCATTGTCAAAGATTAAAAGACAAATTATACAAATAACCCTTTCGGAGCACCTCGATCATATTCCTTGGTAGGGTTGAAGTTCCTCAGTCTTTAGATTTCTGTTTTGTGGTTTTTATATTGTTTTTTGTAGACTGTTGTTTTCGTTTTGTGTTTTGTTTTTGTTTTTGTTTTTAAATCAACTAAATGTTTTGTTGTCTTCGGGACTATATTGTATGAACCATTCATATGATCACAATAACAAGTCCGTCCAAATCGATGTTCAATGAATATTTAAATTTTATTTTTTTATTTTTGGTGTCTTAACGTCACGTTTAACACCGCATTTAAGCTATTTCGTATTTTATTGGTGGAGAAAGTCGGAGAAAACCACCGACCTTCGATAGGAGAACTGACAATCCTTGTCAATTAAGATTGGAGTTGAGTGCAACCGCACGATCGGGGTTATAACGCACAACTTCAGTGTTGACTGGCTATTGATTACAGTAGTAACTACTTAGACGACTCGCGGTCCCTGGATATCTAAAAGAACAGTAACTACTGGTAGCAATGTAATAACACTAACACAAAAATTATGCATCTATCAAGGTGTGTAGCAATTTGCTGATATCATCTTTGATATTTTTGATACTTGATTTAATGCAGTTCTTTACAATGAAATGTGTATCTCCGATTCTCCGTTTTGTAGTTAATGATCTATTTAATGAGATGATGTATTCGAACTTTCGATTGAGCCATAAATTTCAAATTGTGATTACAAATCGTACAATAATAAATAGTTCTGCAATGACCACAAAACGTAATAATTATGATTGCAGATTTCCTTTTTAATTAAGTTTAAGATTGACACCGCTTCTTCAATATATAGGTGTGTATGAAGTTTCGAAGTCTATTATAAAAATGGAACAGTTTCATCATCATGTGTAAAAAAGTCCTATACTTTTTTAATAATGTTTCTGTGATGAATATATGTGAGATTCAAAGTTTTGCAGTGCATTCATATTCTTTAATGAGACATATGAAACCAATACTGTTTAATTTGTTTTTTTCCTCCTTGGAACAACGTTTTAATTGTCACGAAATTTGAGATAAAGCATCACATTCCTCTGGCATTTTCAAAGTGTAAGAAATCCACGTGCTTAGTGTACTCATAGATATTAAACGTGCTTCTGAATGCATCACCGATCAGCTTTGATCCCTTCAGATAAACTCTCCAGTTTGGGAACATCTGACTGCACTTGATTCATTTGCTTGCATAGTCCTCAACTGCCGCCATTGAATACCCAAAGTTTTTCGTTTGGTTGATGGGCAATATTTTGGACAATTGCAATAACCCTCTTAGCTGTTAAGTAATGCGGATGTCTTCTGTAAGTATCCTGCTAATACCATAGTTTAGTTCATCTTATAAGGTACACCTCTTTCAACGGCGTTTGTGATATTTGCTGAACAAGTTTACCTTTGATATAATGAATGATCTCAGTTGAAGTTTTCTGATAAATGCTAGATCGTATTATTTCATTCCTTTGCATACTCATACAAGATTTAGCAACTTACATCATAAAATTTGCTACAACGCATAGACTTCTCAATCGACATAGGAACATGAAAAACATTGAAAATAATACAAAACATCGCTTTTCAAAAAGATAGCATTACAGCTTTATTTAAGTGTCAAACAACAGAAGTGCAGTGTCATACAATCGCATTTTAGCGTCAAACAATCGGAATTGAGCGTCAAACATTCATTCTTAATTGTCAATCAATCGTACTTAAACGTTAAACAATATTACATCAGCGTCAAACCATCGTACCTCACCGAGATTATAGTGGTAAGAACAACCATAACAGTTTAGGTTCATGTATTTTTTTAAATTAACGCCTGCAATTATACAGACAGTTTCAAACACTAAATTGTAAAATCAGTTTTGCAAATAAAGCTTCATAGTGAATTGAATATTCTGAAAATCTATCAATGAAAATTGGGGTAAAAAATTACTTTGGAAGCAGCAGACAATTAATATATTGCCGATTGGTCTTTTCAAATGTACTTGCTGTGTGTTTAGATAAAGCAAATTATGATGAAATGTAATACAAGGTATTACCTAATAAACTATAAAAATAAAGAGAAGTAGTACAATGTATGATTTAAAATGAGACAACTTCATTTCTGAAACCTAAACAAAAAAGGCTATTGTTCAATTATACATCAATTTATAATTCAACTTCAAAATATTGATGGATTCAGTCGAGGAATTATGCCAGGCAATGGGTAAGCACAAGAAGGAAGACGTAGATATTCTTTCTAAATAGATTAAGACTGACAAGTCGTTGATACAAAGAAAAATTAAGAAACTGATGACTCTGAACAAGACTGTCGCATTTCGAAATGTGAGTCCAAAATTTAACTAAGTAGTCAAATTTTACCGGAAGTTACGATGATCTGAATTGTAAATCGATAAATGTCGTCTACGGATTAGAGTGTAACCTTTGTGGATTGTTATACGTCGGTAAAACAAAAGGAAGGTTTAACAAACATGCGGTCATAGATCAGACATTAACCTCAATGCAAACGACATTCTTTACCAGCATCTTAATCAGCCTGATCATTCCCTTGTTTCTATGGCTGTTCACATTATCGAAAAATTTACCACAGCACTAATAATCCTCATCTTGCAACTTCCTCCGTAGACAAAAAGAGGACTACTAGATTAGACAAATGGGAACTGCGACACTATATGGTTGCAATGACAAAATTGATAGTATAGGTATTCTATCTAGTCCTTCGTGTAGCTCGGTGAATGTGATGAATACTTTTAACCCTAACCCTCGGCGTAGACGCAGTCATCATCGTCATTATACATCACCTACTCTGCATGATGTATCGATTAATGACTTGCTGCCGTTTATACAAAAGCCGTAAGGTATTCATCACATTCGCAATAAAATTTATTCATTACCCCTTTAAAAACTTCATTTTCTGTGCAATTTATGTTTAGAATCCACTGTTACAAACCCTCATTCAAACCAATACAATCTTGCAGCTATCATTTCGGATATTGAAAGTCACAGACTTTTCAAACCAGTTCGAATTGGAAAGATAAAAAAGAGAAAATATATTTTCTTAATCTTTATTTTTGCCAACAAAGGTCTCGATGGCATCAACTTGGCAATATCCTTCATCATAAATTAGTTCAGTCGAAAATACCTCCTTATTTAAAGATTAATCTGTACCAATCAATTCTTATTCATATACCGAACCAATTGCAAGTAACATTTTCAATTATAAACATGTTTTGCAGGATATCAATATTGATGACTTTAAGTATAAACCTCCTGATTGCACATGTACTAGTTCCCAATTCACATATAATCCGGCTGGCCACGTTATTACTGGTGACCTCAACATTGTCAATAACACTTCCCTGCGAAATGTGCTATCCAAAGGTTCGCAATAATTTTACAAAACGTATTTTGTCAGACCTATAACTAATTGATGATAGTGTAACTAACCGGTACAGAAAAAAAAATATATAATCACATTAACGGTACACATTTTACTGCTCCAGATGCATATTACAACGTTCCATGTCTCGTCAGTGATGTTTCCTTAATTTTGAATTATTTAAAAATTTGAGGATATAAAAATATATATATTTTCACGAAGTACCGAATGCTTAAGTCCATCACTTGTATCGAAGAACTGATGTTAATTATATTACAATTTACATAATTTAGAAACAACACTTTGAAGATTTATTCATAATGAAGTTATTTCTTCTCACTATGATTAGCAAGACTTGTGAGTTTTTGTACTTTAACGTTGGAAAAATAAACGGTATTAGATACAAGGTTTTTTAGAGAAAGGAATTATGAAATTGTGTAAACATATTACCGAAAATAACTGATATAAACGGCACGACAAATTGTTCAGTGCTTTTATCAATAGGTATTTCAGACTAATCATCAGTAAAAATGTAAAGACAGATATGGGAGAAATTTTTGTGAGATGCATTGGAAATTGGAGCGCAAGGGCCTTTACAAATAATACATCACCTGAATTGAACGTAAATGTTAACAAGAATTTGATCACGAACGTTTGTAAATCTATTACGTTGTGTACGAATGTAGTCCCTAGTGCAAACACTGTAACTTTTTTCATATTTTTCCTTACTTTATTTCTTGATATTTAATGCGTTAAATATTAGGTAAGGGGGTGAAATTACATATTTAAAAAAATTGTGTGCTGAATCTTCATGTTAATATAAGTAGTGATTTGGTCTAGTTAAAAAAGGTCAAACATTAGTATGTCTGACACTGTCAAACTGAATTTTATACCCCCTTAACATAGAATTTACCATATTTTGAGTTAGAGCTGGTACAGGTTTCTATAATATGTATATCATTTGTCCCAATAGCAGTATAATACACTGTAAAAATCTGTTTGAGATAGAGCAGGTGCGATTTTTTAAATTTTAATTTATTGTCTAAAAGAAACAACAAAATAACTGTGTTCTCGTGCCTAAAAGATGGATTCAGTTATTATATTTTTTGTAAAACTCGATAAAAGTAAAGGAATAACACCTTTATTTGCTAGAAATTCTGTTAAAATTTCCCATTTTGGCATTATACGGCTAAACAAGAATAACGAATGATACCAGAGGGACAGTCAAACTCATAGATTGAACATAAACTGACAACGCCATGGCTAAAAATAAAAAAAGACAAAGAGACAAATAAATGTACAGAAGACACAACATAGGAAACTAAAGACTAAGCAACACGAACCCCACCAAAAACTGGGGTTGATCTCAGGTGTTCCGGAAGGGTAAGCATATTCTGCTCCACATGTGGCACCCGTCGAGTTGCTTATGTTATTAAATAGTTTAATTTCGTAGGTCACATTCGTGAAAAGGGAAGGGTATTGTTGTTACCACATAAAAAACATATCCGATAAAATTAGCATTTTAAAGCAGTTTCCATTTTTATGTTGAAGAGACAAAGCTGACTTTTTATCTGACAGATGTTTGTTTTGATATTTGTGTTTTTATGCCATTTGTGAACTCTGAATGTAGAGAAAAGAAGATAATCACAATAAAATATGTGAAAAATGTATTGTACTTATAGCCCTAGTCGAACGGCCTGTTTAATACGTGTGAATTGTGTAGACGATTGTACATAAAATTTGATTTCCATCATAAATATTTCACTTAATATGTATAAAAAGCACTTTACAATGATCACTGCACCTTATGCTTTCATATAAAACCTTATTTTTTTTCTTCTGTAGGATAGTTATTGGTTCAAATATATGCCACTTGAGACTAAAAGTGCTTGAAACTTTTCCTTTGAAAAGTTTAAAATGTGCATCAGACCATGAACGGTCTGCATAAACATAAAAATTCAACAGTCCTTTTGCAATCAAACCTTTTGTATCATGTCATTTTACCATAGAAAAAAGCAAAAAGTAGCAAAAAGTAAAATCACAAAAATACTGAACTTAGAGGAAAATCAATTCCGAAAGTCCATAATCACATGGCAAAATCAAATAACAAAACGCATCAAAAACGAATGGACAAGAACTGTCATATTCCTGACTTGGTACACGCATTTTCAAATGTAGAAAATGGTGGATTAAACCTGGTTTTATAGCGCTAACCCTCTCACTTTGATGACAGTCTCATCAAATTTCGTTATATTTACATTGATGTCCATTAATTTCAATTTCTTATAGCTTCTGTATACATTTTCACATGTTAATTTGTGCTACGGTCTAAATTGACTTTAAATAATTTTCAGTCCTACATGTCCCAAAACCGTTTTATACTCATGTGGTTTCCTTTTGTAATGTTTCTTTTCATTTGAAGAACATTAAATATATATGGAAGAATAATTTAAAGTTGAAAAACTTCAAAACTTCAAATTGGTTGAAAAAAATAATCTTTATATAAGCAACTCATTAAAACCAAATCTCTATTTTCAGGTCAGGCTCATATAAATGAATTTTGAATAATTGTAATAAATCTGATAAATCAAACGAGTATTCAGTTGCTGTTGATACTTGATATATTACATTCCAGGGCATTTAAAAAGAATAGTTTTGCAATATTTAAATTTTTAAGCCCAAATCTTGATAGGGGAAATTTGATTTCAACGTCAAAATTAAATATCCAAATTTCAATATTAAAATGTCTCCAGTTTCTATAATATATAGCATATATATGTCCAATCCCGCTGCAAATGTTTGCACCTGTCCTAATTCAGGAATCTGATGTACAGTAGTTGTCGTTTGTTTATGTAATTTATACGTGTTTCTCGTTTTTCGTTTTTTATATAGATTACACCGTTGGTTTTCCCGTTTGAATGGTTTTACACTAGTAATTTTGGGGCCCTTTATAGCTTGTTGTTCGGTGTGAGCCAAGGCTCCGTGTTGAAGGCCGTACATTGATTTATATTGGTTTAATTTTATAAATTATTATTTGGTTGGAGAGTTGTCTCATTGGCACTCATACCACATCTTCCTATATCTATGAAACTTGAATCTGTTCACCCTTCCTGAAATCACCCCAGGTTTTTGGTGGGTTCGTGATGCTTAGGCTTTAGTTTTCTATGTTGTGTTTTGTGTACTATTATTTATCTGTTTGTCTTTTTATTATTTTTAGCTATGATGTTGTCAGTTTATTTTCAATCTATGAGTTTGACTTTCCCTATGGTATCTTTCGCCCCTCTTTGGCCAACTATCTAATGAATTCCTCAGCTTTGTCCATTCAAAATTTCATTAAAATTTAGTCAAGTCTTTTTGTACTATTAGGTCAAAGGACACATTGATCGTGTAAACAGTGTATATTTTTACATATATACCTAATGTATTTCTTGATATTTTATGCATGAACTATTAAGTAAGGGGTGAAATAACATGTTACACAAAATTGTGTGGTGAATCTTTATGTTAAGTAGTGATTTGGTCTAGTTATAAAAGGGAAAAAATTGGTATGTCTGAAACAGTCGAACTGAATTTTAGACCCCCGTAACATGGAAATATCCATATTTTGAGTTACAACTGGTAGAATTTCTTTAAACCAGATTAGGTTATTGAAAGTGTCGGACATTGTCAAATATAATAGCCTTGCTTTAAAATTAGTTCTGCACTTTTATCAAAAGTTTTTTTTCTAATTAACCGTCAGAAAAAAAAATAAACTTAAAGATTCTGACAACAAAATTATATGTAGGCTACAGTAGTGTATAAATCTTTAAAATTAACAAATTGACAAAGATAATACAAATGGGAAAAAACCGCTGAGAGAATTTTGTGAACTCCATTACGACCAATTACCAGGTGCGTCAAATTACATATCTTAGTTTCCAAAGATATCCGATTGCAAATAATATGTCGCTTATAAGTTGACACAAAGACACATTGTATTGTTAAACCAATTATAGGTGTAAACCTAAAACTGTAAGAATGTTAATTCTAGTCATCGTTCTTCATCATTACTGTGTTGGAGCAGTTTTTTTTGTAAGGACCTTATCTCTGTTACGAAGAACCAAACAGTGTTGAAATACACGAGGGCAAGTATTAAACCGGATAAATAAACAAAACCCGACTGGAAAGAAGATATATTACTGTTGAGAAATTGTAAGTTGACAACTGGAAAGTTGATATGACAATTGCATATTAATTATTTCTACATTTGTAGTTTGAAGACCTCCATCGATGACAAGATAGAGGAACATATCAAAACTTGTACCAGATCTTCTACTTACAGAGTTTTCATTGTAAATTTAACGGAATTTGATGAGACTGTCAACAAAGTGAGAGGTTTACCGCTATAAAACCAGGTTTAACCCACCATTTTCTACATTTGAAAATGCCTGTACCAACTATGACAGTTCTTGTCCATTCGTTTTTTTATGTGTTTTGTCATTTGATTTTGTCATGTGATTAGGGACTTTCCATTTTGATTTTCCTCTGAGTTCAGTATTTTTGTGATTTTACTTTTTCCTTTATCTGAGGTTCAATGAGGTATATTTAATGCAAATGTCGCACAGAAGAATAGGTTATCACATTGTGACTTCAATATTAAGAAGACTATAAAAGCGATTTTCATCATATTTCTTCTGTTGTAAGTTTAGTTTAATTATTTTGTGTCATGAACTGGTATTGATGCCATGTCGTATGGTTTTAAACATGAATAGAGGGGTAGTGAGGTTGTCTCATACCATAATGAGAAACAACTAGAGGCTTTAAAGAGCCTGTGTCGCTCACCTTGGACTATATGCATATTAAACAAAGGAAATAGATGGATTCATGACAAAATTGTGTTTTGGTGATGTTAATGTGTTTGTAGATCGTACTTTACTGAACATTCTTGATGCTTACAATCATCTTTATCTATAATGAACTTGGCTAAGAAGTTACAGGGGAAAATTTTTTGTAAAAATTTACAAAAATTTACCAAATTTATGAAAACTGTTAAAAATTTACTATAAAGGGCAATAACTCCTTAAGAGATCAACTGACCGTTTTGATTATGTTGACCTATTTATAGGTCTTACTTTGCTGTTCATTATTGCTGTGTAAATACAATTTATCTCTATCTATAATAATAATCAAGATAATAACCAAAAACAGCACAATTTCCTATAAATTACAAATTCAGGGGCAGCAATCCAGCTACGGGTTGTGCGAATCATCTGAAAATTTCAGGGCAGATAGATCTTGACCTGATAAACAATTTTACCCTGTAAGATTTGCTCGAAAATAGAAAAAAAAAATGAAAAAAAATGCAACATTCATTCCTCAACAAAAGAATACATCACAATAGACGAGTGACATTAACCATTCAATTGTATTTTTACTGCACCCACTTAAAATACGGCTAAAACATATACTTTTCGAAAGCATATCATCTGTCCTATCTCTTTGTCCGGTTGTCACATATTCGTACGGTGCAATTTCCGTCAAATCATGATGAAAGGTCAAAGACAATAACAACCTAAACCAAGGAGTAAACAAAAAAAAGTCGCACACTTTCTACTTTTACAAGATGTTAGCATTTTGGCATATTCTGTCTTCTGAATAATAATATTTTGTATGGAAATACGAAAATCTGGTAGAACAGATGCTAATAGTCACTTAGCAAAGGCACTTTAAAATATTGTTGACGGATGTTCACTAAATAGCGCAGAAATTCCAGTAAAAATGATAAAATTGCTTAGAAACCCAATTTTTTTCTGTTATACAGTTGTTATTCACCATACAACCAACAACATATTATATTTAGTGCTTAGGTAGTTTTTTGACATCATCTTATTACTGCAATTACCCTTCATGCTAAATACACAGTCAATTATAGCAACTCATGCATCTGCCCAAAATACCATCCATCTGCGAAAAGATAGCTTTTTTGATGTTCAATGTCCTAAGATATTATTAAGCTAAGTAATTTCTTGAAATTGTAAATTAACACATATTACAAACCTATGGTGGCCAGATGCGGCCATTAACCGACCTTCAGCAGAAAAATGACAATCCCCGTCAATTATATATTAATAATATGTATTAGTATGAATGACGAAACTACGGTGTAGGTGTCATACAATTCAACAAATCAGCATCAATGGCCTTTTGTAAACAACCTCTAAACAATAAAGCAGTTTTGATGTAGATGTTGTAATTTGTTACTGCTACATGTTGCAAATTTTTTTCCCCAAAAAAGCTGATATATTAATATGCGTTTAAACCACTTATCTTCTAAATTTCCATGCTTATGATATGGTTTTGCATTTAAATTTAAATTTACCTCATAGTATCCTCATTACAGACAAAGAGAAAACCAGAGCGCTATTTTCATTCAATTGATAGGTATAGGTTGCAATGAAACCAGCTTTAATGCACCATTTTATACTCATTGAAATGTAGTATAACGTCAGGAATATGGCATTTGTTTTCCATTTCTGCTATACTGTGTGAGCTTTAACTTTGCCATTTTATAATGGACTTTCAGTTTTGAATTTTTCTTGGAGTACAATATTTTTTGGCATTTTACTGTTTAGTAGATCATCTGTAATGACTATGTCACACATTCACGGATCACCTTGCCGTTTCCACTACGGATTAAATCTCACGGATGATCCCGGAAATGCAGTTTCCGTAGTCTGATACAGATCCGATACGGATGCACAACGGGGTTTGATGACAAGTGTCGTGACGTGTATACTGCGGATAAACAACGTTTTGCTACGGTATAAGTATGAATGAGAACGGTCTGAAACGGAATAGTACGAACGATCAGATTTCTACTTGTTATTCTTCATTTCTATATGTCAATTTAATCGTAGATTATTTTTCGTTTTTGTTAAATAAATTACTTATCTGTCTGTCTGTACTTTGTGGTGTTATTCGTAATCCTCGGACCAACGACATGTAGCAGTTCTCGAAACATATTTAGTACTATTCTTTCAAAGTTCTTAAATGTAGCTGAATTTTCCGCACACAATTTAGTCATGAGGGGCTCAAACTGGCTCAGTCCCTAGTCTACCATGTACTCTGCATCCTGTCATCTGTACGTCTGTCATCAAGTATATCGACCCTGCCCTGTCATGTTGTGCAATATCAATATCCAATTCCAACCAATTATTTACAAGCAGCAGTTATTGATTATTCATGATGGATACTCATTATGTATACCTCAACGTCAACTTAGACACAGAATAAGTAGGACCCTATAAGTATGGAGTATTTGAACAGAAGCCTTATGTGAGTTTGTCGTCGTTACAGACGTAATACTGTGGATTCATTATCACTCGTTGGATACTAAATTCGTGGGTTTCGTGAATGCAGGCCTAGGTGAACCACGAGTTTAAATGTCCAACGAAAAAAAAAATTCTCTAAAGTTGTATCCAGACTTCGGCAAAACCACGAAAATTAAAGGTTTCCGCAATCAAATAAAATTGGTACCAACGAAAATAAAAGAATCCACAGCATTCCGTATTTTGTCGTGTTGTAACGTAGTAAACCGTAATAGACTTTCAGAACAATGGCTAATACCTAGCTATCCGTATTTTTCAACGTAATGAAATCGTGTCGTTTCGTGACACATTCGTAACAAATCGTATTGTATCCTTACCAGTACGTAGTTCTCCAAAACTAACCGTAGATATCATTCTGGCCTCCGAATAAGTATGGATTAATACAGTTTTGACAGGGACTAAAATGGACCAGTATGGTCTCATACGGTTTAGTAAGGAGTTGCTACGGTCATTTTATCAGTGGTCAGATTTTGCACATGTTCAAAAATTGTAAAGGATGTATACGTACTACTAAGTATGACTACGGCAACATTACGGATATCTACTGACTAATACAGATTACCACGAATTATACCGGATCGTATCCGAAGCTAATCCGGTGTCAAATCCGTGAATGTGTGACCTAGGCATAATGCATTTATGGAACGCCACGGCTGTCTTATGTTGAACTCTTATATTACGTGCTGTTGGTTTATTATTACTTGATGATAGTTTGTGTTTACATAATATGGTTTTGACATTACGTAATGATGTTTTGATATAACTGAATAAAGATAATCATTACTTAATAATGTTGAGTATTGACCTGATGTAGTTTCGTCATTATTTAATATAGTTTTGTCATTGCTCGATGTGTTTTCACCATTATTTAAGGTGGTTGTGTTATTAGGCAATGAGGTTTTAACATTACTTGATGTGTATGTGACTTAAAGTAACGTAGTTGTTTCATTATATGACGTGGTTTTTGCTATTTCGTAATTATAATTTGCCGATTCTTTATATGGCTTTATCATTACGTAATGGTGTTTTAAAATTTGACGATTTTACACTACATAATGTGTTTGTTTCAGTATTTGATGTGGTCCTCTCATTCTTTGATGTGGTTATCCCATTACTTGATGAGGTAAAACAACGTGACCAATTCGGAAAAAATATATGTTTTATTTTTAGACCGATTCCCATATGCTCTATTGATGAGTACTGCTATCCATTCAGTTAAAGTTCAAATCAAAGTTCAAATTGTTGTTCAGAGTTATTTAGTATGAAAAAGGGGAACGACAGACAAAAAATAGAAAAAAGTCTTAAAAAATTAACAGCAATTCGGATATAAGAGGGATATCCCCAAACCATTTGTTCCTGCCGTTTTTTCCCTTGTTCTGAAATGGAAGCAGTAATATTATACATTCGTTACGGATTCTAAGGAACCCTTTGTCTCGCTTGATAATTCTACTGTCAATGTAAAAGCGTAATGTTGACTGTACAAATTAAATTTAAAAAAGAATTTTTTCAGTAGATGCTTTTATCTTGACCTTTAGGAATAACTCCTATACATTGTTTCAGTTTGGGATATCCCCTTTATGTCCGAATTACTGTAAATGTTTTGGTAATTTTGTTTTGAATTTTTTCTGTCGTTCCCCTTGTTCATATTCGGTCCGGGACATTATAGTCCTTAGTATGGAGAATGTCTTACTTGCTAATTAATTTTATACCCCTTCCAAATTTATTTCTTCATGTTTTATGCCTCAAATAGCAAGTAGGGGGATGAAATTAAACTGTAAAAAACTTGGGTCATAAATTTTAAAGAAAAGTAGTGAATTTATCCATTTGAAAAAGTTTAAAAAAAATAGCCTTTCGGAATCTATCTAAAGATTTTAAGACCTTAACATAAAACTGTCCATATTTTGAGTTGAAGCCGATGAATTTTCTATAACTTTAATATAATTTGTCAAAAAAGTAGTACAACACACTCTAAAAATATTATTGAGAAAGCGCAAGGGTGTTTTTTTTTAATTTACATTTATTGTCTGAAAAACATAACTATTCTCGAACCAATAACTCTGAACAAAATTTGAACCTTAACCTAAGGCATAGCGGTACTCATCCAAAGCGCATTACCCAAACGACAATTTTTTTCGAATTGGTCACTTGGTTTTACCTCATCAAGTATGGGATAACAACAAACAGGGCCACATCAAATACTGAAACAAACACATCATGTAGTGTAAAATCGTCAAATCTGAAACATCATTACGTAATGTTAAAGCCATTTAAATAATTGGATAATCACCATTATGCAATGACAAAACCATTGAAGAGTTTGAAAGTGTTTTTTAAAAAGTTATGGAAATAAATTAAGTGCATGATAATTTGATAAAATTCATTATTCTGAAGAAGTCAATATACGCATGTGCAAACACATTTAATTGGATTTAAAGCATGGCTTTGTTCACAAAGCAAAAGAAGCACGTCATATTAGAATTGTAAACAACATCCAATGCTTATATAGATATAGGAAGATGTGGTGTGAGTGCCAATGAGACAACTCTCCATTGAAATACCCATTTACATCTGTAGTTATGAATAAGCTCAACTGGTAGTATTTACTGTTAATCTCTCAAAATAATGTAAACCGAATTAATTCAGCTTTTAATTTTCCACCATAATGTTTTGCGTCCCGAAACTAATTATGCTTTTGACCTCCTCAAACAAAGCTGTTACGGTTTTTGGTTTTCTTATAAATAAAACATGTTAGCTTGATAATTGACATTATAAACTTACATGCTCAGGTTTATTTTATTTCAAAATAATTCAATATTAAATGATCTTAAATATATGTAAGGTTCTCGTTCTAGCTTTTGATACCAGCCAATCGATTAAAGATCTTTTATTAAAAATGTTAAAAATTCTTCTGTCTACCCATCTTCCTTCATCTTGTGTACGGATCAAAAACAGCTGGAATGCCAAATCAAAAACGAAATTAAAGAGAGCGTGTAAAACCAAAAATTCCAAAAGTTTTGAAAATATAAATACATGAATATTTTTACAAGATTTACAGAAAAAGACGAAGTCAAAATACACCCGTGCTTGAATTGTCAAAGCTACACATAAAACTCTCAAAGGTTCTCATGAACATTTACACCGTTCTAAAAATAAACCTACAAACACAACCACAAAAAATATTCTCACAAATAAAGGCAACAGTAGTTTACCGCTGTTCGAAATTCATAAATCGATTGAGAAAAAAACAAATCCGGGTTACACACTTAAACTGAGGGAAACACATCAAATATAAGAGGAGAACAACGACACAACAGAGACACAACACTAAAATGTAACACAAACATAAACGTACTTTAATCTAACTATGTCCATTTTCCTGACATGATACAGGACATTTTTGTGGGTTGTAGGTTGTGGGTTGAACCTGGTTTTATGGCTAGCCAACCTCCCGCTTTTATTGCAAAGATAAATATAACATTAAAATGACAACATTACATGACAGGACAACAATACAAATAAATGGGAGAACATATAGGACAGAGAAACACACGAATAATACATAAAAGCTATCAAAAGGTACCACACATATAAGCACCTGCATTGCTACCACAATGTTTTAAAATCCCCCACTTATTTCCCTATACCTATCATCTAAATACTCGCGTAATATTTGGCACTAACCAAATTTTCCTACCAGCACATATATTTACACTGCAATTATTCTTGGTGATTTTATATAGCTAATTCTTAATCGCTGGTTAATTTTAACAAATATCGAATAAGCATAAAGGCAGACCCGCGAAGATGACCCCTAAATGAAATCTTCACATTAACAAATATTGTGTACCGAAGACGGTCGAGTGATGAAAAACTTGTTCAAACCCACCACATACAGGACTGTTCCAAGTTAAGTCCTGTTTTTGCCTTTTGCTCAGATTTTCGCATCCTCTGGTTAATCCATGCCGTTTCATTAAATAATTCACCCGCTGACCCTTTTTTCATTATTTTTTTAACATATAGTTTAAAAAGCTTTTTTTTCAAAATCTTATAAATGCTTATTTTTTGAAAGACAAAATGTACCATTAATAAATAAATGAAAAATCTAGAGAGATTCATTACACGCCAAATGTCAATGGCTTATATTTCAAAAACAAGGAAAAGAACCTTTTATTTTTTCAGCTTTTACAGTTCTGATATCCATATACTACCAACTTATAATTGTATTGTAAGTGCCAGTCTTTGTAAGAATCATGCAATATAAGATAATTTCATAACAATGCAGAAAAAAAACACACCAACCTAACCACCCTATTTGGAAGGTACCTCAAACCTTGTAGGTCCTTCCTTTCTCCATGTCAGGTAATTCAGGAAATATCTAGACAAATGGTAACAATGATAGCCAATTAAGGAAGTATCGCCCCTTAAGTGTTAATACTAGTTCATTTCAACCAAATTATATTTCGAATTACCAGAACAGGGAACAAATGTTCCGTATAGATCAATAGACCTCTAAACGGCTTTTATTTTTGTGTTGTTTTGGCTACTGTCTCATTGACATTTACTCCACAGTTATTCCAAGTAATAATAAGTATAACTTACGCTGTATTTAGTACATGTATCTTCTTTGAACCATCCCCCGAGGTCTGTATATACCTGAGATTTGTATGGTTTGTGCAGTTTTTCACATAATTTGCAATAATCTGAGTCATATTTCCCAAGTTCATATTTTTTCTCCCATTCAAAATACTGTTGAAAAGAGTCTCATTTGCACCAACTTTCTCTATATAATTAACAAAATCACTTATGTTTTTGAAGTCAAAGAAATTTATATACGAATTTGGTATTACAGTTGGGTTTATTTGCCCTTTAATCCAGTTAACAATTTGAATAGTATCACTCTCCGCCAAAGTATACAAATATTTCTCTGTCACGTAATGCCGACAATTAGAATTTTCAAAAGCTAGTCTAAATTTTCTATAAATTCAATATTTCTTTTGGATGGCATGAACCACCAAAATTAGTAAACTTCCGATCACCGCAGCGACCGAACAATTCCACATCAATGTATTTCATAATCTCTTTTATCAATTTAAATCGTCTCCCAGAATCATGGCAATTACTTATAGATGCATACATTGTTTTGTTTTTGTTTTTATGAGACACAAGCGGTGGCGTTGGTGTATTCATGCATATAACCTCCATAGGCGCCATGAATAGTAGAATAGTTCCGGTAGGAAAAAGACCAATTGAACATCCCGTTCATCCAATTGTAATTCTTTTTTATCAAGGCTGTGGGTTCAAGAGTATATAAAATCCATGGATGTCGACGAATTCTTAGGCCTGGCATATCATTAATGTCTATATCAGCGTCATGAAATATAATGGCGTCACTTAGCAGAAGATTCCCTCGATTATGGGTGGCTGTACAAGCATAATCACACTTTTTTTAAATCATTATTTATTCCTTTGGCTCATTTGTTACTGTTCTGAAAAATGGTGTCCATACTAGTATTTTCTTTGTTTTTCTTGTTGTATCGTTAAATATGTTTTCAAATTTATTAACATAATCGTATTCTTCAACAGGTCCGAAATTGTACGCTTTTCGTGGAATCAAAGTGAATTTGAAATCCAAAAAGGCAAAACACCATTGTTAGACAAATTATCGACGATACAGCCAAGTATAGTGAAAGTCTTTGTCTCTGATTATTTGATAACTGAAGTAACTGCTTGTGTTTATCGTGTCTTTATCTTCTTATGTGATAAATAAAGTGACTGTTGGTATTTATTTTGATACTGATGTAAAGCGCATTGGTATATACTGATATATAGCGTTATGATCGTCTACAAAAGATAATAAAATTGTGTTACTTTGTTTTTGCAAATGCAATAACTGCTGATATACAGAGTCACGATAAATATCTATAAAATAATAATTTCGGTAATATCTACTAATATAAGCTGCTAAATGTAGCTTCAAAGATTGACAAGTGCCTCAACTAGAGATCATGAGTACAAGCTAAAGTATTATAACATAAACTAAAGTTATTATTTATATATTTCATTTCTTAGTTGTCTTATTTATTTCTTTAATTTTATGTGATTGTATTTTGTATGTATTTACCTCTTGTTTCCATGTCAATGAGACGGAGTGTTTTTAAGATAAAGCATATATATATATATATATATATGTAAGACTCAGATCGACGTCTGGTCTCTAATCGACGTCCATTTTTCAAATCGACGTCCAAATCTGACGTCACAGTAAAATATCCTTCCAAATCGACGGCCAATTTTACGCCTATCTAATCGACGTCTATTTTTTGGGGCTTTTCTAATCGACGTCCAATTCTTAGCTTCTCTAATCAACGTTCATTTTGGACACAGAATACAAAATTAACAATAACCGACAGCAGCTGAAACTTTTAGACCTTTAAACACTTTATGGGTGACAAATAGGATATATTTAAAAAAAAAAAAAAAAGATTTATTACATACTGGACTAAATATGTAAACTGGATATCAATTTTTAAATTTTAGAGATTACATAAAAATAAGGAGATGTGGTATGACATGTCTTATGCAAACAATTCAAATTAGAAAGTTAATGGTCTTATTTATAAAAAAAACAATTCCAAAAAAAGAAATATGACAAACATTAACCATAAAAAAACCACTGCAGTACAGGCCAATAAAGCATATGTCGGGGTTAAACATGTGAGCACTTAACCTAGAACAGTTATGCACAACATGAAACATAATGGCAATTTCTTGCGTATATGTTTTACTCCAGGTGTAAAACTCAGAAATTCGTTGAAAAATATCTTACACAGTCCGAATTATAATACTGAATAAAACAAAATGGCTGTGCTTCTTTATTTTGTCTATTGTTGAAGACCGAATAATGCCTCTAATTGTCGTTTGGTTTTCTTTGTCGTTAGGTTGTTTTCTCCTTACCATACCCTCATATGCATGTCATTTATTAACATGAATAGCAATGACACACTACTTTGTAAATCGATTCGATTAACTTTTTATCAAGATAAACTTTGATATGCATGATACCTAATTCGGGTTCAAAATATTCTATATAAAAAGTATGTATAAAATGTTTGAACCCTACAAAACATGTACATGTATATAAGTGTAAATAATTAAGTTCAGTAATTTATTATCTATTTATATTGAACAAATATCGACTAAAGACGATTAAAATCAATTGGACGCAGTTTTTGCATTGGGCGGCGATTAGAGGGTCAAAGTATTGGACGTCGATTTGAGAATGTGACGTCAGATTTGGACGTCGATTTGAGGAACGGACGTCGATTAGAGCCCGGACGTCAATCTGAGTCTAACATATATATATATATATATATATATATATATATATATATATATATATATATATATATATATATATATATATATATATATATATATATATATATATATATATATATATAAAAAAAAAACAAGAAAAACAAATATATGTGATTTTGACATACGAAAACAACTAAATGTAGTATTGATTAAAAAGTGTCCAGGTACAAATATTTCAGGCATATTCAGGACAAGAAAACCAAGTGAAAGTTCGGTTTTGACAAGTCCCTGGCAGCATTGACTTGTAAAGATAATAACAGAAACTTATTGAACATGTTAGATACTTTAGTGCTTATTATTGTAATAATGGTAGTGTCATTGTAGCAGGCGACCTTACTGCTAGTTGTCGTACGAAAGACAGATTGCATACAAACGAATATAAATCTGATGAGTTTTAAAAATTTGTTTAAACCCATGATATGTTAATTTCAGGTGGTAAAATTAAGCATACAAGTCCTGGTTAAACGTTTAATAACCGGTCACAGAAATTAACAAAATCAGCAAATCCTACTATTTATAGAACAAAAAAAAATCGAGACGGGAGACTTCAAATTTGTGGGTGGGATAAAAATCTATCCATTTTTTTTGAATTTGCCTTAACTGTATGTAAAACAATGATACCAGTAAAGTTAAAATCAGATTGTTTTCGATCTCACACAGACTGTTGAAGGCAAAATGTCAAAATTGAATCCATTTAGTCATCAGTAACCAGATATACAAATCATAAATACGGTAGTTAAATAGTTCACAGAAAAAAGGGTGGTAGGTTTTAAAAGAGACAACCCCAATATGAAGGTTAGGAAACCAAGGACCACATAAGAATAAGCTGACTTGGATAAGAGGGACGAAAGATACCAGATGGACAACCAAACTCACAGATTGAAAATAAACTGATAACGACATGGCTAAAAAGAAAAAGACAAACAGACAAATATTAGTACACAAGACACAATATAAAAAACTAAAGGCTAATCAACATTAACCCCATAAAAAACTGGGGTTAATTGCATGTGTTTCGGATGGGTAAGCAGATCCTGCTCCACATGTGGCACCCGTCGTGTAACTCATGTTATTACAATACCGGTAAATAGTCTAGCTCGATAGGTCACATTTGTGAAAAGGGAACGGTTTGTAGTAACGACATAAGGAACATATCCAATATCATCTGTAAAACGTATATTCCATAACGGTCAACCAACTCGTGATAGCGTCCGTTAAATTTACGAAGGGATGATTTCAACCACACGATTTGGAACTCTTGGTTAATAGCTTCCTTTTGAGTAGCAATCAACTATCAAGGAAATCTTGTTTGGAAATACAGGCCCGGGAATATCGTATCAGTTGGGAGTATGTAGGCGCTGCTTGAATGTTGCTTTATAGAAATGGAAAGTTCACAATTGAGAAGCTGTAATCATCTCTTTTGTCGTAAAATTTTGTTTTCAGCCGACCCTCATTGACAATTTCGAGATGTAATTCAATATATGAGGCAGAGGATAGAAGCGTTCCGACATAGGGTCCGAGACCACATATAATTTGTCCCAAAAGTAGTACAACACACTGTAAAAATTTCATTGAGAAAGCGCAGGTGGGATTTTTTAAATTTTCAATTATGTTCTAAAAGAAATGAACTACGAAATAATTGTGGTCTCGGACCATAGTCACTAAATTTTAAATTAATTAGTGAGAGAACATCATCTATATAGCGGAATGTAAAGTTACAGGATATTGATAACTTCTTATCTTTCTACATAAGAAGTTCTTGTATGAAGCAAGTCTCAACATAATTACGGAAGAAATAGACAAGAAGAAGGGCACAGTTGGTTCCCATGGGAATGCCGATAGTTTTTTTGTTTGTTTGAAAAACACGTCCTTCAAACGTAACAAATATGTTGTCAATCAAGAAATCAACAATCTTGATAATGTCAGTTTCAGAGAATTTTGTTTGAATCAGAGTGATTCTTTACAAAATAAGATGTTTCCCTCCCTAAGACAAGATACATGTAACTACTTTGGACTTAGATTGTATGTACTCTAAACGATCTTTAAATTTTGTTAGTATCCACATCTGATTCACGCCACCTTAATAATAGGCAATTTAACAATAAATTTGAAGCCCGGATTTGTGGCTGATAAAATGGATGTTACTGATTTTGAAAGAGGTTTCGTAAAGCACCTGGAAGACCCAGCAATATACCGTTGTTTGAAAGGACACGTATGTAGTTTAGGTATCCAGTGACGGAAGATCCAGTTCTTCATCTTTGGTTGCAATTCCAAAAGAACTTAGAACAGACCTATGATTATCCAGGATTTCCTCTAGATAAGTGTTGTTGTGATATATGTTAGAATATTTGCTTGAAATGAATACTGAAAGGTCATAAATTTGTAGGCATTCAATCCACTCCTATAATGACCAGGAACAATAATATAATACAGCTATTTTAGGGCAAACTGCACAAGTCTGGTGATAAATAGCCTTACAAAAGAGTGTTAACTGTTTTATCGAAACTGTGCTTAAACCTTAACTAAAGTAACTAATTCAAGTCATTTAAATAGCGTTATTCTTAGAATAACGGAATAAGCTCACTCTAAAAACTAGCACAACATGGTTTACTTAATATAACTCAAACAGGTCATATTAAATAATTTAAAATATGAAAATATCAGCAACTTCTTGCAATGCTATTTTGTAGGCACTAGCTACGGTTAATCGGAGGAAAAAAAAACCAATAAATATATTATCATATTATACAGGACAAAAGTGTTGATTACAGGCCCAACTTGTTTTACAAAGAATTGATATTACCAATAATTAATCAGTTCTATGTTCACGGGTGTAAACAGAAAGATTTTAAAAGCAGAGAAAACCGTTCATATTTTAATCAGCATGACTTTATCAGACGACAATACCAACAGGCTGAAAATAAGTTTTATACAAATCAGATACTTTAATTCAGTCATGGCCCCTTGCTATCGCGGATGTGTTCCAGTAACAACATTTTTTTTATGCACATTTCTACCAGGATATTTTTTACGATTTGTAATGAATTTTATCTAAAGTTGCTACTACTGTTAGAAATGTAGGCGCTACTTTCTAGTTTTTGAAATTTAACCAAATGAGACGCATTTGAGGTTTTGTTCTTTGATCAAGCGTTTTAATATAATCAATTTTGTTCGCTTTTCAACATTAACTTTTAACCTCCATAGAATATTCAATATGGAATCAAACTTTAGAAAAAGTATCATTTTGATAGTCACAGTAAGCAGAGACTAGAAAAAACATTATTTAAAGTTGATGCAGGTGATTTAAATTTCATAATATGAGGCAGGCATTACCTGTGAAAGGGGACGAAGTCTGTATGATTTTTTTTTAATTCCAACATATTTTAATTTCAAAACGGAAATACTGTAACGTTTCCGATTTTTTTAAGGGATTTTACTTGTGACGTTATTTAAGTTATGACGTCATGTTCAATGTAAACACAGAAATGCGATCATCAGGTAACGTTTATTCATATCAAAGACAAAGAATTATTAAAAATGAAATTACTATTGTATTTCTTGAGTTCCTATATTTTTCTAGATTATTCAAAGTCTCATGACAACGAGACAGGAAGAAGGAAGTAGATTGATTTTTCTACTGTAATAGGAGACTTCGTCCCCATATTAAAATAGGAGTTATCAGTAAGGAGTGTAGTTTCGCATATTTTGGCCCGGAGGTAACATACCTTAAAATACGGAAAACACAGAACTGTGAAGATAGAGTAACTGTTCTTTTAAAAACAAAAATAAAACAAAATTATTGAATTTTAATGCAAGGAAAGGTAACTCAAAAAGGGCGTTTTGTTTTTTTTTAAATTCCGTTTAGGTTTTCTGAAATGATTAAGCTCAATTTTTATCAAATTTTGTACTCGTAAATATCTAAATGCTTGAAATGTTCCATGATTATAAAACTAATAGTTTTCCTAGTTTTTCTCCTCGGTAATATAACTTGTATTCCTAACAAAATCAATATTTAATCTAAGTTTTTTCATATTTTTACATTTTGGGGTACATGTATATTTCGATTTCACCACTGGAAGGTGACTTATACAATGTTTGTACTATGTATTGTTTAATCATATGCTTAGTTTTTAATATCAAATTGCAGTCTGGGAAATTGCAGAGACTCATATCAAGGACAACAGAAAGATGTGTTGTTTTACCAAAAAAACATAACAAAAGAACAGGAAATGTTAAATATTATTAGATCCTAAGGTTTTAATCACAACCAAGTGATGTCCTATCATTTGCACTGGTATTGCAGTGAAAAACACAAACCAGAATATTATATATATATAAAAATCAAAACAAGCTAACCGATGTTCATATCTTGTACATTTATTTTGAAACATCAAATCAAATGAGAACAAACAATCTTTTCTGTCATACAATTCTTTAAATAGGACTACAAGATGTGTACGTCGGTGATTGCGTTCAGCTTTTATAATAAAGTGTATGTCGAGACAATGGTGTTATATACATTTGAAAAGACTGCAAGTTAACTAAAGTCCTATCCAATGAGGAAAGAAATGATCTTCAATGTTTAAGACTTTTTCGAATCGTGAACCCTTAACTGCAGCATCCTTCATGTAAACAACATCTCCACCTGTTAGATAGCCGATCCACCACCCAAAGGTCCCTATCGTCATAATTGTATGGTCACAGGCAACTAAAGTTGCCATATCAAGTTCTCTTTTACCTAATGATATATATGCTACTGGAACATGAGAAGGCACATTTTCTCTAGACCATGACATTCCATCTGATATAACTAGGAATAAAACAGCACTATATTTTTTAGCATAATAGTTAACAGACCTGTTTAGATATTCTGGTGTAGCGATTTTATACCCGTCATCATAACTTGTCACCTTATCGCCTCTCCTTATATGAATACCAACTAAATTTACACTTCTGCGAGATTTAATTTTCCACCTTTGCAGTATTTTATCAATTGTCTGTTTGGCTTCATTTTGTATATGCTTTCTAAATGTTAACTGCTTCTTAAGCTGTTTATCATACATGTAAAAATATTTCCATGATTGAAGGCCATATCCAAGTTGAATGTTATCAGTGGAGCTAAAGTTCATTAAGTTTTTATGGTACGTTGGAGATGCTCTATCTAAAACTTTTCGAAACCCTTTACATAATTCTTTTGATTCATTGATTGTATCTGTAATTTCAAAAACGTCGCGTATTTCAGCATCCGAAGGTATGAAAATATTCATATTCTTAGACCTTGCTGCAGAAAACGCTGTTGCGAATTGAAATAATCTATTTCCCAGTCCACCTTGCAAGATAGGACATATTGATCCCTTCCTTTTCTCCATCAAGCTATACGAAACTCTTTTTGCTGACGATTTTATGTATATAGGCACTGGTGAAAGTGGTTCTGATGATATAATTCCAGCTGATTTGAGTATAACAAAAAAAACTACAACTAGAATCACGACAACTGAAATATAAAAAAAAGTTTCTAGCAGATTTCATTAATATTTCTGTTTAAGAAGTTTAGCATTGCGGTAAACGGCAATGCGCTTGGTCCTAGTTCATCCTTGTCTTTTTAATATATATGTGTTTTCTTGTAGAGAGCATATATATATATACTGAATATCTGTTACTGTTTGATAATTATATTGAAAATAACCAGGTAAATATACGTTCCTGTATATACACATGTTTATGCATTTTGATGCTTTTGTCTTATTAATCTGTCTTATTAACGTATATCATATATACATATGTTTTGTATCTTTTTATACAAAAAGGAGTTGTGTAAAAAACATGCTTCCAAGAAAGTACTGCTTCAATAGATGTTTCCATATTTAATGGTTCTTGAAATAAACAACAAAGTCACCCAAAGCAAAGTGATATAGCACATTTAACGACACATGCTTTCAAATCTATACTTACAATAAGATGTTTTTTTGTACATTTGGTTTTATTAAACAGTTGAAAAACGGACTCAAAACAATGATAAGACAGAATGTTATGTATTACGAAACACTTCGCATCTCATCTCAATTTGATGTCATTTTAAGGTAAAAGAGTTAGGCCGATTTTTGTCTTAGCGTCGTTATCTGTTGATACGAAATTAGGATACAATTAATTCGTCGAAAAAGTAGCATAACAAAAATGTGAAGTAGTCATGCCAGGGTTTTAATAATCCTAGTAGTGCTGGTTTTTACTGCGAATTTCAAATTCTCTATCGTGTCTGCGATTTAAGAAGCAAGTTCTGCATTTGTGTGCTTCCTGTTTTTTGCTCTTGTTATTTTATGAGTTTTGATCCACTTGATTTTCATAGAAAAACATACAGTCGCTTTGATACAAATTTCCTTTATTATTATTTTATATATCACAATATACATGTTATAATTTATTGCCCTCGTCTAAGTGAGAATGATAATTAATTCAACAACGAAAAAAAGATGGATAAAATAATTGGTTACATACAAGATAAACATATATCATGTCTTTGTTGCATAAAGAAAGGAATTTAACTCATGCCAAAAATATTTTTTTCATTTCAGACAGTTTGCATTTAAAACATCTTTACCGTTTGGTGTAAATCTATTTTTTTTTTATCTTGAAATGTATTAATGCATTTTTTTCTATTTTCATGTGAAAAATTACGTGATCATGATGTTTACTTTTGATTGAGTGTGTACTTTTTAGAGAGAACCATATATATTGCACGTAAACGACACCCTTCCGAAAAAGAGTAGGCTAATGCCGCTACAAGGCAGCACTCGCACCCGCAAACGGGAAAGGGATAATTATAAATTGCAATAACTTGTTTCCCAATCCACTATGAATGAATATATATAATTATTTTGGCCCCTTAACAACATTGCAAATTTTCGATTGATTCATTTAGTTTTACATGTCATGCACATTATAACTTGTATAAGCATACATTGAACATTAGATACTTGATTTGATAGTTGGTTGTTTTATGTTAAGTGGCAATTATAGGTAGGCCTAATTATAAGGATTAATGTGTTATACATATGAGCCTGGTAGTACAGATATGCCACTTTAACTTTAAAAGAAATCGTCGTGTCAAAACAAATTTAGACTTGTTTAAATTTCTGAAACATACATTAACCAAAGTAAAGTAGTCCGAAGTCACTCAATATTTCTTGAGATTGATCCTTTTAATGATAATAACGACGTAAAGAATTTCGAACGTTGAAGTAAAACAAATATACCTGTAGACTATTAAACCAATACGATTCGTAAAGGTGAAGTACCACCATTGTTTTCCTTTTTAGTTTTTTTTAAAATTTTTCCCCATAAAACTGGGCAGAATTTATCTTTATTTCAAAAAAGAAATGCTTGAAATGAGTAAAGTAAAAATGTCCAGTGCTTAAGACAAAATTTACCATAAAAGAGGGACGAAAGATACCAGAGGGACAGTCAAACTCATAAATCGAAAATAAACTGACATGGCTAAAAATGAAAAGAAAACAAACAGACAAACAATAGTACACATGATATGACATATACAACTGAAGAATAAGCAACACGAACCAACCAAAAACTGGAGGTGATCTCAGGTGCTCCGGAAGGATAAGCAGATCCTGCACCACATGTGACACTCGTCGTGTTGCTCATGATATAACAAATCCGGTAATTAGTCTTATTAGGTAGGTCAAATTCATGAAAGGGAAGAGGATTGTAGTTACGACGTAAGGAATATATTCGATATCATCTGTAAAACGGTTATTCCATAACGGTCAACCAACTTGTGATGTCGTCCGTAAAATTTACGAAGGGCTGATTTCAACTTCACCATTTGGAGCTCTTGGTTTAATAGCTTCCTTGCGAGCAGCAACCCTCTATCAAGAAATTCATGATAGGAAATACAAGCACCTGAATATCGTTTCAGTTGGGATATATACCCCGTATGCAGGTGCTGCTGGAATGTTGCTACTTAGAAATGGAAAGTTCACAATTGGGAAGCTGAAATCATCTCTTTTGTCGTAAAATCGTATTTTTAACCGACCCTTGTTGTAAATTTCATAACATTTCATTGCATTTAGAAAATAAACATCACTGGCAGTTAACCAATCAAATATTCACCCCTTTTTTTGTGTTCAAGCTTTAGTAAACATGTCAAGTTTCCAAAATATTTAATAGAAACACCAAATAAAAAAAGAATGGTGATTTGAAACACCCATTTTATGTGTTTATTACACAGAAATATTTCACTGCAATGAATTGTAGGATTTATTTCATACAACGGTCAATTCAAAGAAATATTTTTTTTCAATCATTATTTGTATGCAACCGGATGTGACGTACTATGATTTGGTGGTATTATACCTACAGAAGGATACACATAAATGCTACATCTACTGATACAGCTTTGGAAAAGACGAAGGCGGCAAAACAATGAAAGAAGTAAGCTTAATAAAAACTCTTTGCATTAACCACATATGTAGCTTCTTACTGGAGTCACGGGCCTCTGTTCACTTAATCAACCTCTGAGCTAACAATTCACCTATATGAATCTGTTTTTCTGATAACTACATGAACAAAAGTTATTGAACTTTAATGTTTGAATTTCCCCATGACGTTAATACCAAAGCAAGCCGAAGCAGACAAGGCAATGCATTGATCGATTAATCCTAGCTATATGTGTACTCTTAAGATAACCTGTCAGACGATTTTCTACGTGCAGGGCATAATGACGGGGGTTCACTGAAGTATAGGTTTACACCCTGCTTAGGGAAGACAGCAATTGCTGCAGCAAGTTAACAGAACTAACGTTGTTGTACTCAATTTCAGACTAAATAATTGAAGTTATATTGTTAGACCTATATAACCTTTGTTTTCCAAAAGTTTGTCATTAAGTTGTAACATATATATGATGTATACAATTCAATTATATCGAAGTGAGATAATGATCATGATTGGTACAAAAACAGTAGATAACGGAAGTCAATTACAATGTATCTTCATATTAAAATACGTTATATGCTGTGTGACAACCGTAAAAATCATAAGAAACATTTTCAAACCAGGGTTTTACCGAATAATATTGCCGTTTTAGCATAAAGACAATAATAATTTGAAAAATTGCAAAACTGCTTAACTCATCAGGATGATACAAGTCAGAAAATAAACACTTCTAACATTACCAAGCAATAGACATGACAGTGCATTTATACACCGCTCAGTACAAAAAAGACACAAGGGACAGATCTGAGAGTACTTGCAGATACCGACAGCTAGTTGTAAGCCAATAATAACTATACAAAATCAATTATCTAAGACTAAAATATCAATCAGTATTCATTCACCATCCAAAGGATTTAAAGTAAAGCATTAACGGTCAGGGAAAAAAGAACATAATTTTGTGCAATGCCGAAATAATTATTGACAGATTATGGCTTTAGTACCGTTGGAGTGCATACGTGTAAAACAATCATATTTATAACGGGTCTGATTTACTGATAACAAAACCAACATGTATACCAATGAAACAACACTGTTTGAAGGTCTTATTACAATGTTTAATTTTTAACCTTTTGGACTAAGTTAATAGGATTAATAAGTTTATCCGGATCATATCCATATTTTTGTGTTAAGTTTTTCGTGTAAAACTAAAATATCTTAATATAAGAAAGGGCAGTTAAAGCTGATTTTATTTGATATATTTAAAGTAGGGTTATTGGGGTAAATTTTAATTTTGGCCGCATAGTTAGAGAATTTTTTTTATTATGTTACTTAAACATGTCATGACGATAACAGTTATTGTTGTTGAAATTATCAATTCAAATGAATTGGAACGGGTCTTTATTGAGTTTTGACGTACACTGTAATTAAAAACAATACAAGAACAAGTTTCCAACTTAGTATGTATCTCCTTTAATTGCACAATCTTACAATATTGTATACTAAAGAAGGAATTAGTTTTACTCACATTTAACAAGATCTTTGAACTTCTTCTCCTACAAAGGATTACATTGTATTTATTGATATATTGTTTGATATTTAACTCAACACTATCCACCAGAATTTTGAATATAAAGAGAGATACTAAATCGTTATTTCTTAATAATCTATTTTTTTTATTTTTTTTGTAACTTTATCATGATAACGTTCAACAGTCAAAAATCTATATACAAAGTTCTTGGTGCGGTTAGAAACAATTTCATTTTGTACCTCTATTACTTACTTTAATACGCGTCTGTTTAAACAAGCATATGAATAAAAAAACCCAGAATTTGTTTAAATGTTAAACTGCTCTTTTCTCCAGGAATATATACAACTCAAAATGTTCATTAATATCGTAAGAATAAAATATAGTGGTAAATAATGTTTTGAAAGTCATTATCACAGTTTTTATAAATATTGGTGAATTTAAATATATAGTTATTTATTTCACTGACATTTGGTCTCTTATGAAGAGTTGTCTGATCGTTAATCATACCACAGCTTCTTTTTTATATTGTAAGCGAACATAGAAATATATTACAGCAACAACGCATTATGAAATACTAACAGATTCAAGTTTGATATTTACATTGATACACACATTTGTACATTTCAGAATACAGTATGTATAACTGTTTGTGGCTATAAGGTTTTACTATTTAGTTACGTTATTGTTTCATTGGTTTTTTTTTCCTTTCCTTTTTTGTTTCATATTATCATCTTTAAGTATGATATCTTTGCGAATTTGTTACCTTTCCTGTCATTGTCTGTCAAAAAGTGCATCATTCCTTATTGTTGTAAATAAATCGGAACATTAAATGCCCAACAAATCACTCATGGAAAACATTGTTCTGCTGCGTCATGTGCGTGTATCATCGTAATTGTAAATATAATTATCAGTAGTTATAACTCGGTTGAACGATGTACCATCGAACATATGAGTTAGCTTTCTACGTTGATCGAACGTTTTAAAATCTGTTGAAAACAAGATGCTTTTTGCATGACGATTGGCTATTCTACAGCCGTCATATACCAGGCAATAATGTATAAGAGAGGGTATGATCAGGCCACTTCTTGACACCCAACTATTCGACGATGAAAAAGTGTTACAAATCTATTAAACAACATAATCATGTTTTTGAAGAGACATTTTGTCTGTTATACATCATTACTTATGATTATGAATAAGGCCTTAACATTTTTCTCCAGTGATTAAAACTTCTTGCATTTAATGACCTACCTACCTATCCTCTTCGCTCATGGCGGAGTATAAGGTCGCCTCAAGATTTTTCCATCAAGCTCTGTCTTAAGCTTTAGCTTTAAGTTTGTTTTGGTTTCTCCCCATGTCATGTCAAGCTCCTTTAGTTTTGCTTCAATCGTTCAACGCCAAGTTGTTTTAGGTCGACCTCTTGGTCTTTCCCCTTGGAGCTTCCATCTGAGAGCATCTCTGTCGAATGTAATTTAGGATACATATGGACGAGCATTTCAAGTGGATGTTCATTTGAAATACGGTTTGGCCAGAATTTTGCAGATTCGCCTTAGACAATTGTGGTGGAAACGTAAGAGCGATATCCAGCATTCACTTCCATACAGAAGGACAAATTAAACATAACTGTTATATAGCCTGTGTTTAATACAGTTATACTATTTATATGTGCAAAACCGGTGAGAGCAGTTGTAAAACGGGTTCTTGTTATTTTGAATTAAGATATATAGGTAATGTCTATATTTATGAGAAGATAAGGTATGAGTTCAAATAAGACAACTCTCTATTCAAGTCACAATCTATAAAAGTAATTAGTTATATACAGTCTGCTAAAAGTTAGGCACCATCTATTTTTAATGCATCGAAATTTTTTCCAATTTAAAAAAAAAACCAGTTCATTCCTCGAAAAAAAGAAACATTCATGTAGCAATTTTGCTAACATATACCATAATCAAACCACAAATATAATTTTGGTCACTTATGAAGGTTTTATGCATTTAGGTTTTGCATTTATAGAAATAGTGTAAATTACACAAATCGGAAACAGAATTTAAGTTTCATTGTCATTTTATCATTTTCGGCAAATTGAATGTCAGTATTTGAGTCAATAACATGTGTAACACCATCTCTTTAGTTCAGCTCCATAACACGACGTCTCATACTCGGTTCAAGCCTTGAAAACTTTTAAATCGACAAGATTTTGTGAAGGTGGATCTCTGATTGAGATTTCTGCCAATGGAATTCAAGACATGTCGATAGGGTGTATTTATAAAGTCATGGAACGCAAAAAGATAGTGTAAATGGCTTTTTGCTATTTGGACTCGGTTACAATTCTTGCCCTGTGTGGTCTAGAATCGTAGTCCATGTACAAGGTTCTTGACCATGTTGACGCAAGTGGGGGTTTATCAAAATGAGGGACTACAATGTTTCTAGGCACCAAATCTCTGTATGTCTGTCCATTTATGTTCCCCTGCAGAATATGCATACCCAGATTACGATGGTATAAATAGCAACGCCGTACTGTACCAGCACCGAATGCAGTCATTGGGCAAATGTTGTTTTGGTCATATGCTGTTTTATTTTTCTGCGAAATTCGTATTATTGCGTCTAATGCTCATAACAGAAAGCAACTCTCATCTGACCAATGAATGTTTGCCAGCTACTGATGTTTCAAGCATTGATAAACATTATCCCATTGAAACCTGACTGTACAGTGCCTGTCTGTTAAGACATGTCTCCTGACAACCCGACTTGCTATTCGGTCGCCTCTATGAAGTCGACGGACCAATGTTCGAACACTTACAAGAACACATGGAGAAACAGTGTATTTGTAAACGCGCAGATGCCCTTCAATAAAATGTTGCTCGACATGTTTTTGGAGTTCAATCCTTTCAATCGTAATGAACTTTTTAGTGTATGTTAACATTGTTAAAGACAATTCATAAAACCAAACATAAATATTTTTTTCCCAATAATAAAATAAAATATTGCCAGTCATATTTCGATGGTGCTTTTGGCGGACTGTATAGGTCAAAGTACGGTCTTCAACACGGAGCATTGGCGAACACCGAACAGCAAAGCTAAAAACGGCCCATAAAATTTACTAGTGTAAACGTGAAATCAACTGTCAAATTTATATAAAAAACGAGAAACGACAAACACTTATGAACCATATCATCAAACGACAACTACTGGAAATCAGATTTCTGACTTAGGAGAGGCGCAATTAATTGCAGCAGATTGAAATGTTTTAATGATACCAAACGTTCACCCTTATCTAACCAATAGTGTAACATCACAGCATAGAAAGACACACTATAAAATATCGATTAAAATGGTTTAACTCAATCAAAAGACGTAGTTACACAAATGAACATACACAGAACGAATAAATTTGATCAATGGTACAATGTAAATACAAAATTGCTAATAATAAGAGATGAATAATAAGTAAAAGTATTTTACCGCTGTTAAATGGTTAACAATTTCTGGAAAAAAACATCAACCTTGCTAAACAATTCAGCAATTTGCACTATTTTTATACACAGGTAAACGAAAACAACTTTGTTATACTTCTTTTGTTTGTATTATATATGATATACGGGACGATTTCAACTTCCCAATTATCAATTTTCCGTTTGTCAGCAGTAACATACATTTTGCCCTTCGTATGGTGTTTACATATCTCAATTAATACGTTTTCTCGTGCATGTTCACACGTCTGGCGTATATACAAAATTTAGTCCTGGTATCTATGATGAGTTTATTTACTATACGGATTTCATATACAGAACAAACAAACAAAGTTATGAGGAGGACAGATAAAAAATGACACTGCGTTACGGACACCATCACGAGTTGGTTGATCCATACGATACATGTATGTCTTTGTCAAAACTTACTATGGACATTTTTACCACGTGTTAGATTGTGGTTTGTCATTGTGTCGTCTGAATTTTTAATTACTGAACGTGACTTATTCCCGATTGCTGAGTGTGAATTCGCATTGCTATAAGACGTGTCACGGTACTTTTCTATCCCAAATTCATGTATTTAGTTTTGATGTTATATTTGTTATTCTCATCGAACTTTGTCAAATGTCTTTACTTTTGTAGTTGTAAATCTTATTTTTTCACTTGTATTCGTGTTTTATGGTAAATAAAATTAATCTTCCAGTTCATTTATTCCCGTGCTTGCATTTCCTATCATGATTTTCTTGATAGAGGTTTGCTGCTAACAAGGAAACTATTAAACCAAGAGTTCCAAATGGTGAAGTTGAAATCATCCCTTCGTAAATTTTACGGACGCCATCACGAGTTGGTTGACCGTTATGGAATAACCGTTTCACAAATGATATCGGATATGTTCCTTACGTCGTAACTACAATCCCCTTCCCTTTCATAATATGACCTACCGAATTAGACTATTTACCGGATTTGTAATCACATAAGCAACACGACGGGTGCCACATGTGGAGCAGGATCTGCTTACCCTTCCGGAGCACCTGAGATCACCCCTAGTTTTTGGTGGGGTTCGTGTTGTTTATTCTTTAGTTTTCTATGTTGTGTCGTGTGTACTATTGTTTTTCTGTTTGTCTTTTTCATTTTTAGCCATGGCGTTGTCAGTTTGTTTTGGATTTATGAGTTTGACTGTCCCTTTGGTATCTTTCGTCCCTCTTTTATTAGATTTTAGTTTAGATCCAGGAAATATATACGATATATTTTGTTTACAGTTTGATTTAGAAGAAACACCAACATAGCTAGATAATACAATTAATTTTCTAATCCCTACAACAAGTAGTATCGTAATCTTCATTGATATTAATAAATGTTATATCAGTCTTACGAATCTAATCTTGAATTCTATCCTAATAATATCTTATTTTTGGGAAACCATTTTAGAAATTTAAATGTAACGTCACTGCGTTGATGACTTTGGCTAACTCGGCTGAGTATTTCCATGTGCTGGTTTAAGTTTTGTGTAATGTATCCGTTTTTATTCTGTAGTTTGTCACCATTTCGGTTAAATCATGTATATCTATTATATAGTCATTCTATAAATTTACTGTTTGCAAAAGTATGAAATATTATACAAAATAAGGATGTTCTTAACCCAGCCAGAAACCCTTAGCCGTATTGGTCGCAACGGTTGGAACTTTTAGTCCTCGGTGCTCTTCAACTTTGTACTTTTTCGAACTTTGTTCATCTAAGCGCACGTCTGGCGTATTAATTTTTATATCTGATACCTTTTGTTAGCTATTATTCGTGAAAAAAGCTCGTATATAGACCAGATATAAATAAGTAAACACTAAATAACAAAAATGCACTTCAAATAGTATCAACAGGTCAACTTAACAAGATTTGAGAGTACTCGCAGTTTCTGACAGCTAGTTAAAAGCCAAAACAATTAAAAATAAAAAAATCAACTAAATTTTATCCGAGGGATTTAGTATTTTAACATGACTTGTGCAATGCCAAAAATAAATGTATCGACAGGCAGTAGGATGGTTGCATGTAGAAGTTAACCTATTTGAAGATAAAAATGAGCAAGGGTTTGAAAGAAATACAGTTTGAAAGGCATACAGATATAGCAATGTTTTAATTTGCTGCTGACAAAATCGATATTAGTATAATATAAACAAGTTCAAAGATTTAATTGCAACATTGGTTAGATAAAAAGCATTTTGATAATGGCAGGCCTGTAATATCATCTTAATGATAAAAAAAGCTAAACATGTTTGTTGACAAGATACCTCAAGGTTTAATGCAACAGAGTTCTTGAAAAGATGTTGTCAAAAAGTTTTGACCATTAAAAGTTGCAATTATGGAATTTTCATTCAAGAAGTGACAATGCAAAGGTTTATACATGCAGTTATATCTGTAAAAGATTAATCGACGAAATAAATAGACAATTTCATTTCAACCTACTCCCAAAAAAAACCCCAATATTACCGTAAAATTAAGGATGTTAAATACTGTTTTTAATAAGTTTTCTACAGATACAGCCAAATTTAATAATGATTATTTGTATTTAAGAAAGAATTTAGAACAAGTCTAAAGTAATGTATGGTAACGAAATCACTGATTAAATAATTTACCAATAATGCATTGATGATGTCCGCTAAAACCTATGTCATCACTACACACATGGGCATAACGAACGACACGTTTAATTCTTTGGCAGTTCGAATGGTACATGTAGGAGGTGCACTAAATGGAAGCCATGCGATTCCATAAATTATTGATGATTGTCTTGTGGTAAAGAAGATCACCCCTTCTGTAGCACCTGGTATATTTCCTTATTTGGGGTTTGGTTTCTGTTGTGTAGTCATTGGTTTTATGTGTACTGTTTTTGTTTGTTTGTTGATGTTTCATTTTTACTGATTAAATAATTTTCGAATGCCAAATGTGTTTCTTCATTCTTTTTTTTTATAGAAATATTTGTATTATAAAAGATACATTGCGAGTTAACTCATTGCAAAATAGAAATTTAATGTCAGTCTCAAGACATCACATATTTATTTAGATTCCGCAATTAAGAATTATACGATTTTCGTTTAACACATACATGAAAGACTTTATCAATCGATAGTGTGTCAATACTTTTATTTAATGTCATAATACCAAACAAAAATAAAAGTTAACAGTCTTGTCTATCTTTTAGGGCCATGTCTGTTAATATTACGAAATATGTAGCCTGTGACTGTAGATACAAACTGGTAATCATTTTGATTATTTAAATAACTATAATAATCGAATTGGCCAAATAAACTTTCAATAAACTCATCATTTCAACTTCTAGTTTTAGTCTTTTTATATGTTGTACTGTAACATCCCTGTCCAAGGTTAGAGGAATGGTTTGCGCCTTCAAACATGTTTAACCTTATTTTCCACATTCTTCATGAGCCTGTCTCAAGTCAGAATCCTGTAGTTCTGTGGTTGGTTTATGTCTTTATACCGATATTGATTATTTCCTGGCACGCAATTACTTTCGTCTCAAATATCTATGATCGTAAAATTAAGAATACTATCAAAACTGCAGGTTTGCTTCATACCTTGATACTTCAAACAGGATTATGGTTTGGTTTCGTGTTACTTTTTTCTTATCTCCGGTATTGACAAGTTTCCATTTTGCACAGTCATATCTGGATTACCTTTTTGTGTCCCTTTATGGCTATTCGGTGTGAGCCAATGCTCCGTATAAAAGGCCATACTTTGACCTATAATGGTTTACTTTTAGAAATTATGACTTAGATGGAGAGTTGTCTGAATGGCACGCATACCACATCTTCCTACATCTAAATATTTGCAAATAAAAAGAACAATTAAAATAAACCTGGTAATGACAATAGCCTCTACTTTTTTATAATTTTGATTGTTAAATAAACCTTCTTTATAACTGATATGACAACAGTCACAATGAAATAAAGGATATTTGAAATAACAGATTTTTACATCCTTACATGATTCTCAGATTTATCAAATTCAGAGAGATAGATGATCTAGTTTTGAAGTCTTGTTAAATAAAAAAACGTTACTAAGGTGTTTTTTTGTGGGTTTTTTTTTTGCATGTTTAAAAGAAAACAAAACTTTATTTTCCTTCATTTCTAAATAAAATTTACATAAGTTTCATGGTAACACACAATAGCTAATTAGTTATATTTCGAATGAGGCAACAACAGAAAAATAAATCACTGACAATGTTTAACAGAATATAGGAAGGAAAGTCACATTACAAAAAGTCACAGACTATATGTCACAGACTAATATAAAAGTCACAGGACAAAATGTCACAATTCAGTTTTTAGATTATTTTTCTTTTTGTTTTAAAACATTTTTGTATTTTTCTTGAACTATTATATATGAATTATAAAAAAATGAATAACGTATCGTCATGAGACAGAAAAGTTAAGTCTTCATATATTGTTTGAATGCATGAGTAAGATACTGTTACATTTTACGACATTTTCTTTTATGGTTGGTTAAGTTAAAAACAAATATCTCTTTAAAATTAGTTCGTCTTTTTAAATCACGTGTTAATGTCGCACTTTAAAACTAATGCCTTAACAAAAGTGTTGGAAACTGCTTCAGGTTTGTAAAATATGATTTTTTTAAAAGTCTGTTTCATTTACACAAAAAAAAGGTTTATGCGGTTGGGAGGAAACTTAACGAAAATATTTCCAAATTTCAAGAAAATGTAACAGATATATTCAATAGTTTCATTATATATTCGTAAAGAGTTACGTTTTGCTTACTAGCGATATCCTAATTTTCTGTGATAACATTTTATAGCATATCCTTCCATGTTTCTTTTTTTGATTTTTAATGCTTATAAGTTATATAGCATCAAGTCTGTAATACCAGAAATATCTATACCTGTTATATTAGCTGTAAAAAAAAATGAACAGAAAAAAAAGAAGGGGTATTTATTACAATGATATATGTCTACACTAAAGACCGGATGATAAGTAATCAAAAATAAGTCGACGTAATTCCTTCAACAATCAGCAAAACCCATATTGAAAACGAACGACTTGAATGTATGTGAAACATTTGCAATATTTATACCGACGAAAATGACTGCAATAATACATATATTTGATCAAATTTTGTTAAAACAAAATCATTCCAAATATAAAAAGAAGTCTTTAACCAAACAGATAATAGACGGTTAATACAAATTAGATTGATGCTATTAATGTTTTCTGTTTTCTTTGTAACCTGATGAAGGAAAATCAGGAAAAGCACATCTGACGCACAAAATTATTAAAGTGTTATTTTCACCACCTTAATACCTAAATCAATGTACAGTGTCAAACTCACCAATAGAATTGTTCAAGCCAAGAACTTAAGATATTATTTTAATGTTTGAAGAGGTTGATCATTCTAGCTTTTGTGTTTTCTTTTAAAGTAAATATAGTTTATGTTTTTCAAAATGCATTGCATTTCGCAAGATATTGAAAAACAGCATCGGCAATGATTACCAGTGCGTTTAGTTAAGTTTAAAGCTATTAGTGTTTGTTTTAATGTATTTATATTTATTTTTTTATTTTTTTAAAAACTGTCGGTATTTTATTTCGTCGAAGTCTGGCACTAGGACATGATTCATCGTTTATGAACAGTAAATCAAAATGATTTGTTTTTAACATATTTGTAAAATTATTGCACTACATACGTATACCTTCCTTAAATTTTAACATATTTATTTATAGTGGATCGGGGAAACAAGTAATTACAACTTATATTAATCCCTTTACACTTTGCGGTCGCGAGTGCTGCCTTGTAGTGGCATTAACCTGCTCTTTTTCGAAATCTACAAGGGTGTCTTTTACGTGCAATAGATATTGTTCTCTCTTAACAGGAGTCAGCCATGTATCGTCCTCATCCGACGGACTATCATTGTTTCCGTAGACCATTCACGCAAATGGTGTCGAAAGCTATCGAAAATTCGGTCCCTGAAATTTTTTTCCCGGAACGGGGATAGAACCAGGAACCTTTGTAATTGTAGTCCGATGCCCAAACCACTACTCCACGGCTCTCTCAGTTTCCTTACTCTATGATGACTAATTATAATCTTAAATATATCTTTTTTGTCAAGTTTATATCTTTGTTAAATTAATTCACAATGTAAAAGTGTGAGCTGATCATAACTTAAACTTGTTTATTGTTATTTTAATTTTGATAGCTCATAAAAACTCCTTGTTTCAAAATCATTGACGTTTTCATTTTCTTGATAAAATTCCTAAACTGTAAAACCCAAAATGATTATTGAAATTGAAAGAATAAAATATACATTAATGTACGATTATATGACGAAAAACTGTCAATTTTATCGTTTTTTTTAAAAAGATTTGACGTAAATCATACACCAATTTGCAGAAGTGAAGTTCAAGATTGTTCGGGTATTCCGTACCACTAGTAGTTAATACGTACAGAAGTTAATAGTATAGCATTTGCTTCAGAAGTGCAATTCGTCATTCGTTAAAAGATTATTTTATTGTTTATGATCCTTTAAAATCATTCATTTTTAGACACCATTCCGTTTTCTTTGTTTCTGAGTTGAAATGTTTTGGGTAAAATTTTTCTTTCTTCTTTAACTATACTATTATTTGTTTGGAACGTTATGGAGAGAAGAGTTATAATCGTTTTCTTAAACGGAACATCCCATATCCAGAAATCAACACCACTTTGCTTATTTGAATATTATACTAAACAAATCGGATACGGGTCACGGAAATTATATTGAATGATATGGAATTTTGAAGAAACAAATGTCTGTTTTAACATTAATTTACAGATAGTCAGGTTGCGGGGATAGAAAATAAATGTACACAAAAATATACACCATTTAAACGAACCATGATGACTGTCGTTGCAAAAATCAAGGTTCCTGAGCTATTTGCAAAATCGAAGCGAGAGACTTTTAACATTGCAGTATAAGATAAGGCTAGAATGGTTGAAACGTCGAATTTGCAAACTTCGTGTTAAAAATTTGCTAACACACAGTGTAGATACTATTCTGTACGCTATCCGGAAGTCGCGATTTTCGAAGCGATGATTTCCAACTGGCTAACCGGACGGTTTTGCTTACGGTAACTTTTCTCATCATTTGTTTACTCCTATATCTACAAAGTGCTTTAAACATCTTCAAGGTATATATAGCATCATAAATATGAGTAACTGTAACAAAAATATGCATTAGAATATAAAATATACGTGTGCATCACATCAACTTGGTAGAAAAAAGCGGAAATCGATGGACAATTTTGCTCTCGTAGTACAAAGCAAATAATCTTTTGTGCAAATATTTGCATCAGCTTACAGTTAAATATATACTGTTTCAATATTCTTTTCGTATTTAAGTAGAATATTCGTATTTCCCATAAAAAATATGTTTTCCTTGAGGATCCCAAAATAAATTACTGTACGATCAGTCTAGAACTGACTGTATTCTAGAAGCGATTTCAGATTTTTTGACTGTATGACCAGTCGTGATTTTGAAGAAAAAACAACAGCAATTTGAAGATATATTACGTGTATATGTGATATTATGAACTATCCAGGGAACTATAACATGTAATTACTTTCATCAGACAATACAAATATATTTCTGATGAATTTTTTAGACGGCAAAATAATTGTATTTTTGTTCCATAAGTCTTATTTAAAATCAAATGCCTAAAAAGTAATACATGATTCGCTTGTGGACTTTATAATAGTGTATCGTTACAGTTATCTTTTTAGCTATTACATTTTTAAAGATTATTTACACCGTCCGCCGTTGACCAATTGATGATAACATAAATCAAGCTTGTCTCTTTTAAAATAACAAAAAATGGATAAAGACAGCTTTGCGTAGAGGGATAATTCATGTGATATAATTTTGGTAAGTTTACAGAAATAGAAAGTCCATATTGCAATAATCGGGTAAAAATGGAGCAATTTCAGAAAACTTTAATAATTGGTTTAGGAGATGTTGGAAATACCTGATGGGTGCCCCCATATAATGCAATATTCAAGTCCGTATCTTATATTAATAAAGTAACCCCATGAAAGATTTTACTAAAATTCGAAATAGACGGTGCACAATACAGTCATTATCATTTATGATAAAGAAACCGAATAAGATTAATTAATAGTTATATTAGTGACGGGTTCACAAAAAGGGGATCCGGCAGTTTGAAACCCTTTTTTTTTTTTTTTTTATCTATTAATGCATTTGTATGGGAACATATATTTTGAATCCCCCTTTCTCCTGGATTGGACCCTCTCCATTTAAAATGGCCGGAACCCCCAATGTATATTAATTGGTTTATGAGGAGATGTGCTTACAAAACCGGCGAAACATAGTGTACCGGTCCTACGGACGAACGGAAAGACGGACTTCTTTATCACTATAACCCCCCCCCCCCCCCGCTTGACAAAGTGGTGTACAATTGAGTGTCAAAGAGACAGCTCTACATCTTAAACAAAGTGAAGGAACTGTGATCAATTATAGGCTACAGTACGGCCTCGAATGTGTGTAAATACAGGCATTTTTATATAACAACTAAACCTGTGTGTTTGTACAATTTTAAGTATAACGGAGGACATTTCTGAAACTTATATACTAGAAACATCAAACCTTCCTCTTATTTTAGCAACATTTAAACATCCTTATACTTAATGTAGTAGGTCGAATACACCATATCAAGCTTAAACATGTTTCATAAGTTTTCAGGAAGTGAATGTTTTGAAATATATTTGTGTTATTTAGAAAAATGCCACCTTCGAATGTATAGTAAATAACTTTTAAATCACCATTAGAATACAGTGACATAAAGACTGATCATACAGTTTTAAAATATACAAGCGAGACTGATCGTACAGTGAGAAATTCAAGCAAGTGTAATTTTCTTATTTCTGGCTTCAAAGAATTGGTTGAAACTTTTACCATCACTTGAAATATACTTCATTTAGTTAATTAAGTCAGGTTTTTACGTTAATTTGTACACTAAGAGGGTAAAAAGATTGTTTTTAGGTTCGCCGACTGATTTTTCTTAGTGATGCACTTGAAAATATCTTGATTAAGGCAAAGATACGAATATTGAATGTGCGGAATTTAATTCAAAACCATTTGAGACTATCGATGTCGGCTGAATTAATCATTAAGCAATGAACAGATGATCAACTTACCGTTTAATTCAGTATACCCATCAAATTTTAAATGTGATCCAAAAAGTTCTCGCTTCGAAAATCGCGACTTCCGGATAGCGTACAGAATAGTATCTACACTGTGTAACAAGGTCCTAACAAAAACAGGTTGCCGAATAAAACTTGAAACTTGAGTGTGCAAAGAATAAGCAAGTCCAAACCTTGTATGTGTAGTCGTTGGACTCAAGGTTCCCACGTAAAAGCAAAAGTACTACTTATTTCTGGCTATGCTAAATTTTTGAAGAAAAATCATATAATCTAAAAAATAAAAATAAAGAATAAAACAGTTTACTAATGTAAAGCGACAATCTAGATTTTTATCGACTAATAATGTTGACGAAAATCTTCAAATATATTGATTACCATTAGCTAACACGGGGGCCTCGGTGGTCAAGTGGTCTAGGTATTTACTACTGCAATCACTAGCCAGAAAACACTGAGGTTGTGAGTTCGAACCCGGCTTGTGTGGGTGCACTCGACTCCAATCTTAATTGACAATGATTGTCAGTTTTCCTATCGAAGGTTTTTTTTTCTCCGGGCTTTCCGATTTCTTCCAGCAATAAAAAATGACCGCCACGAAATAGCCTAAATTCGGTGCTTAAAAGAGGCGTTAAAACACCAGAAATCAAATCAAATCAAATTAGCTAACACTGAGCATGAAACTGACTAAACATTTATATGGTTCGTCGTTTTTGCCTTAGTGAAGATAAATAAATTTTAATTGGCGTTAGAATTTTCAATATTTATTTTCCTGTTTTATTGAATTTGAGCTTTGGAAATATTTCATTACGGTAAATTAAGGAAAATTATACAACATGATTATCACTTTTATCTAGAATGATCAATATAACAGAAGGCAATACAACACCATTTTAGTTTTGAAGTTAAATGTACTCATTGTAAAGAAAAAACAACAAATGCCAATTATTTCAATTTTAGAATTGTTTTAGGAAGAAAAGATAATAGTTGGCCTAATATTGTGATAAATTACAGAAATATTAAATTAAAGCAATAAACCTGCCACCCCATAAAGATCAGATGTTTTATGCTTATTTCTGTTATTTGGTGGATATTTTAGTATAGTGCAATGAAAAACCTAAAAAAACAACATATATTAAAACGGTACAAAAAATGAGAATATTGACTATTATAACATAAAGGCAAAATATGTAATTATACATATTTTTTAGGAGCGTATTCTAATTTTTCGTATGAATAATCTGTGACCGATATCAAAACCCTATGCCACAATAATTAAAGCAAATGAAATTCATATACATTATTAAAATACATTTTTTCGTAACTTCAGTTTTTTCAGGTCTTAGATATAAAACTGAAATAATGATTCATTTTACATGACTTTTTTTTATTTCCAAACAATTTCATCGCGTCCATTGAAAAAATGCTTTTACGATTGCATGTTTTTTTTTTATTCTTTGTAATGAAAACTATAGTTGCTTTATAGAACTGCAATATCATCATACGGTTTGTAATATTTATTATCAATTTATATAAAGAAAATTCGAGTACGCGTAAGTTGTTCATATACTATGTTATGACACCATTGAATGACCTACAGTAATATCTTTACCACAAAAAATGCAAATCAAAAGAAAAGTTAATGATTGCCAAACAAATAAAACAACACAATCAGGCATGGCATATTTTGTCAAAGCTTTAGATATCGGTCACAAAATATATTCATTCCACCAGGAAAAACAGACTGGTCGAATGAAAATGTTATGTAGAGACAGGCCTGGTAAATTTACAACACTTTATAGTCACACAATTTAGACTTTACATTTCTGTACTACAAAATAATATAGCCTGTTTGGGTAATAAAGTCGACCTTCTAAACATATGTTTCTACATAATAGATTTGATATAATCACTGGGGTAAAGCTGATGACCGTAACTGCATTCACGGTCATCCCAAGATGTCGGATGAAAAATTAGGTCAGTTTCTGTATAGTCTGTTAAAGTGTTTCTATATCATTTTCTTTACAAATCATACATTGAAACGATGTAAATTTATAAAAGAATCACTCGAAAATCACTAATTACTTGCGAGAAATGTGCATGAAACGGGAAATTCGATTTGAAAAAATCGTTAAGATGACCGTAAATCATAATCAAAATATTTTCAAGATGACCGTAACATAAAACAAGGATGACCGTGATTGGTAAAAAGATGACCGTAACTTGTAAAGGATGACCGTAATTTGTAAAGACTGACTGTAATTTATATAGGACGACCGTAACTTTTATAGGATGACCATAAATTCTAAGAAATATCCGTATTGTATTCAAAGCTTTTTTGTTGAGTTTGTCGATCTCAATAAGGGCTCGATTAGCGGATATAAATATGTTTCATAAATTTCTTTTTAACCGGATTTTTGTGACAAAAATGTCGGTTATTGATTTGGGGATGTACGGCGGGCGGGCGGGCGGCAATCAAATGTTGTCCGTGCATTAACTCATGAACCGTTCAACCAAAGCTTTTAAAATTTTAATATATTGTTACTAACAACTAAATGAAAGTCAAGTTCAATAATGGCGATTTTGACTTTTACCGTTCAGGAGTTATCGTTCTTGAAAGATTGAAAAATGGAGTTTCCAGTCGTGTCCGTGCATTTACGCATGCACTGTTCTATCTAAGCTTCCCAAATTTTAATATGTTGTTACTGATGACAAAATGGAGGTCAAGTTCAATAATGGCGATTTTGACTTGTACCGTTCAGGAGTTATGGTTCTTGAAAGATTGAAAAATGGAGTTTCCATTCGTGTCCGTGCATTTACGCATGAAATGTTCTACCTAAGCTTCCCAAATTTTAATATGTTGTTACTGATGACAAAATGGAGGTCAAGTTTAATAATGACGATTTTGACTTTTACCGTTCAGGAGTTATGGTTCTTGAAGATTGAAAAAATGGAGTTTCCAGTCGTGTCCGTGCATTTTCTCATGAACCATTCAACCAAAGCTTTTGAAATTTTCATATGTTGTTACTGATGGCAAATTAGAGGTCAAGTTCAATATTGACGATTTTTACTTTTACCGTTCAGGAGTTATGGTTCTTGAAAGATTGAAAAATGGTGTTTCCAGTCGTGTCCGTGCATTTTCTCATGAACCATTCAACCAAAGCTTTTGACATTTTTATATGTTGTTACTGATGGCAAATTAGAGGTCAAGTTCAATAATGACGATTTTGACTTTTACCGTTCAGGAGTTATGGTTCTTGAAAGATTGTGAAATGGCGTTTCCATTCACGTTGTTGCATTTACTCATGAACCATTCAATCTAAGCTTTTCAAATTTTAAGATGTTGATACTGATGACAAAATGGAGGTCAAATTTGATATTGACGATTTTCACTTTCACCATTCATCAGTAATGGTTCTTGTGATATTGCCAGGACACAAATAAATATTAATAAATCCGGTTTACTGTCGTTGTGACAGCCTCTTGTTTTGAACTATAATATAATTGGCCATATTTAGGATTTATAACAATGATAGTAAATTGCATATTTCTCGTAAACAATGAAATATTTATTGATATCGACGTTAAAATTTTAACACAAATTGACAGCGATACGACGAAAATTTAAAGAAACATGAATGTGTCCCTAGTACACGGATGCCTCATCTACACTATCATTTTCTATGTTTAGTGGACTATGAAAATGGGATAAAACTGTAATTTGGCTTGAGAATTAAAAAGATCATACCCTAGGGAAAATGTGTACTAAGTTTCAATTTTATTTAACTTGAAGCTGGACAAACGGACAAACAGACGAACGGACGAACGTACGCACAGACCAGAAAAACATAATGCTAATAAATGGAGCATTAAAAACATTAATAATACATACGAATATTTGGTAATCGAGCCCATGTGTATGGTTCCAGAGGAAGCAGATTAAAATCTTAATTTGTCTTTGATATATGCAGGCGGAAACACTTTTGAAATAGAACAAAAGAATCGAAGCTCTGTGTTTATCGAGAAAGCGATAAATGTTAACTGTAATGTTTGATATAGTTACAAAATTTTAAAAAGTTAATAGAAACAAATAAAACGACAATTTCCTTATTTTAATAACACCATTTGCATAAGTTTTCAATGTATCTGTTACATAGTAATGCAAAACAATAAGATATCAAGTCGACGACATGGTTCTTATCGGGGCCTTTTATAGCTGACTATGCGGTATGGGTTTTGCTCAATGTTGAAGGCCTTACGGTTACCTATAGTTGTTAATGTTTGTGTCATTTTGGTCTTTTCTGGATAGTTGTCTCATTGGCAATAATACCACATCTTCTTTTTTATATATAGTATCTAAAGTTGGATGTAGAAAATGCATAACCTCCGATTTTTTTTTATCACGGACGGAGAACATATCAATATTTTAGTTCAGAAATTTTCGTGTCTGCCCTTCCATTATGTGAATCAAGAAAAAATTCCCCAAAACAGGTAACGATTGTATCGAAAAGAGAAAAATCGAGTGCACCTTTTTATGTTAGGGCATGTTTGGGGTGTATATTTTGTCTTTAAAACGTACAAAGCAAGAGTATTTTATATAGCATCTCGCTTCAGATTCTATCATTATTATATATCAAAGCTACAGGTTGACTTTATAACGTAAAAAAATGACAGTACGAAAAGATGAAATATATGGGTCAAGTAAGATACCTATCTAATGAATCACAAAAACAGAGTAGGTGTGTTCGAATAGCTATTTTTTCTAAAAGTACTTGACGACAGTCTTTTAATTTGGATGATGAAAATGGATATCTTCGTAAAAATATGATTTTCAACCACTGAAAATGTTTAGTCTGCCCTTCCACGAAATATTTAATTAGAATTTTTTTAAATGCTTAAGAATTATCAAAAATTCCATCTGACATCCGAACAGACAATATTTTAAGTTGAATCAATGCAGACAAGATCATTAACTAATGCATTATGCTCATTGGCTAGTAGATACATTTGTCTTTTGAAATATAACTGACATATAACGATCGAGCGTAATGGTGCTATGTGGATAAATTTATCAGTTTTCAAGAGCAAAATTGGCAGAGCGTCATCCCTTCAATGGCTTCCATTTCTACGATTTTGAGCATGAACTGGCGTAATGGGGAGATAATTTTGAAGAAGTAGGATCCTGACTATATGAATAACATTTCTGTATATATACAAATTGACAACGTTCCGCCTTGTGATACGCTTTTCGTACAATACTATTTTAAGGATCTACTTTGCTGGAGCTCACCTTCACTAGTTTATTCGAATGATATTTTCAAAATATTTCTGTTATTTTATTTGCACGACAAAATGAAAGACGATATAATATCAATGGGTGTACATGCAATTTTTTGGCATTTTTAAAAATGTGTATTTATTATATGTCATTAAAAGGAATCCCAGAAACAAACAAAAATCTTTTGTCGAGCAGTTGAAGGCTGTGCACCCCATTTTTTTTTTATTATGCTTGTAAGGTGTCATTTTATCGCGCTTTTGTGGCATGTTTTCCCTTCCTGTTCATTTGCATGTCTTTTGGCAATCATTTGATACAAAAAGATAGTTATATAATTACGGATATTTCTTAGAATTGAGGGTCATCCTTTAAAAGTTACGGTCATCATTTACAAATTACGGTCATCTTAATAGCAGTTACGGTCAGCCTTGTTATGAATCGCTGATTCTGTTACGGTCATCTCGATTGTGATTTACGGTCATCTTGGCGATTTTTTCAAATCGAATTTCCCGTTTCATGCACATTTCTCAGAAGTAATTAGTGATTTCCGAGTGATTCTTTTATAACTTTACATCGTTTCAATGTATGATTTGTAAAGAAAATGATATAGAAACACTTTAACAGACAATACAGAAACTGACCTAAATTTTCATCCGACATCTTGGGATGACCGTGAATGCAGTTACGGTCATCAGCTTTACCCCAGTGATAATGTAAAGATTTAAAGACAATTGGTACATGTCGCTCCTTACTAGTAAAACTCTTCTAAATAGATAGAAAATGTATATGTAGTTTGCAAAACTAATAGATTGCAATTGCTCTTAAAGGGAAATCGAGAAACAAAATGTTTCGGTTACATGGAAAAAAAAACACAAGGAATATCCGTATTGAAATACAAGAAGAAAAGAATAACACAACCTTGCAAAAAAAAAAAAAAAAAACAAAAAAAAAAAAACAGGGCGGCAATTCAGATGGTATCGTTTAGGTAAATAAGTCCCATCTTAAGACAACCATCGATTTGAGAAAAATTTTGTTGAACGAGAAAGGAAAGAAAGTCCCTGGGTCATACTCATGATACTGTCATAAGGGAAAATTGTCAATATATTTTTTTATGTTTAGCAGATTAATGTGATAGATTTTTGACATCTTGACTAATTTTGGCGATGCATTTTGACATTATAATTATATTAATTCTTTTCTTCAAGTAAAGATATAATTTGTAGATCGTAATTCTCTTTAAATTTCATTGTAATAATATAAGATGGGAACATTCAGATGAACAACAAAGGAATTTAATTTGAATGCACGCTTGTTGTTTCTCCATTTGTGCTCATTCATTTTTGTTTTATAATGTAATATTTGAAATAAAATCGGTGCACTCGATATAGTTGAACTTGTTCCCTTTTTTCTCTTTCACCTGATAAGAAATAAAACCCCAGAAGAAAAAAAGTTCTTTCGAAGAATAAACCCGGACGATACCATATTTCAATGAAATATGATTTAGGGCATAAACTAATGACCTATGTGAGGTCAATATTTTTCTTGATAAAAATGCAAAATATAATTTACTTCAACATTTAAATTAGTTTGATATTTTATTGTTGACAATTGGGGAATTTATTTTTTAAAGTTCCATCGTTGAAACGTTTTACAATATATCGTTATTGACGCGCATTTTAACTTTAAAAATAAATAAAGAGACATTATCAAATATATGAGATTTTCGTTTTTGTGTTCCATGTACATTAATCATGATTGCATACCGTCTTCCTATCAGTTCTTAACATTTTAAATGAATATTATACGTTTCACTCTATCAAATGATCACCCATAACAGCCATGTACCTCACAAAAAGCTGGGGAGGATAGAGTCGTCACTGATTATCCGTGTAAAAATGTATTGCCATTCAAAAATATACTATTTTGAATTGTTCATTCGTTAAATATTGTTGAAAAAATAATCATTTTTTCCAAAATAAATTTCTTTACAATTTGTTTTGTGAGAAACGTTGATTGATTAAATAGGGAAGCATTGAGTCGCAAGAACGGGCAGTCAGTGTATTTTTCCTTTACCGTTATCGGGTGGTAACAATTTATTTGTGTATTACCTCATGCAGAAACAATGATAATTTTATTGTGTCTTGATAATAATTTTCTAACGTTTATATCTAGATTAATTGATGAGTTTTATTTCACATTCTAAATGAGCCGTATGGCGTATTAAAACATGGACGCATCAGAATGGAATATCCCACTTTAGTTTGTTCGGTAAAATAGAAAAAATTCTGCAAATCTTCGTAGAAGATAATATTTTTATAGTATAGAAGTCAGCTAATGCATATTTTAAGGTTTTTCTTATCACAGAACACACCGAGGGGTGTCAGGATTGCCCAAAGAAAGACCTCTCTATGGACGAAATCAGTATTGAAACAGTACTGAAAAAATTAGTACTGAATTTATAGAATTTGTAGTTGTACCGTTTTTTTATGATAATAAACAGTACCGAATTAACATAAAATTACACGTTTTCAGTGTTGCCGAACAGTACTGATACATACGAGGGTAGAAATGTACCAAAAAAACGTGGGTACATTCTTGGTAGTGTATAACAGACACCAAACGCACGTGAAGGTATTCACGGAAAATATATAAATAGTCCCAGTGTACGCGAAAAGCGTGATAAGCATACACTGTATCTTCATGAAAATATAGCAAAACTTCTTTTGTCTAATGATAAAGTCGAGATATTATTTAAAGGGGCAAATATGTAGGATAATATAGATGAAGTTTATCCACAAAACAATTCAACATTTGATGAAAATAAATCTTGACAGCAGTGTATTTTGTATGCTTGTTTTACATTGACATGTTCAACAGTGTTAAAGTTAGATACAACCGTTTGCAGTCAATTCTGCAAATATTTTACAGAATAGACTGTTTTTGGCTTATATCATTTACTTAGCATTCAAGAACTTGGGATATTACACAATGAAAAAATCGTGGATTTATCTCCAACAGTAATATAAGGGTTGATTCCTAAAACAACATTGTTTGTCGAGAAGTGTTCAGTCTCAGAAAAGGGCGTGCTTTACTTATTGTATGTACTTGTCTTTTCCAAATACAATTCTACAAAGATTTATTTTTAATGTCCATTGACTATATTCTTACATGACTTTCTACATCTCTGTCGGGTATTTATGATAAAGCGTTTTTAAACTTCATATTTCCCAACATATAGAAAAAATGGATCTTGTATCATTCTATATGTAACACTCAAACGACGCTCATATTCAAGCGTATATGAATTATTCTCTTTGTATTAGGTGTCTTCCTATAGGACGGTTCGTCATTGACCTCTTAGGCGATTAGAATTAGGTACCTGTACATGTATTGAAAAGATATTGTAATTGGTAATAAAAATATTCTCTTCTATATTATCTTATTTGTTTACAATATCATGATTGTAACGAGTGTATTTTTTCTCAAATATGAATAATTTCTAAAAGTTACTGCGGGCAACGCTGTTCAAGTTACGCTTGCCTAACAAAACATTTACTAAATCTTAAGTTATACGAAGTATCAACATATAGGTAAGAGTAACTTAGCACAAAGTGGTTACTATTCTTATTTACATGTTCTTAATAATCGAGATGAAAGTAAGTTTATTGCAACGACCCTAAATTTTGTTGTCGAATGATCACAATGTTCAAAAAGCTCATATCCTAAATGTTATAAAAGAAGTCTGAAGTAAGAGTTACCTTATAATTTCGACTTTTGGAAGAACGACACAATGTGTTTATCAGACTATTGTTTCATTCAAAAGGGTGCCCCAGTAATGCATTTAACTACATATTTGTTTGGAAAAATAACAAGACGTTTATACAAACGAAAAAAATAAAAACATGTGAATTGTTGCTATTAGAATATCTATCATTTTACTGCTTTTTCTGAGAATTGGAACTTAAATAAAATCTTATTAAGATTATTTTAATTGTCCAAATACACGTTTTCAGACATATCATGGGTATCTACATGAACGACGTCCACCAATAACCACAGAATAAACCAAATCTTAATCAATCAATCTTCTGTTTGCTATTTTGTATCGTTATATTCTGCTATAACAATTCCTTTAAAAACGTATTCTATTGGCTTATTGTTGACATAGTCCAACCTGCCTTATCTTATACGTTGTGTCTTATTTCAGCGAAATCATTGAAATGTTTAATTATGTGTACAACATTTATTCAATTTTGTTTTACTAAAGTAAGAGATTTGTTTGTTTGTTATGAGTCTTGCAAGTCTAGATATGTCCTCATTTTCAATCTAAAGGCCTAAATCACACATCAAATCATATCCAGAAAGGGTACATAAAAAAAGAATACTATTTATTCCAATAGTATTTGTAAGTATATATGTAAGCGGCAATAAGAGAAATTATGCATTAATCTTAAATTCTAGACAATTAGATAACGCCTATATAAAAATAAGAGTAAATAAAAGTAATCTATTCAAAAGGACAAATACATTTTGTATATGATAAACTATTAATAAACTGAAGTTTGAATGCCAATTACATTGTACATGTAGTAAAATCGTAAGTATAAAAGTAATGTTAGGAATGATTTAATAAACCTCTTAAAATAATGTAAACTTGTTGGATGGTTGTCTCATTGACAATCACACTACATATCCTTATTTTTATGTTAAACACAATCATTAAATTGCAGTATATATTCCAGTGTCACCTGTCCTCAATTCTAATGACTTTTTGACGTATGATCACAATTTATTTACTAGTAATGGTGTTGACTGATTGAGTATAAAAAAACACGTTTTTAAAATCTTTAAAAGAAAAACTGTATTCCAAATTGTCAAAAAATTGTTTCTTAGTTCCCTAATTAATTTACAATCTATTAAAAAATGCTCTTCGTCTTCTAACATGTTACATCTATGAATATTTGAATGAAGTCCTTTTCTGTATTTAAATTATGGTAACTTATTACTTACTTATGGTTTTTGTTTTTGTTTTTTGTTCTGTAAGTAAAGATTGATTATGTTTGAGGTTCTTATATGAATAAAGATTAACTTTTTCATTACAACTTTGCATCTTATTATGAATAACATTTTCAAAGTAGTTTGTAAAGCTTGTTTTATATCAACTTTAAATAAATTATTTATTCTTAGGTCTGAACTAGTATCTTGTTGTATTTGTGCTTCATCTCAATTCAGTGCACTTAAAATATTAATACATAGGTTAACCAGGAATACACTCCTTTTGTGTCTCGATTATTACTAAGCATGTAAGCTTCTTCCAAAAGAGGATTTAACGTACAGATTTCAAATCTCTTTAAATGAATTACAATTTGTGTTTTAATATTAAATTTTATAGGAAGTCTCCCTTATTAAGCTTTAGTTTCAAGTTTAGATACATTTTTCTAGTGCCCAGGAAAAATGTACAAAATTCAAAATGAAATTTTTCACTAGACTTTTTTCTGCAAAACTCTGTGTAGGTTTTTCATGAATTTAAAGCTCTATTTATATAAAGATATATATATATATATATGTCTAAATATGTTACTTATGAGTTGAATATCATTATAAGTTTTATGAGGGAATTAAAAAGGTGGCATACATGTTTGACTTGTAAATAATTCAAAGATTATTAATAAAAAATGTATTGACATTTATGTGTTACCAATTAGTGCAGAGCTTTGGCACAGACTATTTAATATTTTATTATTTTTTTTATCAATTGTACCTGGTAATCGTCCACTACATTTGTGTATAGCAGGATTCTTTTGAATATAAACGAATTTGATTCCCATTGACCACTGAAGAAATCACATAAACTTTGAAATTGCACTCATCACTCTCATTTACTTTAGTTACTAGTCTTTCAAGTGGTCAATTGTAAAAATTGTTTTTCAATTTTAAATTGAAATAGTCTATAGTTGCCTTCTTTTCTTATTTTGATTTTTTTGTAAATTGATCATTGTACTTTTACCTTGGTATATGATCTTTCAATTTAATTCGCCCAGTTTAATTGTTCATATTCGTCTCTGTTATGACCAAAATATATTCCCAATGATTTGACTGGTTTGTTTGTCCAATTATACCCAGCTACCTTATCTTTACTATTATTCAGTTTCCTATCAATATGCCCTCTGTTTTATTTTTATTCAAAGTTAACCCAGAAAATGATCCAAAAATTTCTATTTCATTCATAGCAGCTTTGATTTCTTTCTTATTACTGAGAAATAGAGTAGTATCATCAGCTAATTGTGAAATTTTAATGCTATGATTTTAATTATCTTGTTTAACTAAGAACCCTTTGATATCTCTGTTTTTTCGAAGTCTTAAAGCCATGATCTCCACGGATAAGACGAAAAGAAGAGTTTTTTGTTAGTTTAAACTCTTTGAAGTTCTGGGCAAATAAACGTTGGAAAAAGGCCGCACAGACGTATATTTTGACCTTTGAAAAAGATAGTTAATGTTAATGAATTTTTCATTCTAGGATATATTTTTTTTCAAAACTTCATAGTAAAACTGGTTCAGTTTTAGGCGTAAAATGAGTTCTTATGGGAAATTCCATATTAAATTTCTAGTTTAAAATTTAAGGTCTGATTTACGAAGAATTGTTTTAGTATTTTATGAAAATTTTATGCTTTTATTAATTTCAAATTGTCCTGGGTTTCATCCCGATATATTGGTTATTAAATTTGTTATTTATTTGAAAAATAATACCTGTTTAAATTTGTTATTTGAAAGGTTTAAATCTAGTTTATCCTCGTTAAATTTTTAGTTTACATATACGTTTTTTTTTAACAAAATCTACTATAACACAATTTATTTCAAATTTAAAGTGGATTGAATAACAAGTTTATACGAATGTAATTTTTTTCGTTAAATTAGAAATTCAATGCCAGTTTTCGTAACGTGTTTTTTTCTTGTTTTATTACAAATGATTAGTTCTCCTTCTATGGGCCAACAAGGCTTCAATACTGTTGTATACAATAAAATCGAGCGTTATTAAGAAAAAAACACAACATTACGATTTAGCTTATTAAAATTGTCCAACAGAAAATAATAGAAAGTTTCGTTGCAAATATACCCATATTCTGACTATTTTATTTATTGTGTCTGTTTAGTTAACGCATCAATGTAAATATAACGGAAATTGATGAGACTGTCATCAAAGTGAGAGGGTTATCGCTATAAAACCAGGTTTAATCCACCATTTTCTACATTTGAAAATGCATGTACCAAGTCAGGAATATGACAGTTCTTGTCCATTCGTTTTTGATACGTTTTGTTATTTGATTTTGCCATGTGATTATGGACTTTCCGAATTGATTTTCCTCTAAGTTCAGTATTTTTGTGATTTTACTTTATACTAACAACTTTCGTAAGGAAATATTCAAATCTTGAATATCCTAAAAACATTTTAGAATGTCAACTAATTATTTATATATAATGAGGAGTATACACTATACATAGTTAAACCAAAGTAAAGATCGTCCTCGGATTTTCATAGACATCCTGGTTATCTTTCCCAATAATGGAAAATACAAAACACATCAAATAACAAGAGCTTAAATAATGTTCAAATATCATGGTTTGTTTTCATCGGATTTGTTTTTAGGAATTATTAAGTACTGATAAGTTTAAACGACATATATTTATTGTCGACTTGACACCATCCTTTTTTAAATTAAAAGTGAAAATAGAGAACTTTGAAATGATACTTATTGTTATCAAGCTTATAAGAATGGTATCCATAGAGACTTATATGATAAGATGAACTTGGCACAGTCAAAAATTAAGACATATACAAATAACCCTTTCGGAGAATCTCCGATCATAAACGTTTCTTGTGTGGTTCAAGTTTCTCAGTCTGTAGATTTCTATGTTGTGGTTTGTACATTGTATATTGTTGTTTGTATATTGTTGTTTGTATACTGTTGTTTGTCCTTAATTTTTTTTTTGTCATGGAGTTGCTTGTTTGTTATCGACAAAAATGTCTCGTTGATATCTTTCGTGTCTCTTTTGCAAGATGCTTTTTTTGTTGTCTTTGAGACATTTTTGTATTAACTGCTCCAAAAACAAGTCTGGTGAAATGAGTGTTGAATAGCAATGTTGCTGTTCATATCGCCTTGTCTTTATATGGGCTGAATTTTATACCAGAATATCGGTCAACCGTTTATTTTTAAATCATTTTGAGAAAAGATCTGAATGATTAAGTTTTTGTATATACTATTTCCTTATGATTGAATGACATAATTTCCCCTAGCGCTTGATTTCATTTTCATTGTTTCGTTCGTGTATAGGTTGATTTAGGTACATGTTTGACCAATAGCTTTCAACGGACTATGATTCATTGGCCAATGTTATGTTTTCATGATTCCTTTTTGTTTGTCTGATACCTTTTCAGCAATGGGTCACCTCCAATTAGCGTTTGCAATGCTTCTTATTTCTACTCGAATATTGAACGGAGGTTTTACACCTTGACCTCACTTCATGTTTCATTAGTCAACGAATATTTTTCCTATGCAATGATTGTTTGGCGTCGATGCTAGACTTGAGTGTTCCGTCTGAAATTTATTTCCTTGTTATGGTTAATTTTTTAGTATTGAGGGTATCAGATACGAAATACAATGGATGGACAATGTTGGCAATATTTCATTACTGTAATATGCAGGTGTCGGATCGGCAATGTAAACTAACATAGCCTTAACTTTCACCATTTTTCGACCAATTTCAATAAGGGTTGGTTTCTCAGAAACTATAAGTCATACTTGATGTTTTGAAATAACTGACATAAATTTTTAAGTGGCGATCCGACCTTGAGCTCTGTTTTATAGTTTATTGGTAAAATTTCAGATTTAATGTTTAAATTTTGCTTCGCATTTATAAAATATACCATACCTTAAACATTTATAAAATATACCATACTGACAAAACCTATTTCAAACAGGATAGCACATCCTCATTTTTACAGAGATTTTGTTTCCAAGTAAGGACATTTAGAAACGATCCTGGTAAACTTATCGATTCTTTGAATAAACATATTTAAAGAATTAACAATTCAACACTATAATTGGATCTATAAATATATGATTTTAATGGAATGATTATTTATTTTGTTATCAGTAAATCTAAAACAAATATTATCGTTATATACATATGCACTATCATGTATCTACAATCTGTTAATACATGTATCTTGGCATCGCACAAGGTCGTGTTTTTCTCTGACTGTTTATGACGTCTTTACTAAATCCAGTATATGTTGGTAGTGTATTACTTGATGATTAAGTATACATGGTAATCCTAAGTCACTCTTAGCTGCGATCGCACAATGATCTATGAAAAAAAAAATGAAAATTTTGACGATTGTAGTGAGATCGTGTAGAGATCGTGGTACGGTCGTGGTGATATTTTCATGGCCAAAATAATCGTGGTGCGGTCGTGGCAGAACCAGGTTGTAATATACTAGTAAGTGTAGTGAGAGCGCAGTAAGGTCGTATTGAGATTGCAAAAGTCGTTGTACTATTGTATCGAGAGCGTAGCGAAAGGGTTAATCTTGTATGAGAGACTGCACTACGATCTCTTAAACCCAAGTCCCACTAGACCACGATTGCACCACGCTCGCCGCGATCTAAGATAAATTCACATCGTGGTGAGCTTGCAGTATGAGCGGCATGAAAATGTAAATTTTTGTTACAATCACGTTGCTTCTACGTCTTCATTACGCTTCTACAACGATCCAGCAACGATTATACCACGTTCTAACCACTCATATTCTGTAACCTCATTACGATTATCACGATCCTTCTACGCTGATCACATCTTCACTTCGATCATACTACGATTTATCCGATTGCAACACGAACTTACCACGATTTTACTGCAATTATAGCACGCTCTTACCACGACCATGTTACGATAACACGTTCATTCCGCGATCTGACAACGCTCCCAGCAATTACGTCAATATCGTGTTCCATATAAATACTGTATCATTTTTCCTATTTTTCATTGGTACGTAAAGTTTCTCACAGTCATGCTACCAAAATCTACGTAAGGGTAAGATTAGAGGTAGAGGCAGAGGGAGATCTGATAGTAACGAATCTTGATCCAGAAGATATATGTCGGACCATCCAATCCAACCTGAATCACAACTTATTGCTGGTCCATCAAGATCAAATGACGATGCTTTAGTGACCGATAGTAGGGATGACACAGAAGTGTCAAGAATGATTAAGCAATTGACGATAAAGGACAAGTGGTTCAAATTACATACAGACAAACAGCTGAAGAGCTGTTTCAAATTTTATATGACAATGACAATGAGCATGGTGATCGTAGTATGAACGTAAGAACAATGTGACGATGACGGCATGGGCGTACTAAAATCAAATTATGGTTTGAACAGCGTGTTATAAGCTTGGTATAAACGTGGTCGTTGTAAAGTCACTGTGAGATCCTATTGCAGTCTCCCCGACTAGAATCGCGCTTTCTCTACGCTGTCGCTATATTGGAACAGCGACCTTTACGATCTTACAACGACATTACTGCGTTCTCACTACGCTTCTACTACGCCCTGATTTCGACACGACCGCACCACAATTGTTTTGAACATGTTCAAAGTTGACCACGCTCATCACGATCATGAAGACCCCAACACGACCGTACTACGTCCATGTCGTCCTCATCATGCTCCTCCTAGTCCCCAGTCATACTAGACCACGATCGCACCACGTTCAACGCGATCTTAAATAAATTCAGATCGTGGTGTGGTAGCGGAATGAGAGGCATAAACATGTAATTGTCGTTATTTTCACGATGCTACTACGTCCTCATTACGATTCTACAACGATCTCGATACGATTATACCAGGTTCTCATCACGCTTTTCATACGATTACCATGACCTTATTACGCTCATCACGTTCTTACTACAATTGCAACACAACCTTACCGCGCTTCTATTGCGTTTCTAGCACGTTCTTGCTATGATTATACTACGTTCATACTACAATATTACTATGCGCTCAGTAATAACATCAACATCGTGTTCCATATAGAGGCAGCTCTGATGGTAACGAATCCTGAATCAAAAGAGATGTCGAGACATCAAGATCAAATGGCGATGTTTAAGTGAACGATAGTAGGGCTAAAACAGATTTGTCAAGAATGGTTGAGACGTTGGAGAAAAAGGACAAGAGGTCCAAATGCATACAGACAAACAAAACCTGGAGAGATTTTATATATTTCCTGTAAAAACGACAATGAGCATGATGATCGTAGTATGAACGTAGTCAGGTCGTAACAAGAGCATGATGAGGACGGCATGCATGGACGTGCTAGAATCGTACCGTGGTCTTGAACAACGTTGTATAAACGTGGTGGAAGCGTGGTTTGGTCGCGGTGAGAATTCGATAGTCGTAGAAAGGTCGTAGTAACGTCGTATTGAGATCGTAGCGCAGAACCTCTGACTAGAATCTCGCTTTCGGTACGCTCTTACTACGATGGTATTGCGACCTTCGCGATCTTGTCAAGAAGTAACGGCGCTCTCACTACGCCTCTGCTACAACCTGAATTCGTAATGACTACACCACGACTGTTATGAACCTGTTCAAAGTTGGCAACGCTCATCACGATCACGAAGACCTCAATACTCATGAAGACCTCACTACGACCTTACTGCGATCAACACGATCGCACTCATTCGTTAAAATTTCCTTTTTTTCACAGATTGTTGTGCGATCGTGGCCTAGTGTGACTGCGGTATAACGCCCTGACTATGTTCATACTACGACCAACATGCTTATTGTCATTGTCACATAAACTAACGGCCTAATTTATATTTAAAATAAAAATGAATGAAAAGCAAAATGAGTATGTACATTTTGTAATACAGCAACAAACGACATAACTGAATTACAGGCTTCTGACATGGGACCGGCACATACAGAATATGGCATGGCTAATGTAAATATGTTAGTGGGATCCCAATCCTCCCCATAACCTGGGACAGTGGTGTAACTACAAACACTATAAAAATCAGTGGAAAAAGGCTTATATTATCGCATAAGATGGATACAAATAGAAATACAGATAAGTTTATTTAAAAAAAAGAAGATTTTACATTGATCTTATCCAAATGTGCTACTTAATAAACAACAATGGTTCTTTACATTTTCAAAATCTGTTTAATTTTTTTTCATTCTGACTGAATTTTTTTTCCGCAAAACATATCTGCCAAACATACCAACTTATAGTAGATAAAACTTACAATATGAATAAGCACATAAGGAAAAAAATGAATAATCAATAAGGCCATTACAATGTTTATCGTTTGTTTTTTGGTTGCACGTTAGTGTTTCTGTTGTTTCGTTGTTTTCCTTTTATAGTTGATGTGTTCTCCGCGGTTTAAGTTTGTAACCCGGATTTGTTTTCTCTCAATCGATTTTTAGACTTTCGAACAGCGGTATATTACTGTTGCCTTTATTTATGCGAATGTAAGTGTGATACATGTAGTGTTTGATAATTAAATGAACGTTTTTATTTTAAGAGAGTAAAATTGTGTGTGGGTTCATTCTTACAAACAGATGCGAAACAAAAACTGAAATATATATTAACAAAACCAGACAGACTTATACATGTTTTTGTGAACTATTTGCACGCAGGACATATTTTTACTCATTCGTTGATTTGTCTTGTATGTCTCAGGAAAATGCACAATTACAATGAGTGGAAGGAATTCAGATTTTAAACGACAAAGCTTCATTGTTATATTCATAAAAAGATACAACGGCTACGTGTTGACATAGTCTACTCGCTTTTATTTTTCTGAATGAAAATAATGTATCTTATCGTTTTAGTTTCAAAAAAAATATTTTGTCAAGTTTAGAATTTGTTTATTCAATTAATAACTGTCAATTTTTACCAATCTGATTATTCATTGATTTCATGAAATAGATAAATGCATTTGCAGTTTCAGATTCTTATTCTAAATCAAGTTTTTTTCGCCGAAAAATATGTTAATCCCAACCTTGTCAATGTAGACTCCAACGGTAGAGGTAATGGTCAAGTGAGCAGGTAATAATAATTTTTAACGTAGTCGAACTCCTTAGAATATATAGTTATCAAATGTACCAGGATTATAATTTAGTACGCCAGACGCGCGTTTCGTCTACATAAGACTCATCAGTGACGCTCATATCAAAATATTTATGAAGCCAAACAATTACAAAGTTGAAAGTGCGTTGTTTGTTTGCAAACGGGAGTACAAAGATATTTTTCGTCATATTGTTGAGCATTTTCTAGAGAGGTAAAGAGGTATTTTTGAAATTAAGAAGATGCAGTATGATTGCCAATGAGACAATGAAAAAAAAAGGTGTAAACCGTGAACATTAAAGTAGTTTAATATTGAGAATGGTAATGGGGAACGTGTCAAAGAGACGACAATCCGACCAAATAGCAGAAACCAGCCGAAGGCCACCGATGGGGCTTCAAAACAGCGAGAAAATCCGCACCCAGAGGCGGAAAAACAGTCATTGAAGCATGCCAATAGGGTGCAGTAAAATATGTACCGTCTCGTTTCTATTACAGTTCATGTCATTTCATTATTTCGTTGATTGAAACATTGGTTTGTTTCCTTGAGATTTGTTTACCAGTACATTACAGTTGTATTAATTCATATAAAGAATAATCGACAAAAATGTAAATTGTTTTAACGAGCTCGAGATTATCAAAGATCTGCAATATAAATTTTGGTCATTCTGGTTAAAAACCTTATTATGACAGAAAAAAAGAGAGGCAAGGCCAGTTTATTCATAAACTTAATATTAACGTACATAACACACTGAAATCGCATTAATTCAAACAGGAGTTAGACAGGGTATGCACGGTACGTCGAAAGGATGCAAGTCTCCTTTTATCCAAACATCTATCGCAATACGAATAGTTATCAAAGGTAACAAAATTTGATACGCCAGACGCGCATTTCTTCTACATAAGACTCATCAGTGACGCTCAGATCAAAACTGTTAGAGAGCCAAAGAAGTACAAAGTTGAAGAGTATTAAGGACCCAAAATTCCAAAAAGTTGTGCCAAAAACTGCGAAGGGTCACACCCAGGAATAAGACACAATTCGAAAATTTACATATCGTATTTGCTTAACTCTGATTAACTTGACAATCTAACTATTCTTGTCAATGTTAGAATTGTTTGTAGATTGATGAATATTTATAAATAAAATGTTTTGATCTTTTTTGTATCTGTTTTTTTTCTTCGCCACAATCTGAAACTCGTATCAGATATCCCGATGATCCAATAGGGTCGATGTATTGGCCATTACAAGTCCTTAGAGGTCTTGAACAATGATCCCCTACTCTTAAACAATTTGAACCAACGAGAAACGTTTCTCTTATATGTTGCATTAACATTCCGATACCATCAGTCAACTCTGCATACATAATCTGACTTCTAAACTGAATTTGACATTCCATACAGGCTCACATAAATACCTACGACGAAACTTTGTTTACTGCAAGGATAATTTATAAGTAAAAAACAGAAGGTTCAACTAGTAAAACGAAATTTGTTTTGTCTCTGACATCAAGTATTTTATAAATTCATTGAACACGGTTTGTACAATAGTTATCAAAGGTGCCAGGAATATAATTTACTACATTTAGTACAAACTATGGTAAAATAAGAAAAAAAATGTTATTTACTGTCAGACTGTCTAGCAACACATTTGTTTGCTTTTAACTTGAGAGTTCACTATCAAAAACAAATCACTACATCTATCTTTTCAATCTTTCATGTACATGTAGGCAACTGCAAGTAAGAAATAACAAATTATTACTACCATTTATACTACCTCAGACAAAGTTAGCCTTGGATGGATTTGGCTATTTTTTTTTATCCTTTTTGGTCGTATAGCTCTGCAACTGTTTCGGTTCTTCTACATCCTTCGCTTTAAAATATTTGGCATTGAGCGTTCCTGATACCGGTAAATCCAGAAAAGCGCTTCGGACGCATCAAATTGAACGTGCTGTTTTATTTTTTTTTACATATTAACTAGTATTATATAGTGAAAGTGATTATCAAGCTTTACAATGACCGTAAAAGACTATTCCTTCAGCATTGATTTTCTAACCACAACAAACAATTAAAAAACTATCTGCATAGCGAAATCGTTTGAAACATTTTAGATTAGTTTCAAGCTGGTTTTGTTTTAATGTTTTATCGTTGACCTTGACAAAATAAGCGCACTTCCGATACTTGTTCAATATTTTGTATGCAGTAAACAATATTGTTCATATTACTAACCTTGTTTTAATCATGTTAATACAAAATCGACTTTTATCAAGGTAACAGATGCCACAGAGGTTTTGATACATAGCTGGATCTTAACTGACCTGAAATGATATAAATATAGGAAGGTATGTCCGACTCTACCTTCCATTTATATGTCGTAAATAGAACTTTCACATTAAAAGATAAAATATTCTTAATCGATATAGCTCCGGTTGTGTGTTTGTTTTTGTTAAAGTCCGTAAACAAACAGTTCAGGTTTCGCTGCCGATATCAGTACCGATACAATGATAAAAAAAACCACCTAACCAAATCATAAGATACCAGACTTTGAATTTTGTACGCCGATTGCGTGTTTTGGTTATACAAGCCTCAACAATGAAAAAAGACCAAATCAAGTACGAAATTGAGGACACAAAATTTATTATATTTTTTTTTGTTAAGATATATTAATCTATAATGGTGAATATTTGTTTATAGTTTGTTCGTATGTTCTGTTGTTTCATAACTGTCCAAAAGAGGATTCGGCGCGCGCAAAAATGTTTAATCCTGCTACAAGATGTATGTGCCTGACCAAAGTCAGGAGCCCGAATTGCAGTTTGTAGCTGTACTGCATATTTGTTTTCCACTTATTGTTCTGTACATAAATCAGCGTTAGTTTTCTCTTTTGAATAGTTTTGCATATTTCATTTAGTGAACCTTTTATAGCGTGCTAAACGGTATTTGTTACTCATTTTTTAAGGCATATAGTTTCTTTTTTATACGTCTAGCTGAGAGTTGTCACATGGAATTATTTCTTTATGGTAACTGGTTAAAAAAATACAGTATTAACATTTAAAAAATATATACATACCAAAAACACTAAACTAAATACAGTATTAACATTTAAAACATATATACATACCAAAAACAATAAACTAAAATCATAAGAAAATCGGAAAGATTAATATGTTGTGAAAATTATGAAAATATTCAATTGATGGTACTTTTTGATTATCGAATTAGGGTATTAAAACTAGGCCTGATAATCCACGGTTGCCACATGTGGAGCAGGATCTGCTTACCCTTCCGGACCACCTGAGATCACCCCTAATTTTTTGGTGGGGTTCGTGTTGCTTATTCTTTAGTTTTCTATGTTGTGGCATGTGTACTATTGTATGTCTGTTTGTCTTTTTCATTTTTAGCCATGGCGTTGTCAGTTTTTTTTTCGATTTATGAGTTTGACTGTCCCTTTGGTATCTTTCGTCCCTCTTTTATCGTCCTAGTATAATGAAGTATACATTTCAGAACATCACTTTTATTTCGATATATATAGGATTTCGTATTAACATTTTTCTTTTTTTTTCTCTTGACCACATGTTGGTTTGAATTTGTGGTTGATAATCAAATTCTCTGTATATTGATTATGTGTTTTATGTTGTATAGTCGAGTTATTAATCGATATTTTGATAAATGTTTTCTTCTTTTCTTCATGTTCAATTTTCAAAATCCGCTTGCATTCGGCGTCTCAATACAAATGAAAAGGGAATGTATTCCAAGCAGACAGCAGCATAAAATACATGCAAGTTACTTTCCAAATAACGTTTTTTTTCCATTTCAGTTTTAACCTATAATGAAACGTTGAGCTCAAATATTAATTATAAATACCTTGTACTTAGGCGGTATTGCGAAATTTGATGAATATTGTTTGCATTTAAATCTAGTTGAACTGCATATGAATATACAAAAATGACATATGAAGCATTTATTATTCTTCTAGCGATACAATCAATTACAGAATTGTATAGAATGGACGTAAAAAGAGTCGAAAATTTGATTTTTCAGACGTGCACTAGCAACGTTTTTAAATAGGCAATAACCAAGGGTTAGCATTGTAATATCTCCTGTTGACCATGATACTGTTAATCTAAAAATAAATCAACATAACATAATTGATGTATCACATATATGCGAGATACATCTGATATTTCAGCTTATTATAAATAACGTAATTTGTGTGTTTTCTGTATTTGATAATACACCGTTGTATTTTGTTGAAATTTTAATTCTCGTCTCTATTATTAGATATATCAAATTTCGAAATAAAGTCAACAGTAGTATACCGCTGTTCGAAATTCATAAATCGATTGAGAAAAAAACAAATCCGGGTTACAAACAAAAACTGAGGGAAACAAATCAAATATAAGAGGAGAACAACGACACATCACTAAAATGTACCACACACAGAAACGAACTATGTTGTATATAATTCGGAGATTAGTATGACGTCCATTATCACTGATATAATATACATAATTTTTAAGGGGCCAGCGTAAGGCCGCCTCCGTGTTCGGGAGTTTCTCGCTACATTGAAGACCCATTGGTGGCCTTCGGCTGTTGTCTATGTTCCGGTATGATACAGTTATAATACTACTTCAATGTGGAAAGTTGTTTTTGAATATCTCTATAGACGGGTAAGAGACACGAACTACTTATGGCATTGTAAAAAGTCTCATATAGTATTTACGTATTAAGAAAACCAATATAAAGCTATATACCCAACTTAGAAGAAATAGTAAGGAACAAATCAGCAACATTAATATCAAATATAACAAAACGGATTTTAATGAACAGTACATTTTCGATTTCTTATCATGACAATAATAAAAAATAGATAAAACATTTTCATTTTAATAATAATAAAATGTTCAACTTAAATCTAAAATCAGCAGAAATAGGCATCAAGAGTTAAAACTAATCACTAACATTTGCAATTTTATACAACTTAACTTAAATTAAAACGTAATATTAAACGCAATGTAATAAATAAATGAATTCGTTCAAATTCAACATTAAAAGAAGATTGTGAAACAAAAACAAAGTAATAAAGCACAGCAGCATGGCTAAAGAGATTTGGCGATCATGCCGATAGAGGCAATGTTAAATGTACAGTATCATTGAGAGAGCGTAGCAAGCAGGAAAGTGGTATGCAATTATGCAACTTAATAAAAGCTGTGTTATTATATACTAAATAAAAATCAACAGACATACACATTCAAAATTTTGAAACATGAAAAATAATTATACATGCTATATACCAATGTAATATAACATCACTTCAATACACACTTTTTATGTATTATATAAGTGATTGACATCTAATAATAACTTAAGACAAAAACAGGTTAATGGATTTGATAGTCTAAGTTATTTTTGTTTTCCTCTTCTCTCGTTGATAATAATGCATTTAACGATAAAATCAATACACTAAAAACTTAGAGTGAGTTTAAATGTCCCAAAAGATGTACTCGTGTGATCTTAAATCATCATATATTTAGAGCTTTTCTTTTAAATTATGTTTTTAGTGTCTTTTTCTCATATCTAAATAGAACAAGATAAAATCACAGATGCACCAAAATTATCTAGGATTAGAATTCGTAAATGATTATCTTAGCAACAACCCTATGAACTGAAAATGCAATAAATTTTGTGCATCGGCACTGCAAATATTATATTATGCTTTCTTATCCTTCATTTATTTAAAATGTATTCACATTTGTTTGTGTCTTGGTTATTTTTGTTCTTCTGTTTGTATATATAACTACTGTTAATAGATTAACAGTAGTACTAATCAACTGTTCATCACGTACTTTTTCTTCGGTGTATGTCAATGTTTCTGTAGGTCAGGATTTGGTCCTTTTCGGCTCCTTAAATCTTGCTTAAAGGAGCTATTAAGGAACATACATTTTTTTTCTTTTGACGTCGATATTGAGTCATACCATGAGATACCCCCAAAAGAAACTATTCGCAGCAAATGGTTAAATAATAATTGCGTGATGTGCATATGTATATGTGACAAATTGTACGATGTCTCAACCATGTTGAAAGTTATACATATATTGTATTCAATTGAGGAAGACGTAAACAGAAATTTTGTTATGATACTCGTTTGTTGAAATATAATACATTTATAAATTTAAAGAATTCGAACTCTTTCTGGTTGATACCCAACATGTAGAATTAAATAAGAGAAATTGTCAAAACACGTTAAAAATACTTCATGGCGTCCATTTAGCTGAACTAGTATAAATGAATATTGTTGAGGGGCCAGCTGAAGCCGTCCCGAGTGCGGGATGTTCTCTCTGCGTTGAAGACTTCTTGGTGGCATTCTGCGGTTTTCTGCTCTTTGGTCGAGTTGCTGTCTCTTTGACACATACCCCGTTTCTTTCTCTATTCTATAACATTGTACATTAGAGTAAAATTATTTTGAAATGGCTTCAATCATTACCTTGTAAAAATGAAGTTATGATTCCCAACCCCACTTTTGGCGAGGAGTGGTTGACCTTAACTGACAAGAATGGCCAGTTTTTCTGACGACGGTCGTTGTTTCTTTTGATACCCTGGTTTCCCCCATCCTTTACAACTGACCGCCATGATCAACCGAAAATTGTTGAAAATGGCATTAAACACCATCAAATAAACACGAAACTCTTCTTACCTACGTAAATACTGTTAATCGCGTTTTTGTCGTTGTAAAGTTCAGTTGGTATAGATCCTGGTTTTTTATTTAACTTCATTAATTTTGTGTCACTGCCGTAGAGGATGTAGCTACGGTGAACACGGAGAGCATAGTTGTTAATGTTTGAGTTAGTTGAAATGACCTGTTGAACATCATTTCCTCTACTACTTGCCGATTTCAGTTCTCCTTTGTCGTAAGTTATCCAGTATAATCTTTCCTCATCAATATCTAAAATTATTTAAAAAAAAAATGGATAAACATAAACAGAGGCTAATGAAAAAAGATGGTAGAACAATGTAGTCGACACATCATAAGATAAGAACAAATAAACCATGTAACGGGAAAAATCCGGGACGCAAGACAGGAAAGTAGTACATACTTTAATTCACTAAAACATCAAAACAACAGGTTAAAAGGTAAACGACTACACGTACTTCAATTTATATAAGATATAGAAGACAAAACATTGGGTCAGGTGAACAGACACACAAGGAAAATAAAAACATTGAGGCAACTGAACAGATAAACAAGATTAAGGGAGCCGAACGCCATGACAGATGAACAAACAAAAAGATAAACCATCGAGGCAAGTGTTCGAGGTAAGTGAGAATGCAATAGAAAGAAAAAGTAAAACCAAACCATCATAAGAGAGTAACTAGCATCAATAATAAAAACAAAACATTAATGTTCTTAACCTTTCGCTCTATTTGGAACATCCCTAGCAACATCGGACACCTGCATAAGTAATATGAAAAAGGTAAAATAAGGAAAATAATCGAACTCCAAGGAAAATTCAAATCGGAAAGTCCCTAATCAAATGGCAAAATCATAAGCTCAAACACATCACACGAATGGAAAACAACTGTCATATTCCTGACTTGGTACAGGCATTTCCTTATGTAGAAAATGGTGGATTTAATCTAGTTTTATAGCTAGCTAAACCCAACTTGTATGACAGTCTCATAGAATTCTATTATATTGATAATAATGTGTGAACAAAACAAACAGACATAATATGTAAAAATGTCGGAAATAGTGGTACAGTAGTCAACATTGTGTTATAATCTTAATCCCTACAAAAAAAATATATATCAACAAAGAAAAACAAAATTGCATATAAACAAAGCAACAAAGAAAAAACAGAGGAAGACCTGTAGTGTCGACAAGGTAGACTTCTCTTGTAATACGTACATTATGAGCAAAAGATATGCAAACGATATTTGATGAATACACCTATTTTGTGATTGTATATGAGAGTGTGTTTGTAATAACATTGTAAACAAAGATATCAGAAATTACAACATTTATTTATTTCTATCGCGTTTATAAATTGTAAGGACAATAATATCGTACGTGACCTTGAAAAATAAGTACTTAAAACTATGTCGTCCTATGTTATTTTGATAAACGAAAATTTAAATAACATTAAGTATACGGATTTGGAAATCAAAGGTGGGATACCTATATATATATATTTATCTAATTATGTGGCAATTCAACCCTTTTAGGAACCATTGTATAAAAAACTTTAATCAACATGTGGTTGCCGATGATCCCAGGGGTTGATTGGATGATTTTACGGGTCATACCCTGTATCACCACACTAAATAAATCAAAATGTACTAACAAGTCTTGAATGAAAAATTATTTGATATTCATAAGAGAAACAGATTCTTACATAGTTAGAAGGATTATCCAATCAAATCCACTGGTACTATTGTAAGAATATGTACATGTATTTATTGTGAAATTATTACCATAGCAAAAGTGTCAAAACTGACAAATAACAATTTTACAAACATTATTTGCTAAAATGAATGTAAGATACAGACCCTAAAACAAATTTTTGCCACATATACATTTCTGTATAAGATATCCTATAGCCTAGTAATCATATTAAAAGAAAATAAAAACGAAGCATATGGGTTACCCATCCAATATTTTATTGCTTATCTCAAAAACACAGTGAGGACTTCAACACGGAGGTTTTTTTTTCAAAGTGAAACGAATATGTTTGACTCATCTGACTCAAGGAAGCCCTTTTTGTGAAATTGTTTGACTTAATTTGACTGGTTTATACACTGACACTGTTAGTGCTCTGGTTTTCAATATAACATTGTGTTTATTACCTGTGTATTTGATTTATATTGCAGGTAATGCGACATAAACGATATATTTTAATTAATCTTTTGTTTTTAGTTGAATAATATTAAATAAATATAAAATGATATGGTGTATTGCTTGTCAGAATGTTTTTTTCTTTCCTTTTTCTTGATTTGTCCTTTTTGTTCTCTTTCCTTTCTTTTTCCTAGACATACCTAAATCCATACAGTCAACACGCTCATTTAAGGTCACTATTTTTAGTTTTTCAGATAAATTGAATGATGATTTTATTATTCCATCACGTCGTTCAACGTAGTATATCAGCCTGAAAGAAACAAATATTACAGATCAACACGTTTGCTTCGATATATTGGATGAAAACAAACATCTAAAAAAGGAGCAGTTAAATCGTTGTAATAATTTAATTTTGTTGCCGTAACCCCGTCACTATTCGCCTATTATGACGTCACCAAATGCTACTAATCAACCAATTAACAGGCCATGAACAACATGATTGGTCACTGCAAACACACGATCAACAAGAACTATCTAGGATCAATATTTGCTTTTGTTGGATTGACACTTAGTATGTGTATCCTCTTTAAACTACAAATAGGAGGATAACACTGCTGATAGATGTGAAAGCATATGCCACTTGAACATTCATTTATGAAATAACAAAAATACTAACGAAAACTTAAATGGACCTACAAATGTCACTCGAAACATTGTGTCTTATTAAATATATGTTACCCATTATCTCCAAATTCAACAAACACCTTACCATCAGATTACTATCATGATGGCAACGATGCATCGCCTTTATTCAGCCTACCGATATTTTGGACTTAATCGTAATGTGTTATCTCCAAATGAAAGAAACAATATTGTACAATTTTTATATTAAATTATCATTGCACCAGCATTGAAGTAAAAGAACAGATTGACAATGAATTGATTTAACTTGTTCATACACAACCATTGTTGACAGTTTAGCCGTTGTAGCAGCAGAACAAATCTACAAATACAGTATATGGGACCAACAATCAACCACTAGAAACTCCTTTTCAACAAAAAACACGCCGGTTAGTACAGTTAAAAATCGGTTTACCATCGTGTATTTGTGGAATTTATATTCATGTTCAATTTCGTGTTTCCTAATAGAGCCTTTTGGGTTGCTGTTCGTCGTTTTTCGTTTTGATTAGGTGTTTGTTTTAAATTTATGCAACTGATGGTTCAGATTGTAAATTTGATATACACAATAAGTGTTATATATTTGTGCGTCAAAATAGTTCCAAAACTAGTTACATTTTGATATCATATATCAACTCAAGATCACCGTTTCTTTAATCTCCAAAACAGAAATATAGTAGTGTTTATAGAAACAAGGGTCCCATTTGGAAAAATGAAGACAACTCTCCGAAAATTTTATGGCAGCCACCACGAGGTGGTTGACGTTTCAGATATAATTGTCACAGATGAACACAATCCCGTCCTCTTTTCCTCGATTGTGATAACCCCCATTTTCTTTGAGGTTCGTGTTGCTCAGTCTTTAGTTTTTTGTTAAGCATTGTAAAGACTGGTGTGTCTTTCAGTTTACTTTTCTTCTTTTTCTTTTTTTTTAAACGTGATCAGTTATCTCGACTCATTTGTTTTTGGTGTTCTCTTGGTTTCGTGCGATTCTTTTTATTTAGCTATAGAGATAAACATATATCCGCAGAAAACAATTTTAAACAAAATTTAAAACAAGAGAAATCAAATTGTTGTTCAGTATTTTGAGACAACTTCTTATAAATTAAACAACGTACCTGTTAGCTAGATCCAGTCGAATAACGAAAGGATTTCTTATAGTCTCTGGAAAAGTATATCTATATGTTCCATTTAGATTGCACCTGACAATACTACTAGTCCCAATTTCTGTCCAGTAAATATGGTCAAACTTGGAATCAATTGCTAGCCCGGATGGATTTGTGCCTGTCTTTAGAACAGTTTCCAATGTTATATTTGTTGAGGGATAAGTAAATCTAAATAAAAAGACGTGATAATTCTTGTATGAAGGACATTTTGTTCATTTCTAAAAACACTCGATTATATCAGCTCTTCAAAAATCCAAGTTAGTTGTGTTTTCAAACATTGAAAAGACACTAATTGTCGAATTGCTCATCTAGTGCATATAAATCTGTTCTGTTTGGTGTGATAACTAACCATACACGTATCTTAACTGAAAACTACGTACAATTACCCTTATTTCTTTTCCTATTTATGTTTCGATTTCTTTTCCGCATGGCACGTGATTAACATGGAGAGAAATAATTTAAAAAAAAATTAGTGTTGCATTTAAGATAAACTTATTATTTTTTTTTAATGTTCTCGTTAGTATTTTGAACAAGTTTGTAAATTTTTCTCCACTTCATTAGAACGAAAAAAGAGGAGTTATAAAAGCGTCAGTTTTTTTCTTTATCCGGAAATCTTCTTGGTAATCCGATCAGAATATTAAGTTCAATAGGTCACAATGTAGTATGATGTTGTTCGTAAATAAAGGTGCCAATCCAACTGTTGATACTATTAGAAAGGACACTCCTAGAATACTGTAGAACGGAATCTTCTAGAACAATGTAATTATAATAAGTTTAAATTACGCATCTTTTATTATTATCATTCTGGAATCGTTATGTAAGTCAAATAGAAAGTTTTAATGATTCCATACGTCTCTAAAACTGTTCTAGTGATTTCTAAACTGCACAGTTACAATATCATTTATATTATGTAAACATATCATTAGATCACACAAAACAAATAAGGCCTACTAAATTAATATTATAGTTACAATATCATTACAGTATAAAATGTATCGTTATGATATAACAATATCACATAACAATATAGTAAAATGACAAAATAGTATGAAAAGGTAGCTCCATATTATATCAAGTTGTCTTAGTATAAAAGAATATCTTCATGACATTGTTAAATGACAGAATAGCATGAAAATGTAGCTTCATATTATATCTCTCTCAGGCAGATTTAACAAACTTTACTAAAATTGTCCGTTTATAACTAAAGTTTGAAATTATTTAGAAACTAAGGTTTCAACTCCCTCAGGCAAAGTTGGCTTTAGATGAATTTGTCTATTTACTTTTAGGTATTTTTGACATATAGCTCTTCAACGGTTTCGGTACTTATACATTTTTGGATTTCAAATGTTTGGCTTTGAGCGTTCCTGCTAATAAAGGTATATCCAGAAAAACGCAAGAAATTATTAAACGTGTTGTTTTCAATTTTTTTTATATCAAAATGTCTTTATATTATATGAATTTATCTTAGTGATATAGCAAATTGACAGAGTTGAAACCTTAGTTTCTAAATAATTTCTGTTGGATTGTTCCTTTTGGAATTGTTAAACGATGATGACTGATGTACCCATATTTTGACTATTATATTTATTGTGTCTGTTTATTTAACGCATCAATGTAAAAATATCGGAAATTGATGAGACTGTCATTAAAGTGAGAGGGTTAGCGCTATAGAACAAGGTTTAATCCACCATTTTCTACATTTGAAAATGCCTGTACCAAGTCAGGAATATGACATTTTTTGTCCATTCGTTTTTGATGCGTTTTGTTATTTGATTTTGCCATGTGATTATGGACTTTCCCAATTGATCTTCCTCTAAGTTCAGTATTTTTGTGATTTAACTTTTTAGTAGTATAATCAAATGTCTTTATAGTATAGAAAATTTGCTTTGTGTTATATCTCTGCCCTTAATGATATGATTATCGTTATCATAAGACAGTTGTGGCGTTCCATAGAACAGTGTACAGAAACACTTAGCCTCTTTGGATAAAATCCAAGTTTTATTCAAAAGAACTTGAATTTTTGATGATGATAATCCGTATTAAGACAAATACATTGCAGTTTATCATGTGCTCAGATTAGAAATTTCCCAGTATTTTAGAATAACATGATATTGCAGAGCTTGCGTATCACATTATGGTTTCCTTGATAGCGGGTTGATGCTTACAAGGAATTTATTAAAACAAGTGTTCAAAGTAGTAAAATTGAAGTCATTCCTTCGAAAAACATATGAGTTATTTGACTGTTACAGCAGATGTTTTTGACAGATGTTCCGTTTGCTGTAACCATAATCCCTTCCTCTTTCCTTGTTCGTAATCACAAAAGCAACAGAAGGGTATTGTTTTCTACCTGTTATTTGTAGCGTTATTTGCTTACCCATTTTGGAGCACTAGAAATTAATTCAGGTGTTAAGCAGGGTTTTGTATTGCTCAGTCATTATTTTGTTTTGTTGTGTTTTGTATACTGTTCTTTGGTCTTTTGTTATTTATTACCATGGCGTTTTCAGTTTGTCCTCGACTTAAGATATCTCTTTGGTATCATCCGCGTCGATTTTATAGTTAGACGCCTGTTGTTCATCTGGTGTAAAGAACATGAATTTGAATTCTCCATCAATTACACTTCTTTATGTGTTAAATCGGTAAAGCATAAACAAGAATAGAAGTTGTAATATACAGTGTATTTTGTCTTTGATATGATGTGAAAGACGATTTATACTTCAAATATGACTGCAAGATAGAAATACAAAATGTTATTCTTGTATTAAGCCTGTATGATCATTACTTTCATAGATATCTGAATGATCAACAGAAAGTGTTGAATCTGATAACGAAAGCATTTAATGCATTACCTAAACAAAGAAGTGAAACTTGTCTCCTTTGCAGAAGATGATAAGTTGGCATATATGAGCATTTTTAATAGATGATTAACTGAGACAATGTTCATTGAATACAAAAGTGAATACAGTTTCAAATAGTGACGGATATGTCTAAGATGTTGAAAATGAAATCTTAATTTTAAATCATATTAATATTGATCCAGAAAATATATTCTAATTTTACATAATAATTCATTTTCAGAAAATTTGTAATCTAACATTTCATTGACCTTTTGATGAAAAAATTAATCAATTGTACCAGGCTTATAGTTTGGAACACGCTTTGTGTCTACTTGGGATCCTTCAATGGCGCTCAATCAAAACCGTTTTTAGGCCAAAACAATGTATAATAATGTACAATTTTTAAGGAATATTGTATGCCTTTATATGATGCTAGAATGAATTCCATATAAAAAGTTAAAAAGTCCAATTACAGTAAAGCTTTGAAGAGCAATGAGGTCCATAAATTTATAAAAATTTTTGCCAAATACAGCTAAGTTCATCTATAATGTTTCACTTCAGACATGTCAGACGGGCGTTTCATCTACAATAGACTCAACAGAGAAGCTCGAATCAATGGTTAGATTTAGCGGTTGTATTGTATACATGACTGTCATATTTGCATTACAGTTATTGAGTGCATTCAAGGAGGTGTTTACTGAGTCGACGAAGCACTCCTTTTGCATTCTCTTACATGTTTAGCAATTTACCTCGATTTGTGTCTCCAGAATGGATTCAACCAATATATTTTACTGTTGCCTTTAACTAGATAGCAGATAAAATATTGTGATAATTATTGGTATGCTAGTGTGCAACTCTCATCTTAACATGAGTCATTAATTTACCAACACAACATAAGACAAAAATAGAAAAATCAGTCGTTTATTATTGTCATATTAACCAATTAATTTCTATTTTGGTTGCTCACCCAATTGTGTCAATAAAACGGAACTGTAAACAGCTGGCACACAAGAGGGAGGTTAAGCTCTCTTTAAAACCAGGTTTTATCCACAATTTTCTTCAGAAAACGTCTATACCAAGGAATATGACAGTTGTTTCCGATTCGTTTGGTTGGTTAATAAAGTGAAACGTTTGATTTTGTCAGTTTTTATGGACTTTCTCCTTTTAAAATTTACATTGGAGTACGCCATTTTTTATTTACATGTTTGACTCATTAAAGCAGTGTAACGCACACACAAAAGATAACAAAAAGATAAACGTTTCGAGTACCGATCTAAAACTATTGAAGGCTATAATCACATTTCCGACTAATAAATGAGTCATGTTCTTCCAGACTTAAATATCAACTAATACACATGTACGGATTTAGAGTAAAAACTGATGAACAGATTGTCGAGACTTAAGAATCGACAGGATGTTGATCCATTAGTTTAATTGAAGGAATAGTAATGCATGCTTAGTTATATAAAACATGTTGAAAATCAAATAAAGTTTTTGAATAAAGTTGAAATCAACTTTTTTCTTAATCCAATTATAACTACTGCACATCTTCATACCAAAGATTTTGGCATGACAGGTACTTGTTAATATCTAAATACTACAGTGGCATGACATTGACTTGATTATATCTAGATTCTACAGTAGCATAATTTGGATTTGATAATATCTAGATACTACAGTGGCATGACATGGACTTGCTAACATCTAGATACTACAGTGGTATAACATTGACTTGATAATATCTAGATACTACAGTGGCATAACATAGACTATATAATATCTAGATACTACAGTGGCATGACATGGACTTGCTAATATCTAGATACTGCAGTGGCATGACATGGACTTGATAATATCTATATACAACAGTGGCATAACATAGACTATATAATATCTAAATACTACAGTGGCATAACATAGACTATATAATATCTAGATACTACAGTGGCATGACATGGACTTGATAGTATCTAAATACTACAGCGGCATGATATGGACTTGATAAAATCTAGATACTACAGTGGCATGACATGGACTTGATTATATTTAGTTACTACAGTGGCATAACAAAGACTATATAATATCTAAATACTACAATGGCATGAAATGGACTTGATAATATCTAGATACTACAGTGGTATAACATGGACTTGATAATATCTAGATAGTACAGTGGCATGACATGGACTTGATAATATCTAGATACTACAGTGGCATGAAATGGACTTGATAATATCTAATTACTACAGTGGCATAACATAGACTACATAATATGTTGATACTACAGTGGCATGATATTGACTTTATAATACTACAGTGGCATGACATGGACTTGATAATATTTAGATACTACAGTGACATGACATGGACTTGACAATATCTAAATACTACAGTGGCATGACATGGACTTGATAATATCTAGATACCACAGTTCAAATGTGTATATACTTCTGAACACCATATCAATTCTTCAATATCATTTTTGTAATATTTAGCATATAAGGACATTCAGAATAATTCAATTATTGTTTTTGAATCGGCAGTATGTGGAACATATCAAAGATCATGTCACTGCTTTGTCTAGGGTTAGCCTTTTTGCATTCATTATTCCTCTTTAATTTTTTTGTGGAATTTATTGAAAACTTCTTTGACCCTTAACCATATAAAATTGCACCTCTCGGTTTTTTATCGTAATTCTATGCAGGTCTCTTTTAGCAAACCATGGCCGTTTCCAAGGCTTCAAGTCAGTAAGGTACATCGTGCATGAATATATCACAATGAATTGAAACGGTGTTGACATAAATGTATGGAACGAAAGTATTTCGGACAACATGGTTGTTCGAAGTGCCGGAAAATTTTAACTGACCAATCACATTCAGGCATTTGTAGCTTACCTCATCATATAAGAATTCTGTATAGTAAAATACACATACCGCATTATATCATTATGATGATATCTGGGAAAGTAAATGAACTTATTTTTGTAATCATAATCCATAGAAAACATTTCAGCATTCTGTCGAACAAGTAGAGTTGAATTGCTGGTTTTAAAATCAAGCTCCATAATGGTGAATTTTGTTGTAAACAAAACCTTCTGTTGGAAGCCTGGAACAAATCATTTAGTATATCAATTACCAATAACATTAACGATACTAATTTTTCTGCGCCAGATGCGCATTTCACAAATGTAACAAATGTTATGTTTTTTTTACTATCAACGTTTTTTTCGGTCATAGATCACTGAGTCGTCAATCTGATTCTAAGACAGATGACCACGACACGAAGAAGACGTTCCAGTTTAAGTTGTGTCTATACTGTTTTGTTTTCCTAGAATAAATTAGAAGCAAGCATCCCCTGAGCTATTTGGTAATTGATTGACAAGACATCATTTATATCACTAAACGTGACATAAGTCAATATTATAATGTTTATCTTGAGTTAATAAAGTTGTGTATGCATTCTGATTCATATGAAAAAAAGATGGCCAGTAGGCTATGACCATGATAAATAGCAATTTGAATATAAACTGTTTATTCAAATATCCGTGCCCTGAACTCGACAAAATATGCTGTTGATGAAAAAGCTCATCTAAGATATACACTCTACAGTAATTGACAAAATGATTACAATGATTAAAATAAACAAGAAAATATAACTCTGAAAATGAAAGTAACCAACGTTAAGTGTATTTACAATGGTTTTGTGCTGTTATTGAACATCATAATGTTGAATAACATTGTGAAATTTTCATATTCCAGTATCTAGAACTCTTGTAAATACTTACTTATAGATGTAAAACAATATGCTAAACATGAGATAAACAAAAATGATACACCCATACTTCTGACGATCGACGACGCACAGGAAGTATTTGTACAAGTTCTTTTGTTACTTCTTCGCGTCACAGGTGAAATGATTTATATGAACAATTAAAATGACTGAGTGTGTGGGAAAACACACAAACGATAAACTTTATTGTTATATTTAAAATCTGCAGATTGATTTACGTTTTAAATACAAGTTTCTTTGATGTAGGATTGTATGAAACTAAACCCCTAACGGGCGGGATTGTGCCTGATATTCATATGATAAAGACATAATCTTTCAATCAGTTAAATTGAGGTCTGGAGGTGGCATGTCAGTTAACTACTAGTAGTCTGTTGTTATTTATGTATTATTGTAATTTTATTTATTTTCATTTGTTACATCTTCTGACATCGGACTCGGACTTATATTCAACTGAATTTTAATGTGCGTATTGTTATGCGTTTACTTTTCTACATTTGCTAGAGGTATAGGGGAGGGTTGAGATCTCATAAACATGTTTAACCCCACCGCAATTTTGCGCCTGTCCCGAGTCAAGAACCTCTGGCCTTTGTTAGTCTTGTATGATTTTTGATTTTAGTTGCTTGTGTTTAATTCGGAGTTATCACCAGCCCAGTAGTCAGCACTTCGGTGTTGACATGAATATCAATTATATGGTAATTTTTATAAATTTTCTGTTTACAAAACCTTAAAATTTTTCGAAAAACTAAGGATTTTCTTACCCCAGGAGTAAATTACCTTAGCCGTATTTGGCACAACTTTTTGGCATTTTGGGTCCTCAATGCTCTTCAACTTTTTATTTGTTTGGCTTTTTAACTATTTTGATCTGAGCGTCACTGATAAGTCTTATGTTGACGAAACGCGCGTCTGGCGTATAAAATTATAATCCTGGTACTTTTGATAACTATTAGTATGACGTCCATTATCACTGTACTAGTATACATTCTTTTAAGGGGCCAGCTGAAGGACGCCTCCGGATCCGGGAGTTTCTCACTACATTGAAGACCCATTGGTGACCTTCGGCTGTTGTCTGCTCTATGGTCGGGTTGTTGTCGCTTTGACACATTCTCCATTACCTTTCTCAATTTTATTATTTCATGTAAGTTGTTTTCAAATGATAAAAACATGAAAAATTTGAAAAAAATAAATTTTCACAAAATACATGTATAGAAAAAATAAGGAATAATTGAAGGAATAAATTGCAGTTAGCACACATTTTACTTTAAACAGGTTTGGTTTGTCCTTGGCAGCACATGTAAAATGATCTTATATGTACAATTAAAATACATGAGATTTTTGGGAGAATTAGAAGTTTTTTTTCTTCACAAAATACATGTATATAAAAATGTGATATAATTAAGAGAATAAATTGCAGTTAGCAGAAATCTTACCTTAAACAGTTTGGGAACAAACTCCCTATATGGTGATTACATATGTATAGAATAATTATCCTACGAGGGATATTTTTTTTTTGACTGGATTTAAAGCAGAACGTGGCAAATGCTCGTTTTCTACTTAATATGGCAGTAGCATGCAACACTGGATGCAAAAGTTGATGTACTTGACTTTAAAGAGGGACAAAAGATACCAGAGGGACAGTCAATATGCACATGCCTAGCTCACTGCTAAACTGATTAAATATACAATATATTGTTTATCATAATTGAAAGCTGTGTTGATCAGGTAAATTCCACTCAATTGTGCCTCAAAGAACAGATTTTTATTGTTAGATTCCCCATAAAATTTAAATGTCAATTGTCTCTATGTTTGTTGGTCAGGTTTTCAAATAGGTACACAGAAGTTGCAAAATACCGAACTCCAGAGAAAATTCAAACGGAAAAATACCTTATCAAATGTCATAATCAAAAGCTCAAACACTTCAGACGAATGGAAAACAACTGTAATATATATTCCTGACTTGTTACGGGCATAATCTTATGTAGACTAATGTCGATTAAACCTGGTTTGCATCTTTGAAAATAACACTTTAATAAAAACAACAACTTGATACCATAAAAAAAACATTTCGTCGTTAATGACAAGCCCGATGAGCTTTTAACAAACTATTTTTTGTAAATCTTGTATAATTGATTATTTTTGTCTATATATAACAGTTCCAAAATTAAATTAAAATAACGAATTTGATAAAAAGATCTTCCACAAGATGTCTATAAGTAGCTTGCTACTGTACTGAAACTCACACTACAAATCTGAATAAGGCTCAATTTTACTAGCCATAACTTGACCACATTCTTTACCATACTCGACTGTACTAATTTATTGGATTAGTACAAACTAAATGTAGCACTTGATCCAATACTTGAAGTAAGATGAGATTTCTCATTTGTATTGTTGTTCATATATTAATGATTATTTCTTAGTTTGCCTAAATACATGCATGCATTTTGAATTAAAATTAGGCCCCTCATTGAGTCTCAAATATACGCGCGTTGTATGGATGTATTGTGTACGCATTCCGTATTAGTTTTGGTGAAGAAGTATTGTTAAAAAAAAATTATATTCTTATACTGCCATCTGTTTAGAGAATGGACGATGTACACAATATTAATGGAACTCATGTATTGTCAAAGTCCCGATTTTGTAAAATTATTGGGTTGGAACCGGTTTTACTGACACAAACCACAAAATAAAATGAATAAAACACTTCACTTTCATTTTATTTATGTATGATCTAATTTTTTGACACAACGCTCACAATCATAGCTTAAATGGCAGTGAATGTATTAACCTCACACGTATAGGTTAGATAATTAAGAAGGAAGACACCAAGGGGGCAATGAAAAGCCGCAAGTCCAATGAAAAAGACAACACAATATTATCCAAACGCACAGGATGCATGTCTGTACGTTAATTTATATTTATACATATCGTTGATAAAATTTAGTAACAGTTATACATGTATCGTAAATGGGATTTCTATACAAAAATCATACATGTCGTCCTTCACCTTGAAAAGGTATAAGAAAAACGTCGAAAAGACGAAACAACAGTAACAAAACGATACATAGACAAGTATTGATTGAGCATTATGAGCCCAATTAGATATTTAATATATATATAAACGATGTATCACTGCCGATAGATAAATATGTTGTAGAGTTGTTACTGGTTCAGACGTACTGATGAATATAGTTATTTATGTGACTGTATCCTGCATTACTTTGTAGAGTCCTTTATCATAGGTAATTCAGCTGATCTGTAATAACACCATGTTCATGCCTTATATATCATGTACTGTATTACGACGCTAGATTAAAACTGTCGAGGAAAGGTAACAAGGTGAAGGATGAAGGACCTCTCTGTCCTGCACGATATTGAGGTCCCCCGTAATAACATGGCCATAGGGATCATATCTAAACTACGACGACTCACAGTTTCAAGTTAAAGGAGTATTATTTTCTACATTGAGGTTACCGACGTATAATTAAAAGGTAAACTTCTGCTGTTTTGTTTGTATGTGTACGATATAATATTTGGTTTTGTGTTATCAAAATATGAGATATAAGGTTTTGAACGGTAGATTGATTAAATATCCTCGATAAGTTGATTAAAATACCTCTGTGAATATGCATTTGGCATTTCAGAACAAAAATCACAAAAATACTGAACTCAGAGAAAAATTCATAACGGAACGTCCTTAATCAAATGCCAAAATCAAAAGACTCAAATGCACCAAACGAATGGATAACAACTGTCATATTCTTGACTTGGTACAGGCATTTTCTTATGATGAAAATGGTGGATTGAATCTTGTTTTATAGATAGCTAAACCTCTCACTTGTATGACAGTAGTATCAAATTCCATTATATTGACAACGATGCTTGATCAAACAAACAGACATAATAGGTAAAAAGGTCAATTAATATCTACGCCAAATGTTTGCATTATGTGAGGGATACAACGATCAAGGTGTCAATTTGGTAAGTCCTTACATTTGTTTCGTTGACAATTTTTTTTTTTGGACATTTTGAAAGGAAGATGAAACACCACTTATGTGTAAACTAATCATAACTAATCATTTCCTATTCTATATATTCTTTTTTTGGGAGTGGTTAAGTTCCAATGGCACCATCATATGGTGTTTATATATAAACTTGTCGGAATCACTCATGTATGTAACAATGTACTTGATCTTAACGAAATGAATCTCTTTTTTTTTAAATCGTTACATCCGGATTTACGATACATGTATAACTGTTACTAAATTTTATCAACGATATGTATAAATATAAATTAACATACAGACATGCATCTTGTGCGTTTGGATAATTGACTTTCTGATTTTATTATGGAATTTTCTATACAAAAATCATACATGTCGTCCTTTACCTTGAAAGCTAATAAAACATTTAAACAGACGTATTTTCAAGAGATATAGTTACTCCTCTGTTGTCAAGTCATTGAAGATTTCATATTTTTTTTAATTAATAATAATCCGTTCATAAGTCTTTGCTTCGGAACACTGGAGACTGGGATAGGCACATACAGAATGTGGCGGAGTTGAAAGGTGCAAACCATCCTTTTCACCAGTTCCAAAATGACTTAACTCATCAAAAGAATACAAAGAAGAAAAACATCTAATAAAACACAGAATGAACTTGGCAGGGTATTTATGCATTCCCACATATAACAAAAACCCATTAAGTACAGATCTGAGAGTACTAGCAGTTACTGACAGCTTGTTAAAAGCCAATTATAACAAATAAAAACGAATTCAATCATCTTAAACTAAATATCATCAGTACACATCCAAAGTCCAATGGTTTTAGTGTAAATACGTCATTTAAGGTAAGAGAAACGCACGTTAAACTGTTTAACCACATGTTTCAGTGCAAGAAAAAATATCAACTTAATACAAACGATACCTTTTATAGCATTTCAAAGTATTAATTGATCACCTAATTTAAAACCAAAAAAACATGAGACATTTCCATGGAACCTCCTGTGATCCCCTTCTTGCCGATTTTCTCCTTTATTCATATCATGATTATTTCATAATGTAACTTCAATTCCGTCCATTCCATTAGTCTGTAAGTCCTATTCTAGTCATCTCGATTCTTATGAATCATTATAATATCTCGTTTTTATTCGAATTATTCGGCTCTGTGCCCTCAGGATGGTCTCTAGACTTTGAAACTCTTTCATAGATTAAGTTACATGTCAAGTTTTTGATATGGTCAGTTTGTGGTAAAACCCTTATTGTAAGTCATCGAGTTCTAGTATGCAGCTGTAATAGTGTAGTACAGCTTGATTTGATCATTAATTTTAATAAATAGTATTTATTTATATTTATTCTTTTTGTTTTTTTGAAACCATTTTTTATACTCAGGTCAGTTATATTCTTAACTTTCGTATTTTATGCATATATTTCTGTATTTTTTTTTTGGTATAAAAGATATGAATGTGTAATGAAAATATGTATGAAAGTCCACTTTGAGTATGATATTGTCTATATTTTTTACCTGAAGTTGGTATTTACAAGACAGGACGAATGTTACAGTTATTATCTAATTTTTCATATTTGGCTGTTATTAGATTTTAGCATAGAATATTATCTTGCATTGAGTTTATCTAGATTATATACTCTGTAATATTCTCGCAAATACCAACTTTATGTACAAAAATGAACTCGCTCATACTCATGGAAATCAAAGTACTGTCATACTGTATACTCTGTCAAAGTCAGTCGATAATTCAATGCTAACTAATATATAGAAATACTTAGCCTCATCCCCTCATTACCGTTTTTGTTACAAATAATTTTCAGTTTTTCGTTTGTATGATGTCATATATTGCCATGAGTTAACTGTGCCAAGATACATATATGTTTTTAGCAGACTTTGTAAAGATGTAAATATCAGTGAAAATACACCTATGTCATGTAATTGCAGTATTCCGAATACAATAATTGCCCCATTTCTCATGTCATAACAGGAGACCTTCACATCGTTTGCGACCGAGAGTTAAAGTCATTCCTCAGTAAAGGACCTAAATATCGTACCCCGTCAATTATTAATTGGAATGAGTGTCGTAATATCATCCACGACTCACTCCGTACCTACTGTTTAAAATGAGGAAAACGGGAAAAAGCTAACAAAAAATCTTTGGAGTCTTTTTTTTAATTCAGTAATGCAGATAGTTGATTTTCGTATACAACATTTTAAAGAACATTTTACTCTTAACAACAACCATAAAAACACTATTTCGCGTATCAAACATAAACTAAAAGAACTAGCCATGAAATTTGTTTTTGTCCCGGCTGATAACGCTGCTTATGATATCATCACAGTTTGACGTAAATTTTATATTGAGGTTCTACAAAAGGAAATCACGAATTCACCAACATTCCAACTGACTTAGCTTCATTTTCAGAAATCGACATCTGTAACAAACACAAACTTTTAGCTACTTCTTTACAAACAGAACCAAATACAATGAAAGTCCAAGCTATGTACTGGCTTCCGAAGCTACACAAAAAACCTTACAACTATAGATTTGTTTCATCTTCAAGCCATTGTTCCACTGCTAAATTGGCTATTTTACTTACTAGTACACTTGGTACAATAATAAACTGTATAATAAATTGTTCAAATAAGGCCTTTGAAAATAGTGGAATTAATATTACGTTTGGAGTGTCAAAAACTCGTTGGAAGTACTTGATAAATTGCGTGCATATATTGGTGATTTTGAATCTGTTCAAAGTTTTGAATTTTCTACCCTATATACCACTTTGCCGCATATTCTTATTAAGAAAAAAATCACATCCCTAATTAACTGGGCATTTAAAAAGTCAGAATGCGAGTACATATGTTCAAACTCTTTTAGGTCATTTTTTGGTAGCAATAAACAAAAGTACTATGTCAACTGGACATGCTTTGATACTATATCTGCGCTTGAATTTTTACTTGATAATACTTTTGTTTGCTTTGGAGATTCCGTATATCTTCAAGTTATTGGAATACCAATGGAGACTAACTGTGCACCACTTATTGCGGACCTATGTTTGTATTATTATGAGTTACAATTTATGACTAAAATTAGCCAAAACCCATCGAAACAACATTTGATACAAAAATTTAACAATACTTTTAAATATTTAGATGATATATTGGCTCTCAATATTGACGACTTCAGTATGTATACTAAAGAAATTTATCCCGTTGAACTTACTTTAAATAAAGCTAATACTAACAATGACCACTGCCCTTTCCTCGATCTTGATATCTATATCATTAACGAGAAGCTTAATATAAAAATTTATGATAAAAGAGATGATTTTTCATTTCCTATCGTTAATTATTCATTTTTAGATGGTGAGGTTCCCTTGTCACCATCTTATGGTGTTTATATATCTCAACTTGTACGATTCGCTCGTGTTTGTAACAACGTATTATAGTTTAGCGAGAGAAATTTATGTATTACTGAATTTTCAAAATCACAAACTTGTCAAAACATTTACTAAATTTTTTCATTCGGTATAAGGAAATAACTCTTAAATATAACTCAACATGCAGACATCTTATACGTTCAGGTATTTCACATCTAATCTTTTATGGTAATATTCTTTACAAAGCACAAAAATGTCAGTATTCACTTCAAAAACTTACAAAACCTTTCAACATACTTATTAAGAAGGGAAATAGTTACGATACTGTTGTCAGGTCATTAAAGATTGCATATTATGGCTTTAATATTGATTCATTTATAGGGTCTTTGTATGGAACGCCACAGCTGTCTTATGTCGAACTCTGATATTACTTTATGTTGTTTTACTATTACTTGATGATATTTTGTCTTTACTTAATATGATTTTGACATTGCTTAATTATGTTTCGATATTGCACGTTATGATTTCATATTAACTTGATATAGTTTTGTCATTGCTCAATATTGTTTTGTCATTACTCAATATGGTTTTGTCATTACTCGATGTGGTTGTGTCATTACTCGATGTGGTTGTGACATAAGTCAATATGGTTTTAACATTACTTGATGTGAATGTGACTTAGCGTTATGTAGTTGTTTCATTACATGATGTGGTTTTGTTATTTCGTAATGATGATTTGCCTATTCTTTATATGGTTTTAACATTACGTAATGATGTTTCAAAATTTGACGATTCTACACAACTTGATGTGTTTGTTTCGTTATTTGATGTGGTCGTGTCATTCTTTGATGTGGTTATCCCATTACTTGATGAGGTAAAACCACGTGACCAATTAGGAAAAAAAAAATGGTCTATTTTTAAACAGATTTCAATATGTCGTTTGTTTAAAGCCCTAGTTTTTGGTGGGGTTCGTATTGCTTATTCTTTAGTTTTCTATGTTGTGTCATGTGTACTATTGTTTGTCTGTTTGTCTTTTTCATTTTTAGCCATGGTGTTGTCAGTTTATTTTCGATTTATGAGTTTGACTGTCCCTCTGGTATTTCTCGTCCCTTCTTTGTTTAATGTTCTTTGGATGGGAATCGCTATCCATTGAGTCAAAGTTCAAATTTAAGTTCAAGTGGTAGTTCAGAGTTATTTGGTATAAAAAAGGGGAACGACAGACAAAAATAAGGAAAAAAAGTAATGAAATATTACAGTATTTCGGACATAGTTGGGATATCCCCGAACAACTTGGTCCTGCCGTTTTCTTCTCTCAGTTTTCAAATGGAAGCAGTATTATAATAAATTCGTAAAATATTCCGCGGAACCCTGTGTCTCGCCTGATATTGTTGATGGCAGTGCAAAAGCGTAATGTTGACCGGCTGTACATTTATCGATACATTTATCGGTAAAAACAAAATAAAAAAAAAAGTTTTTCTGTAGATGCTTTTTCTTGATATTGAAGACACAAATCAAAAGACTTGTACTTTATTGTTAACAAATTAGACACTTTAAATCAACTCACACTAAAGTAACATGGAAATGGGGGAGGGGAGGGGTTGGGCTCGGACTAAGCGACAAAGCATCAATACTATAAAATAAGAATTCTCCGATTTATTTTTTAGTGTGAATGATTATTTTATCATACGAATATCAATCTTTTATTTTTAGCAATTTAATTTTCTGATCTACCTCGCACTTATTGAGAAAAAAAACTGTTTGAACTATCTGTTTCTCATGTGACAACGGATATTTTTCAGTTGCCGTAACCTAAATACTGTCATCTCTTCCTCCAATGTTAACTACGAAATAAAACCAAATCACAGGGTTTGTACTTTCAAAAATAACCCGACGGGTGCCACTCGTTGAGCAGAATCTCCTTACCCCTCTTGGGCTCTTGAGCAGCCGATACCCCCCCCCCCCCCCGATGAATTTGTATTACCCTGTCATATCGATCTATCGAGTCAGCCAATTGAAACGTTTTTTTTTCATGCCCCTGCCACTGAAAGTATATAGTTATTCCGCATACTAGTAACTCCTCATACAATTTGAATTATAGGAAGTTTGCTCTTTACTGTCTGTTTGTTCATATATTGAAGGTGTGCATGTGGGCTTTTTTTTTATTAAATACTTGCTCTTTTGGGAAATAGTTTAACTTTGTCATTTTTGGGGTATAAGCGATGAAATGTTATAGTTATTTCAAAATAACACTTTGCATTTGCGGGGGCATCAATTGTGTCTCCCAGGCAATTATATCTCAGAGAAAGTCCTAAATTGACTTTGTTATAATACAGCTACTTTAGAGAGGGGTGCGGGGACTATCACTTTGTCTAGTTTACATATTTTTCTCATGTTGTGCTGTTACACTACTGTAACAGTCCGATGTTAGGTTAGGATTTATCACATACATGTTAAACCCGGCTGTGCAATTTCTGTATGTACCTGCCCGAGTCAGGAGCATGACGTTCAATTGTCGTCGTTGTATCATGTGTGTCATATTTGGTTTTTGTAGGTTTTGTTTATTTATAAATTATACCGTAAGTGTTTTCGTTTGATTTTCTTTAAATGGTGCATGGTGTTCTTTTGTAGCTGATTATACGCTGAGTTGAGGGTTGTACGGTTACCTATATATGATTTCCTATACCCACTGCATTTAGACTCTGGTGGATAGTTGTCTTATTGGCAATAACACCACATCTAACTTCATATTAATTTATATGTTGCGTTTTGTATACTGTTACATTGTTTATCTTTTGTACGCATACCCTAGAGCCCTCTTTTCGGAAGCCCGAGCAAAAGCCCTTGTCCGCGATAGAAAATTTAATATAAGATAGTTCGAATTCAACTCGAAGTCTAATTAATCTACATGAGACTTAAATTCAAATCTCACACAATCTCTACTTCAAAAAGTGACTCAAATTCAAAGTTGTAACTAGAAATCTACATTTAAATGTGACTCTTACTAGGAGTTCAACTCGAAACTCAATGCCAATAATGGCCTGAATTCGAAATCGAAGACTAACTTAAAGTTTAACTCAACAGTTACCAGGACTTTAATTTGAACTCTAATTCGATGGATGGCCATAATCATCCAATGCACATACAACATGGAAATCTATCTAAAAATAGAACAGGTTTTTCCGAATTGGTCACGTGGTTTTACCACATCAAGTAATGGGATAACCACATCAAAGAATGACACGACCACATCAAATAATGAAACAAACACATCAAGTAGTGTAAAATTGTCAAATTTTTAAACATCATTACGTAATGTTAAAACCATATAAAGAATAGGCAAATCATTATTACGAAATAACAAAACAACATCATGTAATGAAACAACTACATAACGTTAAGTCACATTCACATCTAGTAATGTTTAAACCACATTGACTAATGTCACAACCACATCGAATAATGACACAACCACATCGAGTAATGACAACATCATATTGAGTAATGACAAAACAATATTGAGCAATTGCAAATTTATATCAAGTCAAGACGAAATAATAACGTGTTATATCGAAACGTCATTAAGTAATGTCAAAACCATATTAAGTAAAGACAAAATATCATCAAGTAATAGTAAAACAACATAAAGCAATATCAGAGTTCCACATAAGACAGCTGTGGCGTTCAATATCTTTGCATAGGAACTAATCACATTTATTTAAAAAAAAACAGTTGTTTGCATGACACGGGTAGTGTTCTTCTCATATATTTTATGATAGTATGATACTAAACCCCTAACGAGAGGGATTGTGCCTGATATTCATATAATGAAGAAATAATCTTTCAATCAGTTTAATTGGGGTCTGGAGCTGGCATGCCAGTTACTGCTAGTAGTCTGTTGTTATTTATGTATTATTGTCATTTTGTTTATTTTCTTTTGTTACATCTTCTGACATTGGACTCGGACTTGTCTTGAACTGAATTTTAATGTGCTTATTGTTATGCGTTTACTTTTCTACATTGGCTAGAGTTAAAGGGGGAGGGTTGAGATCTCATAAACATGTTTAACCAAGTCAGGAGCCTCTGGCCTTTGTTAGTCTTGTGATTTTTAATTTTAGTTTAATTAGTATAATTCGGAATTTAGTATGACGTCCATTATCACTGAACTAGTATACATATTTTTGAGGGGCCAGCTGAAGGACGCCTCCGGGTGCGGGAGTTTCTCGCTACATTGAAGACGCATTGGGGGCTTTCGGCTGTTGTCTGCTCTATGGTCGGGTTGTTGTCGCTTTGACACATTTCCAATTTCCTTTCTCAAATTCATCGTTTTACTGCACTTTTGTGTATTTCGATTTTTTTACTCTTGCAGTAAATTTGTTCCAAAGTAATTATAAGACGTTCGATGTGAAAGCCTTTTCAAGTTTAATGTGTTTGCTTAAAATAAAAAAAACCACATTAAAACAAAGTTTGTCAAAATTTAATTGCTTAAAGTCCTACCCATTGGGGATAGAAATGATCTTCAAAATTGAGTATGCGTTCAAATCGTGAACCCTTTTTTGCAGCATCTTTAACGTAAACCACTTTACCACCAGTCAAATAACCAATCCACCAGCCAAAAGTTCCTATTGTCATGATCGTATGGTCACAAGCAACGACAGTTGCCATATCAAATTCTCGTTTGCCTAAGGATATAAATTCTACAGGAACATGAGTGGGCATATTAATTTTAGACCAAGCCATTCCATCTGATATAACTAGAAATAAAACAGTTGCATACATTTCAGCGTAATAGTTCACAGATCTGTTCAAAAACTCAGGTGTAGCAATGTTAAATCCGTCATTGTTTTTTACCTTATCACCTCTCCTTATATGAACACCTACCAATGTAATACTCTGTCGAGACTTAATTTTTCGTGTTTGTAATATCTTCCCAATTGTCTGTTCTGCAGTATTTTGAATATGCTTTTGAAATGTTAATTGCCTTCGTAGATCCGTATCATACATGTGAAAATATTTCCACGACTGAAGTCCATATCCTAGCTGAATGTTATCTTTAGAACTAAAATTAAGTAAAGTTTTGTTGTATGTCGGAGATGCTTTATCTAAAACTTTCCGAAACCCCTTACATAATCTTTTTGGTTTATCGGATGTCACATTAATTGCAAACACTTTTCGGATTTCAGCATCGGGAGGTACGATAAGCTCCATTTGTTTAGTTCTTGCAGCAGCAAACGAAGTAGAAAATTGAAACAATCGATTTCCGAGACCGCCTTGTAAAATAGGACATATTGACCCTTTCTTTTTCCTAGTTACTCTATCAACATGTGTTGGTGAAATTTCTCTCCTGTAGAAAGGTACTGGTAAATATGTCACCGTGGATCTATCAAACAGTTGTCTGACAAGAACGTAAATGGTAAATAGTAACAGGATACCTTAAATTTATAACAAAATCAGAGAACGTTATGGCAAATATCAATACATACATACACTTCATACAAAAAACACACTATTTACATTTGTACGATCGAAGCAAAGTCTTTGAAACGCACAATATATATTGTCAATAGAAAACAAGGCAAATGATATAGACACATAGGAGACGAACCAAAAGTTGCATTCACTGTACTCAAATACACAATGTATGAACTGTCCCGAGGAATTCAAAATCAAAATGCATCTGCAGTTATATGCCGTGATTTTCAATTGAAATATAAACAAATAATTTCACATGTGAATTTTATTCATATGATGTAGCATACAAACAACTTAAAATGCAAAGAAATGTTCAAATATTTTCCATTGTAAGGGCTCTTGTCATTTTTATGCTTTCATAGCTGACTATGGGCTTTGCTCATTGTTGAAGGCCGTATGGTGACCTATAGTTGTTAATTTTTGTGTCATTTGGTCTTTTGTGGAGAGTTGTGTCATTGACAATCATACCACATCTTCTTTTTTATATTAGGTAAAGATTATGCTCATTGTTAACGTCCGTACTTGGACTTACAGTTGAAAACCTCGACGCAGATAGTTCTGTTGTCTTGCTGGCAATCATACCAAATCCGTTTTAATTTTTAAATTATAAATAAAAAACGAAAGAAATAAATTATCGAAGGGAATATACTAATCATGACCAATAATCACTAATTATAACTCTACAATGTGAAGTTTGGTCACTCATTGCTATCTGACAAGGAAGTTTTTTGCCAATATACACTGGATGACACATGTATATTATCCTTCTAGAGTGTTTAATTTATAGTGTTCCTATACTTTGTATGTGTTGTTTGTTTATGAATTACAAGCGGTGAGATTGGCTCTGAATCGTGAATATGACTTTGATTAGTTGGATTAGTTATTCCTTTGATAATTCAACAGATATCATACTTCCACTTACGTAAAGCTTACATATGATCACATAAACATTTGTGTTGAAATACATAATGAAAAAAATAGTGATCATTGCCATACTAAAATATGTTTAGCATCGATTTAGTAATAAATGTCAATGACAATTGTTCACAATTCTCCTGAGGTTGTTTGTTTCAATGACATGAATAATACTCACATAGAGCTAAATATAACAGCTTCTGTATCAAAGGCTTCGTCTACAAAACACGTTTTGCATTTAAGATAATATCTATATATTTTATTATGTATCTTCACTTGCTACAACGATTTTATTAATAAAAGCTTTCTGTCTACACGAACAAAATTGAAGCAAGGGTTTCAAGTGAAGAAGTGGGTCTGCTTACAATTCCGGAGCAGCTAAGATCACCTTTAATCTTATAGGGTTCGTGCTGCATACAATTTTAGTATTATGTGAACTTATTTTTCGTTTCGTTTCGTCTTTCTTTTTTTGTCAAGGCGTTGTCAGCTTCGCTTAATTGATGATTTGTTTTACTTGGTATTTTCTGCTAATTTTTTTCTAATTCTAAATCCTAGATTCATTAGAGTTGTTTTTTTTCCTCATTTGTTACACCAGAAAATTGGAACAAGATATGTTAATATATTTTCAAATGCCAATAGTTTAGTTTACCATTTAACATATATTGCTTTAGTTGTATTAGGCCAATCTTCATTATTAACAAATACCTTAAAGTGGCATTATGTGATGACTAGTAGAGTCATTAGAATACAAAACACATTGTCTAGAATCTAAAGGTTATAACATTACTATTGCATTCGTTTTAAGCGTGATATGGGCGGACATGGAAATATGAAATACAGATAACATGTAAGCAAGTGCAACAGTATAAATGGTAAATTTTCAAGTTCTGTTTGAAATAATTTTATATATATAAACATTTAGATTAAATGTTAAACATTTACTGGTAACCTGTTTATGTGTGATCTTTGGGCAGGTCGATTTAATTGACAAAATCGTTTTGAGGTTGCACTGACATGCGTTCAAGTCACTGGACAATGAACACATATATCATTCTTCTCCAACAAAGGTCGCATAAATACGGGAAAAATGAGTTTTTATTATTTACTTGCGAGCATATAACATAGATGCATTATTTGAAACCTTTTATGAGAATATTAAACTGAAACAGATTTTTAATATAAAACCATTATTGTGACGTCAGTCTATTTATTTTACAGATAAGAATATACTCATTCTCGTTCAATGAAAAATCTGTATTTTGCCTTCTATTTTTCTTAGTACATAGTTTTCCGTGCACTATAAAATGCTATACCTAAATGACTGTTCACTGTAAATTAATTGTGAAAGTGAACATTAAACTGCACCAAAAAAGTATATAACATACCTCTTTCTACGCCTTGGGCAAAGCAACAATAATACAAAATATGAATTCTTTGATATTTTTTGTCGTGTATGTAAGTTGGACTATACATGTATACGAATACCAATCTTTTATTTTTATGAATTGCATTCTCTAAAAAAACATCGAACTAATTGAAAAAAAACACACTTTTTGGAATATCTGTTTCACAGGTGACGACGGTTATGTTCCAGTTGTCGTAACCCAAACCCCCTCATCTTTTCCTCGAATGTAACACGACGGTGCCACACGTGGAGCAGAATCCGCTTACCCTTCCGAAGCACGCAAGATCACCCAAATGGATTTATATCACACAGTAATACCGATCTAAAGAGTTCAGCCTATTGAGACTTGTTATTTTTACATATCATCTTATGTTGTGCTGTTACACTACAGTCCAATGTTAGGTTAGGGTTAAACACTCACATACATGTTAAACTCCGCCACGTGCACTTTCTTTATGTGTCTATCCCAAGTTAGGAGCCTGCAGTTCAACTGTTGTCGTTGTCTCATGTGTGTCATAATTGTTTTTCGTAGGTGGTTTAGTTTAGACTGTTTTTTGTTTGAATTGTTTCAAATGTTCACGTGGTTGCCTTTTGTACCCTTTAATGACTATACGGTGCGTTGAAGGTTGAAATGCATCTATGATTGCTTACATCAATTGCAAATAAACCCTAGTGGATAATTGTTTCATTAAAAATCATACCACTTTTAACTTTATTTCAATTTCTATCATGTGTTTTGTATACTGTAACAGTGTTTATGTGTTGTACGCATACCCCTGGTCCCTCTTTTTGGAAGCCCGTACAATAGCCCTTGATCCGCAATAGAAAATTTAACAACGAATTCGTATTAGGTGTAACACCACTAATTCAGGCCCGGCCAGAAAGCACATACCAGAAAGTAGTACATATTTAACACAAAATAGTTCCTACGCATGGACATAACTTTCAATATATTTAGAATATTTTATTAATTTTGGTATCAAATGAAAGCTGCATGACTGGTGATCATTGCAGAACAATTTTTGACTGATACATTTGAATAATAAAAAAATGGCATGAAATTTAAAAAGGAGGGTACATTTTGCCTTTTTGTCAGATCGGAAGTACCTGTTTTGGTACATCCGAAGTTCTGGGAACCATTTCTTTCTTATATGCAATGTAAGGTATGTTTATTTTTTCAGTACAGGATACCAGAATGTGTTGCTTTGATATGCAATGATTGTCACTTTATTTGAACTTAAGATAAAGGAGCTGTGACCACTCGAAATTGAGGAATTTAACATAGAAAGCAATGGGGCCATTAATTAGTGGTGTACTTCCTATTACAGAGAATCACCAGAAATCCAATTTTTAGAAGTTGTACCTATTCCAATGAAAATAAGTTCAATTTGATGTTAGTAATCATGTTTAATCATCTTTTTTTTGGTCAACCGTCCTGCTTATGGGAAATTTAAGCTCTTAAATTGGCATACTCAAGTATGTTAGCCTTTTATGGTCATACAGCATGCATGCAGTTAAGACTTGACTCCAAGTTCTCATTTTTGCATTTTTTCTGATTGAAATCAATAAAACAAGTATTTTATGACTTGTATATGGAACAAAATAGCTCTTGGTCAAAATAATCTTATGATTTTTCAAGTTTTTTTGTTTTTCTTATGGTAGCCTTTTACAATCAAGGCAAAGGGTACATACTCATATAAGAATTCTAAAATCTCACTGTACATGCAATTTTGAACCAGTTTAGCAAGTTATCTAGCTGAGAGATATATAAATTGCTCTTATTAATCTATGTTTTACCACAGAATTATGGTATATAAAAAAAAAAAGCCCTTTTCCAGTTTCAAGAAAAAAGGGGGGATAATTTCTCATTTATGTCTTAAGTTTAAACTGATATATTTTTATTTAATGAAGAACCTCTGATAAAAATATGACTATTAGTAAGCACATAGCTTTCCTATTAGAAATTAATAAATAAAACAATAATATTGAGAATAAAAAAGGTATATTGACCAATGGTAATATCCATATGCAGTTTTCTTTGAATAACCCATATGTTACTACCAGTCCAATTTGAGCTTAAAATTAATAAAATAGTATTTGGACTAAAGCTTTATATGTTTTTTATTGCTTGAAATAGATCATAGAATGAAAAAAAGTAATGCTCAAGTCAATATAGCAAGTTTGGTTCTGTTATAGGTGTAACACCACTAATTCAGGCCCGGCCAGAAAGCACATACCAGAAAGTAGTACATATTTAACACAAAATAGTTCCTACGCATGGACATAACTTTCAATATATTTAGAATATTTTATTAATTTTGGTATCAAATGAAAGCTGCATGACTGGTGATCATTGCAGAACAATTTTTGACTGATACATTTGAATAATAAAAAAATGGCATGAAATTTAAAAAGGAGGGTACATTTTGCCTTTTTGTCAGATCGGAAGTACCTGTTTTGGTACACCCGAAGTTCTGGGAACCAGTTCTTTCTTATATGCAATGTAAATTATGTTTATTTTTTCAGTACAGGACACTAGAATGTGTTGCTTTGATATGCAATGATTGTCACTTTATTTGAACTTAAGATAAAGGAGCTGTGACCACTCGAAATTGAGGAATTTAACATAGAAAGCAATGGGGCCATTAATTAGTGGTGTACTTCCATTAGATGACTTCAATTTCAACTCGAAATTTTAATCTAAACGAGACTCAAATTCGACTCTTACTCTAACTCTACATCAAAAGGAGACTCAAATTCTAAATTGAGTTCAAATTCATTATTGTAACTCGAAATTAAATTTGACTCAAACTAGAAGTTCAACTCGAAACGCAATGCTAACTAGAACTTTGATTTTAATAGATAAGGCCGTTTGTTTTCTCGTTTGAATTGTTTAACATTGTCATTTTGAGGCCTTTTATAGCTGACTATGCAGTATATATTGTTGAAGGCCGTACGGTGACCTATAGTTGTTAATTTCTGTGTTATTTTGGTCTCTTGTGAAGAGTTGTCTTACTGACAATCATACTACATCTTCTGTTTTTTTTTATATTAATCAAGGACTAACTCAAAGATTAACTCGAACAGTAACCCGAACATTAATTTGAACTCTAACTCCATGGATGGCCACACTCATTGAAGGCACATTAAACATGAAAATCCATCTGGAAATATAACTAGTTTTCCGAATTTGTCACGTGGTTTTATCTCATCAAATAATGTGAAAATCACACCAAAGAATGTCAGGACCACATCACGTACTGAAACAAACGCATCATGGAGTGTAAAATCGTCAAATACTTAAACATTATTACGCAATGTTGAAGCCATATAAAGATTTGGCAAATCATCAATACGACATAATAAAAATACATCAGGTAATGACATAACTACATTAAGTTAAATTGCATGCCATTAAAACAATGTTAAAATCGCATTGCCTAATGAAACAAAAACTTAAAATAATGATGAAATCACATTGAGTGATGATAAAATCATATAAAGTAATGACAAAATTATATCAATTCAATACGGACCCATGTCGTGTTATATTGAAATATCATTAAGTAATGACTATTCCATATTGAGTTATATTAAAACACCAATACGGAATGTCAAAAACATATTATGTTAAGAAAAAGTGTCATCAAATAATAGCAAAACAACACTACGTAATATCAGAGCTCCACATAAGACAGCTGTGGTGTTCCATATGTTTCCCCACTAATTACTGGTTTATTACGAATATTTCAAATGTTTGAAAGAAAATGATTACATTCAGTTTGTCCATTTTAATTTTATAAAAATAGTATGATTTCATCTGTTTTAATACATATCTTAAGAAACATTTATTCGCAAATCCCTATTCGAGTAAATCGTTATGCGGCTAGAATAAGACCTCTTGCTATTACTTTCTATAATCACATGTACTTAGAAATAACTCTGAAGATGCTTAATTTTGTAAATTAAAGATAACATTCTGGTGCCTGATAAATTAACGAAAACGTGGTATGTAATACTTGCATTCTCTTACAAATTAATTGTGAACTTATATTTACTAATGCGTTGCTGAACATAATGACATGGTTATCTAAACTAATGTGCACTACTTTCTTATTCAAAAAAGTCTTTAAATATAACAAATCATTATAGTGCGGTGACTGAAGGCAGAATTTTTTAAATTTAATCTCCCCACCGAACACACACCTATATAATATATCATTGGAAAGAGGAAATCGTGTACTATAATAATATGCCTGTCGTCAAGACTTGATATGGTCACATTTTTTTTTTAAATTGAGGCCAAAGGTCATATGTAAAAATCTGTGAAAATTTGAGAGGGTTTCAATTTTGACTTTTTTTTGTATTTCTAAACTCTACCTAAATACAACTGATACTGTTTTGGCTTTAGTAATGTTTGTTATTATACATAAACCTTAATCATTGAGATTTTTTTATCAAAAAAATTCATAAAACGACGTTTTATAAACAAAACTTCAAAAATCAAGTTTTCAACCTATAAATTGTTTAGAGCACCTTAACCTTCTGACAAATTTCAATTTCAGGTAAACATCAAGTGTCATGCAGGACAATACTTTAAAATTATTTTTTAAACTATCATTTTGGGTGAGGTATCAAACCAAAGCAATAGAACACTACAGTCAAATATGACCTAAAATTGAATTTGGGGATACTTCAGGTTTTTTTATAGACTACTCGTTGCTTTTGGGTTTTTCACAATTATTATTGCTTCCATAGTATTATCTGTTGTTGTGTATTTTACTCTGGTTAAAATCTATTACATTATAGGGTTTGTACCTGTATCCCCCCTTTTTTTCCTTGCAGCGTACCACAAACTTCAAAAGTATTCCATATAAAAAAAGAAGATGTAATATGATTACAAATGAGACATTCATTAACTTACAATTATAGGTCCCGTACGGGTTTAGCAATGAGTAAAACTCATACTGCATAGTCTTCAATTCCCGAAATAAATAATGTAAAACAAACAAAAAATCTAACGGCCCGATTAATGTAAAAAATAAATAAGAAACAAACAAATATAGTATATAGAAAGAAACAACAAACACTGCATTACCGTCTCGTGACTTGAAACTGACACATACAGAATGTGGCGGGGTTTAACTTTTCTAAGGGTGCGCCAACACTCCCCTAACCTGGGTGTACCAGTGCAACAAGCTTTATACCAAATCAACCATTATCTTCATCATCTTCATTTTCATCAACCGTCACATGACATGACAAGACACATGAAAGGTTCTGGTCAAAGCAAACACGTTATTTTGAGGTTTTTTACAAGTATAGACAAGGTATTGTAGGAAGTCCGAAGACATTTGTTCCGAAAAAAAATACCAGCTTCAAACCATCCCTATCAATTCATCCAAGATTTAACAGAGATCTAAAAGGGGGTTTAGGAAGGTGCGATGACATCCATTTGCGTGTCTGCAAAGATGCTGAGGAAAAAAATATGCGAGATGTACACACTATCTTGAATTCGCTCATTTTCATGGTCGGCAACACATTAGATAGCGTCGCTCTTTACTTTAAGAAGCATAAAATTCATTGGCATTCAATGTTTCAACAAGGTGTTGTGAACCAAACTCATGGTACATTTGTAAAACCAATCCTAAATGAAAAAGAGTAAAACAAAATTGGCCACACAAACGCTTGACTTAACAATTGCTTAGCATTTACGCAATTTCTCTGGTTCCATTTCCTGAGAATAGTCTTGGCTGTATGCAGTTTCATCAAGTAACTATGAAATGAATTGTAATAAATACGAAGGCATTGACTGAATTGAAGAAGGAAGAGACAATTCATCCGAAGTTGGGTATTCTTCTTTAGAGTTTCGATGTGTTTCCTAAGTATACTTGCAGCGGAATGAAATAGCTGTCCGTTATTTGTGTCTATTACCGTTGACATTGAGATTTTGAGGTCAGTTTTCAATTGCCTAGCAGCTGATATGGCATCTCAAATAGTTATTTTGCTACTATATATTATGTTATATTTGCCTTGAACTTGTTGAAGTTGTTTGACAACTGAATTTCTATAGAAATCAATAAGTTTAGACCGCATGTTACAAGTAGAATATTTTAAATTAGAGTCAGTCGGAAAAAAAGATCTATATTTATCAAGTAACGGTGTCATGAGGAATGACCATTAAATCGTTGTCAATAGCTAACATAAAATTAGTAAAAGCAGTATCGTGATCTGAGATATCTGCTTCCACGGGTTTGGATTTTTTTGGGTCTTTTTTCGTTTTTAGCAAATGATTTGTAATGCAACCAAAATGACAGAGTGCTTGAAGTTTAAAAGATGGACGGAAAAACTATTTCAATTTTAACTTTATCTGACACGGATAAAACATTCTTCATACGCTCATCTGATTCAAACTTGAGTAGTTTTTAATATTTCTAAAATGTTTTGTTGCAACAAAATATACAAGCGCTCCAGTTGAACGACTGCATTCTAGAACGCATACAAATACTCGAAACTGAGGGACAACAGTCCGATAATTGTATGTCGTCATTATATATCAGATAAGAAGCTTCCTCGCTCTAAAAGGGGGCACAAATATGTTAACTTGTGTAACTTTTGTAGCATGAACGATGATAAACTGCCTGCACGGAGTTCTTCGAATTAACAGCTATCGCATGAAATCACAGGCACTTGTTTCTGTCAATATGGGGTTTACTATCCATACCCGTACGGAAAATCACAAGGGTGATTTTTCGTACGGGTATGGATAGTAAACCCATATTGACAGAAATAAGTGCCTGTGCATGAAACATCTTGATGTTCACCTCATCCAATTTTTTATTCGATGCAGATACAAAAATCGACTTCCCTATATGGGTTAATTGACTCAAAATTCCAGTCGAGTTTGCTTTTTTTGCATATTAAGCACTGCATAAAATTGAACGACTTTTGTCTTTTCTTTGGACTTATCGGAGCAAGTTGCAACGGATTTGACATATCACGGAATATTTACTGAAACAATCCGTCAATTATTTTGATTTTACAATAAGACTTTTCTGACAAAGTATATTTGATGTTTTATAACAAAAAACATAGAATATAAACATATACAAACAAAGTATGTGGCATATACGTGCACTTTAATTGAAAATATGTGTATATAATAGCGAAAAAGGTAGTAATTTCATATATCAGTTGAGAGCAAATTGTTGACTAATACACAAAATGTGACGGAAGGCAAGTGATTTCTTATGTTTTTTTTTCATATTTTAGTTCCGAAATTTTTATCACTTATTAGTTTTATGAAATACTATATGCTTAAAATATCATGGGATAATTTTTATTACTAATATGAAGAAGAAACTAAAGTTTGTGTCTGAATTTGCAATTAAATTACCTCAATTTTAAACAGTCCAAACTTCGCAAATTGTATAGATTAGAAGAAAATAAAATACTTAATAGAATATTTCGACATATAAAAATGGCTTCAGGAAAAACTATTTCAATTAAATGTAAGCAAACGTACACAATTTTTCATTTTGAAAAAGGGGGGTTAAAACTCTCCAATATAATACTAGTCATTAAAACGAATTTTTAGAAAAATGTGACCGTACGAAATTCTGACGACAGGGCAAAAACTAAAGAAGAAATATTTGTCTTAAAGTTAAGACCATTTTTAGCCGTGTGTTATTTGGGGAGATCTATACGACTTTTTACACTTCTTTATTAACAAAATAGTTGAAGTAAGAAATACAACGGATCAGCGTTAATTCATAAAATACAAACGTTCGCCATGGCCCATTAGGGTCATGGTTTCTTTTTCAACAGTCGACGCGTATTCATTGTATCTATAATACACTAAAGCACTATTTCAATATTAGGTTTTTATCAATGTTTAAAACTAATTAAAACAAAAGATAGGTTTATGGTTGGTATAAATCGTAGCTTGAGATCAAAGATACTAATAAAATCTGACTAGTTTCAGAATGAACACTTAATATGCTACGTTTTGTCGTTGAGTTGCTGAATGCATAGATCAGAGCATTTTTTAACATGTGTGTATGCTTATAAAGACACAAATATCGGATCAAAAAAGTACACTGATTTTTCTCAGGTCACAACTTAATCAAACTTTAATATTTACTTCTGAGGCATGTCTATTAGTTTATGTGTTTCCCTCGGATTTAGTTTGCAACCCGGATTTCTTTTTGTCTTAATCGATTAATGACTTTCGAACAGCGGTTTACTACTGTTGCTTTTATTCTAAACACTCAATGTTTTTACTCCTCAATTTCATATCAATGTATTGTTATCTCATAAACGTTTACCTTACTTGTCATTTCTTTCTGTTCATTTCTTCGCTTTTCTTCTCATTGGTCAGAAATTGTTTCTTATATTGCATATTTATATTAACAATAATTATATGCGGTAAATCAATCATGTGAAATAAAATCATACAACATTGTTTGTATCCGTATTTATATGATAGATATCAATGCATAATTGAGTTAGTCCATGAAACATTGTAAAACGTCAATTATTATAATTTTGTAGAGTAATATCTACACAATGAAATGTCTAATGTAAATGTTATTATGGTTGTAGGTTATTTGAGTATTATCTTTCATTGGACAGTTATCAAATATATACTATATATCTTTTTTTCTAAGATATTTGTTTTTAATGATGATGACAGAGTGTTGTTAAAATATTAATTGTTTGTTTAAAAATGTTTCTTATACAGTAACCGAAAGACATTTACTTCAAGGTTCAATAATTTATCATTTTAAAGCATAAAACATTTTATCAAAGAATGTGATTATTAAAATTTTGTAATTTTAAAAAGACAACAGAACAAAGTGCAGACTATCTTTTATAGTGAGTGTAGGTACATGTAACTGACAATTTGTGAAAACACAAAAGTCTTAAAATGTTATAATCCTGCGTTGACAATAAAAACAAAAATAAAATAATTAATTTTCAATTATACAAAGAAACAAGATGTTTTTTTTTAAATCATTGTATAATTTATTGTATTCCCCAATTACAAATTATTGATTTCTTTTCTGACTTATTTTGTTCTCAATGATTTTGGAAAATGTCCTTGAAATAAAATAAGACACCCCACTCCACCCCTTTTCCAAATATGAGTTGCGTTTAACTGGTATTAGGGTTAACAGACACATGTTCAATTTAATTCAAATCAACAAACATTTACATTACACTAAACATAGTTTGGCAAAACTTTGAGGAATGTTCGGTCCTCAATGTTCTTCCCTTTCGTATTTTGATTGAAGTTTTCTTCTTTGATTCGAGCATCTGACATACAAAATGAATTTTGGTATCTATGATGATATATTTAGAACCACTGGTTCTATGGTTCTTCTCACAAGCAAAGTAGTCGGCACTTTTCTTCAACATCGTACTTTATTTGGCCTTTTTAATTTTTTTGGATTCGAGCGTCACTGATGAGTCTTTTGTAGACGAAACGCGCGTCTGGTGTATACACAAAATTTAGTCCTTGTATCCATGATGAGTTTATTCTGTGTGGATATGCACTGTCATTGATATGGCCATGAATATAAATAATCTTTTCATACAATTAGAAGAAATGAGCATGATGTAGACTAAAAGATTTTTTTAGAGAGATTCTTGTAGTTAAAAATGAATAGAGTGTTTTCATTTGTTTACAGATAAGATGAAATATATTTAACACGCTTTGAAATTTTTGTTGTTATATTTTTGTTGAAATGAACTCAAGTTATTGGAGATTGGTAAATAATTATAAAAATTTAGCAGCACACATTTTGAAACTGAATAACATAGTTGACAAAATGTTCATCAAAACGAAAAACATTATTGATTATTGTATTGATAGAACTCAAAGATTACATACGACAATTAAATGTACTTCACTATAATGTTCGTTTCCGACTGAAGACGAATATTTCGATACAATCACCCCGGTCGCTGCGCCAATAACAGGATCTCATACAGCTAACGGTAACAACACTCATGTTCCTCTTTTATTTACTTACATTTCTTAAAACATTGATAAACCAAGTAAGGATACTTAGTTCTTGGTTCTGAGAAGAAAAAAAAACCCGCTGCAATTCTTCACCATTTACAAAATCTTAAAATGAATGGGAATGAACATGTTGATTCAATATCATTATTTTTCAAAATGCAAATATGATAAACCAAAAGTGTTTTTCTTGAGAAAAAGTGTCAAGCAAACTGTGTCATGTCTCAAGACATGTAACATTTCTGTGCGGCTAATCATTCAATTTATGTTTTTGATATTTTGTGCTAGTCAATGTAAATACACACATATATGATCTTAAGTGCAGAAATTATAAAGATATACGGTAAATATTATGATATTTTTATAAAGACGGTCAAAACATTAGTCAACGAGCATGTGTTGTAGTTATTATCATATTGATATCGTCGTAATTAGTCATTTCTACAGAGGTCACCTTTTCTTGACGCCACATTGTTACTTAAATATTTAAACCAGTTTAATCTGTAATTGTATTCAATAACAGAAATTTAGATATCTATATTATATCCCCCAAAATTATTTGTTTTATAAATCAAATCAATATATATAACGTTGTAAAGTGTGTGTCTTACGACACACACTGCGTTATTCAATAAACCTGTTTTGTACACTGCCTTAATCAATTTTAGTTATTGGTTGTTATCCTGTGTTTAACATATCAAAATGTCCTATTATATGTAATGTTGTTATTTTACCGGTATATTTAACATTGCCATCATGTCGGGAGGTTTGGCTAGCCACAAAACCAGATTCGTTCCTCTTATAGTTGATGTGTTTCTCTCGGTTTGAGTTTGTACCCCGGTTTTTTTTTTGCTGAATCTATTTATGACTTTTGAACAGCGGTATACAAATAAAGGCAACAGTAGTATACCGCTGTTCAAACTCATAAATCCATGGACAAAAAACAAAATCGGGGTAAAAAACTAAAACTGAGGGAAACGCATAAATATAAGAGGAGAACAACGACACAACACTACAATGTAACTAACACACACAGAAACGGACCAAGCATCAGACAAAATCCCACGAGAATAAAAAATATAACAACTGTTGCCTTTATTCACGAAAAAGAAATAGTCCATGATGTTACCAATGTAGCCTATGCAATAATGAGAAGATAAACAGTTGTGGTATGTTCATGAAATAAAAAATATCATGCAAGTCAAAAGTATTTTAAAAATATGTTTTTTAACACATGTATCAAGAAAATTATGTTATGTCGCAAGACATACATCGTTTTTGTACGGCTAAGCATTCATCTTTTCTTTTTGTTATTTCGAAAGACAAAATTTGAGTTAATATACAAACAAATATGTGTGATCTGGGAGTGCAGAAATTATAAAGTCATAAAAGTGAGAGCTTACATGTAAACAAGCTATAAAACCTCTTTAAATCATTTTTTTCTACATAAGAAATTGCATTTTCCAAGTCAGGAATATGTTGTTATCTATTCGTTTGATGTGTTTGAGGTTATGATTTTGTCATTTGCTTAGAGATTTTCCGTTTAGTATTTTCCACGGAGTTCGTTTTTTTCCACTTTTTGCATTTTTTGTTATCTTTACCATGTGTACGAGTCTTTTCATTAAAATGTTAGGAAACGACATTTTGTTTTTGTCAGAAGCGCCGAATTTTTTGTTATTTTAATCTGTACAGAGAGTCACTCAAATAGGTACAAAAATAATAGGGGTCCGGGACCATTTAAGCTCAAAATGTTACTTTTAAACAGGTATGTAAAAGGGACAATTTTGCAATGAAATCATAGGGAAAATAGAAGTGTTGACATATTTTTATCGGAATATCAAAAAAACTGTATGTGACACTTGGAACAAAACTGTAATATAAAAATAACGGTAATTCGAACAGCATAACTATAGCTTCAAAGAATAAGCAAATAAAAAATGTAGGTCACCGATAAGGAAACAAACTTTTTTGCATTAAAACCCGAAATTTTGGCGGCAAATAACTTAAGTGTTCATTAAAGTAAGCTTAAAATTACTTAAGTCTTCTCTTAACTAAGAAATACTCAAATCGTAAAGTTTTCTAATTACGATATTATGATATTTGTACGCAAATCATATGTACAATTTTTTATTATTATATTGATTGAATGCCGTGTCATACAATATTTATATAGAATTGTTTTGAACTTTCGAAAATTTACCCTTTAAACCGACCAGACAATAGATTTAAATTGACAAAAACATAACAGTACATGACATGATGCATACTCGCTATATAGCTAGTTGGATAATACTTAGAACTTCTATGAAAAAAGGGCTAACTTTCAATGTTTCATTTTGCGTTGCGGCTGTATGCTTGTGAAGTCGCGTTATAATGATGTATATACAAATATTATTGAATAGAAAGTCGTATTGGCATAAATGTATGTATCTGCAACGCCTTGAGATCCATATTTACAACAGTCTACGGTAAACCTTCTGTAGTGCAGTAAAAAACGGAGAGAATTTACATTTGCCGATAAATATTGTTTAGAGCAGGAAACAGAGTAGCAGTTTTTGTTTACAAATCGTTTTCAATATCAAGGAATTGTATGCGACTTTCATACAAGCGAGATATTAAGCTAGCTTTAAGGGGGTTCGTGGGTCTAAATCATTTATTTAGGATTTCTCTATATTTTTCTATAAATGAACTTTATATTATAGTTAATAGAAAAATAAAATAAAAAAGTGGGGTCACCGTTCATTTGCGCTCACAATTTGCCTTCGAAAAAAGCATACATTTTTGTAAAGGCGAGTTTTTTCTGTTGAAGTAATAGGAGAAATAAATTTAATATCGAAATAAAAAAAGAAATTTATTACAGAAATCGCTCAAATTTCACAATAATTTAGTTTAAGTACAGCTTATATGGAAATTATATTAAAAAATATAGGTCACCGATGAGTTAAAAAAAGATATTTCAATTTTATAGCAAAAAAATGGCATTTTTCCACCAAAGGGAGATAATTTGGAACTTTTTCATTGATATTTACATTTTAAAGTCATCTGGGGCCAACACGAATTGTTTGTTTTGAATGATTTTTGTACCATATGATAAGTAACAACTACAAAAGGTAACAAATAAAATTTGAAATGAAAAACAAATGTTTATTTTTTTTCTGAAATTGTTATACCCTCGAGCTTCCTTAAAACTAGGTTTTATCCAACATTTTCTACATTTTAAGAACATGTCTGTATAATGTCAGTTGTTATATATTCTTTTGATTGTAAGACCTTTTCATTTTACCATTTGCTTAGGGAGTTTCTGCTATGTAATAATACTTTATTTTGATTGGATGAGAGACATGGTATTTTCGATATACTGAGATTTTCTTTATCTGCCGGTGTATTTGTCATTAAGGATTTCCATGAAATAGGTATATGATAATCAATACATTTTTCAAAAGAGTTCACTTCATTCAGCATTATCTCATCAAAATGAATTATGTTACAACGGAACACGACGACCTGAGATTTCAAAATGTAAATTTCATAGAAAAAGATATAATAAATAGTTACAAAACGTGAGATTTAAGGCAAAAGATCTGTAAATTTCTTCCGTAGAATTAATCACATTAATAGCATTCATGGATTTAGAAAAATATTTGTTCGATGAATTCAGGATAAAATGGCAGGTAAACTAGGGTGTTACTAATATAGTGAATTCACGCTTGTTAACGTAAGGAGTCAAAGGCAATAGAACCCCGGCATTTGTTTTCTTCATTAACGCCAGCCTGTAAGCACACATATAGGGTGCTTAATTAGTGACTCCAAATTCATCGGTCTACATTTCTGCTTTCAGCCGTGGAACCGATTCACTCCCATGCTTTGAACTATGGGTCCGCTTTTAAAGCCAAATCAGTCAATCACATTATTTCAAACATAAACAAAAGAACATGTACATTTGTGGTACGATCGTCAAAACATGAAACCATTCGTAGCAAAAAGAATCTAACAAACTTGAATTGAAAACACAAGGTGAATGGAATTACTTGAAAAATAACCAAGCTGATTACTAAACACGCAGATACCACCAAACACATCTAAAACACAACTCATTATTGTTATCCTAGACCCATTGGTGGCCTTTGGACAGTAATCTGCTCTTTGATCGGGTTGTTGTGTCTTTGAAACATTAACCATTCTCAATTTATACACTATTGTTAAGATAATTAACCTACACAGGCAAAGAAAACGGAAAATTGTAGTGCGATGGGAACGATAAGTGATGAATATACAGAAAATGAAAATTAGCAATGCTTCAATACAAACATTTCCCTTTAAACATATAGCAATACAGTGCAAGTGCATTACAAGTAGTAACAAGAGTAACAACGTTCGTTACTATTTAATCAAAAACTTTCTCTAGAAAAACGCAAAAGCAGATTCCTAATTGTAAAAGAACGACGCATACATTAAAAGTTCTTGATGAGCCATACAACAAGAACATATTTTGACGGTATTGACAGTTTGACTACACCTTTACAGAAAACGAGTATCGTGCACGTGTGTACAACAACTTTAAAAATCGTTCTTATACTAGACCATCACATAATACACATGACTTAATGGTATGGAACGCCACAGCTGTATTATATTGAACTCTAGTATAACGTTTTGTTGTTTTGTTATCACTTGATAATATTTGGTATTTATATATTTATATTGTTTTGACATTACGTAATGATTTTTAGATATAACTTAATATGGAATAGTCATTACTTAATTATATTTCGATATTACACGATATGGTTTCGTATTAATTTGATATGGTTTTGGCATTACTCGATATGATTTTGCCATTACTTGATGTGGTTTCACAATTATTCAATGTCAGCAGGCAATGTGCTTTTAACATAACGTGATGTGTATGTGACATAACGTAATAGAGTTGTTTCATTCAAAATGTGGTTTTGTAATTTCGTAATGATGATTTGAAAAATGTTTCAAAACAACTTAAGCATATTTTGTAGTGTATCATATGCATCAAGAAACGTGTTTGGCAATAGATGTTTTAAGATAAGTAAGCAAAAATAGTGTAAATGTGTGTTCTTTAAATTTGGTAAGTGTATATTATCATAAATACAGACAGCTAACGTGAAGGAGGTGCAAAAGATACCAGAGGAACTTTCAAACTTATTTGTAGAAAATAAACACAACACTATAGCTAAAAAAAGTACCAATAGACAAACAAAAGTACAAAAAAAACACAATATAAAAAAATAAAGACTTGGCAACACGACCGACACCAAAAACTTAGGGTGATCTGTGAAACAGATATTTGAAATGGTCAACTAACTCGTGATGGCGTCCATTCCCCTATGTAGGGATGACTTCAACTTCACCATTGGATACTCTTGGTTTAATTGCTCCCTTGTGTTCAGCACATTTTATTAGTCTGAAATAAAAGAATGTCTATGCAATTGTTTTGGCTTACATGGGACTACTGACGTCTTTGTGGCATATAAGACATGTCTTGTGACAATTAATTACCAGATTACACGTTCAAATTACTATCAGAACGTAGCAATACTAAGAGAGAGATTTTATTAGACCCTCAAAGTCTTGAACACCTATATTTGAAATTTCATTGATTTACCTACGCCGACGTAAATCGCAGACAGCTTGAAAAACTTTGTAAACGGTATTAATAGTAGCATACGCGGTTTGGAATCTTTGGGAACAAATGAGAACACTTTTGTAACTATTTTCTGTTCTTTAATATACTATAAGTTGTCTTCCGATGTACGAAAAACATAATCTAGGACCGCAAAACGATTACATGGGCATATAATCATTGAGAGTAGCAATAAAGCGGGAATTATGCATACATGTCATATAACAATCTTTATGTGCAAGTCATGACGAATCAGACATTTCATCGACCGCTTCGTTTGTTTCAGAAACGATTAACTGAAAGAATGGGAAATACTTTCTGCCGATAAAAGGTATGAAATGCATGTTTTGTGGGGAATCGTATCATCCGAATACATGCAAAACGTGTGACATATTGAGAAACAAATACAATTCTAAGGCGAAAAAATGTATTCTTCAACTGTTATTCAATCACAGAGGTAAATTCTTACCAGATGTATTATCACACAGACACACTCTGAATACCATAGTCATATGAACCCAGTTAGTCGTATTTTGTTACTGTAGGGACAAAATTGGCTTGTAAGAAGGTAACTGTTACGTTTTATAACTTAGAATATGATGGTATTATTAAAACGTTAATAAATCTACGTAGAAAGTGAGGTTGAGGTCAAGTCATCCAGTCATCTATTCATGCACTTGTTAGTGCATATAGAAGTTTAGCATATCTGAATGTGAACGTGGTTGAACTTGCACGAAATTCAAAAGGCAACGACCGATTAAAAAGTTTTAAAAGTAAGAAGTACGAGATTAAACAACTTTGACATTTTTATGAATCAAAACTCCAACAGACTTGCCAAATACAGCTAAGGTAATCAATATAACTGCGACGTCTAACGAGATGCACACGTTATTGATAAATTTCCGCAACCTCGAAGAGATGTCGTTGTGCGTCATTATCATTGAGTTATTATTGATATGACATTTTTGGAAGCTTCGTTACTATTATACTAGTACAAGTATCAGGCATAAAAATATTAAATAATTGCACAAATACTTCTATTTTGTAAACACATGAACACGTTGAATTCCTTTTCCCAAATAATGTTGCCTCCAATTTGTTGTTAGATATGGATATCTTTTTTTACCATAGCACCTATGTGCGTTGAATGTTATGTAATCCCCATTTAAGTCGTAAAGTACACCGAGTACCAGAGACCCATTTGTTTTTGTTACACACCAAGCCCTTGCCACTACTATTAAATCGCCCCACGGATTCAGAGTATCCCCATACCTTCCTAGTCCAGAGTGTTCTATAGAACTAAATGATACAACTGCGTCAAATAATCCTAATGTTTTATCTAAAAACGTTCGTCTATATTCAGAGGGAACCATCGTTGTTATTTGCTCATGTTCCGATTTGATCTTTCCATATTCAAGTGTTACAATACTTTTTGCGCCTATCTCAAGCAAGCATGCTTCAACCCATGGTTTCTCGGATCCTATGACTAGGACACGCCCTCCTATCACTCCTGGTGCATGTTGTAGTCCGTCCCTTAGTGCGTTAGTTTCAGATATTCCGTAAGTACCAAACAGTTTACCTTCTTTGGCTCGCGCTACATATTCCTCGAGCAAAGATTTAGTCCAAATAGGTATCCTCGCAGTACTACCAAGGTATGGTTGGTTAAAATATGCCGTGTGCACTTTTATTAGTCCATTCATCGTATAGTCATTCAATAAAATTGAAGGTATTTTTCTTGGAGCATGCGCAAGTCCATGAGATGAATCAACATATTCGTTTTGAAATAAAGCTTCACAATTTATACTGGCTGTAATTTTATCAAAAAATGTCCCTGGAGTTCCTTTTCGTGAAGTATTACACAGCTGGCCACATGCTATTCTTGTTTTGTTTATGTCCTCTAAATATGTTGAAAAATATGATTTGCTTTTGTAAGTCGTCTTCTCAGTAATAGGTTTTGTACGTTCTACATTGTTTTCAATAGTTCTTAATCTTGCTTGACTAAACAGTATTATGAATAAAGAAATGGAAATAATGATCACAACAAGTTTCGAATACTCCATCAATTTTCCAATATTTCGGTATAAGAAAAACTAAAACAAAAGTATCCTGCAAAAGAAGAAGTATACAGGTTAGGTTAGTGGTTATCAAAAGCGTTTTGTTTAATGTGTTCTCAGGAGCCCTGTGTGATTCATTTTTACCTACTACTCAATCCATACAAAAAGTTATCAAATATAAGTAGGTTAAATTTACAAGCCGCCTATGAACTTTGAAAATACAATACGCGTACTAACAACCCTGGACAACGTTAATTTAATTTACTTTTACGAGAAAACTCGTTTTAAACTCTAACTTACAACCTGCTTTCTAAGTCCTATATCTTTGGATACAAGTACAGTAGTCTTAACAGTAATTTTATCGATGTTGTCATGTTCTCGATTATGACATTTTTACTGGGTGTCGATAAATTTTGAACATCGATAATCTTCTGTTTCTTTAATTTACCTAACATTTTACAATCGTATCACTAGTAACTGAATTTCAGTCGTAAATGGCTGTTTTAATCTTAACCTTTTTCTAAAATCGGACCACATGTTCATTTTTTCATCAAATACTCAACTACTTTGATAGACTGACAGTATTAAAATCATATCAGAAAGGTTAAAGAATGAAATAGATAATAAAAGTTATAAGTACACACAATTTCCGCAGTTATTAACCATTATGGATAAGAAAGAGAAGAACTGTTTGAAAATATTTCGTGTTGAATTTTCAGAATCTGTTTTAAGTAGAAACTGTCTTAAAGATTAATTCATGAAAAGATGCGGTATGATTGCCAACGCGACAACCTGTCGCAGAAAGATTAGATCTACAGGTCTTAGTATGGGCTTTAACAACGTGCATGCTATACAAGGCACCGAAAGGAAAAATGTAAAACAATTCAAATAGGAAAACTAACGGTTTGTTTTATGTGCAAAACAACAACATACAACAACCACTGAATTACAGATTCATGACCTCGGACAGGCACATACAAAATGTGGTGGGGTATTATATATTTTGAAAGGCGCGCCAATACTCCGTAACTTGTGTGATTGGTTAAACAGCACGCCATGAAAGGAAGCTATGAAAAGAAGTCTACGTTATGTTGCTAGACAATTTCAAGACACATATTCCCCTCCCAGTTCTTACAACAAAGGTACAGGTAAACGGAATAGGTAATTTAACAAACATGACCATAGATTTACGTAGGACCAACCAACGTCTATAAAATGCCATTGCACCTTCGACGGCGAACACTCAAATCAATTATGAGAAAATAGAATGCAGTGCCATATGCATGGATGGGGTAATCATAAACAGTATTCGTTTTTTGAAATTTATTACATTTTATTATGTTATCTAATTGCTTCATAAATTTCTAATTACAATAATTTTCAATTAATCTATTACAGTACAAACAAGATGTACTCATGATCACTTTTAAAAGTTTAAGAGTACATTGATACGATTCCTTTCCGATTACAAATTGTGTACATGTATATGAAAATATTTTCAATGTCTGCATAGTTTAATCAAAATACGACACTAAATTTGTAGACTAAATTTGTAGCCTTATTCTCCAAATCTTATTCTCCAATTGGAGTTACTATCAAAATTGTTCCACAAGGTAACACAAATGTTTTTCAAAACATGCTTATATGGAATCAATTTTTGAATGACACTTTTGGAAAGGTTAAATCATTTAGTGTAATGTACATACGTAAACTGATACTAAATAAGATCAATCATTTTGAACCATGATCAATCATTTACTGACGTCCTTAAATCACGCAACACTAGATTTTACTTTATAGAACAGGACCAGAGTGACAATCATACTCATAGATCTAAAATAAACTGACAACGCCTTGGATGAGAAAGAAAATGACAAACAGACAAATAATAGTACAAAAGACATAACATAGACAACTGAAGTCTAAGCAACACGAACCCCACCAAAAACTCATGTTATTAAAAATTCGGAAAATAGTCTAATTCGGTAGGTAAAATTCGTGAAAAGGGAAGGGAATTGTAGTTACAACAAAGGGAACATATCCGTTGTCATCTGTGAACGGTCTTTCCATAACAGTCAGCCACCTCGTGGTGGCGTCCGTAAAATTTACAAAGTAGTGATTTCAACTTCACCATTTGGAACTCTTGGTTTGAAAGCGGCCTTGTGAGCAGCTACCCTCTATCAAGAAAATCATGATAGGAAATACAAACCCGAATATATTGTATCAATTGGGAGATAAATAGTCCGGCGCTGCTGGAACGTTGCCACGTAGAAATAGAACGTTCACAATTAGGAAGCTGAAATCATCTCTTTTGTCGTAAAGTTTTGTTTTCAACCGACCCTCATTGTCAAATTCTGATGTAAGATAAGATATGAGGCATACTTTACTGTATTTCTTGTATCCTTTATCTCAAATTTGATTGGATAGATGCGTTCAACAAGGTCACCAAATTTTGATTCTTTAGTGAGAGAACATCATCTATATAGCGGAAAGTAAAGTTAAAGTATGTTGCTAACTTCTTATCTTTCTACCTAAGAAGTTCCTGTATGAAATCGAAGACAGCCTGGTAATAACAAAGGAACAAGTCGGCAAGTAGAAGGGCACACTTGGGTTCCGATACTTCCCAAAAGTTTTCTTTTTCAAATATGAATTGTTTGTATAATAAATGTGTCAGTCATTACAAAAAATATTGCAATTAACAAGTTGAACTGATTATGTCATGTTTAATGTTTAATGTTCAATGTTCATATCATGTTGTTTGCACTGAAACCGTGTTATCTCTCTTATACAGTTGAGAATGAAAATGTGGAATATGTCAAAGAATCAACAAACCGATCAAAAAGCATACAACAGCCGAAAGCCACCAGTGGTTCTTTAACGCAGAGAGAAAATTCCGCACTCAGAGGTTGTCCTCATCTGGCTCCTAAAAACCACTGTGTACTAGTTGAGCGAAAATGGACGTCACACTTAACTCCAAAACTTATAAATGAACTAAAATAAAAAAAAAAGACTAACAAAGGCCCCAGGCTTATGACCTGGGACAGGCGCAAAAATGTGGCGGGGTTCAATATATGTTTTATGAGATCTCAGCCCTCCGTCTAAACCTCTAGTCAATGTAGAATAAAGAGACACATAGCAATACGCACAGTTTAAGTCAGTTTGAAATAAGTTTGTGTCCGATGTCAGAATAAGTAACAAAAGAAACTACGCAAACTGACAATTATACATAAATGAACAAAAAGTAAAATCACAAAAACACTGAAGCTAGAGGAAGATCAATTGGGAAAGTCCATAATCACCTGGCAAAATCAAATAACAAAACGCATAAAAAACGAATGGACAAGACATGTCATATTCCTGACTTGGTACAGGCATTTTCAAATGTAGAAAATGGTAGATTAAACCTGGTTCTATAGCGCTAACCCTCTCACTTTAATGACAGTCTCATCAATTTCCGATATTTTTACATTGATGCGTTAAATAAACAGACACAATAAATAAAATAGTCAAAATATGGGTACATCAGTCATCATCGTTTAATAATTTTAAAAGGAACAATTTAACAGAACACAAAAACATCTGCTATCTACGAACGCATTTATTTGATTTGAGTGTCTGACGTCAGAAAATTTTATACGTCACATAAATTTGTCGTTCAATGTGCGTACAAACAATTTAAAAATTTTCATGGGAATGTTAGCATACAGAGTTAAAAAATCAAAAGTATGTAAGAATAAATTTAAGAAATAGACCCAGATTTAAACTAGTCCAAAAGTTATATATAGAATTTATAAATATCCAAAAATAGTTAATTCCACTACGCGATTGAATGATTTTGACGTTTATGGTTCAACGTATATTGTAATTCATAATAGAAATATATCATAATGACATATAATAGAACAATATCATATTGACGGGATCTTTTAAAGTACAGAGTCACGCTATAAGAACAAAAGAAATACAAAAAGTCGCAAATACAAAACAAACCACAAAAAAATGAAAGCCAATACAAACACATTGACGAGATGTATAAGTACCGAGCCACGTGAAACGGATATCACATCAAACCATTCAACAGTAAAAGTAATATTAATAATAGAACAAAGACAAATGAAAGAACTATAAAACACGTTGTTAAGGACTACTAGCAGTCACTGACATGACAACTTCAGACCTCATTTAAATTGATTGAAAGATTATGTCTTCAAATTAAGTACAATCTACATCAATAGGGTTTTAGTACCATACCGTCATACAATATATGAGAAGAACATAACCCGTATCATGCCAACAACTGGTTTATGAATAGATGTGCCCCTAAACAAAGCAAAAAAAAATATTGACATAAAAGTCAGCAAATTCTTTTTGGTATGTTTTGAATATTTAGTTCGGTTTTAATTTCGGTGTTTACATGAATATCAATTATATGGTATTTTTTAATGAATTTACCTTTTGCAAAAGTATAAATTATAAGAAATACTAAAGCTGTTCTTGACCCAGGCATTGGTTATCATCAACGTATTTGGCACATTTTGTTTGGAATTTCGGGTCATCAATGCTGTTCAATTGAATACTTGTTTGGCTTTTAATTTGGGTTTATCTAAAAGTCACTGATTCGCCTTATGTAGATAAAACGCACGTCTGGCGTATCAAATTATAAGCCTGGTACCTTTGATAACTAATATCATGCACAACCATTTCTACAATTTTGAGTAACGGATTTGTTTTTCAATCCGCATGAATTTGTAAAGGGGTTCCCTTTGAACTCGTGCTATCATGAAACTGTATTTACCTTAGTGTCTGTACTCTACGTTTTAGACAAATTAGTATCAGAGAATTAAATCATTTGCAATTTTTTTGTTACAATAACAATTTTTTGAACGATCGAGTCACAAAAACACAGAACTACAATTACGCGTAATAATTTCTGATTTGGTATTCAAATATGCACTTTGTAAGTATGAAATCACATTTCAAGATAATGTATTTAATATCATATACTTGAATAAATATTTCGAATTATGATGTTTACTGTTATATCATTCTTACCTTCTAGTCTTTAACTTTTTTTTACTCAAACCACACAACAAATCATAAAAATACAATGATTGGGCATATGTATTGACTCATTACAATTATATTATCTGAAATCTTGTATTTGTATTAATTGGGTATAATTTTTGAAGATTATCAATATAGAATGAACCCACTGAATGCATCAATATTTAAAGATGTTTTTTCGCCTGAAGGATTTTCCAGCTGCCTTCTTAAACCAACATGCATGCATTTACAGAATAAGCGAATTGGAAATACACTAATAACAATACCACGAAACATTAATCCACTGTGACGGTAACTTATGTTTATATCTATTTATTTTACAATCCAATTCTTAAACATGTATTTCATGCTAGTCTGTCAAGGATCCCATGCTAAGAATTGATTTGTTTATATAAGGGTCGCCATTGTTATATTATAGCGTGTTTCTGTTGTGTCGTTGTTCTCCTCTTATATTTGATGTGATTCCCTCAGTTTTAGTTTGTTCTCAATCGATTTATGAATTTCGAACTGCGGTATACCGCTGTTGCCTTTATTAAAGATAAATTAAGAACAGCATATTAATGTCCACCTGTGATGGCGATGGATGGGAACAAAAAGTTAATAAATTCCTTATAATATACGTTTTGTAGTTTTCCTAATTATGTTAATTGTTGATAAATATAATCTTGATTACTATGAATTTTTTTAATTTGTATTAAGATTTCATACTATAGCACAAACTTTTGACTTTGCAGTTTTTAGTCTTTCGTTATGATTGAGCATTACTTCACTTACATGCTGACAAATACAAAACACAATAAAAAAACATTCTAAATTGCATCACATACTATTAAACTTTGTTGTACACTCATTTGCATATCGTTGGTAACAAAGACTGTCGAAATCAACATTATTTTTATTTTAAAGACCATAACTTCGACATAGTTTTTATATCTAAATCTAAGACAAGATGATAAGTTTTCTACTTTGGATACATATTACTGTTTTAAGCATGTCATGTGTAAAGCTTGGCAATCGAACAGTTGAATTTATGTCATTTTTTTAATGTATTGGTATTTATGTTTTTCATTTCATAACAAAGTATTCATTAGAATAAACAAATGAGGTTAACCAATAAAATGAATTATAAATTACTTTTATTTTATTTATTAAGTTTTATTGTTTTTCTTTTGGTATTTTAGACTTTACCAAAAATGTATCAACAGTTTGGTTTTTTTTTTTCATTTATTTGTCAAAATAATCAACAATTTTGTATAATTGTTTGCAAGGTATTTTACTTTACAAATCCTTCGTAGATGTCTTATTCGATCCATTTTCACGGTAAATTTTAAATCAATTTTGCAAATGTTTCTTATTTAAATAGTGAAAGGAAGTATCTTTTATAAAATTTTGCAGATAGAATAAAGGTTAAATGATAACTTTGATTAAGAAATAAACTATAACTTTTAAAACAACAGAACAGCCTGTGTTTTATATACTGCAATTAAAACTTCTATTCTAATTATTTATTCAAATTTAGAAAATTCTTGTTGTTTTACTGAAAAGAATTGATTTGTAAAAAGTAAAATCACAAAAATACTGAACTCCGAGGGAAATTTAAAACGGGAAGTTCCTAATCAAATGGCAAAATCAAAAGCTCAAAACACATCAAACGAATGGATAACAAAATTTCTGACTTGGTACAGGCATATCCTTATGTAGAAATGGTGGATTGGACCTACTAACTAGCTAATCCTCTCACTTTTATGACAGTCTCATCAAAGTACATTATATTGACAACATTGCGTGAACAAACAAAAAAAGACATAATAGGTAAAAATGTCAATAATACTGCAGTCAAGATTGCTATATTCTAAAATCACTAAAAAAACATACAAACTTGTAACAAAGAGGTACAAAGAAAGGCATATAGACCAAGCATATTAGTAAAAATTAAAAACAAGAATACACAAATTTACCATAGTACAATACATCAATGACGTATGGGATGTATATATACAGCCACGTCATAAATGTGACGAGGAAAATAAAAAAAACATATAGACATAGAACATAGCAAAAACGAAAGACTAGCAACAAACCAGTTTTTGAAGTAACACCAAAAGACATATAGACAAAGAACATTACCAAACTGAAAAATAAGAGTACGAGAATATCATAAACAATTTTGACAGAATGTACAACTACCACAGTATTGTAATACCTATAAATAAAGGCAACAGTAGTATACCGCTGTTCAAACTCATAAATCCATGGACAAAAAACAAAATCGGGGTAACAAACTAAAACTGAGGGAAACGCATTAAATATAAGAGGAGAAAAACGACACAACACTACAATGAAAGACACACAGAAACGGACCAAGCATCAGACAAAATCCCACGAGAAAAACAAATATAACATCAAAACCAAAAACATGAATTAGGGATAGACGAGTACCGTGACACGTCTTATCGCAATGTGAATTTACACTCAAAATTAAGAGAAAACATACGACGCAACGTTAAAATGTAACACCCACAAAAACGAACTATAATATAACAATGGCAATATTCCTGACTTGGTACAGGACATTTTTAAAGAAACAAATGGCGGGTTGAACCTGGTTTTGTGGCATGCCAAACCTCCCCTTTCATAGCCATGTGAAATATAACATTAAAATGACAACTCAACACCATAGGACTACAAAATAAATAAAACATATAAAACAATATAAATAAAACAAACAAATATTTAACAAAAATGCATAAAAAGGCATAAACCAATTGTAACAATCCCATTCATTGCTTTCTTACATTTGAATTTCATTTATGTATGTTAAAACCACCCATAAACAATTAAAAGGTTTAAACATTGGGACCAAATGACCAGATCGACATGGCTATAACGTTTAATCTCGCGTATGACGTCAGAATGCAAACGTCAGAAAGGTAGAATTATAAAATAATTTCGTTCAAAGGATGGAAATGATATAGGTTATAGTTCTTTTGGGCATATTCTCTGCAGGATGTGAATTAGAAGTTTAAATTTCCTTCTTGTCGTTTGTCTATAGGTTAACTGTGTATTTCTTTTTAAAAAAAGAGCACAGATGTTACATTGTATGTTACTAGACATGAAATATGTTTGCCTATACTTACACGTTTTGAAACCAAATTATTGATCCAGGTTTATTTCTCCATTCCGAAAGTAAGACCCTTTTGATGATGTTTTCACTTTGTACGGGATATCGGATGAATAAATACGTAGCAGCATTTTTTGAGAGCAATAATTCATCTGCAAGGCAATATTATACAAAATTTTGTACTACACAATTATATTTAAACATTTGGTAGTCTTAATTTTCGGCCCTTTATCACGATTGTTTACTTTTAAAGCCCATGTATAATTGCATAATTTGAAATGCTATCTACCGTACCACGCAGTTATTTGCAAGTTTTGAAGATTTGCACCATCTCTTCGATAAAACCAGGTTTAATTCGTCATTTTCTACATGAGAAAATGCCTTACCAATGCATGTCAGGAATAAGATAGTTAATATCCATTGATTTGATGTGTTTGAGCTTTTGATGTTGTCTTGTCATTACGGACTGTCGTTTTGAATTACGCCAGGAGTATGGTATTTTTGTTATTTTACTATGTAGGGGGCCTTTCGAAATGAAACATTTATTTCCTTATCCAATAAACTTTTATTTTCATTAGCATTTTCCCTTTGTACCCCAGTTGGTTCCTATTATACATCTACATATAATCTGATGGAATTCCTTATGAAAAAGGAGTCAACAAATTACACTTGTTTTCTATTTCTTAAAATCATTTTACGGAACCAAAAAAGGTCTCTGTATAGAAGTTTGCAAGACTCAAACACAATGTCGAAAATTTTAATCATTCCCGTAAAAAGACGTTACAAAATGTATCTACAATGCGTATCATTACGTGTTTTCAAGTAAAGAGGTGTATGAAGTATTCGTATACGCTTAACAGAAACAGAAAAAAGTATGTTTATACTTTGTTAATGTCTAAGGACTTGCTCTTTTGGTATATTATATTTGTATTTTGAACATAAAATGCTGTATAAATGGAATACAGCAGGAAATTAACGTTATCATTATTTTTTTGTGGATTTGTATAATGGTTAAATATTGTCATGTTATCATATGCATAATCTTATGTTTTTGTATAATTTCTCACTCACAGCCAAGAAACTGTATCCTAAAAAGTGTAAATACACGACGAATCTTATTTTCAAGAAGTATTTTCGGGCAAGCTGTAATTTACACGACTGTATTATGTTTTACGGTGTTCCTGTTTCAAATAGACGTGTACTTAATATTTTCCGACATGCTACTATCGTTTAGTTTTGTTTTTATGTTTTGAATATTGATCACATGCCAATGAATACTTTAGTAATCTATTTTAATCATTCTGTACAAAACTTTATGTGTAATGTTGCATTACTATCAATATATTTATACATTTTACTAACACTTTTTCTTAACCCTTTTACTGGTATGCATGTTTCTGAAAGCGATTGATTTTTGATTGTTTAAGGTCGAGAGGCAATAGATACACCATATATGAAGTGAGTTAATAGTTCAATACATTTGGAAAGAAAAAGTGAACACTACACATGTTACATTTTATAGTGTCTCATTTATTGGTTCCTTAAAGACCGATTTACCGCGCACGACCATATGTTGGAATATACACAGATCATGCTTTGAAGTGGACTAAAAATTAATATACCATCTACATTTTGGTTTGTCTTGCACAACGACAATCTCAAAATTAGCCATATGAGTATGTGTTGTGGTTACCGTGCGTGCTAATTTAGTCGTATCTATTCATTGCATAAGCTGCCAATGAGTTTGTCGACCACACGTTTTGACTAAAACTTTTGAACTCATTCAAGAACCGGTTACATCTATTTTTGAAAGCTATAACTATCGAATTAGATGAGTACAAAATGACCTCAATGCAAATACGTTTACAGTTAAACTCAGTATCTTAAGATATTTACCGGGTGTTTCAGGACATTGACATTTACTGTGATCTATTTATAATCTACCATGCAGAAAAATGCATTTATATAAGGAAATAAAACCAAACGTCTTGAGACATTTTGACATGTCTCAAGATATAACAGTATGATATAAGTCCAGTTTTCACGTGAGGAATCTCGTTTTTTGCCTACGCCACAAGGTTGGCTTGAGAATAGAAACAAATAATCGCTGGTCTTCCTCCGCCTAAAAGATATCAAGGAACATTTGAAGTCTATTTGAATTGGAACACCAGTAAAAATTGAAAAAAGTAATTGCATCCTGCTCAAATATAAAATTAACTCTTAAAACTCCCATTTACATTTCTTTTTATATACTAGTACTTATATATCATGAGGATTTTATTCTCCGTTCAAGTACACTTCTCATGAAATACAGTTATTAACTGTGAGTGAGAAATTAAACAAAAACATAAATATATGCCTTTACGTGAAACTTTTAAACCATTTTACAAATCAATAAATAATTGAATGATAAAGTTAATGTCCTACCATAATCTATTCATACTACATTATTTTATCTTTAAAAACAACTATGATATACCAATACAGCAAGGCCATACAAGTGAGAGGTTTATCTAGCTTTAAAACCAGGTTAAATCCACCATTTGTTTACAAAAGAAAATGCCTGTACCAAGTCAGGAATATGAAAGTTGTTATCCATTTGTTTGACTTGTTTGAGCTTTTGATTTTGCCAATTGATAAGGGAATTTCCTTTTGAATTCTGCTCCGAGTTTTGTTTTTTGTGATTTTACTTTTCATCGGCTAAATAATCCAGACTGTTATTTTCAAATTTAGCTTTTGGCTTTCAAATATAACAATGTGATATTCAATCGGAACTAATAAAAATGTAAACTGACATGTACATTATGAATACATTTTCTTTGAAGTTGAGAACAGTAAAAATTTAAATGGGTCTCAATTCAATTTCACGAATTAACTGAAAATTAGAAATAAATATTCATCATTTTTGATATTTTTTTGATCCATCATTAATTACAATCCATAACAAAGCATGTTTAAAACTATGTCCAGCATTTTTGTAAATGTGTCAGGAATTGACAATGTCTCTTGCGTTGAATTCGTCATGATTCAGCTATCCAAAGACAAAAGCAGAGCAAAATTCTCTCATGTGAGCAGAATAATTACAATCAAATTTTCGCAACAAGACAAAACATACAAAGCCAGAAAGTCCCTAATCAAATGGCAAAATCAAAAACTCAAACACATCAAAAGAATGAATAACAACTGTCATATTCCTGACTGGGTACATTTTTTTTATGTAGAAAATGGTGGATTGAACCTGATGTTAAACCTAGATAAGCCTCTCATTAGTAAGACAGTCGCATCAAATTCCATTATATTGACGCTCTTTTATATGTACTTGATAAACGTTATATCTTATAATCATTGACGTCACTGAGAGAATAATCGGAAACATCGAGTTCAAAAAGCAAACAATAATATGTTTATTCCGGCCTTTGTTATTGCCGTAGAAACTAGCCATAATTTATCGATTATTCACACCCGTAAAATATGGCATATTACAATGTCGTCACATCATAGGGGGTCTCAATTGGGGGTTCTGATTCCGGATCCCGCTTACTGTTTTGTTAGATTCCCGTTTCCCGCTTACACTATGTACGTAAGCAATTATCCTTTTTTTGTAATTTTCTAGTCCCGCTAGACTTCATTTCCGGTTTTCACGGCACAATAATTTGACTTTCACGTGTCACGCTTACAAAACATCGACAATCCCGCGTCACGCTTAGACCCCAATGAGACCCACTTCAAAGATGAAAACCGTACTTCAATTCTTTATTTATACTTATCGCCAGTCTTTATTAACTGTGAATAATATTACTAATTTAAGATTAACACTAGACCCACGATGCTCGATGATAATACTAGTTCACACATTTCTTCATTAATGAACTTGTCATATTTTAATTTATTACAGATTATAGAACGAATAATCATGATCCCAAATGATTTAGCAATCATTATGCTAACCAACTTTAGCCTAGGACTGCAACATTAAGAATTTCTTGGTCTGTTAGCTTTAAAGAATGGGGTTATTTTATTTATGAGATCTTATAAAAGACGCTTAGTTTCGTATGGATTGTACAGACAAAAGAACTTTTCGGATGTTTTAAGCTGCAATGTTTATCTTCGAATAACTGAAGTCATCTAGTTGTCTCCATGGATACCGCTGTATTCATTCGAGATGCTTAGAAATATATTAAGCATATTGGATACGTCTGATGTTGCTGCGAGAGCTAAGTGCAAACTTAAAAGAAGGCACTATAGACCCAAGAGTCCTAACTACATATGGCACCTTGATATATAAGATAAGTTATAATCGTATGGAATGTGTATCAAAGGATGTATAGATATGTTTTCAAGTTTGATAATTTGGTTACATGTTGGTAGAAGTAATAATAACTGAAGAAGTCTAGCCGGATCTAATGTTGAAGCTTTGACTTCTTTAAAGGCACCACATTCAAAACGATCAGACGTGGGAACCGAAAATAGATATATCGCTGAAATGAAGTAATTCTTAATGAGGAATGGTCCTAGAAGCAGAAGAAATTTTCTCTACAGAACAAGTCAACACAATCAAAGTATACAGAGCCTGTGGGAAATACTTAGAAAAAAATATGCACAGTTTTGGATGTAATTCTTTGAACAAATGAAGCAAGACGACTGCTTTACTGGCGACTTCATTGAAAATAGTTCCCATCTAAAACAGACTTTAAAAAGGTATCCAATCATATAGGCGCCATTGTTCCAATTTACTCCAATCCCTCTTTTATCTGGCCAAAAGGTTATAGAGCTAACTTTAATTTGCCTGTATATAACGTTATTATGTGAGGAATGAAAAAAGGCAAAACGGCAATTGCATGACAAATAAAGGTTCCATGCCAGTAAAACACATATTCAAAACAGTCTTTGGCATCTGTGTGTTACTTGTTGGAAAAAAGAAATAATAGTAATTTTTAGGGATGACAACGAGTACTCGAGTACAGTTTTAATACTTGGGTACTCGTTTGCCTTTTATACATCTTGTGATATTTCTCTTTTTAGTTCCGTTGAAATAGTTGAAATATCCCCCTCATAATGCTAAAAAAAATCAATTAACAACATAATTATGTTTATCTGAGGCTACTATTTGTTATGGTAGTATCAGCAACGTCCCTTCCTACCAAAGGAATGTTTTCATGTGCACAACTTGAAACAAAAAATAAAAAGTCAAACAGTATTTCGTCTGAAATTGTTGACCAAATCATATTTCTAAACAAGAACAAAATCAAAGTGACCTGCGGTGAACCATACGCAACTGATTAGATACATTTTTAACGGTGTTTGTACACGGATATATATATCTTTATTATGTCAAACCTTTGCAATTACAATGGTATACAGACACTACATGCCATCAATAATACAGACATAAATACATGAATACACAGAGCAAAATATGTACACTATTTACAATTATACTGATAGTATTTAGCCAGGAGGGCACACATGGGAATTTATAAATCTAATGAAAGTACACAGCTTTCTCAATTTAGATTTTATATTTAAATTCATAATTTTCTTAAACATAATTATATTTGGACGATTTACATATTTTTTATCAATACATTCGTTTCTTTTTTCTGACATCTCTGTGCACATCATAATATAATGATACTCATCTCCAAGATCTTTAGAGTTACATAATTTACAAATTCGTCTATCTCTCTGAATATTTGTCCATCTCCCTATCTCGATGGGTAATTTATGGTTGATGGTTCTAAATTTGCATAACGTATAAATATCACGAAATTCTAAAATATCAAAATAGTTCTCAAACCCAAAAGTATCCTTAAAAATTCGATAATTTAATGTCTTCGAACATGCTTGCACATTTGATAACCATGTTTGTTGAAACTGATCTTGGAGTGATGTTCTGATTGTATTCTTTAGCCAAATGTCACTAATACATGTTTGAGACAACCACACAAAAGATAATCCCGTTTCATTAAAAATAGATTCAACATGGTTTAACCATCTAAATTTTACATCATTTTCATTTGACAGCTTATACAGTAGTTTATAAATGGTCGCTGATAATTTAGTCGGTTTACCACATACTAATTTCACCCAAAATGATACCATACGGACTTTAATATCTAAATTGATGGGATATCGTCCAAGTTCACCATATATTACGCAATTTGGGGTAGAAGACTTTAGGTGCAGAAGAAGCTTACAGAATTTTATTTGAACTTTCTCCAAAATGTCGTGATTCCCAAACCCCCAAATTTCACAACCGTACAATAAGACCGGTTTCACTAACTTGTCAAATAAATCTAATTGACAACTAATAGATAACCAATGTTTTCTCCCCTTTTTGATCACCTCATACATTGCCTTTGTAGCTTTTTCTGCTAAGTGTTTTCTACAGTGTTTAAATGTCACATTTCGTGCAAAATAGATCCCAAGATAGTTGAATTTTTGAACGATATCTATAACAGAGTTATCATATGTAAAACTGAGATTTTTGGGTTGTCTTCCATTACTAAAAATTACAATTTATGTTTTTTCTACATTAACTTTCATTTTCCAGACATCACAATATGAGTGGAATTTATCCAGCAATAATTGAAGATTTTTGGCCGATTCCGCCATTAGCACAGTATCATCTGCATAGAGGATTGCGAACAATTTAACATAAATATCTAATTTTTCCTCAAGTGCATCTTCAATAGTGTTCAGACCAATCAAGTTCTCGTTGATAAAAAAGTTTTCCAAATCATTTAAGAAAAGTGAGAACAGAAAAGGAGATAAGTTTTCCCCTTGTCGTAGGCCAATATTGCATGAAAAATAATCTGATATATTGCCATTATAAGATAAAAATGACTTAATATTATCATACATCTTATGAATTATGTTATACATATGACCATTTATGTTATTCAATAACATCTTATACCATAATGCGTCTCTTCTGACTGTGTCAAACGCTTTTTCAAAATCTACAAATGCACAAAACATTTTTTTCTTTTTTAATTTCAAAATTTCAAAGAAAGAGTGCAGTATAAATATGCAATCGACTGTTGAATAGCCACTTCTAAATCCAAACTGATTTTCATTTATTAATAAAAATTCATCGGAAAAATTTGATAATCTATTACATAAAATCGAAGTGAATAATTTCCCAACACAACTGACAATTGTGATTGGTCTATAGTTTTTGGATCAAATTTGTTTCCCTTATTCTTATAAAATGGTTTGATCGTGCCAATTACCCACGATTCTGGTATAATACCAGTTCTAAAAACTAAGTTAAACAATTCAACATATACATCAATTAAAAAATCACTAGAAGATTTAATATATTCATTTATAATCATATCGTCGCCACAGGCTTTGTTACTTTTTAGTTTCTTAATACAATTCATAATCTCGTCCTTTGTAATTGGACCATTAATTGTACCATTTAAATCATCTAAAGCATCTTGGTCTACATTTGGTAACTCAATAGGATCGGGGGTGCCTGAATTTAGATCTCTGAAAAAATTAAGTAAATTATCAAAATTAATGTCCGGTTGTTTCGTGTGTTCCCGCTTATTCAAAATATCCCAATACTCTTTTGAATTTTGAGATCTGAGATTTTTTAATTTTTTAGCCATATCACGTCTATGAGTTTTTATGGCTTTGTCCATCACTTTTTTATATTTCCTCTCAGAATCTTTAACTTCGTTGTACAATAAAAGCGAAGGTGAAAATTTGAGCCTGCGCTAAAGCTTTCTAAAGTTTTGCCTCGCAAATTTGCAATCATAATTAAACCATGGCTCAACACCGGATCAACACTTTCATGTATTAATTATCAATGCATCACAAGCCGTAAAAACTTACCTTTGTTTGTTAATCAAGACTTCTATGTAAAAAGTAAAATCACAAAAATACTGAACTTAGAGGAAAATCAATTCGAAAAGTCCATAATCACATGGCAAAATCAAATAACAAAACGCATCAAAAACGAATGGACAAGAACTGTCATATTCCTGACTTGGTACAGGCATTTTCAAATATAAATGTGATTGGTATAAGATGTACAATTAAATTAATTTAATTACTCTGTATTTGAAACTATAATTGTTTAATTTACAATTTAAAGATAGGTGAAAGTACGACAGCGACATTCAACCCAAAAGTCGAAAATAAACTGACAACGTCATTGCAAAAAAAAAGAAAATCAGAAAGACGATAGTGCAAAAACAAAAACACACAGAAAAAGTAAGACTGAGCAACACGAAAATGTACAAGTAATTTGAAGTCCAATATTGTTGCTGACAAATTAATGGAGAAGTTGTATTATAAAAAATACCAACTCCCCAGGAACAGATGATACTTATATTGTCTACTTTGTCGGACTTTATTGCAATTTGGTTCATAAACACATACACAAACAATAATTGCTATTATGATAGGTTATTTGAAGAAACGGCAGTCGGTAATTCATTGTTTAAGTGACACATAAAAACAGAGGACCAAGCTATGTTTGTAGTACGTTTGACTTTCGTTTATATGTTTATGAAAGGTAATAACAAAAACACTGCATCAAACCTAAAATCTGAACTTTTGAATAGACGTTTAAGATTCATCCGAGTTCTCGCGAGTACTCGAGTATCTTGACCGAGTATCCGAGTATTAAATTTCAGATCTTATGACATCACTAGTAATTTTTAGATGGCATTGAAATTGATTCAAACAGCCTGTGACGTGTCATGACCACAGAGAAATCTAGTTTTGGAAAATAACCTTACTAATTTCGTCATTTTAAAAACGTCATACGTACCAAATTAAATAATTTTGATATGATTTCAATAAGGTCCATTATTATGTATCAAATTAGAATTCATTCATTGAAACTTGTGTTAAAATTCAAAAAAAAGAACAACAGAGTTAATAACAAGGCAAATACAAAGTCTTCAGCTATTTGACTGAAACAATTTTAACATAATGATTATCAACAATACTTCTATACTTTCAAGTAATGGCAAAAATTAGATATAACTTATTTTTTCTCAAAACACGTAATTTGCTGATAGGCTTCACCACCATGATTGAAACAGCTTAAATCCATCAAGACGTTTCATTTTCTCTACGTTTTGATAGCTTTCAGTTAAAGAAGTCTTTGTCTTCATTTTTCTTTTGCAAAGTGTATCTTTCCTGTCCCGGTTAAAAACTATCATTGCCTTACGATCCCCAAACAGTGGAATACACTTTGGTAATTCCTCTTCCGACATCTAAATGATAGTTTGGGGATCTATCTGAAATAGCCAAAGTGCAGAAAAAAATAGTATGCAAAATTGATGGTTATAATCAAGTTTAATACATATATTTGTTGTACAACCAAATATATTCTTTATATGCACAAAATTGTTGAAATGAATTGTTGACACAGTGATATGTGTCACCTTTTTATAACTGAAGTAGTTTAATACAAATATTGAATACAAAAGGTAATATCAAAACATGTAAACTATGCAAGCTATGACTAAATGTGCAGGACCAAAATATCTCCATGGATATAAGAAATGCAAAGCCGTATACAACTGTATTCCAAACTGACCATTGATTTATTATATGATATGTCCATTACCTTAACTTAAAACACAAACTTTAACATGCAATTTAATAGGAGGGAGACGAAACGAAACGTATTTTAAACTGTCACATGTTTTTAACACGTTTAGCATACTAGATTAAATTTGACTTTTGAGGGATGAGGTCAGAGTTAAAGATCAACTCTCTCTCTTGACACCAAAGGATCTAAGAAATTGTTTTAAAGATACAAAATACGATTTGGACATTCAATTTATAATAATTTTTGGTCTTTGTACATTAGTTTTCCTTAGTATTAACCACGCATCTGTGCCTTAGGTTTTCATCTGTCATAAATACAACTGTATAAGCAGGGACATGATATTCAAGTCCCAGGTATAACATGTATAATGTTTCTTATTTGTTATATGCCCGCGTCACACTGTCCCGATTTTTACGCCGATGGCAACACGATTATGGAAATTTTCAAAATCGGGACTGATCGTATCCAGATCGGGCTATTCGTAGTGCCGTCTTTAACCATGCATTGTAGAACCATCGGCCACTTTTTCTAGCCTTCGGGGACAACTTCGGGAAGGGTTCTAAATTTTTTTACATGTTAAAAAATTCCCGAAGGTGCGTCCGATGTTTATGGTTCGTATTGAGTTCGTATCATCATCCTCACCATCGTAATGTCACCGGGAATGCATCTTTGAACATCGTATTGCATTCGTGTTTTCATCGTTTCCATCGGGCAGTTTTGACATTACGATGTCTACACGAATGAATAACGAAGATAACCGAAGGTCTTACGATGGCAACACGACTTTGTGAATACCTCGTAATCCCGTCGTGATGCCATCGAAAAAAAGTACGAGGGTGACAAGATGGAACTACGACGGCAATAAATCCAGCTAAATGTAAGTTAATTTTCGCGCTTAAATACATTTAAAGTGCCATGCGCGATATGCACTGGTCAGTCTAATACGACAGTTAAGAAAGAACATAGACCTCATATCATATGATTCTATGCAAACAAGAAAGGCGACAGCGTTGTTTCTATTAATTCAAATGGAACAAGAAGAGCAGGTATTACAGGCTCAGGATTTACTTTTACAAATAAAATATTATTTTTTGTCAATTTTTCATATCAAATAACATAATAAAAATCATAAACGCGCCTCGTATACCAACACTGCAGGTACACGTATATAGGGAAACCAACTTTTTCTTCATTAATCTGATGTTTTATGTATGGTCTGAGTTATTGTCACACGAATGTTTACTCCATAAACATTTTGTTTTTTATATGTCATATTTGCCACATTTGTTGCTTTCCCCACATCCTTCCTTTCCTTTTCAATAAAAGGGATCAACGAACCCCTTACCTTACCCTTAAGATTGATCAGTAAACATGGGCATAATTATGGGTGATTATTCAGACTAGTGCACACATTTTACAGTTTAAACAAGGCAATGCCGAGCGTGGCATCCCCTCGTATGTAACATATTGGGGACAAATATGGACACTATATTTGTATATGACACATGCAGAAAATGGTAAATTGAATACGCATATTTGATACATAAACTATTTTTTTAGAAATCAACCAAATTATTCAGTAACTGGAAATACCAACGGTCTTCCGTTTTATGATTAAACCAAAAATTAAATGTACAATATAATGTATATTCAATATTGATCAAACAATTTAAAACGCGTGATGCCTTCGGCATATAATTTAAATGCATCGTAAGCTGTACACGACGTCTTTTAAACATCGTATGGCAATCGCGCCATCATCGTAATCCATCGTGTAGCCTTCGTGATCCATCTCGTAGGCTTCGGCTGAGATATGAAGCTTAAATACCGTCTTCGGTTAGCATTCGTATGTCCATCTTTTGCTATCGTTTATACTTTCGGCACAATCGTATAGACTTCGTTATTCATCGTACTTGCTTCGGTCACTTTTGGGTATTTTAACGAGATCGGGACCAACTTCGTACGAACTTACAATTTTCGCATTCGGGTGTCCATCGTATATAAAAATCGGGACAGTGTGACGCGGGCATAAACAAAGTACACACATTTTAATCATACCGATACGATGTTTCTTTTTCAATGGGAAGTCAACGTTTGGCCCAAATACTGTAAAACATTATTTTTTAGCTGACGCCCATACTCAGGTGTAATACGGTAGTGAGTTATGATTTGTGTTTGTTTCTATACTGATTCTTTCAAAACCATTTAACCCCAATATAGAAAAAAGAATCAACAAATATGTTTTTTGGAAAATATTAGTCTCACACTGCGGCTTCATAAATTGTGTTCACATATGTAGACAATTTTACTTTCCATACATGATTTGGAATATTCCAATGAATACAAATTTCCGACTGAAAACTCTTTAGAACAAACCTTTCTTCATTTACTGCATCAAAACAGGAAATGAAATGGCAATTCTTCTGAGTTCATCTCACGTGCATGTCAATAAGGGTTCAAGTAAATCGTGCGCACAAGTTGTATAATTTACGCGCACAAGATAGTAACTCGTGCGCATAAGACAGTAACTCGTGTGCACAATTTGTGTAATTCGAACCCCAATTTAAACCAGTGGTGAACTTATGTGCTCCAGAAAGGTAAGCATATTCTGTTCCACATGTGGAAGTTAAGTTTAATTCAGAAGGTCAAACTCGAGGAAAAGAGGACGGAATTGTGGTAACAACAAGGGAACATGTCCGTCGTCATCTGTGAAACAGTCAATCAAATCGTTATATCGATATTAACATTTTCAAAGGAATGCTTTCAACTTCACTACTTGGAACTTTTGGTTTAAAAGCTTCCTTGTAAGTAACAACCTCATTCAAGGATGTCATGATTGAAAATTTTAATTCGTAAATATCGTATAAACTTGGAGATATATACTCATATACAGGTTCTGCTGGAATCTTGGTGATGGAAAGTTCACAACTGGGAAGTTGAAATCATATCTATGTGGTAAAGTTTTGTACTCAACCGACCCAGGATGTTGCTATTGATGAATGTTGAATGACAGAAATTGTACCTTTTTCACGATAACGTTTGAGCTTACGGGGGTAGAGCATTCTACCCGGGGTTCCTCTGCCCTGGGTCGTTTGGGCCTTTAAACCCCACGTCGAGGGTTGGGCGTAACCTCAAAAATCGCCTTGCGTCGCCACTGAACATTGGAACATAATCAATACAATAATTTGTTGGCATCAATTTAGTGCCAACATGTTTACTTTTATTCGAAAAAAAGAAGTTCCGAGTAAAATGATATTTGCATGCAAGAAAAGGAGATATAAACAAGTTGGCGAAAATGAATTTTGTTTCACATATATAGCAGGCATACAAACTAGGGAAGTAAATTTGATACCTCAGGATGGCTCGTATAACAAACTAGGGAAGTAAATTTGATACCTCAGGATGGCTCGTATAACAAACTCATTAAAAATATTAACCAAAACTGACATTATTTGCAGTTTTTTTTTATGTAATTCTCTATAGCTGCATATAGTGAATCAGTAATATTTTGAGGTCAGGAATGATTGTATAATACAAATGACAGCAATATTGGAACACAATTTTGTCCGCATCAATTTAGAGTGCCAGCATGTCCCCATTGTATTCATAATAATGACTCTTAATATAATTTCCGTAGTTTTGATACTTCAGCCTGGCTCATATGGCAAAATCAATTCACTGCATCTACAAACACTGTTCATATGTGCACTTCCTTGTGTAAATAGTTATAGACTCATAATAAATCAGTAATATTTTGTATGGACTGTATAATACAACAATATTGGAACAAAATGACTACAAAATGTTTTCCGCATCAATTTAGAGTGTCAGCATGTTCTCTTCTTCTTGAAAATATTGACTCGCAACAACATTTTAGTAGTTTATACCTCAGACTGACTTATATAACAAAATTATCTGACAGCCTTGACCAAAACTGACCATATTTGCACTTATTATGATAATGTCTATAGCCGCAAAATAAATCCGATGTATTTTTATGTAAGGATGGATTGTATTATACAAATGACAGCAATGTTCTGTCTGCATCAATTTAGAGTGTTAGCATTTCTTTCTTTGATACAACACGTTCAAAATATTAATGAATCATAAACAAATATCGATAGTTTTGATACTTCAGGCTGACTTGTACAACACAATTATTTGACCAAAACCAAAACTGACCACCTTTGAATTTTTTTTTAATAAATATATTTAGCTTCCTAATAAATTAGTAATATTTCTATGTCAGGATGGATTGTATTATCAAAATGACAGCTAAATTAGAACACAACGACTTCAAAGTATTTATCATACAATTTATGGCGCCAGCATATTTTCAATGTATACAACACGTTCAAAATATTGACTAGCCAAAAACATTCAGTAGATTTGATATCGTATAACAAAATCATGTTTCAACCAAAACTAACTGTTTTGCACTTTGTTATGTACATATGTATATAGTCACATTATAAATTAGTTATATTTTTATGTTAGGAAATATTGTATAATACAAATGACAGCTACATTTTAACACAATGACTTCAAAATATTTATCACACCAATTTAGAGTGCTACCATGTCTTTTTTATACAACACATTCAAAATATTGACTACCCACAAAATTTTTGATATAGTTATCAAAGGTACCAGGATTATAATTAAGTACGCCAGACGAGCGTTTCGTGTACATAAGACCCATCAGTGACGCTCAAATCAAAATATTTATAAAGCCAAACAAGTATAAAGTTGAAAAGCATTGATGATCCGAAATTCCAAAAAGTTGTGCCAAATACGTCAAGGTTATCTATGCCTGGGATAAAAAATCCTTAGTTTTTCGAAAATTCAAAGTTTTGTAAACATGAATTTATAAAAATGACCACATTATTGAAATCTATGACTGGCTTGTATTAACCAAAACTGACAATATTTGCACTTTGTTATATTAATATGTAAATAGCCAAATTATAATGTATATACGAATATAAAAATGAAAAAAGACATTTTTAAGTTTATAATATCAAGGATGTGTATAGTAAATAGAATCTAACGAGTATAGTTATTTACTCGGTAAACAAATCATTGTGATTATTGTGTTCATTATAAAAGTTAAGGTATAATATAAAAAGTCTAGAACATGATTATCTGTCATAATTAGACCTGTACTTAGGTCTGGTCAATAGCAAACATGTACAAGGGTCTGGTTTAGAGAAGAACTGACTGGGCAGATCTGTTCTCTTGTCTGATCTGGGGCAGACTTGTCCACAGGCGTTTTCTGCAGCAGTCCTTAAAACAGACTTAGGTCTAGTCTACTAACGACGAATTGGCTTGGATGCCTATACTTTCCCAAGTAAATTTGGAAAGGAGTCAACAAGTCTATTCCAAGTTAATTGTTGTACAGGTTAGGACTACACCCATATGAACTTGTATGTGAACAAGACAAAACAAGAAAATAGCGACATTATATTTTCTCGAAATAGGATAGAATGACTAAAACGCGAAAAAAATGTTTTAACAGTATTTCAATAGTTATAAAATGTTTTTTTTTTATAGTTACTCTTCCACATCCTACACGACATGAATCTCAGAACTGAGCCATCTCGAACATAAACTAAACCATGATACTACTGAACCAAACCATGACACTGAATTTTCAGAATCATTGTGTGTTTGTCAATGTAGCTAATTTTCCGGATATTTTACGGCAGTTTAATGTTATAAAGACATGTATGATGTAACAGACATTCTGTAATTGTTTGTCGTTAAAAATATTTAACAAAAGCATGCCAACTTTAACATTACTGTACTAAATCATGTAAATGTGCATCGATATGTCGACCTTACTACCCGTGCGTCTAGTTATTTGTTAAATCTTTGGTTCAATACTGTCCTGCATGTAAGATTGTTTTGTATTAAAGTGTTTGAATGTCAAATGTGATAACAGTATGTACTAAGTGAAAACTTGTTTTAGTGACATGTTCAATTGAAAACACATAGTTGGAAAAGATAAACATTCTTATTTCTTTTATAAATTAAACTTCAATTAAACCATTAAAGTACAGACATCTTTTGTTTTTAACATCATATTAAGATAGTACTGTTTGTCTTTTTTTTCATTTTTACCCATGGCGTTGTCAGTTTATATTTTCGATCTATGAGTTTGACTGTCCCTCTGGTATCTTTCGCCCATCTTTTATACCTGATATACACCTATTCTATTGCAATCAATATGTATCTTTACAAAACCTCAACTTGTGACAGATAGCTGTTTTAAAAAGCTAAATCTTATAACGACACAAAGATCCGATCCGATGGGATTGAACCATCATTGCCTTATTCACCAATAAAAGAGAAACCAGAATGTCTAGCCAGACTTTTGCTATACCAATTATATTTATCGTAATGTGATAAAAGAATACTTAGTGCAGAAGCAATACCGAATGGTAAAACTGTAAATTTATATAAATCATCTACATGTATATAGTAAAAACATAGATATTGACTGAATTTTTTATGAACTAAATGCTAAAATATGCAACTTTCAAGTATATAGAAAAGCTAAAAAAAAAAAGTCTAAACCATATGTTTAAATTCCCGGCTAGAAATTCGTTTAGTTTTCCGACATTGATGACTGAACGAAGATTATCATCATTTTTCGCAAGCCAAAAATAAATTTGAAATAACTCGTTTCTACTTTTTTATTCACTTCCTCTTAACCTTGGCTGAGGTCATCCCATCAAATATGAAGGCCGATTGCCCTGCTGCAATTTGTTGTAGAATTTAAGCATCCATACATATTTCTCCTGATAGAGCCACAAGTATAATTAATGCCAAATATTGGGTCTTAGGTGGATCATCTTGTTCCATCATCATTGGTATAGCCATCATTCCTGTAGAATCTCTCGTAGGTTGACATCACTAGAAATTGCTTGGCTAGGGGATGTTTCCACATTGTTTCATTCACCATCGAGGTGCATTTTTCCAGGCATTTAATGTCTATTAAAAATATTATTTATCCAACCTTAATTATAGTTAACAAATGGTTAAGAAACAAGGCGTCATTGCCCGCTTTTGATAGATTTGTCCCTATGTTTTGGTCCACTTTCTCCTCTGTTTTGAGATGTGAAATGTTCCATGCAGTATCCTCTAAGTAAAGGAATGGGACTTTTAAACAAGCAAGATATATATTAATGAATCAGAAATGTAATGAAATTTAGGATTACTTTCCAACAATTGTCAAATTCAAAGAAACATTTTTTTCGACCCTCTTTGTATGCAACCAGATGTGACGTACTATGATTTGTAGGTATTAAACGCTCTTAAAAACACTATCGCCACAAGAGATTCAAATATCTTAAAGGGAAAAAGTGCAACCAGAAACTTGAGTCATTTAAAAAAAAAATCAACCTACAAAGAATGTAATTACCAAAGGTATTCAAGATGTATGTTCGGGACTCCCTAAAATAGGCAACAGTAATATGTGTTAATATAGTGCATCGGAATTATCTTATACTTCATGGCTTGTATTTCTTACCATGATTTCCTTGATAGAGGGATGCTGCTCACAAGGAAACTAGTATACCAGGAGTACCAAGTAGTGAAGCTTAAGTCATTCCTTAGTCAGTTTTGCGGACGCCATCACGAGTAAGTTGATAAAAGAAGAGCGAAAGATACCAGATACTCATAAATTGAAAATAAACTGACAACGCCATGGCTACGAAAATATAAAGACAAACCGACAAATATTAGCACACAAGACAAAACATAAAACTAAAGACTAAGCAACACGAACTCCACCAAAAAGTGGGGGTGATCATAGGTGCTCCGGAAGGATAAGCATATCCTGCTCCACATGTGGCACCCGTCGTAACTGATATGTTCCGTCAAATCCCGAATTTGACTTACTGAATTAGACTTATGACCGGTGTTTTTAGCCATGTCGTTGTCTGTTTATATTCGACAAATGAGTTGGGATGTCCCTTTAGTATTTTTCGCCCCTCTTTTACGTTTAGACTTTTTTTAGGGAGCTTTTCTTTCTAACGCACTAATATAAGAGCTGTCAGATGTGCAGACTCGTACAATAGAATAAATGCTGACTTGACAGCATGGTCATTATTCCTCTTATTTTTGTCACACAAAGAACAACTTATATACAAAGTATCCCAATAAATGCTACAGTACATCATAACTTGGTTGGTTAAGATACGGTATAAAAAAAGAGCCGAAAAGATATCAAACAATTATATAGGGAAGAAAGCGACACATGTACAGTATCGGTTGTATTGCATCAATGTCTTTCAGAAGACAGAATTATTGATAGCAGAGTTTACATATCGTACATTTAGGCTGTACTCCAAACAAAGTATTAATTTGTATACAGCTAAGAAAAAGTAATGTCTGTGAAAAGCACAAAATTAATAACTTAATAAGGTATACAGTCACAAAAATAGAATCTGTCTTATATTGATAACATCAAGTATAATATGCATTTTAAAAGCGAAATTGTATTCATGATACAGTAAAAACTACTGCGTTTATTAAATTATTTGGAAAGACTGCATTTGACTCTGTTGAATAATTTTTTGTTTTTTTTGTAATTTGAGACAAAGAAACTTATTCTTAAAGCCTCGGTCACACCTTACCGGATAGGTCGAATGGACGCCTAACGGATAACTTTTTTTCAATCCGTTCATGTCCGTTAAACGTCCGTTCTAATCCGTTAGACGTCCGTCCAATCCGTTGCATTTCCGTTAATCATACGTTTTATCCGTCGACGTCCGTTCTGTCCGGTGAAAAATTTTGAGCATGTTAAAAATTTTGAACGGACGTCCAACGGATAAAATGTCCGTTGAACGTCCATTAGGCGTCCGTTTTGTACGGTACTCGTCCATTTGGTGTTCGTTTTGTATCCGTTACGTGTCCGTTATATATCCGTTGGAGGTCTGAAAGATATTTTCACCAACGGACTTCTACCGGACGTTTAACGGATAAAACGGATGTTCAACGAATGAGAAACGGACTTCTACCGGACCTATAACGGATAAAACGGATGATGAACGGATCTGAAACGGATAAATGCCAATTGAAAATTTCGCATCAGAAATGACAATTATCTTACTCTACCTTCCGCTATATAGATGACGTTCTTTCACTAAACAATTCAAAATTTGGTGACTATGTGGAACGCATCTATCCCATCGAATTGGAGATAAAGGATACTACAGATACAGTTAAGTCGGCTTCATATCTTGACTTAGATCTAGAAATTGACAATGAGGGTCGGTTAAAAACAACACTTTACGACAAAAGAGATGATTTCGGCTTTCCAATTGTGAACTTTCCATTTCTAAGTAGCAACATTCCAGCAGCACCTGCATACGGGGTATATACCTCCCAATTGATACGATATTCCCGTGCTTGCATTTCCCATCATGATTTTCTTGATAGAGGGTTACTGCTCACAAGGAAGCTATTAAACCAAGAGTTCCAAATGGTGAAGTTGAAATCATCCCTTCGTAAATTTTACGGACGCCATCACGAGTTGGTTGACCGTTATGGAATAACCGTTTCACAAATGATATCGGATATGTTCCTTACGTAGTAACTACAATCCCCTTCCCTTTCATGAATGTGACCTACCGAATAAGACTATTTACCGGATTTGTAATCACATAAGCAACACGACGGGTGCCACATGTGGAGCAGGATCTGCTTACCCTTCCGGAGCACTTGAGATCACCCCTAGTTTTTGGTGGGGTTCGTGTTGTTTATTCTTTAGTTTTCTATGTTGTGTCATGTGTACTAATGTTTTTCTGTTTGTCTTTTTCATTTTTAGCCATGGCGTTGTCAGTTTGTTTTAGATTTATGAGTTTGACTGTCCCTTTGGTATCTTTCGTCCCTCTTTTATCGGTATGTCAGATTTCTTAAGGTTCATAAATTTTTATTATTCATAATCGGTCTTAAAGTAAGGGCAAGTCTTCACAATCAAGCAGCTCCTATTCAGGCCAGACATTGTCCATTGGCGGCATTTTGAAGAACAAACCAAAACCATTTACACAGAAACATTTTGAATATTAATGCGATTTACATGTATTATTATTGTCGCCTTTAATTTTTCCGTATATCTTGTTCATCCGTTTTATCCGGTATGCTTCCGTTAGGTGTCCGTTTTATGCGGTACTCGTCCGTTGGATGTACGTTCGACATCCGTTCTGTCCGGTACGTTTCCGTTTCTCATACGTTGCATATCCGGTGTGTGTCCGTTAAGCATTCGTTACACGCCCGTTTTATTCGGTCAGTACATCAACGGACTCACAAACGGATAACAATTTTGTCAACGGACAACATTTATTTTCATCCGTTAGGCGTCCGTTCGTGCTATCAGGTAAGGTGTGACCGAGGCTTAAAATAGAAAATAGAATATAGCATAAAACGGATTTTTTATTTCAACATCATCTGAAAAGTTTGAACAATACATTCTATAGTCAAATTCAGTCTTTAAGTTGATTTTCCAAAATATCCACGGCGGTTCTTTCAGAACTGGTCAGGTGATTCGTTATTAGTCGATTCAGTACTGTTTAGAAGGTTTTCAGTCCATTCAATATGAAGTTTAAGTATAAAGGTAGATACCAGATACTGAAAAGTCTGTAAATAGACTTAATGAATCGTAATTGTATCCATGACAATTATCTGGACAGTACTGAATTTACCACATTAAATGAATTTGAAAATTGACTGAAATCCTTTTAAGGTTCATCATAACAAATGGACAAATATGTCCTTATTTTCACCTCAAAAACTACTCTGTGTACAGACTTACCTGTGCTGTTTGGAAAGTTTTAAGGTCTAGCATCCACTAGATATATAAAAGTTAAATGCACTTTTTGTTTAAGAAAGATAAAACCTTCCTTGGTTTTTGATGGTTTTTGTTTTCCTTTTCTGCAGAAGGTGTAAAAATAAACAAACATCTGGATTACATTGATACTGTCCACTCACACTGACTCAGATAAACTCTTTAACTCACCTATAGTTATGAAGATACCTCTTGTCCATGTCAATTAGGGACAATCAAAACAATACAAACCGGTTTTTACCTGAGGGAGCATCTCAAAATTGTACCACAACTGTAAAACTTGTTAAATTTCACACCTTATGCACGAAGGAAAAAAAATGCCCATCAAAATCCAAAAGAGATTTTATCTTTTTGAAACACAAAATGCATACAACTTTAATATATCTAGTGGATGCCAGACATTAAAAATTTTCCAACTTCAAAGGTAAGTATGTACTCAGAGAAGGTTTTGGCATGTAAATACAGCCATATTTGTCCGTTTGTTATGATTAATCTCAATACTGTGGATTCATTAATTTTCGTGGGTATCAATTTTCGTGGATAGAGAAAAAAAGACGTTTCGTGGTATACGTAAATTCGTGGATCGCTGATTACAACAACAAAAAATAGATACGTAATTCGTGGATTTCTTTTTGATTTAGGAGATCGTTTAACCTCCTTGGTTTGATCAATAATAAAACAAAACAAAAAAGAAGAAATTCATTGAAAAAGCTCGCTTGGTCATTCTAGGCTAAAGTGTTCATTGATAACTTCGATTACAATAATGGACAGAGACAACTAATAATTTGTTTGTTTTACAATTTATAAATTCTTGTCTGAATTCTATAAGGCATTCAAAACTTTATGATTGAAAGCTCATTTCCCTAATCACGATATAATAAACAGTGATATAAGTATAAGGTGTGAAAATAAATGTTCCTGTCATAATCAATATTACCTACGGGCAATATCCCCGTACTTAATCCTATTGATGTTTAATCACTGGTAAACCAAACTATGACACGGTAATTAACAACTTGCAGTTATTTTCCATGAACAGTTTTAATCAATTTTAAAAAGTAAATTATCACTGATATTAGATATATTTATTATAGATTTAATTAAAATACTTGTATTTTCTTTCAATAAAAAAAAAAAACACGTGTTATGTTACAATGTTTATCGCTAGTCAACACTAGACTTGAACTGCATAACATAACCGGAAATAAACATCCGACTCAATACACATTTCTCGGGATTATTCTTCGTTGAATTCTTAAATTCGTGGTTCACTGTTACCCACGAAATCCACGAAAATTGGTATACCACGAATAAAAATGAATCCACAGAAACTGTTTTATAGTGTCTTAGGTAGAATATTAAATGATCACCACCGTTTAATCGAAAACAAATTAACATAGGAACATATGTTTGTAGTGCATTTTCAATTAATATTTTTATATCCGTCTTTGTTACAGTATTATTAATACAAAAACGTATACCGGTGTTTTTTAATATACCATTATTCCATTATGCATGCTTTTGGCTATTGTTTTTCTTATTCTTGTTAATTTGCTACGAGATCCAAATATAAGTGAGTACGACTAATTTGTTAACTTCGCATGTTTTGAATCATGTACTTCTTGCACATAAATATACTGAATCATAGTTTTGTACAATAATATCTAGTACGATCTTTCAAATCTCAGATATGATTATCAAGTAATGCCTTAAATTATTAAACAATGAAGTCAACTGACACATATATCAATATCTACTTTCCTGCTTCCAATCATGAATTGTTAACTTTTTTCCAGGGGGATGTAGGTTGTATTTTGACTTATGCTTTAATGAAACGTCAGTCTATCAACACTTACAAGTATGGTTTTGCTTTAATTTGGATCCTGTATCTATAGTCTTCCACATTTCATATGAATCACTTACATTCTTTAGATTATTTATGTAAAACAAATGACAGGGTTTTTTATTGACACTTTGATGCACGTCCTTTATATAACAATTCGGTTGTACTACTTTTATGTTTAAAACCCACGGAAGAAATCCACTCCCATACACATCTTCGAGCCAAAAAAAAGGAACAATACTTGACGCTTTATACATTTGTCTTATTACATTAATAGACATAATGGACGAAGGTCCTGCACAATAAGGTGGAAACGTTTGAAATGGATAATCAGAGAAAGACGTATACCACTTGCTACGAGGTTCACGGTACGGTTGAATTTTGAACATAGTAAAGCATTCTAGAACATTTGTTATGTTCTTGTTTACCTTATCATTGAGATAAGGAATTAGTAATGGAATATTAATAGTAATATCATCGTCAATTTTGATGACAAATATCGTATCTTTGCAGTATTTGTTGACCCAGAATAAGCTAAATACTCTTTTAAATGTTAATTTTTTGTAGTTGTCAATGAAATTCCCTTGTATTATATCCTTGTGTCTTTCATTTTCTTTTTCAATTTTGTCTTGTAGGGTATCATTATTGGTTTGTCCTAGCACAAACACATATTCTATATCTCTTTTTGCAAAATTAGAGATCGATCCGAAAGTATTTCTTATAACCTGACGTCCATCAAATTTATAAGTAGCCGAAAAAATTAGAACTAAAATGAATTTATGTTTTTCTTTACATTCTTTACCAGTATTAAGTAGCGTTTGAAATTGATGTTTGTGAATTAGAGGGTCCATCAGTTTATCTAATGATACGTTCATATAAAAGCCTTCAAACTCTGGCTCGATATTATGTCCTTCGTTTATCATCAACTGCTGACTATCATCAATTTTAATTTTTGGATTACAGAAAATCAGCAAACATATTGTTAACAGAATTACCAATAGAGTTCTTGTGCGTAGTTTCATAAATTCATTGAATATCTTGATGCGATGCAATCTATTCAGCACTTGTTTGTACTTGGTGGCACTCATCGCTTCTACATTGCTTTATTGCTGAAATTGAGTATTTTTACGGATGGACATTTTTCTTTATTGTTTATGTTCATATACATGTGTGATGTTTAACAATTGTTTTTATTAAAACGCTTCAGTAACTTTAGATCAACAAGTCATTTAGAACAAATATGTATTTGTCTATTTTTTTTTAATCTGTTCAAAACATTTTAATTCCAGTGACAATACATTTTTTTTATAAAATGCTTCAGTACCTTTAGAACAATAAAAAATAATAAGCGTTTCTATCTAATTATTTTTATCTTTTCAAATATGTCCATTTGCTAAAGAAGAAGAAAAGATTCTCATTTCATATTTTTCTGATAATCCATTTCTTTAACTATAGATTTGCAACATATTGCATCTTAAATAAAAATTTTCCTCATTATTCAACTCCTGGATTCTTTCGAAAGTTTAAAAAAAAAACAGAATTAAAAAACAAATAAAATCAAACGTAAGACTCTATCAACGACATTATTATCACTATAGACAATTTTATTGAATGGTAAACAAGTTTTACATAAAAACCGTATTCAAAGACAAATTCAAAACGGGAAAGTCCATAAAATCTGACAAAATGAAACGCTATCAATAAACGGAACAAGCCAAAAAAGCTGCCATGTTCCTAATTTGGTACATGCATTTTCAGAATACAATGTTAATTTAAATCTGGTTTGATAGCAACGTCCCAGTTGTATGGCATATGTTTATAGTTCCGTTTTGATAACAAAATTGGATAGGTAACCAAAAGAAATATAATAGGTAAATACAGGAGCGGATCCAGCCATTTTAAAAAGGGGGGGGGGGGTTCCTAACCCAGGACAAAGAAGGGGGGTTCAAACTACATGTCCCCATAATGCATTGATCGTCCCAACAAAGGGGGGTCCAACACCCGGACCCCCCCCCCCACTGGATCCGCGCCTGAAATGTGAAATTACTTATTATCCTGTCCTATCACGTATCCTTCCTAAAGAATTATGAACGCATCCCTCTATTTATTCTCCGTCTAGCAGTCTCCATAGCTCCGGTGTACCACTGTAATTATAGAATCTCCATTTAAATCTAGGTAAAATACTTGACCACATCAATGCAGTGCCAGGTAACATCTTTCAGAGAATGGCAATGACAAACATCATATGATGAGTAATTCTCCACAAGGTGTGTCCCTAATGTCAGTACCCCACTGTGAATAACAACGAACAGAATAATTCTGCGATTAATAATTCATTGTACAAAACTAACCAAAGTCTTTCATTTTATACCCGACATACCGATCCAAACTATCTGACATCAATTTTTCACTAATCCGAGCGGTGCACCAGCTAGTCTAATTTGAGCGTGATCACTAGCTCTTGTGACAATTGAAAAGTCAATTACCCAGATATCTTTCAGATACTCTGAAATTATGTTTTTTTAATACTATACGAGCTTTTTTCGTAAATAACCTTACTCAAGGTGATTTTGATGAGCAAGAATTAATAACTATTTCAACAGACTGGTTATCTTTCTTTACCAAACCTGATCTGATTAAGTGATGCAGTTTTGTCATTCTCTAATATGTCATATACAAACTTTGCTGACGGCACGTCCAGCTGGTAAAGCCCTGGAACAAAATACAAAGGAACCACATAAAAGTATTAATTGTTTTAAAGTTACCTTTTTATGATTACTTTATGGTATCTTTCAACTTTGGAAGCAATTAAAATATTTTGTTTTTTCGAATTGAATTTGCATTTTTCAGTGTCAACTGTTATACCTAAAAATGTTATTATCATGCTTGGCCTTTCGTGTTTGGCCCTTCGGTCGTGTCCTCAGTCAAAGGAACCCCTAATTCAAGACATACATTGCTCATTGATTGTTGACATTCTAGATAGTTTTTAATATCATTTAGTTCCAATTTTCTTTCTACAGCACAGTGAAAAAATGAAGAAAATCTTAAAAATGACTACAATAGACGGATAACACAATGGGCAATGTTTTTGATATGAAATGCCAATTTTCAATTTTAAAGCTCAATAATACAAACCCGCCAGAAAAAAACACGTCTACAAGAATCTGAAGAAATTATTTATGATATTTCTGCCTTAAAACCTAACTTTTATCATGTAAACTACATTGTCAAAAATTGAACATTTGATTGATTCAGAAGTAAAGAAATCTTAGTTAAAAAAATCAAAAATTGACGCAGTCGTTATTACTAGATTTATTTCACTTGACTGGGCGGGGTTTAAGAAGTTCGCTTATTTAAAAACCAGTCCATCTATAAACAGGATCAAAGTCATCAATGAAGTGTCCAGTTATTCGTCCCATATCATACACTCGATTCTTTTGTATATGCATTTGGTGACACTGATAGCTGATAAGAATTCAATAATAATTATGACGGCAATCATCCTTATCACACACATCTTCAAATATACTGTCCTTATGCAAATTGAAACATCAATTTCTGCCCGATCAGCTGAAAAAAACATTTGTAATAGCTTGTGAACACAAATGAGTTATTTAAAAAAAATCACCGGACTGTAATATTTTGCCTTCACAAACAACCCTCGGGCCTGTATAAAGTGTTCGTAAACCATAATTATGTAAAACCATTATATAAAATATTGGTAGGTGTTTTATCGGGGGAATCTTCAAAATATTTTCTAAAACCGTAGTCTGAACAGGGTTAAATCCCAAACACCAAATATTATACTATTCATTGCGAGCTGTTAAATAACTCTTATGTGATCTCAGGTGCTCAAAAAGGTAAGCAGATCCACAGATGACACCCGTCGTGTTGCTCATGTTATTACAAATCCGGTAAAAAGTAATGTACATAACCTATTGAAACCAGTTGATGGTGAATTCGTTTGAGTATAAAAATATTTTACCGATGCGTTGGATAACCTTTCTATCTAACTTTAAATTAGGTTTTGAAGCACTTTAAAATCGACAACTTTGCGAGCAACTACATATTACTATACATCTGTACATGTTGAAACGTAAAAAGAGGACTATAAAATATAATAATATTCGCGATCTAGTCTATGGTCATGATGGTGCAATAAAGTATTATAGACGAGTGACATTAACCATAACATTTTATTTTTGATGCACCCACCTAACATAGGCTAAATCATATACCATTCAAAAGCATAATATATGAACCATCTTTTTTGCCCGGTCGTCAAATATTTGTATGGTGTAGTTTTCGTCAAATCACAACAAAAGGTCAAGGACAGACAACTTCAAATTTTACAAGATGTCAGCATTTTGGCATATCCTGTCTTGTGAATAATAATATTTTGCATGGACATATAGAAATCTATTAGAACAGATGTTAACAGTAACTTATTAAAAAAACTTTGGAATATTAATGTCGGATTTTTAATAAATAACGCCATTGACCAGAAATTTCATTAAAAATGACAAAAATACATGAAAACCATATTTTTTTGTTTTTGATTCAACTGATATTCACCAAAAAACCAGATTACATACTTTATTTAGTGCTAGGGATGTTTTTGACAAAATTAGAATACTGCAATTACGTTTCTTTTTAATAAAACAGCCAATTATAACAACCATGCAGTTGCCCAAAATCACACCATCTGCAAAAAGATAGCTTTTTAGCTGTTCTTTGTTGAAACAATTTGCATGTAGTCGATATTAGGTTAAAAAAAAGTGCAAAAATGATAAGGACAGAATACACAGGTTAATCATGCTTTGATGGGAACATTTTGGAGCGAAACTTTGATATTTCAATATTTCTATATTTATATGTTTTCTTGGTTGCTTATACTGCATCTTGCGTTGACTTAAGAAGTGAAAAACATTACAGGCTATCCACCGAACTGTTCTTTATGCCAGGTCAAGGTATGTAATCCTTTCAAACTACGCAATTCTTGAGACTTTTGCCATTATATTTACTTATATTACATTGATTTTTTAAATGGAAATTTTAGCAATTCACAATAACAATACACACACTTCCCGAATAGTTTACATAAACATGCATTGTGATATTAAGATGATTGATGAATTTTTGGTGTTCGACGCTATTTTCGATTCAGCACTTTCGGCTACTAAAGTATTTAGCGGCGATAATATTTTTATTGGTTTAGGCCTACGGAGTGCCCAAGGAACCACCGACCATCGGCAGGAAAAGTGGCAATCCCCATCAACAATACATAAATTATAACTTTAAGTATCAAGTACTAAATTACTGTATAGGTGTCACAACACAAATCTACCAATAAGCGTCAAATACATTTTGTAAAAGTAGGCAACCTCTTATGAAACAAAGCAGTTTTGATATTGATATTTACTTCAGCTTAATGTTAAAAATGAATTTGCTTAATAGAAACAGAAACGTAAACACTTTGAACCACTTTTTTCAAACTTATTTGGCCCCCATTTTGCACTAAAATTTCAATGTAGATGTGCCACATAATATTTTAAGGCATTTAGGAAAAAGAGCAATATTTTGGAAGATCATCTGTAAATCATTGGTTGGACATTGGCATATTAACCTTAAGATAATACAAGTACATTAAGAATAAATATGGTTAAAATGGAATTATTGTATTCAAAGATATCTATATAATTATGAGAAATGAAAATTGTTGTTGAATTTATCCAGTGGCAGTTGTTATCTAATAGTTCGTTTCCATGTATATTGCATTGTCGTTTGGTGTTTTTAAGCATTTAAGTGTTTATGTGGTTTCGTTGTTTTCTTCTTATAGTTGGTGTGTTTCCCTAGGTTTTAGTTTGTAATCTGGATTTGTTTTCTCTCAATCGATTTATGATATACTACTGTTTCCTTTATTTATCCCGTTTTTTTTATTGGTTTGATGTCATCTAATCTTAAGTTATGTTTGTGGATATTTATATGACAGCGACTTTTGGTCAGTTTTGCACTTTTTTTTCATATTTTTTCCGTTTGTAATTCTAATGGGGCAAAGGTCTTATAACAATAATAAGTGATATATAAGCTCATGACAAAAACCGTACAAAATGGTATGTATAAGTGGTAAAAACAATCTTTATTTTAATCTATCAAATTAGGGTTAACTTTATGAGATAGCTTAAAATTATTTATGTTCTGATCAATTAAAATTTTACGTGATACCAGAATGTTTCAACATGACATACTTTATAACATATTCAGTTTAATGAAATTATATTCGTAAAAAAAAGAACAAACTGTAATTTTATGTTAATAAGATTTCAGAAAAATACCAATTTACTGATATATATGTTAGCTTTAACGATGATCGCACTGTCATTTTGTCAATAACTGACTGTATTAACCTGCTGGAGAAAAGTCGTTCCGATGTCATTTTAAATTATATTGGTCCGTTTTATACACGAGACAAATCCTAATTCAATTATCTATGGCATGACATTCTCCTATTTTATAAAAAAACCTCATTGATTTTCAGTAAATTGACGAAAAGTTGACATATTCTGTGTTTATTTTTAATATTTTGAAAAAAGAAAAGTTCAACAGGATGTGACAGAATACTTCGTTCCGTCTCAACCATTTGGCTGAGATTAGATGGTTTACCAGGCGTGAAGAAATAAAATGAGAATAGAAATGGAGAATATGTCCAAAAAAAAAAACCGACAAAAGAGCAGATAACAGCCGTAGGCCATCAATGGATCTTCGATACAGCGAAAAAAATCCCGCACCACGGAGTGGTACTCAGCTCTATACAAGAACTCTGACAGGAATAAGATATAAAATCTTAAAAACTTTAATTGATTATGATAAAGTCATAACTGTCTGATAAAGGTAGGCTAGAAATTAATTGGTGGTTAAAAATGTAAAAAAATTGAATAAAGACTACAGTTATGTGTATATCTAGCTTTAGAGGAATATATATTGAGACATAGTAGTATACCGCTGCTCAATAGTAACAAATCGATATAAATGAAACACATCCGGGTCACAAACCAAAAGCCAGGGAAACAAATCAACTATAAACTATACAACTAATTATAATATACCGGTATTCGAAATCATTAAACCCTGTAAATGAGGGACGAAAGATACGAGAGGAACAGTCAAACTTATATATCGAAAATAAACTGACAATGCCATGGCTAAAAAAACAACAAAAAAACAGACAAATAATAGTACACAAGACACAACATAGAAAACAAAAGACTTAGCAACACTTACCCTACCAAACACTGTGGTGATATCAGGTGATCCGGAAGGGTAAACAAATCTGTTCCACATGTTTATAAAGATATTCAAGAGAAAAAATATTGTTCAATTACAAAATCAAACCTTAATATGCAAAACGTTGTCACAAGAAAACTTATGTTACCAGTTATTTTCTTTGAAATAAGAATACATCAGCTATCAACTTTTAACTTTTCACTGATTTAGTTTTTCGAAAAATTCATACTTTTGTAAACAGGAAATTTATAGTAAATAACTCTAAATATATTAAACCGGACTACCTCGGTCCATATCAGATTATCCTGCAGAGGTAATGAACATTTAGCAGAACAATTTCAGCGTTATATCTTTTGCAGTTCAGTATATAAAGAAAAAACAAGAAAAAAGGATACCGGGAAAGATATCCCACGTCCATCATTGTTCGCTTGAAAAACATTTTTATTATATTAATACTGATAATCTATGCGACGTGTTGTGAATAAAAGTAGAGGGAAACATTGTAGTTCGGCACATGAAAGGTGTTGGTGACAAATTGAGATCTACAGCAATAAAACACTCAATTAAACTGAATATGTATGAATAGCAGCAAACTTCTTCTTGTTATTCGTTATATTTTGTTAATTAGATCTCAACAAATTATATAAACGGCGACAAAAAGGTCTTTCCTACAATTATATCCTTTCTTTAGAATAACGGTTCAATGTGCCTGCCGTCATTAAAGTGATCATTGTATGCATGGAGCTGCTGCATTATTTCACATGTCGATTGATGGAAAACTAATTTGTTGTCACAAAAATTAGGCTTTAAATATATTTTGTAACTATCATTATGATTATCTCCTAAATGCACAATACGGTCATTATCAGCTACAAAATGTACAAAATTTATGTTATCATTATATACAGATAACCATTCTGCCATCGAAGTACCCCCATGTCCAGTTTCAACCAAGTCGTCCCTATTTTTGCATTTACTGTCACTGCAATAAGTCTTCTTAGAAATAAGGGAAATGAGATTTTTTCCCAAAACTAAAAACATATCATCTATTCTGTTTTCCCTATCGATCTGTTTTCTTTTTCCGTGTCTCCATCCATAATACAGAGTTGTGGATTTTAAACTATCTAACCTTTCAAACAGTTGAGGCACACATACAAAAACATCGTCGTCAATTCGGGCCCCCATAAGAGCATTTGGATAAACCTTATGAATATATCTCCACCACACGTACATTTTCTCACCAAATTTATCAGCATGACCATGATACGATACATTTAGATGAAGTATATCTTGATGCAAGTAATTTTCTTTGATTGAATCAGAAGACGGTTTGTCTAACAAAAATTTATATGTAATTATGAAAGGTAATACATTTTGTAAACGTAACATTGTTTTGATCCAAGTTTCTCTTTGTGTAATCCGAAAATGACCATTTTGTTGTCGACTTAAAATCCCTAATACAATATGATGTCTGTTATCTTTTGGGGTATTGACGTTAACATTTCGATCACGGATTTCATTTTCTACATTAACAGTCGTAAATATGTCAAATTTCCGGTTATAAAGTAAACCTGAAAACACAAAATATAGCAGAAAAAATGCACTTAATATTTTCTGAATCCGTGTTTTGTGCAAACATTTGATACCTTTAAAAAACCTTCTATTGTAGCTCATTTCTTAAACTGTCACAAATTTAATATCGAAATTTAGTATGATTGATTTCCTAAATCGTCCTAACCTCATAATCAGATAACTTAAGATGAATCGATAAAACTCCGTCGATTTCGATTTTCTAAATACTTCAACCTGCATCAACAGTAAGATGTATCAAACATCTTTCTAGGAAAGTTCTGGATCTGAAATTTATTAAACAACAATATATTAAGAGTGTTTCGATGCAGTTATCATGAGATGAATAAAAATCACTTTCATACAACTTTCCTCTTGATTTGCTTGCAAATGATCATGCAAGACCAAATTCAATTGTTTTATGAATTTTATTTGTTGTTTAAAACAAAAACAAAACTTAAAACATTAAAATCAATGTATCAAAATAAATAATGATAGAGAGGGTGTATATTTATACTTTACATAAACGTTAAGGCGCATTTACTTGTAAGGTCACGATGAAAATAAACATGCAAATTTTGTAGTAAACCACACCTTTATTACTGACGAAAATTGAAAACAACACGTTTAATTTCTTGCGTCCGAAGCGCTTTTCTGGATTTACCTTCATCAGGAGCGCTCATAGCCAAATATTTGAAATTTGAAGATATAAAAGTACCGAAACCGTTGAAGAGCTATATGTCAAAAATACCTCAAATAAATAGCCAAATTCATCTAAAACCAATTTTGCCTGAGGGAGGTGAAACCTTAGTTTCTTAAAATAATTTCAAATTTGACGAAACGGTCACACATTAAACGAGTGTTCACACAATTTGACATTAAAAACTATCATTTTTACCTCGTTCACATCATCAAAAACACGCATTTACTGGTAAATGAAAAATTTGGACTAAAAAACCAAGGGAGACGGATTTATAAAAGTTTTTTCAAACTTGTTTCCGAATCCCATATTTGAACTTTATATAACATTGTTATATATATCTTGTAATTTTTCATTAATAAATACTGTTTAAACTAAGAATGGAATGCTTCTTTTTGTAATTTCATAGGGTTGTAAAAGCGTTGACTGTGCGCACATTTTTAGAATGAAGCGTTTCCGCGCTTCATACAAAATATACTTTGTTCAACACTTTTACTCCCATATAAATTTACAAAAGAAGCAATCAATTCTTAAATAATAACGGAATAGGAACTAAGTGGATATCATTTATAATAGATATTTTTGTTACATGTGGTACATGTATGTCCAGTATATGACCTGCACAATTTGGTAAATGGGTGTCAAAATGTATTGATTTAAAACTCACAGGCCAGTTTCGACAAGAATGCTTTGCTTTTGTTGCAGAATCGTCGAATCCTTATGTGATCGTTTTTTAAAAAAGGAATTGTTCTTTTTACCAAATAGATATAGCAAGATGTTGTATGAGTGCCAATGAGACAACTCCACCAAGTCACAAATTGTAAATAAAGTAAACCTTTATAGGCCTTTATGGCCTTTAACATGGAGTTATGTCTCACACCCAAAATAAAGCTATAAAGGGCCCAAAAAGTTACTAGTGTTAAACCCATAGAATAAGAAAAACCAACGGTGAAATCTATATAAAAAAACGGTTAACGAGAAACAATTATGGACCACATCAACAATCAACAACCACTGAACATCAGGTTCCTGACTTAGGACAGGTGCAAATGGAGCAGGTTTTAACGTTTTGATAGGCGCCAAGATATCCTTACCTGAAAGAATAGTTTTACATCACAAAATATAAAAACCACTATAAAATATCAATTGAAATTGCTTTACTTAATCAAAAGACATATAAACAAAAACAGATGGACATACATTTGTACACTGAACGTAAATATAATCTATGACAAAATGTAAATACAAAACTAATTAAAAAAAAAGAGTGAGCTGTAAAACATTATCAGAAAGACAAACATTAACTTGGACATGATGCCGACAAATAAAATAACGTACAAAGTTAAATAAGAATAATTTCGGTGTAAACAAAGTAGTATACCGCTGTTCACATATATTTGTACATGGAGTACGGAAATATTTTTACAAAACATATTACAAAACACTTATCAAAGGTGGCAAATATTAAAAAAAGTGAGACAAAATATAGCAAGTAAAGTGTAAAAACAAAAACATTTCAAATTGTATTAACAGGTCTTTACACGAAAGTACGATTTGAGAGTACTCGCAGTTACTGAAAGCTAGTTAAAAGCCAAAAAAAATTAATAATAAAAATCAAGCATTAGAAACTAAAATCAACTAAAAAACATCCCAGTGATTTAGTATATTAACGTCAGGAACAGTCAAAGAAGACATTATTTGTGCAATGTAGGCAGTAGGATTATCAATGAATGTGCCCCTAATGCACATATAGATGTGGTAGTCATACCTTGCAGATTGAATCTGGAATATGGCAGTGTATACCGAGAGAAGACAGAATTAATTTGTGATCTCTATGACTCAAACGACATTGGTGAAGAGTACCAGTATGACTTGTGGAACATTTAAGTTATAAGGAAGTAATTTGTACAGAAATACTGTTTGTCAAACCCTTAAGCTTAATTCTATAAATTTCACCAAATGTTAAACTCAACAAATATTGTAATACAAGAAACACTGTGTAAATTTATCAAAGTTAGAAAAGAGGGACGAAAGATACCAGAGGGACAGTCAAACTCATAAATCGAAAATAAACTGACAACGCCATGGCTAAAAATGAAAAGGATAAACAGACAAACATTAGTACACATGACACAACATAGAAAACTAACGAATAAACAACACGAACCCCACCAAAAACTAGGGGTGATCTCAGGTGCTCCGGAAGGGTAAGCAGATCCTGCTCCACATGTGGCATCCGTCGTGTTGTTTATGAGATAACAAATCCGGTATAGAGTCTAATTCGGTAGGTCACATTCATGAAAGGGAAGGGGATTGTAGTTACGACGTAAGGAACATATCCGATATCATTTGGGAAACGGTTATTCCATAACGGTCAGCCAGCTCGTGATGGCGTCCGTAAAATTTACGAAGAGATGATTTCAACTTCACCATATGGAACTCTTTATTTAATAGCTTCCTGGTGAGCAACAACCCTCTATCAAGAAAATCATGATAGGAAATGCAAGCACGGGAATATCGTATCAATTGGCAGATATATACACCGTATGCAGATGCTGCTGGAATGTTGCTACTTAAAAATGGAAAGTTCACAATTGGAAAGCTGAAATCATCTCTTTTGTCATAAAGTGTTGTTTTCAATCGACCCTCATTGTCAATTTGTAGATGTAAGTGAAGATATGAGGCCGACTTAACTGTACCTATTGTATCCTTTATCTCTAGTTCAATAGGATAGATGCATTTGACATAGTCTCCAAATTTTGAATTATTTAGTGAAAGAACATCATCTATATAGCGGATTATATAAAGATTGACGTAGCATGGACATTGATGGACCCATTCAGTTTTATTTAGAACGCCAATGTTTATTCTTTTGATTTAAAAAAAAACTTGAACTGTTACTAGAAAATAAGTAGCTGTCTATATGTGGATAATTTGTTTCCCACAAAATTGAAGCAGTATTAATAAACAATTAACGAAATGAGCGTCGGTTTGAAATAAAAGTATCAAAGTTGTATATGTTGTTTACAAGTTGTCATTTTGTACAAATTATAAGATGTACTGAATAATTGTACAAATTAAAATTGATAAGAAAAGTTTGATAAAAACGTACCCAATTAAGGAGGTTCGCTACTCAGTTTCCAAACAACAAGGATTTCAAATGACTGTCATAAATAGTTGATACCTAAATAGAGAATCTAAAACAGCTGGAAAAAATATGGGTCAGTGTGCTTGTCTTTGAGATAAAGGCCATTGAAAACTTAGCCGGAACCAATTTTCTCTAGACTTTTCATTCATTTAACATTGGTCACTTTCTTTAAAAAAAAAGATGAAATAAATAACAAAGAATTTCAAAAATAACTTATTAAAATATATGGAGTGAAAATATGAAGAGAAAAAAGGGGGTTAATGGGCAAAAAATAAGAGGCACTTTGATGGATAAAACCAGAGGATTCCGAAAATCTGACAAAATGTCAAAAAGCTGAGTAGTAAAACTCTTTAAGGAGTGTTAGCATACATGCACGACCGAGGGGGGTAGTAAGTTCATACTGAAATATCAGTGAAGGTAAATTGAACATTAGCCATGCGCTAAAGTTGGGTTAGTTTTCATCATACATTTATTATAAATCTTTCAGAATTCAACTAATGATTCAGATCTTTTTTTTTGTGGTTTGGAATTAGGTTTTCTTTGTCGTCATTAAATTGATTTGCTATAGTGTGTATCAGTTAAAAGCATATTCAAGTAAAATTTTGTACAAACTGTAATTTGTATAAGCTTTTTTGAACGAAATACAATTGATACAAAGTTAAACCACAAATCAAAATTTGTACAAAATAAGAACTTGTACTCAATATATGCATATATATATATTATCGCCTATCTCAAATGAATCATAAAATTCAGATATCAGCAATATTTATATACAGTTACCTTAATTATGTTTGCAGTCATAACATGTTCAGAAGTTAAATTTGTGCATACTGGCACATTTATACTTGCTTTTTAAGTAAGCTTAATCAGTTCATACTAAAAACAAGTTCATAATTATCGTAGGTAGACACGTCTGATTTTGATGGCTATTTGAAGATTTGACCATTTTTTACCGGTCGAGAGGTCTAATGAACTGTCCAATAAACAAGTCTACTGTTACTAGTTCTGAGGACAGATTAGTTTTTTTTTTAAATGTACCGAGTCATTAGCCTTTCATTTAGTACAAATTCGATGAATTTTGTTTGTAATGTTGAGTTTTTTAGTTAAGTGTTAATGCATAGATCTGGCCATCAGTTTTCTCGTGAAATGTTTCTTATTTGGTCACTCCGGAACCTCTTATAGCTCACAAAGCGGTATGTGTTTGTTACTTGATGGATGATATTTCGAGAATGGGTGTACATGTATCATGGCGTCCACAGCATAACATCATATTTTTACATTTTTGTGTTATCAAGGAAGGGAGACCACTAAGCGTTTTTACTTTAAATTAAATATTTATGTATACATGTAATATTGAAATTGTTTATCAGGGGAAACCAAAATCAGATTCAACTAATACATATTGCGGAAATCTTTGATAAGTGTCATGAAACTTTAAAGTGCGAGCTTTAATTTTTGCCAAATATTTCAAATCGAAATTATTCTTAAAAAAACAACAACATGTTAACCATTTAGTATCCTATTTTCAAGACATGATTCGAGTTTATCCAATGCATCGTGTCAACATTATGTTTAACCGAGCGAGTATACAACGACGGGTGTCGCTCAACGATGGTAAAACGACGAAGCAGTGCCATACTTTACTTCATGTTCCTTTATAGATAATGTTGCATGTAATAACTCATGATATATTAGTGTTATGTGTCAACCGTCACGCTATATAGAATACATTTCATCGCAGCTTCATGGTTCGGAAATTGAAAGACTACAATTTTTATGTCTGTTTGATTTTCAATGATAATCTCGGCGATGATCCTTTGAGCACCCCTGGTTTTGATAGGCGTCATTTAAGCCACTATTTCCTAATATACGTTGTATTTTATAATGTGTTGTTTTATTTTTAATCGTTTTTCGTTTTTGTCATGGCTTTTTCAGTTTGTTTCCGACTTATGATTTTGAATACCTTTTTGTATCGTCAAACTCTTTTTTTATAACATTCAAAATGTTTAAGTTTTATGTATCTTTTGAATAATTAAGTTCATACCTTATGCATGTTATGTATTCAGATGTATAACATTTCCTCCACCTTTTCAAAATTAATGCAATTTAATTAATCGGGTATGTTTGATATCTTAACATTCATTTATCATAGTTGTAATTTAGATCTATATTGCATGGTTAATTTTTACACCAGTTATTGAAATCACAAACTTGTTGTCAAGGCCTTTACATCCGTTGGTATCTTATTTTGATTTTTGTTCTTGATTGGGATATCAGCAAATTAGATTTAAGGGCATACGATACAGTTACAGGGAAGGTAATGACGTTGCTAACGTAAAATGTTATTTTCGCGACGTCAAACTCTGACATATCGGGAAAAGATGCTTTTTTCGACTGATTTTTATCATTCAAACTGATTCAATTTGAAAACGAGTGCATGGACCCCTATTTTTTAAAACAGTAATTTGTTTCATTTTGCAAGGAGATTATGTGACCCAAATTTTATCAAACTGTAAATAGCGCATTTTTTTAAATTTTGATAAACATGCAGCAAAAAATCAGGTTTTTTCCTCTATTCATGAGCGTTTGATAAATATAGAGTTATTTCAGAATAAAAATTGCATAATTTTTAATGATACTTATAAAATACAGAAATTACCGATTATTTAACAAAAACCATTTTGTGTTTATCTTTAAAACAAAAAAGTTATGTCTTTCTTTCGAAAAAGAAAATACGGACACAAATCTGAATTTTGAGCAAATATACAAAATTTCGAACTCATTTTACTCAAAAAGTAGCACATGAAGGTATATTTTTTATTACATATTTGATTTAATGAGGTAAAAATAGTCTATATGAAAATTTTCATCAACTTGTAAATACAGGTTCAAAACTGTATCGTATGCCCTTAAAACAGAATTTATACTTACCATGAGAAATATTACAGATAACAGAATCTGATTACACATATGTAAATAAAGGCAACAGTAGTATACCGCTGTTCAAATATGTAATACCTGAGATCATGCCAGTTTTTGGTGGGGTTAAATTCTCATGTTTTTATTTTAAGTTCAGTGTTTTGTAAAATTGATTTTTTTTTTTCGCTTTTAAAGGAGTTTTTCCAGCCGGACAGCAAATCTCATAATGGCGTCGATTTTATTATTCTGGTCACGTGATTTTCAGTTCAAAAAATGGCATTTTTTAGCAACGGCAATGACGCCACGAAATCGACGGCGTAAAGCTATTTTGTGTATTTAGCATGCTTAACCAAATACATCATTAAATACGGCAGGTTTCAAACTTTAACTACGTTATTCATTTAAGAATGAAAAAATAGAATTTCCTTGATTATTTGATTGGGAAAGATGAAAAAACGTGCCGCGGCCGTGACACTTCTCGGTAAATAAATGTAAATTGAAATGACACACGGAATGGTAACGTATTTTCCTTTATAGGGATGATACCTCCTGATATTATGAACATGAATTGCCTATTGATGCAAAAACTCGCCAGGTAAAACGGCATTGTGTCAATTCAACAGGCCCAAAACTAGCGACCGGCCAAAGGGAGATAACTCGAATGAAAAGTTGTTGAAGGGACGGCTGATCAGAAACGAGAGAAAATAACCATTTCGCTCAATTTTAGTAAGTGAAAGAGTTCATTCTGGGGTAAAATATCCAATAATTTATCAGTGTGCGAAGGAAAATGTGTAAATATGAAAAATACCTTGGATATTACAATTAATCATTGGAATGAGGGCACCTGTCAGGTATCAAGACCCAAACAGTGAGAGAAAGTATAATAGAATGTATGTCTGCTTTGGTAAATCACTATTTAATTACATATTGCATAAAATTATCTGATAATCATCTAGAAATCGGGGAAATTGCAAATATTATTACATATTCAGTTTAAAAAATATATTACTACAGCTTCAGAAGAAATATAAAAAAAGTTTTCTATATGGTTATTTTTTTACATAAAGTGAGGGGTTTTGGACCAGTAAATTGTTAGAAAATAAAAATACTTGCCCAAAGCTTTGGTGTTAAAATTCCATCTTTAAAGGGGGGAATGTTGCAGAATATTCCCTGATTGCATGTGTATACCTCCATTTTGCCTCTATTTTGTCATATATATATATATATATATATATACTTTGATGGAAATAATTATTTCATGGCATACCTTTTAGAAGAATCATAAATTATTATTCTTGAATACACATAAATTCTTCATTTTGATTCAGCATTCAGTGATGCAGAAACATATTGTTTCTTAGTAGATCTACATAAAAATATATTTTATAAAGATTATGGGTATAAAATGTACAATTTTGCTGTTATATATTCTATTCTAGAATAATGTTTTTAGAGAATTTCTGTTAAGTTAAGACCCAATGTCAGTTATATCTGTGAACTTATTAAATGTTTATTTCCATTCTAAATATGTTTATCTATGCAAGTAATTATTAAATGTAACAATTTCTAGTCACTGGCGATAGGATATCATATATACCCTTGACAATTTTGATTAAAAATTGAATTAATCAAAGTACTCTATAAGAAGGCTTTACCAAAAATGTAATTTCTATGTGTTTGTAAGTAGCAATATTACAATGTAATAAAAATTTAGAAAAAATAATAAATAATAAAAACAAAATCAGGGCTTTATTTCATTTTGTATTGAGAGACTGATTAAAAAAGTAAAATCTATTCCTGAAAAAATAGATGTCATAAAAATATTGCATTTTATATTGAACTTTGTTCTCTGCAGTGGTTTTTCATTCTAACTATATATTTAGATTTGGCCTGATAGTGACACTGTCATGTGTTTTGTTGTGTGCTGTCTCATTTTAGAAAAGGGGTTATATTGTAAAATATAAATTCTGAAATGTAGTAGTTTAAACTTTCTGTTTTTTTTTAAAATCATTTGGCTTAGGAGATATTATATAAATCTAAGCATAGAATATGGATACCCATACAGTCCTCTTGAGTCATGTCTGTTTAACATTAAAGATAAAGTAAATTTTATATTTTTCTAGAATAAAGTAAAACTGAAAATAGCTTTCTCGCTAATTATATGTAATTCAGTGGGATAGTAATGCATGTATTCAAATTGAAAAAAAAACAATCACAACATTCAACAGCTTGAGCCATGGAGTGTGAAAAATAATTATATAATGAATATAACCTTTTTATATAATTCATATAATATATAGTATAATATATATTGACATAATGTTCTCAAATAATATATACCATATGAGACACATGATATATAACCATTTCTGGTAACATATATATATAGACTGAAATATGTGTAATAATGAAGAATTAAAAAAAAAATACCATGTTGACCTGATACATAAATCCTCAATCATCAAATGCAGGTGCATGCAGCTTAACAATTGTAAAAAAAGAATGAACTAGACTAAGTATTCATTAATAGAGATTAATTTACTAATAGGTAAACTGGATGCAGATTGAACAATCATCTATGGAACAATTATTGAATGACTGCTAGAACCTGGAAGATGAATAGGGAACAAGCACAAGCAATATTATATTATGAAGTGATATCATCTTCATTCATTTGAAATTACATCTGAAAGCTACAAAATAAGGATCTGATTCTCTTCAAACTGTTTTCCTCTGTTATTTATCTATGATATATCTGATCTCAGAATGTTTACACTGGACATGTCATTCTTTCACTGATTCAGGACAAAACCTGACAAGTGTCACAATAATTTACACCTGGACTAACCAAAAAATAATGCACTGCTAAAGGGATGTTATTGGGAGGTCTGTGTACATTTTATTACATGTTTAATGCGCTGAATTCATAACATTTATGTGATTTATATGAAAGTAAAACAAATTTTGTTCATTTTTAGTATTTTTGTGTACTGGGGCATGAAAAAGGGAAATAAATTACACAAAAAATAACAGATTTTGTTCATTTCAAATGACATGTTGACTGTCTTTTCATTAGTGGCAAGTCTGTCATATTTCGGAGCTGTTTTAGTCAAGAGCAGAGCAGTTTCATCAAAAAGAGAAGGGGGTCTCCGCAGGGCCTTACCAATTTGTGATGTGTACTGGAATTGTGCTCGTGTGTAAACAAGGAAGGGTAACGTCATGTGATTACCCCAGTTCTGTTCTCCATGCTCCAGTTTATCAATATAAACTTATCATATTTATTTTTCTTAAGTAAAACGGGTTTGTGTCAATTCGTCCAGAGTTGAATATTTGTCAATGACAGTCGATGTTGAAAAATGGCGGTTCCGAAGGCTGAAAATAAATGACTTGAATTTCTGATTCACCGATGAAATTATTTGACTTCTCATATCTTTTAAACAGGTCGGGACCACTACCTTATATGGAAATGCATAAATTAGCATACTTATGTTCTCGCACATGTAATTGTTTATTTACATGTGACGCAATTCATTTTTACCTACGTTTTTGACCAATCCACTAAATGAGTCACAATGCATGATGGACGACTACGTGTTTACAATCAACCAAGAACACGTGTTATTTACTGAAATACAACACATTTTTTCGTGCAATGCGGGATTCACAATTTCGCTTAGTTTTTCATTTTGTGTATCCTCATTTATAGTTCGTGATATAAAGTATTACTTCCATGCTCAGATTAACGAAGAGTTGTTTCTATGTGAAGAAAAAAGGGTTTGAATTACCCGATATATAGCCATTAACATGTTTGATGATGGCACAGAGATTTCATGTATTTGTCCACCAGAAGCAACAAAACAACAGCGAAAAAACACAATTACCCATGAGACAAACTTACTGGTGTAAAGTAAGCCGTCGATAACAGCCGGTGCTTATATTCAAGAGTACAGCAATGTTCGTATAGATAATTAAAGGCAAATGTGGGATCCTTGAATTTTGTGTTCGTAAAAAAGGCGAAGAAATATTTACATACATGGCAGTGTTAACAAAATTTATAAGTATTTTTGTTGGTCACATTTCAGTATATGGGACTTCCAAACTGTTCCCTTTTTTTTTAAGGTAGTGAAGTCAGCAACTGTAGTTTCAGTTTGTTCGTTTTTTAACGGACTCGGACATTTGTCAAACTGAATAAAATCATTACAGCTGATTTCTTAAACCTGCAAAGTAAAACTTTGGTTGGCTTGCTTGCTTTGTTTGTATAGTTGTTTATACAAGCTTTGAAAATGAGATTGACATCTTTCAACAATATATATATATAGGCATAGTTTAACTTGTATATTTTATATTTTGTACAATATACAAACAAGCAAGCAACCTAACCAAAGTTTTGCTCCACATGCATAAGAAATAAGCTGTAATAATTTTATCAATATGTATGTGCGACAAGGTGGAAAATTTGATATGTTTTGTGAAAATTGCAGCGTTGGATCTATAATAAAAAAAGAAGATGTGGTATGATTGCCAATGTGACAGCTGTCCACAAGAGACCAAAATGACACAGAAATTAACATTTATAGATCACCGTACGGCCTTCAACAATGAGCAAAGCCCATACCGCATAGTCAGCTATAAAAGTCCCCGATATGACAATGTAAAACAATTCAAACAAGAAAACTAACGGCCTTAATTATATATAAAAAAAAAAAAATGAACGAAAAACAAATATGTAACACATAAACAAACGACAACCACTGAAATACAGGCTCCTATACAATATATTTTTTTCTGATGGGATAGATTTCTTGTCCTTTTATATATTTAATTGGGCCGTTTTTTTTTTTTTTTTTTTTTTTTTTTTTTTTTTGTTTGGATTGTTTTACACAAGTAATTTTAGGGTCATTAATAGCTTACTTTTCACCATTGGACCTATGACTACTTACTTTACTAAATTATGTCTTTGTTGGAAAGATGTCTCATTTGGCACTCATACCTCATCTTCTTATTTCTATATACAAAGCACGTTTTAGAAAAAAAATAAAGATAATATGGCACCCACTATGATCCAGAGACTTTTAATATTGGAGATATTTTACATATGTCAACAGGACAGCAGTCGAACGATAAAAAAACCTCTGAGGTATATTTTGTGATAAAATTAGCAACAAACGGATATTATCGATGGATGAATTTAAACTATAAAAAATGTATTGAGCTATATACCGTACCCGCTCAGTGGCGGATCCAGGGGGCGGGGGTTCCGGGGGATGGACCCCCTTTTTTTGGACGATCAGTGCATTTGGATGGGGACATGTAGTTGGAACCCTTCTCCTTTTGTCCAGGGTTAGGATCCCCTTTTTAAAATGGCTGGACCCGCCCCTGCCGCTTTCATAACACTTCTTTTTAGCATACTGAATATTATGATGTTCTTACTATTAGTTCAGGTCCTGATAAAAAAAAATACACCATCAGTACAGAAAGAAGTGTTTCAATGAAAGTTTCGTGTTTTTCTAGGCAGAAATGATTTTGCAATGACATTATACAGGTTTAAAAGAGCTCAAATGATTTCCTTACTGGACAGTGGTCACTTCATTGGATATTTCACTGTGTCATGTCGTGAAATTAATGCAGGTTCAATTTATAACAATGCACAAAACCGGTTCAACTACTTTTGCAAGGCGAAAAAGAAAGTCGAATCGTGAAGCCAATAAACAATATTTTTTTAATCTGAGCATGCAAATTGAAGATTACGTTACATATTTTACATTAAATATATTTGCAGAATAAAAACTTGGGTAATGAGAGTCCCAGACAATATATTAATGGACTGTATTCCCACTAATTCCACGTGTTTTAAGTAGTAGTTTACTCGTAGTAGCCCATAATGCATTGTAGTTCATTGAGTCGATTGGTCAGTTTTTCAAGGCCATATTGGACTTGTGTTTTGGAAATTACTATGCAAATATATTCTGACGTCAGAAAATCTAGAGTTCTCGACCTGTTAAATACTTGTTAAAATTATCATATCATGCATACCGCTCGTGATACGTTTAGTTTCTTATAATTTAACAAATTCACGATTTCCTGCCGGGTCGTCTTCCGCGGGGAATTATTTTTCTACGCAGCGACATCTGTTGACGACGTTCTCTTAAATTATCTCCACTTGATTCTCGAATAATAAATCCGGGTTTTTAACGGACAAATCAGGGATTTGCTGTCCGGCTGTTCTAGGATATTGTAATACATTTCCCTTTGACCTATCAGTTTGGCATGTCACCTTGGTATCTTTCAACTCTTTTTAAAAAGAATTTTACAGGAAATCATGATCAAATAGATTTTGATTAATAGGATAAAGAAATTATTTTAAAACATCTAGAACAAAAGCATAACTGATTGTGTATGATCGAGTAATTAATTGAATTTAAGAAGTACCTTTAAGATAAAATATATTTCCCTAAACATGTTACCATTTAACGACATACTTCCTTTATTAGAAACATATGTTTGCACAGCACTAACACCAAACTTTGTATATTATTAAGTGCACCAATGGTTTGTTATGTTCTTCTCTTTGAGTGTATTTGAATATACAATTAAGTTTGCAGTACAGCTTTCATGTATCAAATGATACTGAAGTGACTGCATTGATAGGTTTTTCTTCTTGAACGACATATAATAATCTTTGTAATAATTATATATATTTTGTTTTAAAAAAAATCATGCTTGTAGGAATAAATATTGATTAATTGACTTAAAAGCTGAAGACGATAGCTAAGTAAACGTAATATGCAGTATTCTTCTATTTAATTCTGTTAAATTATTCTATCATAATTTTAATATAACTTTTGAAGTCACAAAAACAGAGGAATGTTTTGGTTTATCCATCTTCATATTAGGTTGCTACGTTTGTTCTTTACTAATGAAAAAGTGCACTATTGACAGGTCGAATATTAATGTTAACTCTAAAAGAAGTCCCCTTGCCAAAACTTGTCCTTCACACAGTTTTACTGTTGACCACGTCTCCTATTAAAAAGAAATTATTGATCAGACCTGGGATGTTCAACAAAACCAGTTCTAAGATAACTTTGGTAACTTAGAATGAATCATGAATTTCAAATATCAGCAATATTTATATACAGTTACCTTAATAATATGGGTCAACCAATTTGGCCAAACATGTCTAGTTGAATCTTGAAATACAGAAACGATATTATCCTTCGGCATATGTTGTGAGTGACAGCAAAACGTTGGTTTTTTTTCATTTACTAAATTTTATGTAGAGTACGTGTTTCTAGTTTTTCGTTTTATTTTTGTATGGATTATACCGTTGGTTTTCCGGTTTTGATTTTGTTTAACTAGTAATTTTAAGGCCCGGGTTTTAACCAATATCCACATATCCAATTACCACATCTTCTTATACACATTTTAATAAAGAGTGCAAAAATTTCTACTTGCTGCATATGTTTGCAGTCATAACATGTTCAGAATTTAACTCTATGCATAAATGTACATGCTTTATTTCATCCCAATCTAGATTAATCAGTTTATACCAAAACATGTTAATAAGTACCTGCGATAGACCAGTCTGAATTTGATGGTTATATCAAAAAAGGAAATTCGGTCAGACCGATTTTTTTGCCGGTGTAGAGGTAAGTTACTAACAAATAAACAGTCTACATTTACCTGGTTCATGTGGTTCTAAGGACAGTTTTTTTTTACATACACAAAGTCATGAGCTCAAAATTTAGGAAAAATAGGTGATTGCTGTTTGCAATGGTTGGATTGTTAGTTTATTGTAACGGATTGATTTGGCTGTCGGTTTTCTGTTGAAATCTTTCTTATTTTCCCATTCCGGTTCCTCTTGTAGCTTTCATAGCGGTATGTGTTATCTCCTAGATGCGTGATTTTTTTTTAAATGGCGACAAGGCACAACAATATTATAGTTTTATATGTTTTATTTAAAAAAGAAGGAAGACTACTAGGCGTTTTAGTGTAAATTAATAATTTATGGATACAACTATTATTGAAAATTTAACAAAGGAAACATTATTCAAATTAAATACATATTCAGAAAATACTTTAAAGGTGTATCGAAAATTAAAAGTGCGCTTCAATCTGACAGATACAGGTCAACTCGTCAACACAAAAAGTTTGTGTAAGTAAAATGTTTACTCTTAGAAACAGCGCCACCTATAATTGTGTCTCCGTCGTCTTTGAGAATGATGATCCGTTCTATAGGAAAATGAAACATTTAAGTACTAAAACATAGAATAGTAAGTGAAGAAAAGAAATTAAAAGATATATTTTCAAATGACTGGTTATGTATGATTTGCTGTCAATGTGCGTAATGTCTTTTAATTCAGGTTGAAAATTGGTTTGTTGTCTATGTCAAAATAGCGGTTTCCAATTTTTTTTTCATCCATGAAAATTTTAAATTATTTATTGTCTCAGGGAGTTAATCTTAGACATTAACTGTGATATAAATGGCCACACCTTTCCATTCATTGTTAATGCTACATGTTAGAATAAATATCACCCTTTTTCCCAACTTGATCAACATACAAAGTGAAAAAGAATCTATAAATTATGCAGTCTAAATAACTTTGTCAACACGCATTCCTGATGCAACCTTTTCAGTGCACAAGAGTTAAAACTTTCTATTTAAGATACGTTTATTTTTATATAAATTTATTTCATTTTAATGTTACAAAAGTAAAAGAACATGACATATAGAATAGTTAGTCAAGAAAGTGTCGCAATGTAACAACAGCCATAAAATTTATTCGTTTTAACTGTTGTAAACTTACAATTTCCTACAATGCGTATACAGAGTAATCTCCCATTGATCTTCTCTTAACCCCGAAAAAGTGGACACAATTGCGTGTCCTGTAAATTTAGAATCGATTTCACGTGGCTCGGTACTTATACATCTCGTCAATGTGTTTGTATTGGCTTTCACATTTTTTTGTGGTTTGTTTTGTATTTGCGACTTTTTGTATTTCTTTTGTTCTTATAACATGACTCTGTACTTTTAAAAGATCCCGTCAGTATGATATTGTTCTATGATATGTCATTATGATATATTTCTACTATGAATTACAATATACGTTGAACCACAAACGTCAAAATCATTCAATCGCGTAGTGGAATTAACTATTTTTGAATTCTTATAAATTCTATATATAACTTTTGGACTAGTTTAAATCTCGGTCTATTTCTTAAATTTATTCTTACATACTTTTGATTTTTTAACCCTGTATGCTAACATTCCCAGGAAAATTTTAAAATTGTTTGTACGCACATTGAACGACAAATTTATGTGACGTATAAAATTTTCTGACGTCAGACACTCAATAAATGTGTTCGTAGATAGTAGATGTTTTTGTGTTCTGTTAAATTGTTCCTTTTAAAATTGTTAAACGATGATGACTGATGTACCCATATTTTGACTATTATATTTATTGTGTCTGTTTATTTTACGCATCAATGTAAAAATATCGGAAATTGATGAGACTGTCATTAAAGTGAGAGGGTTAGCGCTATAGAACCAGGTTTAATCCACCATTTTCTACATTTTAAAATTGTTTGTACGCACATTGAACGACAAATTTATGTGACGTATAAAATTTTCTGACGTCAGACACTCAATAAATGTGTTCGTAGATAGTAGATGTTTTTGTGTTCTGTTAAATTGTTCCTTTTAAAATTGTTAAACGATGATGACTGATGTACCCATATTTTGACTATTATATTTATTGTGTCTGTTTATTTTACGCATCAATGTAAAAATATCGGAAATTGATGAGACTGTCATTAAAGTGAGAGGGTTAGAGCTATAGAACCAGGTTTAATCCACCATTTTCTGCATTTGAAAATGCCTGTACCAAGTCAGGAATATGACAGTTTTTGTCCATTCGTTTTTGATGCGTTTTGTTATTTGATTTTGCCATGTGATTATGGACTTTCCCAATTGATCTTCCTTTAAGTTCAGTATTTTTGTGATTTTACTTTTTAAAACTATGATATAATGTAAAATGTGTTGTATATCCAATACGGTATCATATCCATTGAATAAAAAAAAAAACAATAGGAATAACTTTTCTGACAAAAACGAAACGTTTCAATTCATTCTTCAATTTTAAATAACTAAACATCACTTTTTAGTAATAAATAAAAAGAATGAAGCTTAGTAACTCAAGATTTTGATTCTTTAATTTTAATTAGATATCTGAGTAGAAATAGGACAATACGAGTCAAAAACCACGAAATATGCACGTATACTAAAAAACAGTAAACTCTAACCTTTAGTCAAGTGACCAGTGTCTTGACTTTAGAAGTAATTTAAGCATTTGCCGTTAAATTATAAGACGAATATTCTGTAATCTAAAAATCTAAGACCAAGAAATGCAGCAAACTCGAAACAATGGTGTCATAGTTTGTCCATGGATTTATGAGTTTGAACAGCGGTATTCTACTGTTGCCTTTATTTATAGTCCTTGAGTAAATATTACAATTTCCATGAATGTTGTAACGTTTTGGAATTTTGGGTTGAAAATGTTCTTCAACTTAGTTATAAGTTTGGCCTACTAACGGTTTTGATTCGAGTGTCATATATATGTTTACAAGAAATGCACTTTTTTTTTGTTCAAATGTACGTACGGATGTCAAGTTGGTTCAATATTCAACATTCAACAACATTCAATTTTTTTATTTTTTTTTAAATTTTTTTTTCTTGTATTCATTTTCAACATTCAACATTCGATTTCAATATTCAACATTCGTTTTCAACATTCGATTTTCAACTATCAACATTATTATTATTTTTTTTTTGTATTCATTTTCAACATTCAACATTCGATTTCAACATCCAACATTCGTTTACAACATTGATTTTCAACTTTCAACATTCGTTTTCAACATTCAACATTCGTTTTCAACATTCAACATTCGTTTTCAACATTCAACATTCGTTTTCAACATTCGATTTTTAACTTTCAACATTCGTTTTCAACATTCAACATGCAACCTTTTCAGTGCACAAGAGTTAAAACTTTCTATTTAAGATACGTTTATTTTTATATAAATTTATTTCATTTTAATGTTACAAAAGTAAAAGAACATGACATATAGAATAGTTAGTCAAGAAAGTGTCGCAATGTAACAACAGCCATAAAATTTATTCGTTTTAACTGTTGTAAACTTACAATTTCCTACAATGCGTATACAGAGTAATCTCCCATTGATCTTCTCTTAACCCCGAAAAAGTGGACACAATTGCGTGTCCTGTAAATTAAGAATCGATTTCACGTGGCTCGGTACTTATACATCTCGTCAATGTGTTTGTATTGGCTTTCACATTTTTTTGTGGTTTGTTTTGTATTTGCGACTTTTTGTATTTCTTTTGTTCTTATAACATGACTCTGTACTTTTAAAAGATCCCGTCAGTATGATATTGTTCTATGATATGTCATTATGATATATTTCTACTATGAATTACAATATACGTTGAACCACAAACGTCAAAATCATTCAATCGCGTAGTGGAATTAACTATTTTTGAATTCTTATAAATTCTATATATAACTTTTGGACTAGTTTAAATCTCGGTCTATTTCTTAAATTTATTCTTACATACTTTTGATTTTTTAACCCTGTATGCTAACATTCCCAGGAAAATTTTAAAATTGTTTGTACGCACATTGAACGACAAATTTATGTGACGTATAAAATTTTCTGACGTTTACAAGAAATGCACTTTTTTTTTGTTCAAATGTACGTACGGATGTCAAGTTGGTTCAATATTCAACATTCAACAACATTCATTTTTTTTTATTTTTTTTTTATTTTTTTTTCTTGTATTCATTTTCAACATTCAACATTCGATTTCAATATTCAACATTCGTTTTCAACATTCGATTTTCAACTATCAACATTATTATTATTATTTTTTTGTATTCATTTTCAACATTCAACATTCGATTTCAACATCCAACATTCGTTTACAACATTCAACATTCGTTTTCAACATTCGATTTTTAACTTTCAACATTCGTTTTCAACATTCAACATTCGTTTTCAACATTCGATTTTCAACTTTCAACATTCGTTTTCAACAATCAACATTCGTTTTCAACATTCAACATTCGTTTTCAACATTGATTTTCAACTTTCAACATTCGTTTTCAACATTCAACATTCGTTTACAACATTCGATTTTTAACTTTCAACATTCGTTTTCAACATTCAACATTCGTTTTCAACATTCGATTTTCAACTTTCAACATTCGATTTTCAACTTTCAACATTCGTTTTCAATATTCAACATTCGTTTTTAACATTGCACATTCGTTTTCAACATTCAACATTCGTTTTAACATTCGATTTTCAACATTCAACATTCGTTTTCAACATTCAACATTCGTTTTCAACATTCGATTTTCAACATTCAACATTCGTTTTCAACATTCAACATTCGTTTTTAACATTCAACATTCGTTTTCAACATTCGATTTTCAACTTTCAACATTCGTTTTCAACATTCAACATTCGTTTTCAACATTCAACATTCGGTTTCGACATTCAACATTGGTTTTCAACATTCAACATTGGTTTTCAGTATTCAAAATTCGTTTTTAACATTCAACATTCGTTTTCAACATTCGATTTTCAACATTCAACATTCGTTTTCAACATTCAACATTCGGTTTCGACATTCAACATTGGTTTTCAACATTCAACATTGGTTTTCAGTATTCAAAATTCGTTTTGAACATTCGATTTTCAACTTTCAACATTCGTTTTCAACATTGAACATTCGTTTTCAACATTGAACATTCGTTTTCAACATTCGATTTTCAACTTTCAACATTCGTTTTCAACATTGAACAGTCGTTTTCAACATTCGATTTCAACTTTCAACATTCGTTTTCAACATTCAACATTCGTTTTCAATATTCAAAAATACCAGTCATTTTCAGAATATTTGAAAGAAATCATAATCCTGTGACCATGCAATAAAATTGAGAAAGGAAATGGGAATATGTCAAAGCGACAACAACCCGACCATAGTCAGACAACAGCCGCAGGCCACCAATAGGTCTTCAATGTAGCGAGAAACTCCCGTACCCGTAGGTGTCCTTTTAGCTGGCCCCTTAAAAAATATGAATACTATGCAAACTTTCATGATGCATGTGTATAAACATCCTTGAAACTGTAGTAGAAGATAGTTTGACAAACTATGTATCCTAGCCCGGACTGACGATGGACAGACGGGTGGACACAAAAGGGTTAATTAGTATGGCCCACAACATTCATGCGGGGGGGGGGGGGGGGGATAACAAACAAGGACAATTTATTCTTGCAGAAGCAAGTTATGCTGTTTTAGATCTGAAACTTTTTTTTAAAGAAACGTGTAGTATAATCGTGAGAGTAAAAGGTAGAAATATCGTCGAATTCGACCAAATAGTAATCAGGTATTGATCAAATATGTCTGGGATCCAATATAATATTAGTCGTTTTGATTGGGAAGCAAATTCGTCAATTCATCAATTCGATCGCTACTGAACAAATTCCTGACCTCTTTTCAAATTACTTGCTTCTCGAAACTTCCTAGAATTTTTTATATGACTGCAAACAATTATGGTCGAATCTTTTTATTACGTCGTCGTCGTCGTCCTGACACTTGGTTTCCGGACAATATCTTTATATTATAATAATAATAATACTTTATTCAGAAGCAATACAGCTTATAGAATATACAATTTTACAATATTTTGTATCAGTGAAATATAAATACAATTAAAAACCAATTGTTCAAAGAACAATTGAGGGTCTTTCCACCAATAAGTATCTTTTTTGATATGAAAATATTAAAATTCAGTTGAAAATGTCAGTTCCTATGGCTTAATGATGTATAAATATGAATTTCAAGCAAAGGTCAAAATCTAGAACACCAATTAACCTATGACCTTGACCTCAATTTTAAGGTCATAAACCAAGGATTCCATATCAAAAGACCAGAGGTCTGTATTATGTATGGTTCATGAGTAATATCCCTTTACGCATAATTCTAAATATAAAAGGGGCAAAAACTCCCATTTATTGTCTACGCACCCTTCCAATCAAATTTTTTAAGTTACGACATGTCGCAACTAACAATTTAGTAAAAATAATTTGTCGAAATCTTATAAAAATAATGAAAAAGAGTGAAAATAAGCCAAAATCAAAATTTAGAATTTGACCTTGACCTTTGACCTTGACCTAATTTTCATTTTTTTGGACCAAGGACCTTAAATCTAAAGATTCTAGGTCTCTAGCACTTATGGTTTACAAGATAGAAATGCATATCACTTATAATAAATGCATAAGGGGAAATAACTCTCATATGGAGCGTTCATATCGCTTCGGTCAAAATAGGACAAATCATGCGAAGGATATAACGAGCAATTTTGTAAAATAAATTTGTCATAATATTTTACGGTTGCGAAGGAGATGCGCTAACAAGGAAAACAGTGTTTGGGGAGATAACTCCTACAAAGAAAAGTATTCGTTTACGCAGGGTAAATTTCAAAAGCGCATAAACTGTTCGATATCATATACCAAATATCTAAGCGACATATTGCGAAACAAATGTTTATCGCAAGAACAAAATTAGGCGGAAGAAAAAAAAAAAAAAATAATCAGAAGAAAAACAATAGGTCTTTCCACAGAAAAGTGGAAAGACCTAATAATTATACACAATACATGTATGGCGGAGAATGAAAATAAATTCATATGATGAATAATTAATACAACTACATATTACGAATTTTTTCAATATTAAACAAAAATTTACCTAAATTATTAAGTTCTTTCACATTGTGAACTGATAACAACTGTATAAGTTTAAAAGTGGATGGATATTGCCAATAATATTTCTTAATGTATAGTTTTCTTACATCACTATATCTATTACATTCTAGAACAACATGGTATTCATCTTCTACAATATTGTTATTGCACATAGTACATAATCTATTTTCTCTATCTACATTGTAATATCTGCCTGTTTCTATGTTGAGGCTATGGGCGGATATACGATATTTACATATAAAAGGTTTATATATTTGATTAACAGGTCTATCTAAATAAAATTGCAGTATATCTGTGTCATATATATATCTATAAAGTATACATTTTGATGAATTATTAAAAAAAGCATTAGCATCAGCAATAAAGGTATCTTTCATTCTTTGTTTTAACTCATGTATGAATATATCAACATTATTTACGCTTTGTTTTAGCCATACATCATGAAAACCATATCTACATAAAATATCTTTGACTGAACATGCCCAATTCGATTTGTCATTGGTTTTTTTTTAAATGAACTCTCCAACATATCTTCATAACATGCTTTAAGTATACAGTTATCAGTATTTAATAATTTAAACCAAAACTGAATCAGTCTTCTTTGTCTTTCATAATACATTGGATAACGTCCCAATTCACAGTAAACCATGTTATTTACAGCAGTTTTTCTAACCTTTAGAATTCGTTTTAAAAAATATAAATGTACTTTCTCTATATCATCAGCTTTATGATTACCCCACACTTCACCATGTTCACAGCTATAATTAAGTATACTAGATACATAAGTATCAAATAAGGACAGTAACGTTTCACAGTTATAATATTCATCTACAATTTTACTACATAAAGCAAAAACAGCTTTTCTTCCTTGATTGGCTAACATTTTTTGTGTATGTAAAAAACTGCCATTATAATTAAAAATAATACCCAAATATACAAAACTATCACATATATCTATTTGGTTGTTATTCAAAAACCATTTTTCTTGACTTTTTACACTACCTCTATTTCTAAACACGACCACTTTAGTTTTAGACATATTAATATATAAACCATATTCCTCTGCAGAAGAGTTTACAGTATTTATCATATTTTGCAGATCATCTATGTTCTCACTAAATAAAACAGTGTCGTCTGCATACATAAGTAAAAATAAATTTAAGGATTTCAATTCATATGACTGACAGCCATTACTGATTAGCTCTACTTCCATATCATTGACATACAACGAGTATAATAAAGGGGATAAAGATTCCCCTTGCATCAAGCCAGTATTACAATTAAAAAAATCTGAAATTTTTCCATTACACTTTATACTAGTTTTAAATTTAGAATACATAGATTTAATTACAGTAAGAAGTTTCTAGTAACGCCACATCTAACTAATCTCAACCACAATTTTACATGAAAAACACTATCAAACGCTTTAATATAATCGATAAAACAGCAATATAAGCGTTTACCTTTTCTTAATGACTTAGAAATCAGGGAATGAAGACAGAAGATGGCATCAGAAGTGCCGTATCCAGGACGGAATCCAAATTGTGCATCTGTCAGAGTGTTGTTAATCTTGCACCATGTTATAAGTCTTGAATTAATCAACGACGTAAATAGTTTTCCTAAATGTGACACCAACGAAATACCTCTGTAGTTTCCAGGATCGTCAGGATTTCCTTTCTTAAAAATTGGAATTAAAATACATTTCACCCATATTTCAGGAAAATTTCCAGAACATAAAATATTGTTGAACAGTTTGCAAAGTACAGGTTTCAATAAAGTTTTACCAAACAGTATATACTCATTCATTATATCATCATAACCAGTCGACTTGTCTCTTTTTAGTTTTTTGATGCACGAATCCAGTTCTTTTTCTGTAAACGGAAGATCAAGTTCCTCAAAAACTGTTTCCGGAGTATCACTCGTTCCAACATTCACTTCAGGCGGTTTAGACATAAGTTTTATAAAATGTTCCTCGAATTGGTCCAATGAAATGTTATTTTTAACGCGCTTTTTACGTTTTTAAAAATTCTTATAGAAACGTTTCGGATTTTTCTTCCTTAGTGACGACAGCATATTTCCTCGTTGGTTCTTATAATGTCTTTTAAGTCTTGTTTCGCAGCACTTATACTTTTGCTTTGAAAGGTTAAAGTTAATTCTGTTTTCATCCGAGCGGTATTTGTTAAAACTGTCTAATGCATTTTGATATTGTATGTATAATGTTTTGTATTCATCGGTAAACCAAGGCTTGTCCGCATTAGATTTATGAACTTTATCGCCATTTTCACAAAATTCACACTGTTCTTTGTATGTTACTTCAGATTTCGTATACTGTTCATATATATCAGTTAAAAGATTATTAAGTCTTTCTACACACGTATCTATATCGCTGTTTTCGTAAAAATTTACCAGTAGATCATCAAACTTTTGTGTGTTGAGTATCAATTTACTTCTGATATCATCTTCTGACCCTTCATTCCAGTTAAATATATTGAACTTAGTTTTATTACAATGACATTGACCGTAAGACTGATTATTACCCTTAAGGTACAATTCAACTACTATTGGAGCATGACATGAATACATATATTGGAGCATGACATGAATACATATTAAATGGTTCAACATAAAAAGATTTTAAACATTTAAACATTTCACTTTGTGTAAACAATAAATAATCAATAACGCTACTACCGTTTTTATTATTAAATGTTATTTTCCCAATATCTGTTCCAAATCTGCCGTTACATATACGTAGACCGGACGACTGGCATAACTGCAATATACGCTGACCAAAACTATTTGGAGGTTTAATGTCTTCAGATTTTCTATTACAAATATAAGTATCATTTACATAGTCAATAAAAGAAATACTGTTAATCAGTTCTTTATCCAATGTATCATTAACTATATTGTCCGCTTTTAGACCTACTCGTCCATTCAAGTCGCCTATCACAGCCACAGTTCCTAATGTACTATAATGTTCAATATTTTCTTGCAGTATATCGAAAACATCTATATCATATTTACGGTAAAATACATTTTTATCAGGCGGCATATAAATAGCACAAATATACAAATCTAAACCATTTAAACATACATTTTTGTCAATTTTTAACCAGATCATACTATCTGCACAACAAATCAATAAAGTAGTATAGGGAGTTAACCATTTCTTATAAAAAATAACTACACCTCCTCCTTTACATTTTTCTCTATACACAAATTCTTTTTCGTAGCCTTTCATTTCAAATTCATCGGGACATTTAAGCCAGCATTCATTTAGACACAATATATCATATTTATTTACTAAATTCAAGAAATTTCTATCTGAAAATTTCCGGATCAACCCTTTTGATATGTTCCAAGAGCAAATTTTCAAGGAACCACTATTTTTAGCACAATCATTCTCCGCTACCTCCTATTCCTTCCATTGCTCACCATTAACATACAATTTGTCTCCAGCAATATAAGCTTTTTTGTTTTTTTTCCTTTCTTTGAGCATGATGGGTACCAGTTTTTTCCGTCTTTCTAGAACCTCTTTGGGATACTGTGGGCTTATACCATAATTGGTGTTTTTTAAACGGTTTGAGACACTGCGGATCATTTCACGATCCTCGAATTTTCTAAATTTCACCACAATTGGTCTTGGTTTGGCTGCTCCATCTTTCCTTTTTCCTAAGCGATACGCTTTTTCCAAGGTTATCTTGTCGTTTGCGTTTTCTATTTTCAGTTGGTTTTCACAGAATTTCAAAATTTTGTTTACACAGTTTTCATTATATGTTGATCCCGTTGCACCCCCCTTTTCTCCCGTTGCACCCCCTTAGCTCCTTCATTGTTTTCACTAGCTTCCTCAAGTTCAAAGAATACTAAATTTTGCTTTAGATTTTGGGATTCAATATCCACTAGTTTATCACGAACCTCTTTGTTTTCATTTTTCGTCAATTCTACACCAGAGTTAATAGTGTCTACTTTTAATTTCAAACCTTTGAGATCGTCGTGTGCATTTGACAGAAATTGTGCACTTTGTTCTAATGTGCTAATGCGCTTTTTACAGTCTATAATTTCGTTATCCAT